>NC_091404.1:1200000-1800000 GCF_032191515.1 Phaenicophaeus curvirostris | reverse complement strand
CCCATGGCAAGGGGTGAAATTGGATGGGCTTCAAGGTCCCTTCTAACTCAAACCATTCTATGATTCTATGAGAAAAGGTCCCTTTTTCACTGTGGGTTTGAGGACTCATCTCCCTTGAATGAAACTGTGAAATAGTTCATTGAAACTTTTTGAAGAAAACTAATGAACAGTATTTTCCAACTTGCTCTACTTTGATTTTTTTTTCCTCCTTTTTAAACAGATCCCACTTGTAAATTTAGTTACCACCTCTGTATCTTTGCAATTCCTTGCTTCCTCTCCTGATGGTGGAATGACTCAACATGTGAAGCTGCATCATTTTCACGGCCTCCAAAGTCATGCAAAGCACGGGGTGACCTCCCCCAAGTGCTGGAGCTGTAGGATGAGGAGATGGCTGTCCACATGGCAGCTCCCCAGAGCCAGTTTTGCTTGGCACCAGCATGGCAAGGCAGAGCCCTGCTCTACTATTGCAGCACATTTACCTTCAGGAGCTGGTAGAAGGCCAGGATGCTTGCCAGTAGACTTCTACCTAATGGGATTTTTTCTGGGTCAGTGCGGAAGCCCCATTTCTCCCAGGGAATCATGCCATAGCAGGGCTGAGGAGTCTGGCCAGGTCTCTTGAATGCCTCATCTCCAAGAAATGACAAACCTGCAAGATATAGTTTATGAAATACAGGACACGTAGAAGGGAATCGGAGAGGAAGAGAGTCCTGGATGGGCACTGAGGGTGGTCACACCACCACAGGACTTTGGTTTGATTGTGTTGAGCACAAAATGCAAAGCCACAGCTAGGCATTGCACTTCCTAGAATCATAGAATTCTAGAATCCTATATTGGAAAAGACCTTTGAGATTATTGAGTCCAACTGTACCTGTCCACTACTGAACCAAATCCCTCAGCACCTCGTTTACCCAGCTTTTAAAGCCCTTCAAGGATGGGGACTCCACAACTGCCTTGGGCAGCCTCTTCCAATGCTTGACAACCCTTGTCGTGAAGAAATTTTTCCTAATATCCAATCTAAACCTCTCCTGGTGCAACTTGATGTCATTTCCTCTCGTCCTATCACTTGTTACTTGGGAGAAGAGACCAGCACCCACCTCACCACAACCTTCTCTGTGGGAGCTGCAAAGAGCGATGAGGTCTCCCCTCAGCCTCCTCTTCTCCCAGGTAAACTGTCCCAGGTCCCTCAGCCGCTCCTCATCAGACTTGTTCTCCAACCCCTTCACCAGCTGTATCAGCTAGAGAAGTTCAGAGATGTTGGCCCCTACCCTGTTCGTAGGAGCATGTGGATTCACACGGGATTATTGCTTCTTATTCCATTGGGAGTTGTGGGAGACCAAGCTCCCATTTCTTGCTCTCACCAGAAAGGACAGGACAAAAAGTTAGCCAAGAAGCTCTGGTTCACTGAGCTCAGCTGGTGTCAGGAAGGCTGTGGGTAGGCTCTGATCCTGGCTTTTTCCTGAGCTTTTCCAAACATCTTCAGACTAGACCCTTCGTGCTCCCTCCCCATCGCTGGCTGCCAGACCATTTGGTTTCCCTGCAGAGAGGACTCCAATTTTGGTTGAGGTTGAGAGCCCCTTTCCTGCCCCACCCTGCAGCGAGTCAGATAACATCTGCTCCAGATGTTTATTAGCAGCTGCTCATCCTGGCAGTTTGGGTTTCTCTCTGTCCTGACGTGTCTTTTTTGGTTTTCCTTTGGGAGAGTCAACATGTTGAGTCCTCTGTTTTCCATGCACCCCCCTGATTTGACAAGGACGGATCCACTTTGTGAGGGAACATCTGTCTGTGTTGAGTGACTTTGCCAGTCGTGGTCTCCTTTGCCAGGAAACACGCAGGGCTGTAGGGCAGATTTAGATGGAAAGAGAGACTCAGGTGCCGAAGGAGCAGGAGGCAGGAGCTGCTGAGCAGGACCCAAGCTCCCCCTCCTCTGCTCCCCATGCAGGAACCTCCTCTTCTCACCCAGCCCTCCAAAGCTCTCTTCATACAAGAACTCCTGCTGGTGCTTGCTTTCTTCAAGGCTCTCCTTGGTCCTGCTCCCCTCCTTCCTTACCGGCAAATGTGTGAACCAGAGCGGAGGGGTCACTGGGGACCAAAGTGGAGTCTCCTTCTCATCCCAGCTCCCCAACCCTCCTGGTGGAAGAGCAGAAGTGGTCCCTGGGCTGCTGTCCACCCACCCCTGAGAAACATCAGAGCCAGCCAAGTACCTCACAGAAGAGGGAGAAGCTCTTTGGGACTCTTTGCTCACATTCCCGTAAAATCCCCTAGAGTTTTCTCTTCCCCATCCCCAGGTGGGAACCCAAAGACTTGGTGGTCAAGCGTCACTGACAAAAAGATGCCAAAGAGCAGAATAATGGTTTATGAACGGCTGCTTTAGTGCAATAACAAGAAAGGAGAGGAGGGGTGAGAGGAGCTCCTGCAAGGTTTGCACGACTGGACTGCACAGGGGAGGAGCACACCATGCCCCAAACTTGCTGTTTCCAGCACCCGCTCTCTGTTCCGAGACTGAAGAAAGCTCGGAGGTCTTCAGATACTGGAAAGTCTACCTTGTTGTTATCAGCATGTGAGGAAAGCAGATAAGGGATGTAAACTCACTCCAAAGACCATCCTTGGTCTTTAAGAGGATCCAATTCCGGCTTATCTCCTTCAAGGAGCCCACAGAGCCCAGTCCTGTGGGATGCTTGCAGCAGCTGGAGGCTGCTGGTCAGCATCAGGTCCCTGTGGGGCAAACCAGAGCTGCGAGCTCTTGGGGCTCAGTCTGCCCTGGGGTGTTTCTCAGTGGGCATCGGGATCTCTTGCCGACTCTTTCTCCCAGGGTGCAGGGTGGGAGCTTTCACAGGTGAGATCCATTGTCCTGCTTGGGGTGACGGTGTAGAAGAACCTCCCGATTGAGGGCACAAGCCCCCCTTTTCAGGGGACTGCAGGCAGGAGGGAGGGTGGGTGGATGGGGAGAGTGTCTCCGTGGGGCAGAGTGAACATGTGAGTGCCGGGTGAGGGGTCTCTCACTGCATCTTTCTCCTGCTGCACCTTCCCGCAGCACCTCAAAAGGGCTTCAGCACGAGCAGAACCAAACCCACCCTGCTGAGCCAGCCTGGGCATCGGGAGAGGAGGCTTTTCACCCTCTCTGTCCCAACGTCATCATCAGCTGAGAGGAGTGTGGTGCCCCTGGAGCTGGCACGGCTGGTCCCTGCCTGGGCTGCTGTTCTGCCCCAGCAGAGCCCCTTGTCCCCCTCCCTCTCCTTTTCCCTTTTCCCCTCCGCGCGTCCTTTCCCAGCAGCTCCCTCAGGCCTTTGCGATGCTCTGCGGCCAGGCAGCCTCCTGCCTCTCCAGGTGTCCTCAGCACAAAGTTCTCCTTAGAAGACGCATCACCCTTGGCTTCAAAGGAGAGTCTCATACCAAGAACCGAAGCCTCTTATCCTCCGTTTAATTGGTACAAAGGCATTCTGTACAGTGTATAAAGAGATCCCTCCCCTGGCTGTCTTTATTTGGGTTCCTTTCTATAAGGTGTAATATATGTTTATAACCCAATGGCTGGATTTTGACAATACTCTTGTACCTTTTAAGGGAAAAAAAAAAGAAAGAAAAAACCAAAGTATTTATTTGAAAAGTTTATTTTAAAGATAAGAAAAAAAAAACCTATTTATTTTAATGCACCCTCTTCTGTTTGGTTTTCTTCTCTTGCAAAGCTAATAACTGTTACTGAACCACTGCTGAGATGGAAGCAATTCTATGGGTGGCTTCACAAGCCCACTTAGAGCAACTATTCAATAAAAATATATATTAATTTTGAAAGCGGTCTCCTTCTTGCCCTCGTGGTGGCCAGGGTGTGACTCAGGCTTGGGCAGGGCTCGTAACTGGCTGTGGGGTGCTGGGTGGCTGAGCTGGATGTTGGGGGGATCATTGTTAACTCCACGACACCTCCTCTGATCTCCTGCTGCATAAAGCAAATCTCCAAAATCTCAGTGTGTGCTTTCCTGCTGCAACTGTCCCAGGTCCTCAAGGAAAGTCCTCAAGGCTTCTGTGGCAAAGGGCAGGGACAAGGAGGGAGGGACTGAAGTAAGAAGTCCTTGAGATCTGGGAGGTTTCAGTCACTGCATTGAGATGTCAACACTTTCCCGAAGCTACTGCCAGAAGAGATGGCGTGATGTGCAGGGCAATGGACATCTGCAGGAAGAGCTTAGGTTGGGCATTAGGGCAAGGTTCTTCCCCCAGAGGGTGGTGGAGCCCTGGAACAGCTCCCAGAGAAGCAGTCACGGCACCGAGCCTGACAATATTCCTGAAGCATTTGGCCAAGGCCCTCAGCCCCACGGTGTGAATGTTGGGGTGTCCTGTGCAGGGATAGGAGCTGGACTCGATGGTCCTTTTGAGCCCCTTCCAATTCAGGAGATGCTAGGATTCTATGAGCTGTGGTCTGGGCTCAAAATGTGTTTGGCCTCAAAAGGATGAATCTGGGCCACAGCACCAGCAGTTGCTGGGTTGGGCTGGTGTCTCCGACCTCTCTGTGTGTATCACAGGCCAGTGTCTCCTGCACTTCTGTAGGTACAAAGCCCAGTAACAACTTCTTGGCTTGAGGATATTTTCTGTTTACCTAAAACTCTTCTCTCACAAAGACTTAGAGCTTTATCCAAGTGCTTTGAGAGCATGAAGTTCTTTCACATCAATTCAGTGGGTAACGAATCCCATGGTCAGTGGCACCTCCCATTTGAATTTGTAGACTTCTGTTTCCAGCCCTTGACTCCGACCGCAAGAATCCTTTTGTGGGATGGTTTTGTTAGGCTAGCGCTGTGCTCAGGAGCCCCCTCAACCTTTGGGCTTAAATAAAACCGTGCATTCTCCATGTCTCTCACATAAAGACTTTTCCCAGGTTGTTTTACTGGGTTTGGAGCCCTGTTTGTGCCGCTGCTGGTATCAGGGCATGCTTTCCAAAATATGTTCCAATGCCTCAGCCACAGGCTTCAGAATCTGCCTCAGGGCTGTGAAATACAGATGCAAATCCAATGCCTGCTGTGACTCATTCTTCCCCTGCTTTTAAAAGATGACTTTAGGCCATTTGTCACCCATTGGCTCTTTTCAAAGCCGAAGTCCCTCTTTCTTGGACACAGCCTACCAGTTTCATTCCTAGATGCACAACCTTCTTTTAACGCCATTGGAGCCCTTTTGGTTTATATGGTACCTCCTTCCCAAGCTTTCCATGTCCTCATCAGTTCATGCCAACAAATCTTGGTGGCATCTGCAGATCTTGATCAGCTGTGGTCCTACAGAGGGAGGTTGAAGGAGACTTCAGGAGCTGAGCTGTAATGTGAGATTAGCAGAGAAGCACATGTAGGTGCCCTACAGACCATAATGATTGGAATAAGATGGTAATTGCTTGCCTAGACATTTTCCTTCTCCTGTGTAAAGAAAGTCCTTGTAGTCCCAGGAATCACAAAAAAGTGACAGATTACTGGGCTTTCTCCTAAGATCTAGGGGATTATTTAAACCGTGCAAGCTTTTCTCTGTTGCATCTGTGTGAAGACCAGGTAGAGACTCCAGAGGCTCTTGGGTACCAGGGCACACGCTGTAGAGTGTAGGGTCTCAGGTGGCCTGGTGGGAGCACCAGGTCACAGCCACATAGCTGTGCTGCGATGCTTGAGTCACTCCTGTTAGTTTAACTGAGATTAATAACCCCCTTTTTCTTGCTTATCACAGCCAGAGGTTGTCCAGAGCTGAAATGCCCTCAACCACACTGTACTAGGACAAGAGCAAGCTCAGCTCCATGAAGCCCTCCCTTAGAGGCAGAGAAAGTTTTCCAGAAATGGATTTCCAGCCTTTTGGTGTTGAAATCTTCCTTTGTCTTCAGAGGGAGCACAATGAGGCCAAGCTCAAATTCCTCTGAGGATGCGTTCCTTTCTGGAGTCCTCAGCACAGGAAGGACATGGAGCTGTTGGAGTGAGGCCAGAGGAGGCCACGGAGATGATCCAAGGGCTGGAGCACCTCCTATATGGGGACAGGCTGAGAGAGCTGGGGTTTTTCATCCTGGAGAAAAGAAGGCTGTGGGGAGACCTTAAAGCAGCTTCCAGTCCTGAAAGGGGCTCCAGGAAAGCTGGGGAGGAGCTCTGGATCAGGGAGTGAAAGGACAGGACCAGGGGTATGGTTTTGAGCTGGAAGAGGGGAGATTGAGATGAGATTTTAGGGAGAAATGTTTTGCTGTGAGGGTGGGGAGGCCCTGGCCCAGGCTGCCCAGAGCAGGGGTGGCTGCCCCATCCCTGGAGGGGTTCAAGGCCAGGTTGGATGGGGCTTGGAGCCCCTGATCCAGTGGGAGGTGTCCCCTGCCCATGGCAGGGGGGGGACTGGATGGGCTTTGAGGTCCTTTCCAACAGAAACTGTTCTATGATTCCATATATCCAGGTGTGATCCCTCCCTCCACCTGTGCCGGAAACCTCCAAGAAGCCAACATCCCTCACCAGCCTGGGAAGGGTGCCTGGTGTGCTTCAGGAGAGCAAGGGTAGGTGTTTGCAGTTGAGAGGTTGGCTGTCTAGACAGTGGAAAGAAACAAGATCTCTTAAGGACTCATTCATCTCTTCCTAAGATGGCTAAATAGGTCAGATGACTCATGCCCTGAAAGTGCCTATTTCTCTTCACTGACTACAAAGGGGGAAGGAGCTCTCAACAGCCCTCCGCACCGAGACATCTGAAGGTAACGGATCTGAACCTGGCTGCCGTGGCGGTTTCAGCAGGTCAGCAGAGGAATTCAGCCCGACCTGCAGATCCAAAGCACTGCTTCATCAGTGACTTCATCAGTGACGGTGATGAGGAGACAAAGGAATAATTAAATACCAGCTGTTTTTTTTAACTCATGCTGACGGTGATATGCATGCAGGAATTCAAGCTTACAGAGTTGGATAGAACCAGGTAGAAGGTCAAACTGGTTCTCTGCTGTCACCATAGGTTGTAGTGACCATGAAACAGGAGTTTAGGTGGTGGGATTTGCAGAACGGCATCTTCCACAACCGTAAACGTTTCCTCTCTTGGCCATTGTCATCCTCCATGGAGAACAAGTTTTTGCACTGCAGACCTGACGCTGCTCTGGCCTGGAAAAGCTCATGTTACTCTGGTCTGGGCAGACACGAGCACACAGTCTTAATGTTACCCCTTGGGTCTTCCTTGCCTACCCCTGTTCAGATGTTTAGGAAATGGGGGCCTGGAGGGATCATAGACTCATGGAATGCTTTGGGTGGGAAGTGACCTCAAAGCCCACCCAGTCCCACTCCCTGCCATGGGCAGGGACACCTCCCACTGGATCAGGGGGCTCCAAGCCCCATCCAACCTGGTCTTGGGCCTCCCCACCCTCATTATGAAGAATTTCTTCCTAAGATCTCATCTCAATCTCCCCTCACACAGCTCCAAACCATTTCCTCTCATCTTCTCCCTGCAATCCCTGATCCAGAGCCCCTCCCCAGCTTTCCTGGAGCCCCTTTCAGCACTGGAAGCTGCTCTAAGGTCTCCCCACAGCCTTCTCTTCTCCAGCCTGAACAACCCCAACTCTCTCAGCCTGTCCTTATACAGGAGGTTCTCCAGCCCTTGGATCATCTCTGTGGCCTCTTCTGGTCTCGTTCCAACAGCTCCATGTCCTTCCTGTGGTGAGGACTCCAGGACTGAACACAGAGCTCCAGGTTGGGTCTCATGAGAGCAGAACAGAGGGGCAGAATCCCCTAACTTTCCCTGCTGGTGATGTGTGTGGGATCCACTCAGAGCAGTGAGTGGTCAGTGTGAGGATAGCGAGGATTCTTTGAAATGACACCAGTAAAATACTTATCCATGCTGTAACTGCAGCCCTGGGTATGCAACGGGACCTTTTTCCTACAGGAAAGAATGTCTCCTTGACCCCATTGGTGACACTGTGCTATGGTCCTTTTGCAAAATAGGCAATTTTCTTAGAAACACCCAGAAACACTTGCAGTTTCTCGTGCTGCCCTGAGATTACAGACCCGTGCTTTGGCCCTGCAAAACATCACAAGGTTGGCTCAAAAATCAAGATGCAGCTCACAGCAGATTCTTGTTTTTCGTTGCTGCTGTTGGAGGCTGACTGAGTCATGCTCACAAGCCTCTTTTGCCAGACACCAGAGCTAGCAGCTTCACTGAAATAATTAAATGAGCACAGAGAATCTCATGTGAGCCCAGAGCCAGCAGCTCAACCCATGCCCCAGCCATCACAGCCTGGAGATCAGGAGTCACCCCAGACACATATCAGACAGCACAGAAGATTGCAATGTGCAGAGAGGATCTTAAACCGGAGCCAATTCATAAAAAAACAGAGGGACAGGAGGTCCATCTTCCAATTTCAGTCTGGTCCTTGACACGCTCTTTCCTCTAGACACCTCACTCCTTCCCCAGCCTCATTCGTTGGCAGCTCCTGCGTTGGGTTGGTCTGCCTGGGGTTCCTACCATACTCCCACCACCACGACCAGCAACGTCTCAGTCCCTGGCCCTGCAGACAACTGCATGTCCAGGTTCTTCACTCGTGGCTGAAGAAACGATGCTTTCCCCTGGCTGGAGAGCTCCTCACCCGGGCGTTCCCATGACATCCTTGCTCTCCACGTTCCCAGTGCTCGGGAAGCAGCTGAGATTGAGGACATTTCTTCCAGGCACGTTCCAAGCAAAATTGTTTTCCTGAAATGAAACTCAAACTCCAAATCCTCCTGGGTAGCTTCTAAAGGATTGATTTCCTGTACCCACTTCCCCTGTGCCTTGCTGTTATTCATAAGGACATTTGCATGAAACAGTAGGATCTCAGGCTTTTGATGTGCAATTATCATCTGCAGAAATGAGTAATCAATTAAGGACAGTCACTACCAGCCTTGCTATTTTTTTTTTCCCACATTGAAACCAGAGCAAATGTGCCCTTTTTCACAGGAAAATGCTGGGGTTTTGGTTTTTTTTCAGCCATTGCTGCTGAAAACTTCCCAGCGGATCTGAAAATTACATCATGCCCTTCGTGGTCCCTTGTTGTTGTCACCATCAGCGCTGAGCTGGCCGTGCTGCTGAGAGCGAGCAGGCAGATGAGCAAGCCCACGGCACTAACCCTGCCAGCTCAGCGGTGCCAGCGGGAGCGGGGACATGCCAGGAACGGCTTGGATCGCACTTGGAGAGCAGCTCGGGCAGGTAAAAAGGTGCCTGGAAGTCTGAGCAAGCACGAAGATACTTCATCTTAAAGGTGGTCCACCATGAGAGGGTTCAGCTAGTGGAGAGCCTAGACTTAAACTGTAGATCTGGACTTCCCCTAAGCATGGGGGAATTTGGATTTGAAGGGTTCAGCCGTTCATTAATCACAGAACGCTGTGTGGGAGTCTCTAGGAAGAGGCAGGAGGGCTGGACTGTCTTTCCAGCCTTTGTAGTTCCTGCTGTTGTCACCTTCAGGCTGAGCTGGCCGTGCTGCAGAGAGTGAGCAGGCAGATGAGCAAGCCCATGGCACTAGTCCTGCCAGCTCAGCGGTGCCAGCAGGAGTGGGGACATGCCAGGAACGGTTCAGATCGCACTTGGAGAGCAGCTCGGGCAGGTAAAAAAGTGCCCAGAAGCCTGAGCAAGCACGAAGATACTTCATCTTAAAGGTGGTGGAGCACATTGGAAGAGGCAGGAGAGCTGGATGGTCTTTCCCAGACACATCTGATGACACTGGTGTCTCCTTTTGCCAGGAGTGTCCCCCTTTCTCTGCATGGTGCTGTCTGTCTCAGCAATTGTCCCCACTCTGTTACAGAGAGCTGGGGTCGGGGTGGACATGGATGGATGGGCAGGGAGCCAGTAGAAAGCTCAGCCTGGGCTGCAGAGGGAGCAGGGTCTGGATGAGGCCCCAAGTTGGATGTGGCTTTGAGCACTCTGATCTGGTGGGAGGTGTCCCTGCCCACGGCAGAGGTTAGAACTGGATGGGCTTTGAGGTTCCTTCCAACTGAAAACGTTCCATGATTCTGTTCTATGATTCTCGGATGACTTCAGGGTGTTGCTGGCCTAGATCTATGGGTGCATCACCAAGGAGACGATGCTATCCCAGATGAAAGAGTGGTCATGGGCCTTGAGAAGGAGAGACAGGTTCTGTGCTAAAAGTTTGAGGCATCTCTGTGTGTCGATGTGTGCACAGCAGAGGGAAACTGAAAAGAGGGTCCAGGATGTCTGGATTCCCACCCTTATCCTGACTGCTCTTCCTGAGGGAGTTCCCCCCAAAAGGAAAGAAACACCTCCTGGTCTCAAAAGCCAGTAGATGCTGGTCCAGTTCGCTCTATGCATAAATGGGCACCTGAGCTGGCCCAGCATTCAGCAGCTGGAGGGAATGAACAAGCTCCAGAGCAATGAACCAAGGGATCCAGGGCTTGGTGCTTGCCACCTAGTAAATAATGACAGCCAGATGCATTTGGGAATGAGGTTTGCAGGAAAATCTTGCAGCTGAGCATGCTGGGCTCTGCCGCTACCCATGCTTAGTGCTGTTATTAGCATCCTGAGGAGCAGAGGGGAGGCTCCTACTCCAAATACGGGGCTTCTCTCCTCTTCTCCTCCACCTGCTTCCACCATCACTGCTCCTAGAAATTCTGTGTGACCCTGACAAGGGGCACAACGTTGGGGGTGGCTCTGAAGACGAGAATAAGATGAAGCTGAAAGAGAAGCAGAGCTGTTTTGTAACAGCCTGCCTCTGGGGAGAGATCACACCACACCGGAGAAGGGCCTCCAGAGAGGTGTGGCAGGCACGGAGGTGACCAAATGAATTGACACCAGGCAATTCTCAACGGAGCTAAAGAGATAAAGTAATTGAAAATAAATGAAGGAACATGACACCTGGCTGGCAGATCAGTTATCTATAGCGTCCCTTTCCTGAAATAACTGCCTGCTGAACATCATCTGCTGAGGCAAAACCAAAGAGATCCACACATAAAATAGGCCACTCCAGCAGGGACCTGAAGGCCCCTTTATTTTTAATCGAAGCTGTCAGAAGGGTTAATTAGATGGTGCACAGTGGTGCCCTCTGCCTGGGGTATTGGCTTCCCTTGCCACCAAGGCATCCTGTGCACCAAGGGTAAGATGCCCCATCGTTCTTGTCCTTGGGCAGCACTTGAATCGCAGACCAACACGAGTAGGGGCTTTCCTGGCTCTCCAGCCTCAGAGACAAACACAGACACCCCGGGGAGAGCCAGGATGGGGTGCTCTCACCCAATGAGGTGGGTAATTAGGGTAAGGGGGAGTCATCAACTCATCTACAACTACCTGAAAGGACGTTGTAGAGAGGAGGGTGCTGGCCTCTTCTCCCAAGTGACAGGGGACAGGACAAGAGGGAATGGCCTCAAGCTCCACCAGGGGAGGTTTAGGCTAGACGATAGGAAAAAATTCTTTACAGAAAGGGTCATTGGGCACTGGAACAGGCTGCCCAGGGAGGTGGTTGAGTCACCTTCCCTGGAGGTGTTTAAGGCACGGGTGGATGAGGTGCTGAGGGATACGGTTTAGTGTTTGATGGGAACGGTTGGACTCGATGATCCGGTGGGTCTCTTCCAACCTGGTTGTTCTGTGATCTAACCTCAAAAATGATCCCAAAAGTTTTCTAAGTGGGTCGTATACTACCCACTTCCCCCAGACTGGTAGTCTGCAAGGATGGTTCAAAAGGGATGGTTGTTCCTGGTGAGATATAGTTTTTGTCCTGCAGAGGCTGGCAGAGATTGTCCCTCCCTCTGCAGAAAGGTTTAAACAAAGGTGAGGAGAGCGGGAAGTGTAGGTGGGACCTCTTTGGGCAGTCGTGCTTACTCCAGGGTTTCAACTCCAACCAGCAGCCAAATCCACACCACTCAATTCATCCTGCTGGGCCTTTCTGTTGCTTCTTTGTGGGATGGTGACATCTTTTCCACGGAGCCATTTGGGAAACAAGAGATGCTCAGCAGGAGGTTTAACAGGGTTTGGCTGCCCAGTTCAGAGCCCAGTAGCCCAGGCAATAATGGTTCACAGCACCGAACGCTGGGACGGGACCCGCAGCAACGGAGAAGATCCTCCAGATACATTGGCCATTCCCAGGTGAACAGTTTTGGCTTAGAGACTTAACTGCTAGGTTTTCCTCCCCGATGAAGTGAAGCTGGGTTAAATCTCCCTTTGGAAGCAGTCTCATCAAAGCCCTGCTGTCCCAAGGAGACACTGCAAAGATTTTCCCTTTTCATCTGTTCTTCTCCTTGTTCTAAAAATGAAAGCAACCAGGGCAGAAAGCAGGCTCCTGTACCTTTTGCACAGAGGAGAAAAGAAAATAAATGGCCAAAAGGCTGGTCTGTGCCTGAAAAAAAAACTCGCTTTGAAATACTGTGGTACTTGACTGGTGTGCCCTGGGATGACACGGCTCCCACAGCCCCTCAGCAGGACCTGTGCTGATACTGTGATCAGTTTTGGACCCCTCAGTACAGGAAAGACATTGAGGAACTGGAGCGTGTCTGGAGAAGGGAATAGAGCTGGGAAGGGGCTGGAGAACAGGGGTTGTGGGAGCAGCTGAGGGACGTGGGGCTGTTTAGCCTGGAGAAGAGGAGGCTGAGGGGAGACCTCATTGCTCTCTGCAACTCCCAGAAACGAGGTTGGAGTGAGGTGGGTGCTGGGCTCTGCTCCCAAGTGACAAATGGATGAGAGGAGATGGCCTCAAGTTATGCCAGGGCAGGTTTAGATTGGATATTAGGAACATATTCTTTACTGAGAGACTGGTGAAGCCCTGGCAGAGGCTGCCCAAGGCAGTGGTGGAGTCTCCATCCCTGAAGGGGTTCAAAAATGGTGTAGAGGTGGCACTTGGGAACAGGGTTTAGTGGGCACAGTGGGGTTGGGCTGATGGTTGGACTGCATGAGCTGAGAGGTCTTTTCCAACCTTAATGATTGTATGATCCCCACCACCGTGCCTATGGCATGGGGGCGAGATGTAGATCCACAGCACCTTCCTGGGGGCTCTTTCCTTGGGCAGGAGGCTTGGCCATGAAAGAGGTTGGGATCTGGGGGAGAGAAATCAGGTGCCACCCTTTGCAAAGCAGCAGTGTTTTCGGCAGCCTCTTCTGTGCACGCCGAGTGATTTTTAATGTGTCCAACTGATAGAAGGGAGACTGAGCCTTTGCACTCCCGAAGCACCCTGCCTGTCTGAGAGGGGCAGACATGAACAATTCTTTTCTTATACTGAGATGCGCTGCGGATCTTTCTATTTTACATCTTCAGGCATCCTGATTTTTAGTGGTTCTCTTGCTCACTTGCACTAAATGAGGCAGAGGAATCAACAGGCAGCCAGGAGCTCTGGAAGAAAACTTCATGAAAAGAAAGTGAGAAAGAAAGCAAGAAAGAAAGGCTCTCCCTCCCCCTCCAACAAGTGCAGCTGAAATCTCATAATGAAAACATGGCCAACACTCTGCTCTGCCCTCTGCCCTTTATGGTGCAGGTTGCAAGGTCACAGAGACGTGGTCCCCTGGTATTGATCAGGACTCTTTTGGGCTGGCATATGGCACCAGGTTTCAAAGGCCGAGCAGCTAAAAAAGAATTAAGTGGGGGCAAAGAGTGGAACGTACCAGATTGAACTCCTGACATGCAGGGGTCAAAGATCGCTGGAGATAAAGCGGGTGCTGGAATGGTCAGGGCAATGTCAAAAATAAATAAGTATGCATTAAAAATCCAGCAGTCCCCAATGCTCAGGCTAAAATCCCACCCTTTTTCAGAGCAAACAAAACAGGCTGGATGAGGCTGATACGTTAGAGAATAACTAGCAGGGTAAATCATAGAATCCTACAATCATTTGGTTGGATGAGACCTTTGAGATCATCAAGTCTAACCATACCTGTCTACTAATAAACCAGATCCCTGAGCGCCTTGTCTGCCTGGCTTTTAAATCCCTCCAGGGATGGGGACTCTACCACCTCCCTGTGCAGATGCTCCAGTTCCTGAGAACCCTTTTGGTGAAGCAATTTTCCCTAATATCCAATTCAAACCACCCCTGGCACAACTTGAGGCCCTCTCTTGTACCTAGGGTTGAGTGCAAGAGTGCCTTACCTGGAGAATGTGCCTATGGGCTTCACCACCTGAGGTTTTGTGGGGTTTTGGCTCCCTTTTGAATGTCCTCCAGCTCCTCGAGGGCTGAAAGACCAACTGCTGGAAGAAAGAGAGGGAGTGAGCTAGGAAGTAAACAGAGCATCCAGCACCTCTGTGTATGCAGGAGCATCACTTCTTAACTGGCAAGGTGACTGGGATGAGAAGAAAGCAGCAGCTTCAGCACTCCATGCTCCAGATGAGGAAGAGATGGGAAAGGTGGAAGAGACCCAAGAGGACTGGAAATTCAGGCTTGTAACAGAGCTTTTTTTCCTCTATTGTGAGCCACTGTGAGAAGGGAGAAGTCAATGGGCAAGGAGGAAGGTGGTGCTGAGGAGAGAGAACCAGGTTCTGCTTCCTTCCTTGGGGGCACCAGCATATGTGGTACGATAGAGACCCTTGTGGTACATAAATCAACAGCTCCAGCTACAAAGCTCACGGGATGCCGTATCTGGGTTGTGTCCTAGTTAAGGCTGTGGCTTTGGTACCACACTGAGGGTCTCTTCCCAGAATCAGCTGGTTGCTTTTCTCCTCAGCTGACAATGCATTGCAAATGCCAACTCCTGAGCTCCCTTTGAAGCATAAAACTCCATCCTGGCTTCTTCCTTCAGGTCTCCAGCGAGGGACAGACTCCTGAGAGAAGGCGAAGGAGTTGTCCCAGTTCCTTTCCTTTACCATTATGGTGTTCCCTGAGTTTCACGCCCTTGCTTCTGCTTACTCTCTGTAGTGTTGGTAGGACACAGGTCCTGTGCTCCAGACCTGTACTAAAGGAATCACTGCTAGAGATCATTGTTTGGTCTCAGAGGAATGGGAGATGGTCAGAAATCCAGCAAAGGACAAGGAAATCCACAGGGTACTTCTGTGCTGGGTGAATGCTGGTTTAGAGTTCATTGGTGCTTCTTCTCAAGTTTGTTCTGGACCTTGCACAGGAGCAGGTGGACCCTGTAGAATCTGCTGTCTCTCCAGGGAGCTCCACTAGCAGTACAGACCTCATGTGAGGCTTCTCACCGATATTTATGGCCCACCAGCAGGAAGGATGAATCTCTCCAAAGCAATGACACCGTAAAGAACCAAACAAAGAAGGGATAAGGGAGGTTGTAGGACCTTCTGTAGCTACTGCAGGACCTCACCAGGCACATCTGTGCTGCCTATTAGGAGTTTATACTTGTCTTTGAGGCCAGACTCACCACAGCTTTCACCAGAATCCCCAGCCCCATGCTGGAAGCTCGCGGGGTGGGACATACTCAGTGTACATTCAGTGTATTATGGGAACCCAATCTTCATGTGGCGTGGATGGGCTGACGGCAGGCAGAGCTGGGAAGGCAGCAAACATCTCAAGTTTTGTCTTCCTGAGAGCGATGTGGATGCTTCAGATCCAAGCCACAACAAGTTGAAGATCTTAAACTTGATTTTCAAGATCCTTCATCATTTCTGCATGTAATGCCAGCCTCTGTAATCTGGAGAGTCGTACTGAGGGTGAAAGGTACGTTGCCTGGAGCAAAAAGACATGAAAAGGAAGAAGCATCTCAGTTAATGGACTTATCCAGGGCATCCTGTGTTGTTTTCAGCTCTTCCCAGCATTGTGATGCTCCATGGAAAGCTGCGTGCGTGGCAGTGCTGCATCTTTGTCCTCTGTCCTGCCTGAGCCATGTAAGAGATTAATGAATCCCATGGTTCCCCCATCTCCATCTTTACTGAAGCCCCTCTAAATCCCTAGTGTTCAATGCTGAGAGTCTGTGGCTCTTTGAACAAATCAGTGAACTTGTTTTCCAGTCTGATTTTTATTGCCTTCTTCTCTGCTTTTGTTCTCCCAGTGCCTTTCATATCCAGCCAAGGTGCTCTATCTTCTTCCCCAGCTCTGCCTGTGGGGACACGCTTCGCTCTGCTATTTAATGTGTCTCCTCTGTTTGGTTCCTGATAAACTGAATTACCTGGTGTGGCACGCAGCCGGGCCAGGTGTGCTCCCAAGCACAGACAATGCAACCAGAGTCTCGTCACCATGCAGTTCCACCAAAACACTTCTGCCATGGACACCAGAGTATCTGGCTGGGAATGTCCAAGAGCAACATCTCTGGATTTCCTCTCTCAGAATTTCTAGATGTACCTCCCATAATGAGGATCATGATGCAAATATTTTCCTTTCCCTGGTTGTCAGGGCTAAAACCCTTCATAGTCTGAGTGGAGTAAGAGGTAGATCAACAGGCAAGGATAACAGCTGAATACTTGGAGGAATCATAGAATGGTTTGAGTTGGAATTGACCTCAAACCCATCTAGTTCCATCCCTGCTATGGGCAGGAACACCTCCCACGGGATCAGGGGGATCAAAGCCCCATCCAACCTGTCCTTGAACACCTCCAGGGATGGGGCAGCCACCACTGCTCTGGGCAACCTGGCTCAAGGCCTCCCCACCTTCACAGCCAAATATTTTTCCCTAAGGTCTCATCTCAATCTCCCCTCTTGCAGCTCAAAACCATTCCCTCTCACCAAATCCCCATGCTCCCTGCTCCAGAGCCCCTCCCCAGCTTTCCTGGAGCCCCTTTCAGCACTGGAAGCTGCTTTGAGGTCTCCCTGCAGCCTTCTCTTCTCCAGCCTGAACAACCCCAATTCTCTCAGCCTGGCCTCGTACAGGAGGTTCTCCAGCCCTCAGATCATCTCCGTGGCCTTCTCTGGACTCGCTCCAACAGCTCCATGTCCTTCCTGTGCTGAGGACTCCAGAACTGGATGCAGGGCTCCAGATGAGGTCTCATGAGAGCAAAGTAGAGGGGCAGAAGTGGGGGAGTTCCTAGCTGGGAAGCTCAGTGACACATCTAGAAGGTGTCTATGTCTCCTCTCTCAGGTGTACCAGACAGGACAGGCAGAATGGGATTTAATGCCCTCATACGTTCCTTCTACATCTGTGTAGGTGGAATACTCTAAATGGCATATTATCTCTTCCACTCTGCTCTTCCCCCTGGATTTGTACTTCTCCTGAATGTTATCAAATGAGTTCCAGAGCTGCTGTACGATGAGCAGGCGATGAGCAGTCAATGCTTAAAAACGCTGCCTTCTTTTTTTCCCATTTTTCTTGGTGAATTTAGTGCCAGATGGTAGCCTCACAGCCCTGAGAATGAAGTGCTCCGTAATTGACAGCAGAACATGACTAGCAGCAGTGCAAACTTCCTCCCCTCTCTTCCACCGCCGAGCCTCCGATGGCGCAGTGAATAATTTAGCATCCATCTCTCATTCAGCAAACACTGCCGGTGAGCTGTGTGAGGATGATTTTTATTAACTGGACGGCTGGATGCAATTTTCCAGCAAACCCAGTGTGCAAACAAATTGTAGCTGACTGCTGGGTCAGCGCCAGCGCTTTATGAGTGTCTGCTGGTAGGGAGAGCTTGGATGCCCACATCCTGTTACACCATCTCCTCTGCTCGTGAACTGTTTCCCAAGCCCACAAGTAACTTTGCTGATGAACAACCACAGTTTCATATTGGAGAGATTGTTCTCAGTGAGACACATGTTCACAATGTCGTTTCATTCCCTGGGAACACTTCAACAAAATCCTACTGCCCAGCCTGGGCTGTAAAAGCCATTGCAGATATTGTTGATGGGGCTCATGGGATCTGACCATGAAAAATATTTATAAGCCCTTTTGGTTTTGCCCCGTTTCCGCCTTGTTCCAGCATCAAGGTGACCATGTTTGGAGGTGAGAGGGGCATCTGGTCTCATCGGGCCCTTTCCTGGTCGTCTTTAGACTGGATAGAAGGAAGAAATGGTTTACAGTGAGGGTCAGGAGGCCCTGGCCCAGGTTGCCCAGAGAAGTGTTGGCCACTCCATCCCTGGGAACATTCAACATCAGGTTGGATGGAGCTCTGAGCAACCTGATCTGATTGAAGAGGTCCCTGCTCTTGCAGGGTGATTGGGCTGGATAGAATCATAAAATCCTAGAACTGTTTTCTTGGAAAAGACCTTTGAGATCACTGAGTCCAACTGTACCTATCAACTACTAAACTAGATCCCCAAGGACCTCATCAGTGGGTATTTTGAACACCTCTAGGGATGGTGACTCCGCCACCTCCCTGGGCAGCCATTCCAGTGCCTGAGAACCCTTTCAGGGAAGAATTTTTCCTAATATCTGATCTAAACCTCCACTGGCGCCACTCAATGACCTGTAAAGGTGCCTCCCAACCATTCTATGACCCACCACTGGCAGATGTTGTGGCCACCCAGGGATCCCACTGGAGCTGCAGCAGCAGTCAAAACCAGACAGATGATGCCAACCACAGAAAGACTTCTTTGGCTGCAGGTGAACTGCTGATTTTGACATTGCCTCTCACATACCAATCGTTGTTTGCAACCTGCTGCCAACCTCAGCAGGTGACTGCCAGTAGGGATGAAAGGTCCTGCACATGGACAGGGTGGCTATTTTGAGGTCTTCCAGAGCCTTGCCAGTTTTCAATGGCACATCTAGATGTCTGCTGGGAAGCGTGCTGGATAGGAATCCTGCAGTAGGCAGGTAAGAAAACTGAGTTTGTTGGCCAGGTGCCTGGAACATTAGGCTGTTATTGGAAACATGAGGCTTTTATGGTAAGTAATTGTAATGTTATTGGGCGTTTTCCTTAAATAGTCTGCCACACTCCCATATGCCGGCAGCTGATGCTGAAGGGAGAGGTGTGTGTGAGCACAAAAAAAAAAAAAATAGGAAGGTGAAGTGGTTTTTTATTAAGATGGGATGTAAAATAGAGATCTGGGGCAGCCATGGCGATGAAAGTCTCTCTGGCTCTTTTCCTGAGCAGAGGGGTGTGTTCCCCTGCTGCCCTGGACCCTGTCCAGCTCAGATAGTTCTTTTCCAGCTCTTTACGAGTTCCTGTGTGCTTGCAGATGGATGTGGTATTCTTCTCCTCTTCCTGTCCTCTGTCGGAGCAGGGAAGCACTTGAGGAGATGCAGGAGATAGCGGTCCATTCGGCAGGGGAGGTGCTTCACAGGCAGACAGCTTGTTTTTAACAGGAGTGGAAAATGCCACAGAGTTAAGTCAGGTCTGGAATGTGTCTCCTCATGGAGAGCCTGCGCTGGTGAAGCCCTTGTGGTATTCATAGATCGCTGGTACATGGTCCCTCCTGGCAGTTTCGTAAGTAAGTATGGATTTTTACAGGGATGCAAGACCCCTGGTCTCTCAAACTTTGAAACACCTGCTTTACCCAGCTGTGCTCTCCCAGTGATGTGGGGTGTGCCCCTTCTACAGAGGAAAAACAGCATGCCAGAAATACAAGCAAGAGCCCTGATTCTTCTCTCCTTTCCCACAAAGCAAGATAGTCCCAAAAGACCCGAATGCTGTGTCTTTTCCATGATCACTAGGGAATGACAAAGCTCTAGTCTGGATTCCCCTTTAGTTTGTCCCTATCAGACTTCACTGCCAGGTGGCTGAGTGCAGGAGAACACGCTTTCTCCCTCCAATATCATGGTGGGTCAGCTCTTGCCTGTGGTTAGTAGCTCATCTGGTCACCACTGGAGCTGTCGGTCTCTTTGGGAAAGGCCAGACCAGCCGCATGCTGCTGGGTATGTAAGAAGTGATCCTTTTGGCTCTTAATGATGCAGCACTGGGTACTTTTTCCCCAAGTCCCAGCCAGGGGAAACATTTTTGGAGCCTGAGAGCTGGATACAGGCATCTGAGGGGCTTTTGGCACTACATATTGTGGAGGCAGGGCTGTGAGATCAGAGACAACATTATGCCAATAAGGTATTTGTCCTCTCCTGAGCACCTGGGAAAGAATAAGAGCATCCCTAGAGCTAGAACCAGTGTGAACAGCTACGGCAACTAGGCCACCCTGGCTTGAAATAGCCCATGGGGCAGGATAAGTATCCTTTCCCCTGAGGAGCATCCCAGGTGTCAAGAGATCTCCCAGGCAAGTTTGATATGTTTCTTTTTACTCCTATCCAGCCTAAAGGAGGTCTCTTTGCTCTCCAGCACTCACCCTTCCCGACTCTCCCGTATACAGGACTGTGAGCAATATCCTGTCACTCCTCAGGCTCGTGGTTGGTCCTGGAGTTACTCACAAGAAATGAGCCAGTTCCATGCGCACTTCATCACCGTACAGTTGTCCCTGAAAGCTGGGCTTCCAACATCTGAGAGCTATAAATAGCCTAGAGCTTGTAGGAGGCAGGAAAACACATTTGAACTCCTCTGAAATCTGATGGAACTAGAGAGCTGCAAAGGGGCAAACCATAAAGATCTGGCTAGAAATATACCTGAGCTCTGTCTGCAAGATGGGATGGGTGGGGGAGGCTGGGGGCAGCATTGGCCGGCAGTTAGAGTGGGCAAGTAGCCATTGGGACTGACTGGTCCTATTGGAAGCTCAAATGATGATGCCCCCTGTGAGCAGGAGGGAGCTGGGGAAGGTTTGATTTGACACCAAGAGGTGCAAACTGAAGGGTCCCCGCAGTGGGATAGAACCAAGTCAGGCCCATGGGCCGCATCCTGACCCTCTCTCTTGCCCCACACCCACCACGGGCTTGGCTGAAATTCAGGGCTTGGCTTCAGCATCTCCCCTTCCAGCAAGAAGGTGCTTTGATGAAACCACTGAGCCTCTTTTGGAGACTCCCTTTCACCCGCACTGTGAAAACTTTTCTGTTGCTGCCTCCCACCTTCCTCTCCACCAGCCCACCCTCCTCCTCCTCCTCCTCCTCCTCCTTCTCCTGTTGTCCTGGAAACCAAAGGCCGGGATGTCTCGCCCTGGGTGACAGCCCCTCAACAAAGGAGGCTTTCACGGTGCTGGTGGGATGGGGTCGTCCCCAGCGCCCCTTCCTCCTGGGTCCCAGTGAAGGGCAGTGAGTGCTTGGGGTGGCCCAAAGCCCAGGGGGATGCCCGGTGCTGGCCAACCTCGGCGGGTCCTGCCTTCGTCCCCCTTGCTGCCTCCCCTCTTTCACATTTCACAGGTCAGGGGACAGGGTTCACGGGCTCCTCTCGGCTACAGGGCGAACGTGGATTAAGGAGGGGGCAAGGACTCATTCTTGTCAGTGTTGCAGGGTGGAGACCGGGTCAACCGTCCGCGAAAGCCCTCGCACACCCTGGTAGGTCCCCAAGTGTCATTCAGCATGAAGGAAGTTGTCCATCAAAGCTGGGGGGGAACTGTGGCAGACCAGGAGATGGGGACTGTCTCAGGGGCAGCAAAGCAAACTTCTGGCCCTGCTGCTTTTCCCTTTTCCCCCTTCTCCCCCAAATAAGCTGGAATTTCTCAGGCCCATCAGAACCAAGGAACTCATTGGAAACAATTTCCTTGCAGAAAGACTTTGCATTTTCTTGAGTAAACCAGGGGAGCTGGAAAGCTATTTAAGGGAAAAAAAAAATCTGATCTGCAGATAAAGACTGGTCTAGAAGGTCTTCTTGCCTACATCAGAAGCAAATCTACTGCAAAGCCTCAGAAAAGTCAGATGCACTGCAAGGGCAGGTACATCATTTGGGGGGAAGCCAGACCACCAGGGAAAAGAGGCTTTCCCCGAAATCAGAGAATCATGGATTGGCTTGGGAAGGGATCTTAAAGCCCATCCAGTTCCACCCCCTGCCATGGGCAGGGGACACCTCCTACTGGACCAGGGGCTCCAAGCCCCATCCAACCTGGCCTTGAACCCCTCCAGGGATGGGGCAGCCACCACTGCTCTGGGCAGCCTGGGCCAGGGCCTCCCCACCCTCACACCAAAACATTTCCCCTTAAGATCTCATCTCAATCTCCCCTCTTGCAGCTCAAAACCATTCCCCTCATCCTGTCCCTGCCCTCCCTGATCTAGAGTCCCTCCCCAGCTTTCCTGGAACCCCTTTCAGCACTGGAAGCTGCTCTAAGATCTCCCCAAAAATATGAAGTGAGAAAGAAGAAACCCTCCCCAAATACACACAAACCCTATTGAGCACCTGTTGTTGGGCTGGGAGATGCCCGACACTTTAGGAAACACCCCAGCAGCAGGTTTGCCCCGGTGATCACATCTGCTTTATGTGCACAGAGGCTGAGTGAGGAGGGAATGCGATGCCCACAGCTTTGCAAGCAAGGAGGCTGTGGGTCTACTACATCTTTTCTTGCTGCTGCACTGAGTGAGGTCCATCATCCACTGGCACAAGGCAAACGGGGATGAAGATGAACACCAAGATCAGGTAGGAAGCAAGCAAGTCCTTTGATTTGAGGGTTTGCCCTGCAGCTTGGGAACTGCTCTTTCAAGCTGTCCTTTTTCTATTTTTTCACCTGATCTACCATGATCCCCAGGTGAAGATGCTCTCCTCTAGCATCATATTGTAGCCGCAAGGCACCAGCAGAGCCAAAAGCTCTCAATCCTGTCTGGTGAGCCTGCAAAGAACCTGGTGGCTTGCATTAGCAGCTATTGCCTGGCACTCCAGAGGCACCGGGGTACTGCTGGAGCAGAGTTTCGGGGCTGCAGGCACACAGGGAAGAGGGGAACCACAAGGCTCCCTCCAGCAATGGGGAAGGAATGTCTTCCGCCGCCTGTGCCTGGGTCCAAACCCTTTCCAAGCTGCTTATGTACCCTACTTAGGCAAACTTATGGGTGCTTAATTCATACCTGCTCACTCAGTGCAGCCACTAAATCTCTCCTTGCTGTGCCCTTCCCTGTGCACCACAGCATCGCAGCCCCTTGCCCTTCCCTGCCTGTCTCCCTCTGCCGCCCCATCCTCCCACTGCTCCTACCAGCAGATGGGGGCAAAAGCCAGTGACTGGTGTGGCCTCTGCAGAGGTCACAGCCTTGTGCTGGGGTCTCATGGGATGATCTTGCAAGATTGTCTCCTGCCATCACCTCTGCTCTCTCCTGTCCAGCCCCTAGCCAAACATGGACCCCCTCCGTGGTCCTCGTGTGCACAAGTCGGGGTCTTCCCCTTAGGCGGCTGTTTCTGGGAAGCCGTGTGTGACAGAGGAAGGAGCCGTGGTGGCTGTAGGCAGGGAGTACTCCTTGTATCCACCCTCTGGCTCCTTCCTGCCTTGCTAAACTCTGCTTTCCTGCAGCTGGGTCCAAGCTCTTCTTGGCCCCTGCCTGCAATGCCTAAAAATAATTCCCCTGTCCAGGTCTGGGGAAGAGCTTCTGGGCTGGCGTTCAGCCCTAGAAGGAAAATGCAATAAAGAAGAGCCAGTCGGTGTCTCCTGGACAAGCTGAGCCATGGTGTGCTGGGGCTTGGAGCTGCCAGTCTGTGCTGCTCCAGTCTTTGAAGGCAACTCTTACTTTCTCACCCTGGGATGGAGTGGCCCCAGGGCTCTGGAGATGGTGTCCCTTCCGTGTGCAGCCTCCATGTACAGGGTGGGTTGGGAGGTCATCCCCATCTGAACCGCCCAGGACTCCTTACAGATCACGGCTGGGAGCAGTACAGAAGGATCTCCAGGTTGGTAGAGGGGATCCACTCGTGGAAATGTCCTGGAGCCACATGGGACTCATGGGGCTCTCCTGCCCTCCTCAGCTCCAGCTGCTGGGTGTCAGCCCAGCCCTTCGGGTACCAGTGTGATCCGTTTGCAGAGGGATGGGCAGCAAGGGGAGACCTCAATGCACTCTGCAGCTTCATCACCAGGGGAGGAGGAGGAGCAGGCGCTGAGCTCTTCTCTCCGGCCACCAATGACAGGACCTGAGGGAATGGCAGGAAGATGTGCCGGGAGAGGGTTAGGTTGGACACAAGGAAAAGGTTTCTCATGCAGAGGGTGGTGGAGCCCTGGAACAGCTCCCATGGAAGCAGTCATGAACATGAGCCTGACAATATTCCAGTAGCGTTTGTCCAAGGCCCTCAGCCCCACGGTGTGAACATTGGGGTGTCCTGTGCAGGGACAGGAGTTGGACTCGATGGTCCTTGTGGGTCCCTTCCAACCCAGGACATTCTATGATTCTAAGTTTTGGGGGGATTCACTCTCTACTCTAGCTCAAAGTTCATGGTGTCACACAGGGTCAGGCAAGACCTGCACGGAGGTACCACCTCTCCCTTCCTTCCATCTCCTCCCTTCCTTCCTCCCTCCCTCCCTCCCTTCTTCCCCCTCTCCCTCTCTGTTCCCAGAACCTCAAGCCTTCCAGGAAATGGGGTGTTAAATGGCGCTAATGAGCCTCTCTGTTTCAACCAACAGCTCTTCCCCAGCCTGCTGGATGGCAATGGATGGGTTCAGGGGAGGCAGTGAGCATCGATCAGCTGTCAGGACAGCAGAGAGGATCAGAACATTAACCCCCTAGTGATAGCCCAGCTGAGAGCCATGGGCTCTGCCAAGCTGGGTGGGGAATAGGAGAAATGGTCTTTGACTGTTGGATGCTGTCACTGCAGCTGTCTGGGGAGGAGAGGAGGGTGCCTGGAGCATTTCTGGGGAGGGATGTGGGCAAAGGTGTTATTTTAGGCTGTAGGGAAAGGTTTATGGGATACCTCTGCAAGGTGTACAGCAATTGGACTTGGAATGTATTTCCCAGGATGCAAGTTTGTGTCAGGTATCCCCTGAGGTACCTGGAAGATGAGAGCTGCAAGGCTTCATGACAGAGACTCTCCAGACCACGGGGGCTGCTGCTCCTGCCCACACCACCTTGGCCCTGTGCCTCCCCTCCTGCCAGCTGCTGAAGCCCCTCTGCTGCCTCAAGGACATCCAAGCCACCAGATCTCTCCATGTTCCAGGACACTGAGTTGAAGGAAATTCTCCCATTGCTTGGTGTTGTTTAGCCTGGAGAAGAGGAGGCTGAGGGGAGACCTCATTGCTCTCTACAACTCCCTGAAAGGAGGTTGTGGAGAGGAGGGAGCTGGGCTCTTCTCCCAAGTGACAGGGGGCAGGACGAGAGGGAATGGCCTCAAGCTCCACCAGGGGAGGTTCAGGCAGGACATCAGGAAAAAGTACTTCACGCAAAGGGTCATTGGTCACTGGCAGAGGCTGCCCAGGGAGGGGGTTGAGTCCCCTTCCCTGGAGGGGTTTAAGGGACGGGTGGATGAGGTGCTGAGGGATATGGTTTAGTGTTTGATGGGAATGGTTGGACTCCATGATCCAGTGTGTCCTTTCCAACCTCGTGATTCTATGATTCTATGATTCTATCTCCATCAAAATACCCTTGGCTGGGGCCAGCAGTGGATCTGAAGTTAACACCTCTCCCTAGGAACAAAATTTGGGTCCTACTGGGGTTCTAATCCAGATCCAGTTGGGGTGACTGGAGCTCAATGCAAATTGGGGTGCTGAGGCTCTACAAAAGCCATACTGCCTGCCCTCCCCAGGTTTTGCTGCAGGGATTTTAGTCTTCCAAGCTGTGGCTTGCACCTGTAAACCTGCCCACTGCCCAACCCAACAGGTTCTGTCCACTGTGTTGAGGAAAAGAAAAAGTTTGAAGGCTTCCTTGCAGAAGCAGCCCTTTCCTTTCATTTCCCTGGGGTTTCTCTCACTGTGGATGAGGACGGAAGCTCACGTCTATGCTGACTGGCTCACGCCAGCTGCACGCTCGTAGGGAAGAAGGTTGAAGAGCATCAGAGCTGCCTTGCTCTGCCCAAGCTGGCCCAGCCAACGTGCTCGCCTTCACGTGGGCTAGCAGTCCGGGTGGATGTCACAGGGCCTTGGCACGTCCCCTGTCCTACCCCTCTGCCTCCTGACGCAGCCCTGAGCTTTTTATAGCTGATGCTTCCTGTTTGTGGGGCATGTGGGGAGGCTTCGCGCTCCCTCAGTCGCTCTTTTCCCTCTTGGCTGAGGGCAGGAGGGAGTCAGTGTCCTGGGAAAAGTAAAACCTGAAAGCGAAGCCGGAGTCTTCATTGTCGGGAGGGTGTTTGTTGGTCTTTTTTGATGCGTTTCCTCTGGGTTGTTTCCTTTTCATTCAAACACGGGGTTAAAAATATGTTTCCGCTGACATCACCCTGCTGTCCCTTTTCGGAAGGGATCTGGTGCTGGGCTCCATGAACACCCTAGGGCTTTGCATTCCTCTGATGGCCATGAGAAACATGCCTGGAATGAGCAGCCCAGGCCAGGCTGGAGCAGCTGGTGGGGATGGGAGAAGGGACCAGCCACGGAGATGGGACTCTTGGACTTGTGGCATTTGTTAAGGGGCTCAATGGCATCGGTTGTGATGAGAGAATTCAATAGAATCATAGAATCACTAGGTTGGAAAAGACCCATCGGATCATCGAATCCAACCATTCTCATCAATCACTAAACCGTGTCCCTCAGCGCCTCGTCCATCCGTCCCTTAAACCCCTCCTGGGAAGGGGACTCAACACCCTCCCTGGGCAGCCTGTTCCAGTGCCCAATGACCCTTTCCATGAAAAATTTTTTCCTAATGTTCAGTCTGAACCTCCCCTGGTGGAGCTTGAGGCCATTCCCTCTTGTCCTGTCCCCCTGTCACTTGGGAGAAGAGCCCAGCTCCCTCCTCTCAATTCAGCTCCACCTGCCACCCAGCAGATGACAGCAGCCTGGGAAAATTCAGCTCTTAGAATCATAGAATCATTAAGGTTGGAAAAAATCATCCCGTCCAATCATCATCCCAACCCCACCGTGCCTGCTAAACCATGGTCCTGAAGCACCACAGCCACACAGTTTTTGAACCCCTCCAGGGATGGAGACTCCACCACTTCCCTGGGCAGGCTCTGCCAGGGCTTCACCACTCTCTCAGTAAAGAATATGTTCCTAATATCCAATCTAACCCTGCCCTGGCATAACTTGAGGCCATTTCCTCTCTCCCTAACACTTGTCACTTGTGAGAAGAGCCCGATGTCTACCTCACTTGAACCTCCTATCCAGGACCTGCAGAGAGTGATGATGCCTCCCCTCAGCCTCCTCTTCTCCAGGCTAAACAGTCCCAGGCTCCTCAACCTCTCCCACAGCCCCTGTTCTCCAGCCCCTTCCCCAGCTCTGTTCCCTTCTCCAGACACGCTCCAGCCCCTCAATGTCTTTCTTGCACTGAGGGGCCCAAAACTGAACCCAGGATTTGAGGTGTCACCTCATGAGCACCAAGTCCACTCTATCTCATGAGATCACTTGGCACCTTCTCCACCATCTACCCTGAGATGGTGAGACACCTCAATGATCACTCCTTGTGGGCAGGCTGGAGCTGTTGACAGTGGGTTCAGAGACGTACGTAGGGATGAATACAAGGGTTACTTGAAAACCCAAGACCTTTGCTGCACCCCAGCTGCAACTCCATGGGAGAAAATCTGTAGCAGTTCCCTCTCTTGAACCCACTGGGAATGGGAGTGAGGCTCAAGTATTTCTCCCTCGGTTGCCGCACACATGCTGAGAGGTCCCAGGGATCCTGGAGGAAGGGTTGTGGCCAGAAGCCCCAGATATTTTTACAGCTGCGACTTTGCTCTCTTTGCTTTGTTCTGGGTGGCCCTGAACTTCCACAAAATATTTGGTGTGGGGACCAAAGGGACCGTGCAGCCACGCCTTGTGCTGCTGGCTTGGACAGGGAGTGAGGGAAGTCGCTGGCCTGGTCTCTGATGGTCAAAGTTGCTGAGAAAGGATTTCTGCCCGAGCTCTCGCAGTTTTCCCATCCTGATGAAAGCTTTTGGGAAGTGAGAGGCCAAATGACTCTTTTGGAGCTGCTCACTCCAAAGAGGCTGTTTTGTTGTGCCAACTGACTTCAGAGTGAGTTTCAGGAGGGAAAAGCTGTCCCAAGAAAAATGAGTCTGTGGAAAAACAGGATGTTTCAACTACTTCCAAACCCTTCTTTAACGAGGAGAGATCTGGAGGTGTGGAACGGCTCCACTTGGAGTGTGCCACCATTTCCTGATGAAAGTGGTTTGCCTGGGAGGATCCTGGCTGGCACGAGTCCCATTAAGTCCCTGGGAACAGTGGTGCTGAGCCTCTTTTTCACGGCTAGATCAATGCCTCCCCGGCACACTCTGTGATCTCACTGCTCCACCTCTCCAGATGTGCCACCTCAGCTGAAAATATGGCATCTTGTCCCATTTTATGTCCTTCCCCAGATACCTCCTCCAAGAGACCAGCTCATTGCTCGACTCCTTCATTTCTCCTCCTCCTTCCCCATGGGCAGATGTCAGCGTCCTACATCCCTCCTGGGCTATTTTCTCCCTCTCAGCCTTTTCTGTGCTGTCTCCTCCTCACCGTGGTGCTCACGGGCAGTTTATCAAACAGTCCTGCTGTCCCCTGAGCTATGGGGCAGCTCTTCTTCTGTCCCTGATGCTCCTGGCGAGTTCTGAGGTGCAGCCACGTTCATCCTCCAAAACCACTGTTGCCTGTGTGGTTCCCAAGGGGAAGTTCTACATCCCAGATGGGATCTCAGCTGCCCACTGAAGCTTGAAGGCACCTGGGAGTAAATATCAGAACCTGTGCTGCATTGTCAAAGGCATGGTCGTCTCTAGTAGCTTTGAAGGGACCTGAAATCTGGGGATCAAGACATTTCTGGGCGCTGCTCTGAGGCTGAATCCACCTCCTAGATGCAGAAAGCCCAGTGGTGGGACAGCCACTGATGATGTGAGATGTGGATGCAGGAATGGAGCTGATGCCGATGGTCCAAACGAGGCTGTGCCAGTTGCTTGTGCAGGGAATGTGGTGCCATAGGGTGAATTTGAGGAGCAGTTTTATCCAGATTCGAGTGCCCACTGGAACGTGGGACCTGAGCAAAGAAGGACTCTCTGATCCAGGCTGCAAATATTCCCAGCAGCTCAGGAGCGGACAGCACGGTGGTTTCCAGCCAGGGAGGAGAAATAGGGCAATTGCTCCATCTTGTGACCCAACCTGTGAATGCAGCAAAACTGACGGGAGTGATAAAGGCAATTAGCCTCGAGGCTGCTCCTGAATGGGTCAACAAGTCCCTCAGAGAGCTCCATGTCCCATGGCTCAGGCCATGAGCTGGTGGGGAGGTCAGATCCAGCAGCAGCTGCGTCTTTCATAGAATCATAGAATGGTTTGGGTTGGAAGGGACCTCAGAGCTTCTCCATTTCCACCTCTGCCATGAGCAAGGACACCTCCCACTGGATCAGGGGCTCCAAGCCCCATCCAACCTGGCCTTGAACCCCTCCAGGGATGGGGCAGCCACCACTGCTCTGGGCAACCTCGGCCAGTTGAGCTTCTTATCCACCCCCACCCCATCCCCCGCCTTCTCCTCGGGGCTGCTCCCAATCCATTCTCTGCTCAGCCTGTGTTTGTGCTTGGGATTGTCCTGTCCCAGATGCAGGACCTTGCCCTTGGCCTTGTTGAACGCCATGAGGTTTGCACACCCCCATCTCCAGGCTGTCCAGGTCCCTCTGAATGCCATCCTTCCATCCCGCGTGTTGACGATGAAGCTGGTGAAGGGGCTGGAGAACAGGCCTTTTGAGGAGCGGCTGAGAGAGCTGGGGGTGTTTAGCCTGGAGAAGACGAGGCTGAGGGGAGACCTCATTGCTCTTTACAATTACCTGAAAGGAGGTTGCGGAGAGGAGGGTGCTGGGCTCTTCTCCCAAGTGACAAGGGACAGGACAAGAGGGAATGGCCTCAAGCTCCACCAGCGAGGTTCAGGCTGGACATTAGGAAAAAATATTTCATGGAAAGGGTCATTGGTCACTGGCAGAGGCTGCCCAGGGAGGGGGTTGAGTCACCTTCCCTGGAGGGGTTTAAGGGATGGGTGGACGAGGCGCTGAGGGACATGGTTTAGTTATTGATAGGAATGGTTGGACTCAGTGATCCGATGGGTCTTTTCCAACTTGGTAAGTCTATGATTCTATGATTCTATGGCCATGCCACGCAGCTTGGTGTCACCAGCAAACTTGCTGAGGTGCCCTCAATCCCACTGTCTAAGTCTGTGACACAGATCATAGAATCATAAAATCACCAGGTTGGAAAAGACCTCTTGGATCATCGAGTCCAACCATTGCTAAAGAACACCAGCCCCAACACTGACCCCTGTGGAACAACCACATTTGTCGGGTCAGTGTTGTCTAGATCCATTTCTTGATCTGTCTCATCGTATTGTGGAAACCACTGAAAAGTCTGCACAGGATGGGACCTCTGCAAGCCGAAGGGCCACCTCCTTCTTTCCCTAAGTTGACTGGAATTTTCTTCATAGTAGCATTTCTTAGAATCATAGAATCATAGAATCACCAGGTTGGAAAAGACCCACCGCATCATTGAGTCCAACCATTCTCATCAGTCACTAACCCATGTCCCTCAGCACCTCATCCACCCATCCCATAAACCCCTCCAGGGAAGGGGACTCAACCCCCTCCCTGGGCAGCCTCTGCCAGTGCCCAATGACATGTTCTGTGAAATTTTTTTTCCTAATGTTCAGCCTGAACCTCACCTGGCGGAGCTTGAGGCCATTGCCCACTGACCTCCTGCAGGGAACCTTTGGGAGCCTGGTTCCATCCCATCTGTGGTGCCCCATGAGGAGCTGAGGGTAGCAGTTCGTGTGCCCCTTTGGGCTTCTTTTCTCTGGGGTAAGAAGCTCTGTTTTCTCAGCATCTCCCTGTGTACCATCTGCTTCAACTTTCTTGATGGCTTTTCAAATACCAGCAGCCTCAGGAGAAGGAGAGGAGGAGGGACAGATGAACAACTGGGGCAACTGGTGTTTCTGGGAGCAGTCTGGGCTTGTGTTGGGGCACAGCGGCAGGCGGCCAGAGCCCAGGGGTGAGGGTCGTAGCCAAGGCGTGCGCTGTGCGAGCTGGCAGGAGGCTCGGGTGCCTCGAGGACAGCTGGCAAGGGAGGACATGAGGAGAGAAAGTGCTGTTGAATTAGAGAGGTGGAGGCTGGGGGCAGACCTTGCAAACCAACAGGATTAGGAGGAAACACATTGTCACTGGGAATTAAAATTATTAAAAATGATAATGTTAACTGGACTGAGCTGGGAAAGCGGACCAGAGGGCCCAAGGGGCTGAAGCTCAGCGTGTTGCTGTTAGCAATGAGATGACTGATTTCTGGCAGGGAATGGGGTGAGCTTTTTCATGGATACAGGAACTCTTCATGGATACAGAAACCTGTATCCCTTTCCATGTGTTCCTCCCAAAAGTCTGGTCTTGCTCAGCAGGACTGGCTTCAGTGGTGGCTGAGCTCCAGGGGAGGCCAGGAAGCAGCATTCCAGACACTGCAAAGATTTTAGCATCCTCTTTGCTTTTCTACACATGCCACTTCCACAACACGACTGGAGGAGGGGCTGATGTGGTCGCCCATCACTGCTCTGCTCAGAGCTGGGACCTCAGGTTGCTTGGAGCGATGAGTGGGACAGTGGTGTCCAGGCAGCAGAGGCATCTCAGCTTGCAGGAGCAGTGTAGACACTCACAGGGATGTGGGCTGGGTTCTGGTGGCATGGTTAGCCTTGCTGGGGATGCCTGGCCAGACCAGCAAGCCTGGTGTGGTATATGATGCTGTTTGTGGAAGGGATGCATGGAAGAGTGCAATGAGCATCCAGAGCAAAGGCTTGAAGATGATTTTTACACTTCCTAGGAACAAACTCCCATCTGAACAAGTTAGGCTCTTGGATGCAGGCGTGAGGGTTGCTGTCTCCACTAAACACCTCTTTCCAGTGCGCTGGGCTGTTCATTTGTAGCTGGGGATGGCGGTGTTGGAGATCATCTGTGTGCTGCTCTGCAGAGATCACACCTCTGCTGCTCTCTAGCAGCCATGCTTCAAGTTCCTCTGATTTCATGTCATGGTTTCAGCAGCACCTGGGATGTTTGGGCTGGTAGTGCTGGTTTGTGTTTGATGGCTTCAGTCTTCACCTCACTGGAGCTCCCCTATTCCAGCTCAAAACCATTCCCCCCCATCCTATCCCTGCCCTCCCTGATCCAGAGAACCTCCCCAGCTTTCCTGGAGCCCCTTTCAGTTCTGGAATGAGCCTCCTCACTCTGCTTTAGGGCTGCCCATTAATGGGAAAGCAGAGGGAGAAAAAAAAAAAAAAAAAGCTGTGAGAGAAGCCCAAGAGCTCTGTGAGAGAACCAGCAGCAATCTGTTGTGAGAGTGAAAAAGCCAGTGGCTTGCTGGTAGGGGGTGTGTTTGCACTGAAAGGCACCGCGGAGGAGAGAAATCCTCAAACCAGTGCTGCTCTTAGGCTGCCAAGCTGATCAAACCCAGCCTTGCCTTGGCAAACTCAGACTGGATCCGTGCTGTTAGATTGCACCCAGATCCCCACGGTCTTGTGACCCACCAGATAATGTGGCTCTGGTCCATGTCCCCTGCCTAAGATCTCATCTCAGTCTCCCCTCTTGTTACCCCTCGTCCTGTCCCTGCCCTCCCTGATCCAGAGCCCCTCCCCAGCTTTCCTGGAGCCCCTTTCAGCACTGGAAGCTGCTCTAAGGTCTCCCCGCAGCCTTCTCTTCTCCAGGCTGAACAACCCCAACTCTCTCAGCCTTTTGGTTCTGCATCCCACACAGTCAGCATGAATCCGTGGCTCTGTCTGTACCAGCTGACTTGGAACGGTTTCACTGTCCCCCAGGGGTGCAGAAGCCACGGCGCCGTGTCTGGGAGTGCAGGAAACGCCCTGCTGGAGAGACCCTTGCTCCCAGATCCCCAAACCCCCTCCCCACCTGCAGCCTCATGGCTTTCTGTCCTTCCTCTCCCCAGAGAGTGCCCAGCCTCTCCTTGTGTCAGCAGGGTGCAATGCAACCAGCTCTACTCAAAATCCACCTCTGCAGAGATGCTCTCTGCACACACTTGAGCGCAAAACATCTCTGCAAGGAGAGGCTGAGCCTGGAGGAGGTGCTGGATGCAGCCCTGAGAAGCCAGGGATGCCCCAGCAGGCAGAGCAGCGTCTCCTTTAAGACTTCCCTACCTCCTTCCTCCTGCCAGTGAGAAATGACAATGTGGAAGAGGCAATTATTGGGCACCAACTGCATCTGCCCAGCTCTGGCTCAAGCCTGGGAATGATGCTGACCGACAATGAGCCTCCTCAGCTCGGCTTTAGGGCTGCCCATTAATGGGAAGGCAGAGGGAGAAACAAAAAAAAAGCTGTGAGAGAAGCCCAAGAGCTCTGTGAGAGAACCAGTAGCAATCTGTTGTGCTATAGATCACCCAGTTCCCCCTTGGAACATAAAAGCAAAAATTAAAACCATTTACGAGCAAAGTCACTTCCTGGTAATTTATAGCCCTTGGCTCGTGAGCGTCTGGGCAGAGGAGTTCAGGGTTGCAGCACGGGAGGGACTTTGTTCTCTCCACCTTTCTTCCTTCCTGTAGTGTTTTAATTTGGGAAAGGTGCTGGCATTCAGATCAGCCACGAGGTTCCCACCGCTCACACTATTCAGAGGAGTCCTCGCTGCTGAAAGGGTTTGCGAGAGGGTTCTAAAAGTCATTTGAAGCTGCACGGTTGCAGCTTGCTGCGAGGACTCCGTTTTCTTTGACAGCTGGGAGATGCTCGGATCAAATCCTCTCCTGATTCCTCTGAATGGTGTGAGCGTCTCGTTCCAGGCTGCCAGGGTGCTACTTTGGTGGCTCTGGCTGGAGGACCCACCAAGAACCAGAGACTGATTTACTGATTGGTCTCTGCTCTGAGAATGGGGGCATCTCTAACAGCAAAGCAGAGATTAGGGAAAATAGCTTTACTCTGACCCTCTCTCTGAGTCCAGAACTGCTGTGCTCGCACCCAGGGGGTCTTCTGGAAAACTTGACTCTGGTTCTGAATCTTGTTTAGATAATTTGCCCAGTGCAAGGGTGGAGCAGATGCACAGAACAGCATCGGGACCTTCTGCTGAGGAATAGAATAGGATCACAGAACAGTTTGGGTTGGAAAGGACCTCAAAGCCCATCTAATTCCACCCCCTGCCATGGGCAGGGACACCTCCCACGGGATCAGGGGCTCCAAGCCCCATCCAACCTGACCTTGAATGCCTCCAGGGATGGGGCAGCCACCACTGCTCTGGGCAACCTGGGCCAGGGCCTCCCCACCCTCACAGCAAAACATTTCTCCCTAAGATCTCCTCTCAATCTCCCCTCCTTCAGCTGAAAACCGTTCCCCCTCACCCTCTCCCTGCCCTCCCTGATCTAGAGCCCCTCCCCAGCTTTCCTGGAGCCCCTTTCAGGACTTGGGGCTGCATAGGACAGTGTTTCTCTTAGTTCCATGAATAAAGTACCAGTCTGGGGTTTGGGACATCTGGCCTCAGCTTGCACCCATCCCAAGTTTCCTGTATGAGGTCATCTGTCCCGGAGCCCTGAGTGTCACTGCTCTGTGCCCCATGAGGAGTCACGCTGCCTTTGGTGGGACTGCTCCATGCCTCAGGATGCCTGGAGTCATTGAGCAATAGAATCGCACAATGCTCTGGGTTGGAAGAGACCTTTCCAGGTCATCCAGTCCAACCCTTATGGTAACCTTTCCTCCTACCCCAGACCATCTAGGGACTGGGACACACTGGTGGCTATGGAGTTAGTCTGGTCAGCCCAAAGAGGAGCAAACCAGAACATGCAAAAGCAGCCATCGGCACATCAGACGTGTCTGTGGATGCTTTCTTTCTTTCCCCCCTTTTTTTTAAATGAAAAGTGCATGTAATGTGTTTTCTCCCAGGAATTGTTGCTGCCGAAGCTGTCACCCCCAGCAGTGACGGGCATCTCGTGGGAGAGTTTGGCGGAGAGGCAGCAAAGCAGAAAACCCAGAGATGTCACGGTGCGGAGGAAGGTGGCACGGCTCATGCATCACAGTCTGGGATGACACTAGTCTCATTGAGATAAATGGGGAGGTGGCCCCTGGAGAACTTTGAAGTCACTTCTATTTAGTGGTTTGCAGGATCTGGCCTGAGACAGGTCAGCAGGAGACAAATCGCTCCAGGGTAGTTGCAGCTCAGCTCCTCCTGGACAGACGAACCTGTCCCACTCCGTAACCTGGCTGTGCAGGCAGGGAAGGGACTGCAGGAGGGGCAGAGCATGTGTCTGGGGACAGTGTGCACTCTTGGGTCACAAGAGTGAAGATGTGTGATGAACAGGAGATCACACATGCATGAGCTGTGACAAACGGTGACATAGCAGAGTCTCTTTGGAGAGGCTTGTTGAGGGCACGGCAGGTGGGGGGTGGCCAGGCTCTGCTCTGCTCCGGGAAGACCCTCTTGACATGCGTTCTGGGCACTTCATGGAGCTCTTCAAATATGGGAAGTGTCTAAACTTTTAATAGCATAAAAATCAAGACAGACCTGGGAAAGATGACAGGCAGGGTGAAAGGACCAGGTGTCTGGTGCTCCAAATGGGTGATACATCAATTGTTTCTCAGCAAAATGGGTGTGCGGGGAGGGAGAGGAAATGTCAAGGCATAAAGGGAATGCAAGGAAGAAGAATGGGGCTTTTAACTTACAGTGAAGTGCCCAGGGAAGCCTGTTGACAGAGAGATGTGTCAGGCCATGGAAGATTACCCAGGGAAGCACTGGAGATCCCGTGGGGGACACTCAGAAGTAGATTAGAGAAAAACACTCTGGACACGGTGAGGCATCCAGCACGGCCAAGAGGAGGGCGGGGGTGGGGGAGCTGGGCTCCTTCCAGCCTCAGTCACTGCTGGTTGCCTCCAGTTGGAAGTGGGTTTTCTATTTGAGCGGTTTTAACATTATTTTAGATTGTGAAAGACCGATCTCTTTCATCTTTGGACAGAGCTCAGAGATTCTCCACTTCACAGAGAAACTCATGAGCTTAAGAGCTGCCGATCCCCCAGGAAGGAGGTTTCTTAAACATGAAGGAGAGAAAGTCCAAGCCAGTGGAGGATCCCTAGGGAAAGGGAGATGTCACTTCCCCAGCCTCTAGGGAATGGATCCATCCAGATCCTGCCAACACGTGGACCTGGGCTGCGTTTAAGACCCGCATTTCTCTGTGCCTCCTTTGATTTGACTAATTGGCCAGCGAGCTGCAGGGAGACCCAAGTGCCGTGTTAAAAGGATGAGATGAAATAAGAGTGCAGAATAAATCATGAGCCAATTTCCAGCATTTTCTTGGCTGAAATGGAATGGCTAATCATTTTGATGGCAGAATTAACATAATTACCCACTGGCCCAGGCCAGGCTGAGCAGTGAGAAAAACAGGCTGCTGTTTCAAAAGGAGATGTTTATAGAAGTGATTGAGTGAGTCGTGGGACTCGGATCTGGATAAAAGATGGGCTTGGGATGGGGAGCCACGACTGCTGCACTGGACCTGAGCGTCCCGTCTGCTCTGTGTGGCTGTTGTTGCTTCAAAAGAGCCGCATAAGGAGGATTTCCCATTTAATATTTCCACCTTTTATGCCCAAGATTCAGTGAGTGATGGCTGAAACCAGAAGGAATTTGAAAACCAGAAGAAAACCAGAAGAAAGTTGATAATGTGTTGCCCTCAACGTGCTATGGCCTGAAGTCGAACTAGGGGAGGTTTAGGTTGGATATAAGGAAAAATTATTTTACTGACAGAGTGGTGAAGCCCTGGCAGAGGCTGCTCAGGGCAGTGGGGGAGTCTCCACCCCTGGAGGGGTTCGAAAACGATGTGACCATGGCACCTGGGGACAGGATTTAGCAGGCACGGTGGGTTGGGCTGATGGTTGGACTGGATGAGCTGAGAGGGCTTTTCCAGTCTTAATGATTCTATGACTCAGTAGCACAGCAGGACTTCAGATCTTTGCTTACGCTCTGGATGGCCAAAGAAATCAAAGCCAGAAAACTTTCTTGATGAACCCAATCTTACAGCTAATTTGCACCTACATCTCCTGCTTTCAGCAATGTTTAACCGGATTTTACTTCAAGCAGGTTCTATCTTTTTTGCCCCTCTTTTCTGATGTCATGTTCCTATTTTTTTTAACTTTTATGCAAAAATAGACCCCATAAAGACAATTTAGTAATTATAATTACTTTTGGCTTGATAGAATGTCTTGAGTTGGAAAGGATCCACAAGGACCATCGAGTCCAACTTCTGTCTCTGCACAGGACACCCCAAACATTAACACCGTGGGGCTGAGGGCTTTGTGGGACTTTGGGGGTGTTTGTATGACTTCAACTTCTCGGACTTGGGCAGGTTTATGTTGCATGAGACTTACGTTTTTAATTAGGCTCCATCTTGAGATCTGCAGCTCAAATTGATAGCAATAAATCCCACATTCCTTCTCACCCAGGTTTTCAGCATTGGATGCTTTATAATGAAATCTTAATCTGCATCTTGTTTCTTTACAGATCTCACACCAGAGCACCTGTCTTCTGCAAGCAGCTGAAGCAGGTTTACGTATTTGTAAACTCCTTTCTCGCAGGCAGTAGGAGACCATGTGACCAGGTACAGGGACTCCTGGTTTTATCTCCCTTCCCAACAAGAGAAGGCTGCAGGGAGACCTCAGAGCAGCTTCCAGTGCTGAAAGGGGCTCCAGGAAAGCTGGGGAGGGGCTCTGGATCAGGGAGGGCAGGGAGAGGATGAGGGGAACATTTTTGAGCTGAAAGAGGGGAGATTGAGATGAAATCTTACGCAGAAATGTTTTGCTGTGAGGGTGGGGAGGCCCTGGCCCAGGTTGCCCAGAGCAGGGGTGGCTGCCCCATCCCTGGAGGGGTTCAAGGCCAGGTTGGATGGGGCTTGGAGCCCCTGATCCAGTGGGAGGTGTCCCTGCCCATGGCAGGGGGTGGAACTGGATGGGCTTTGACATTCCTTCTAACCCAAACCATTCCATGGTTCTATGAGTTTTCATGATGGTTTCAAGCCCTTCTGTTCATTGTTTCCTTGCTACATTGAGACTGTCTAAGGCAGGGTAGCTATTGTCTGCCTGGCTTCTTGATTCTTTTGCCTCTTGATTCTTTTGCCTCTTGATTCTTTTGCCAGCTATAGTCTTAGGGCTGAAAATGTCCCCAGGAGTGTTTGGGGGCTCTAGGGCAGCTCCCAAGATGCTAGGAATTGGTCCAGCTGAGCCATGAGACCCTGCGCAGACTGTTTCTATGATCCTACTGTTATGTTTGCAAGAAATTCTCATATTGCTTGTGAAAAAAAATCTGATCAGCAAGGCAGAAACCTTTTAATGACAACCTGAGTTAATGCAGTGACAGAGCCTCCAGCCACCCGCGTTTCCTATGAGGTTATTGATTGTAGAACAACACTTGTATATTGTGTTAACATCGTTCAGAAGGAGGACAATCCTTGTTTACTTGTTTTGTTAACATTGGAAGACTCCAGGGCCTTCCCACACACATTCATTTGCATGTTTCTTCCAATGAAAAGTAATAAAATATTAATATCATTAAAGGAAGGGGGGAAAGAAAGAGGCCTTGGACTGCTCCTTTGATTGAGTGAGTGGGTGAGCTGCATGTTCTCCAGCAGAAGAGCAAGGGAGGATGGAGGGTAGAGGGTGCACACAAATTTTAACCCGTTTCTCTAGCCCTCGCGGATGTGACTGCAGCAAAGACTCGCACTGCACCCTGCAGCATCTCGCCAGCAGATCTGGATGAAACAGCATGATGTTTTGCAAAGATTCTCCTTCCCTGAGCCACAGGTTAAGATTCTGATTGCCAGAGGTGGAAGAAAACACCTGAAAGTGGGTCTTTGGGGCCTTTTTGGTGCCTGCTGATCTCTCCTCGTCATAGAATCATAGAGTGGGTTGGATTGGAAGGTATCATGAGTATCATCTGGTCCAACTCCCCTGCAGTCAGTGGGGATATCTTCACCAAGATCAGGTCCAACTAGATCCTCCTTCTCTCTCATTCTGTTTCTCACCCAAAATGAAGGGGTTGGCCCCATTTTGCACCCTTCAGCAAGGCATCAACTCGCGGTGGCACCCACCTACTTGGCAGCAGGAAGGTCCATGGGCTCGTGATCGCTCCATGCTGACGTGCAGAGTCCTGACTGACCTTACTGCCCACTGGACCACCTGCTTTGCTTTCCTTGGTGAGGAGCACAAACACACTGGCCTCCAGGAGCTGAAGTCATGGGATAATCAGGATGTATAGCCAGCCACTGAGGCCATGTATATTTTATGAGCCCTGTTAAAGGATTTTTAGAAGTGCTTTCCCCACGGACATGACAATGACTTCTTTGTTTATAATTTTTCCCCCCTTTCCTGTTGACACTAATCACTAACTCTCTGCTCCTTAATGGCACCTTTGGGGAGCTCCAGGGATGATTGATTGATTTATTTACTTGCTCCAGACTGGAGAAAAGCACCCTTCCTCCCTGCCACCATCATGAGCAGTCACAGGTCTCAAGGTCCATCTACACAGGAGTCTTCTCCAGGGCAGTGACTCCAGGGCAGTGACTCCAGCCAACAGAAGTAGGATCTAGATCCATCCCTCCATCTCCAACCAATTCCCCCCTCTCTGCACTTCATGAGGGTCGGCCACTCTGCGTGTCTTCCCAGGGCCTTTCTCATTCTGCAGGGCTTTGCCAGTGAGAGGAAGAAGCAGCGAGGTCCAGGGGACCTGGGGGGAGGAGTGAGCTACTCATAATATTAATGTTGATGTTAATGTAGCACCCGAGCGTCCCGTTTCGCTCAGCCAGGCTCTTGTTGACGTGACCTACTTTGCTAGAGATAGACTCATGCACTTAGTGCTGTGTGCGTGTGAGCGTGTCAGCTCACGTCCTCTTCGACCATGTCCTTCTCTCTTGCTAGGTTCCCTTTCAGCCCAGGGAACCGCACTCTGTCCATCACCTTGGTGCAATCCACTGGGTTGTGCTCTCATGCTCTGAGCTTCAGTACAACACCAACCCAAAAGTATGTTGAGGGGACCATCATCCTCAACCTAGGAAGCTCATAGGAAGCTGCTGCCCATGTTATAGAATCATGGAATGGTTTGGGTTGGAGGGGACTTTAAAAGTCATCCAGTTCCAGCCTCATCCTATCTCTTATTACTGGGAGAAGAGCCCAGCATGCACCTCACTCCGACCTCCATTTAGGGAGCTGCAGAGAGCAATGAGGTCTTCCCTCAACCTCCTCTTCTCCAGCCCCAAGTCCTTCAGCCACCCACATAACCCCTGGGCTCCAGACCCTTCCCCAGCTCTGTTCCTCTCCTCTGGACACAATCTGGCCCCTCAACATCTTTCTTGTACTGAGGGGCCCAAAACTGAACCCAGTATTCAAGGTGTCTTCTGTCTCACACAACCTTGAACACAGTCAGCTGGGCTTGGAACTTGGTTCCAGGAGAAAAATTGCCTCTTCAAAAAGAATTTAGAAGTAATCTTTGAAGATGGCAGACAGCAAACTCCGTCAGCTTTCAGAGGAAAATGTTACAACTTTAATTGTGTGATGAAAAAGAGCCAAGAGCTGAAACTTGCTGATGCAGATTCCCAGGCTTCTGCCACTGATCCAGTGCCCCAGTGTCACTCAAAATCTTCCTCCTTGCAAGGTCACGCATGCCAATCTGCTCAGAAAGGCTGGTGGTCTGGACCTCTCTGGCCTCCTGCTGACGCTCCCCAGCTGACGCAGGCTCCCCGAGTCTCATGTAATGTAATGCAATTAGAGGAAAGCAGAGCCCGTCCCAGCCCCATGCTCTTCCCAGCTGAGGTTTCTTCTTGTCCAGGCTGCTCAGGCTGCTGAGTGGCAGAAAACTCTCCTTCCTCCGTGCATTAATTTGCACTTGGTTCTGTTGCCGGCCCTTCTGCCAAGCCAACCCATAGTGCTTTTTAATTGACTGGAGGGAGCCAGCTGAGCTGATGAAGGGCTCTCCAGAGCCCCAATCTTGCCTTCGTAGCCTTCTCAGACACCAGTAGGTAGAGCAGCAGAAAACCAAAATGGGGAATTGAGCTGGCTCTTGTCTGTGAATGCTCCCGTACCTCTGGGAACTAGTTTTCCAGTCTGTATCTTCATCCCTCTAACTGGAAGGGAGTCTCCCTTCCTCACTGCTGTGAGATGCATCACAAGGCAGCTAGTTACTGTTCCCAGATGTCCTACCCATTCCTGATGTACTGCAGTTCGACAGCGAGCTGTGGTCAGCCCAGGACAACAGGTTACCACCAGCTGAGCCAGATCTTAGTATTCCGGAACTCACACCGAACCTCCACATCTGCCTCTGACCCCAAACTTGTCCCTGGCCACAGAAGCCAGGAGATGTTAGTGCAGAAACCAGCCACATACCCAGCCCTCAGGACTCCCAGGGAGCTCATCCATGATTCTCAAGCCTTACTTTAACTTATGGACCCCTTTCCTGCCCTCCCCAAGCCCCTGTTTTGGGGACCTGAGGTCATCCTACTGCCTGAAGAAGTATGTGAGAGCTTCTGGTACTGGGGTCAAGACCACAGACACAGGGGTAGACCCACACTTGGGTCTTGTGCATTCAAAACCCACTCTCTACATGACTTCCAACAGTCTGATTTCTGTGCCCTTGGTGCCTGAGCCACACACCAACCTATCCCAGGGTGAGAAACCAAGCCTAGTTTCAGATGTGGCCCTGGTGGTGCTGAAGCAGAAGACTGTGGAGGATTACCCTGTTCTCTTTCTCTGCTTCCAAAGGAATCATAGAATAACCAGGTTGGAAGAGACCCACCGGATCATCGAGTCCAACCATTCCTATCAAACTCTAAACCATGTCCCTTAGCACCTCGCCCACCCGTGCCTTAAACCCCTCCAGGGAAGGTGACTCAACCTCCACCCTGGGTAGCCTGTTCCAGTGCCATTACACACACAAGGCCATTACATCCTGCAAAGAATAAAGGCAAGAAGCATCCCAACCCAGCCCTGGCCAGGTTTTCCGTGCGTATTTTACCCTGCAAACTGCGTTCCCAACCCAAGGAGGCTGGAGAAATGGCTGCACCTGAGCCCTGCCTGCTTCTGCGTGCGCCTGCGTGTGCCTGCGCACACATGCCATGCACAGAAAGTTCTGCAGCACTGCTAATGGCACAGGGAAAAGCCATTAAAGGAGGAAGAGTTGAGGTTACAATATCGTGCTGAAAAGTTTATTGCTGCCTGTAGAGACATCAGGTCTGTAGTTCCAGAATTACTCAGTGCTTAATGCCGAGCGCCTGCACATTAGTTTTGCTGGGAAACCCATTAGGGGTTCTTCCAAAACGGAAAAATTAAAGGGCTTCCCTTTAAAAGAGAAAGGCTCCAAACCGAGCCCAGGAACCCAAACTGAAGCAGCCAAGTGGGAGAATAAGTGGCACGCTGGAGCCTGGGGGGCAGTCCCGCTGTCTGAGCTGTGGATGCAGCTGCAGTTGTGGGAAGTAACATTCATACCCACTCCCTTCCTCTTTTAGGATCTCCTAAGGCTCAGCTACGTGGGGATAAAATACCAATTTATCTGAAGTTTGGGTACACAACAGATAGATCTGCTTGGGAAATTCTCCCTGTTTTACTGGCAAAAAGAAGCTCAGCTCCAAAGAGACTTGCTCAAAGCCTTGCTCTTCATCTATTTTCTGCACACAAGAATGAGAAGCCAGGGCTTTGGAGTCCCAGCCTTACATCCAGGTGGCTGGGCCACCCTTTTCCCAGCATTTAGTGTACAACTGGGAACACAATTAGTGCCTGAAATAGATGCAGACTGGATGGTGTGGCAGCAATGATTTGGGGAAGTATTTCAGCCCCAAGTCAGGTGGCTCAGCTCACTTCTTGCTCCTGTTCTGGCACCTAACTCCTATCTGAAATCAATGAGAGTAAGGTGCCAAGATGCAAGTTAGACTCCGTGTCTCTTTGCAACTAGTAGATACTATAACTTTACAGAGGCACTGCCTGGAAACCAAGTGGAGTGCAGAGCAGCAGTTTTGTGCTGTTCTCAGTAAGTTATTAAACTGCTTGTTCAACAGAAACAACTCAAGGCTCTACCTTGTGTAGGTCAAGGATGGTCTGGCTGCTCTTGCCTGCTCCAAGAGCGATGGGGTGGGTGAAGGCAGGGGGTACAGGTGCTCCTAGAAGGGGGTTCATGCTGATGCGTGGTGGGGAACAGCAGCAGGGATCAGCTTGCCATGGGAGCTTTGTTTATTCAGCAACATCAGACCTTTCACCAAGAAATGCCATCTGCACAGGGGAGGTTTCTCTTTGTGGTGTCCAAAGAAGGGAGGCAGCGGTTTGCCTCATGTGGTGAGCCCTTGGCTGGGCCATGTGATGCAGCCTCTTGGAAGACCGGACCTGGCTGATGGGTGGGACTTGTTGGATCCTGGTATGTGCTGCCTTTAGCTGCAGGGCCCGGGAGACAGCTGTAGCCCAGCTGTGCACTGCACTGCAGCTGCTGTTGGTGCTGGTTAAGTAGTGCTGGTGCTCAGGATTAAGAAAGAAGCTTGAGGCTATTCTTGTTTTGCAGTCAGATCACGAGATACTCAGAGAATCCTCTCACTTAGTTTCGATTCCATTTCAATGTATTCTCTTTTCCTCCAAAGAAACTTCATTGCCCTTGGTGCTGCTTCAATCCCTCTTTAGAAAGTCAGAGCCAAAAAGTGGACTCACACATACGTCGTCACCCACAGATGCCAACCTAGGGCAATGACACTGGGGAAGGGTGTGGAGCACAGGACTTACGAGGAGCAGCTGAGGGACCTGTGGCTGTTTAGCCTGGAGAAGAGGAGGCTGAGGGGAGACCTCATCACTCTCTGCAGCTCCCAGAAAGAAGGTTGGGGCGAGGTGGGTCCAGTAGAAGTTGAAAGTGATCTATATGAAGTCGTGCACCTGCTGAGCACTATCCTTCAAACTGCTGTCCTGATCGTTTGGTGGGCTCATATATTTATTGGAGATTACACATACTTTGAAAGGTTTTCTTGTCTCCAGAACCAGGCAACCAGATGTGGGAACCAGATGTCTGCTTTTATTTCTCATAGCCATCTAGGCATTTCTGGGGCTGGATCTGCATCTAATACCCAGGGAGCTCCAACTGTCTGTAGCAACCAGGAATCAGTCCTTCTGGTTCAGTTTTTGGCACAGTTACTGTGCCAGGGATATTGTCTGCGGTAGGACAGGAAAGATTGCATGACAGGTAAGTCATTTGGAACAGCAAGGAAAAACAATTGAAGAATGCTGAAAGAGGAAAGACTGAGATGAGATCTTACAAAGAAATGTTTTGCTGTGAGGGTGGGGAGTCCCTGGCCCAGGTTGCCCAGAGCAGGGGTGGCTGCCCCATCCCTGGAGGGGTTCAAGGCCAGGTTGGATGGGGCTTGGAGCCCCTGATCCCGTGGGAGGTGTCCCTGCCCGTGGCAGGGGTGGGACTGGATGGGCTTTGAGGTCCCTTCCAACCCAAACCATTCTGTGATTCTATGATTCTATAAGAAGAGAGAGGAGAACAGCACAGGCAAGGAAAGCCCAGCCAGCAGTAAAGCCCTGAGCACTCTCCAGTGCAGAGACAAGGGAGGGCCCGTGGGGCAATGCTGATGAGCATCACTTGGTCCAGCTCCACTGCCTGGAGGTTGCTTGGACCTGCTGCACACATTTTCATGCCTGAGAGTGTGCAGAATGCCTGGCCCCCTTGGGTGACCTGTGAGAGGGCAGCCAGAACTCAGCGCTGCCATTCCCCTGCAGAGCAGCCCACGAGTCTCCTGTTCCAGCTGCTGAGGAGCAGGAGTTTTTAACCCCCTGTCTAAAAGGCAGGGGTTCGAAACCTCCCCTGTTGTCTGCCCCCGTGGCTTCCCTCTCTTTCACCCTGTCTCAATAAGCAGGGTACCCTGAAGGGCTGTGCTGATCTTACTGTAGAGGTCTTCTGGAGGCACCAGCACCAACCAAATCTCCTTCAGCGTGGGAAGAGCTCACATTCAAAGCCAAGCTTGGCAGGTTAGATGCTTACCTGAAGCTGGGTCTCAATCTCTCCATGAGCTGCCTGCAGTATCGTTAAATGGAATCAGAAGAGAGAGAAACCTACTGTGCCAAAAGTTAGTAGAAAAGGGAAGGCAGCTGAAGACAGGTGGGTAAGGGAAAGCAGTGGAGCTTCAGGAGGGGAAAGAGGTGTATTCTAACCTTGGGGAGCTCTGAATTTCCTTGCAAAAATAGGTCATTTTGTAAAGTCAGTACATCCAAGTTTCACTCTTCCAGAGGCCGGGTGCTCTGCCCACCAAGGGATCTCAAAGCCCATCTGTGTCTCCCTCTTTAGCGCCCGAGGTTGCATTATTCTCCATTTACAAACCCTGCCAGGCAGAGCCAGGAGAGCAGACACTTCGCACTCCCGCAGGCAGAGGCTTGGCACACAAAGCCATCCGCATGAGGGCAATGCCAGCTTTCTTCCTCACCACAAATCCCTCTTCTGCTTTCCCAGGAGAGCAACTCAGTTCACTCTCCGAGCCACTTGGGCAGTAGGTTCATTAGTGCACATTAGACAGGGATGTTCCAGGGTGAGACGAGGAGCTGTGAACTCCTGGGAATACATTCCGGTTTCTCCACTCTTTCCTTCTCTGCAGCTCCTTCCTCAGGCCTCAGTTTCCCAACCTGTGCAAAACAGAAACTGTCTGACCTCAGTGCTCCGGGCTGCTACTTAAATCCATGACTTCTTGTCCTGTCCACCGAAGACTGTTGTCTTTCTCCTTGCAGGAACCTGTTCCCCTCTTCCTTATGTATTAAATCATGGAACCAGTAAGGCTGGAAAACCTCTCGGCTCATCCAGTCCAACCATCAGCCCAACTCGCCATGTCTCCAAGTGCCACATCTACACAGATTTTGAACCCCTCCAGGGATGGAGACTCCACCACTGCCCTGGGCAGCCTCTGCCAGGGCTTCAACACTCTGTCTGTAAAGAAATTGTTCCTAATATCCAACCTAACCCTTCCCTGGCACACCTTGCAGCCATTTCCTCTCATCCCATCACTTGTTATTTGGGAGAAATGTTTCCTCTCCGGTCTTGTCTTTTTTGCTACACTATTTTCTTCTACATCTTTTGTCTTTATCTCTGGAGCTAAGCAGTGAGAAGAAAGGAAAGGTCAGGATTTTAGTTTATTAAGTCTCTATACTGCCTAGAGAGGAGCTGTTGTGGCTGATATCCCTGTGACTGCTGGGAGGACTTTCTGTGGTGGAGCTCATGGGTGAGGAGATGGAGTTGAATTCAGCTTTGAGAGAGGGGAGAGAACGAGGACCTGAAAGAAAAGTTTGAGCAGGAGTCAACAGCGTTGGACAGTCCAGGCTGTGGAGTCAGTGCCTGTGAGGTGTGTGAAGGGACCTCTTCTCCTTTTGCCACTCAAGGGAAACCTTTTCAGAAGCAGTGCTGAGCATTTTCTCCAACTCCTGGGCAGGTCTGTGGTCTGTTAGTACCAGAGGAAACAAGTTAGAGATAGTTCAGATACAGCAGCCCATCTCAGCTGAGGAGGGGCTCTGCGTCATTGCCCACTGTGATCTCCTGCTTGGATTAACTTCTCCTGTTTCTTCCTCAACAAAATTCTCCATGGGGAAAGCAGAGAAGTTCAAACTGCAGATGAGCTCAAGCCCAAAGCAGAAAAATGCGGTGGAGAATTCCCACCATCCAAAGTCTCAACTCCATCCTTGCTCCCCTCCTCTCTGCAGCCTGGAACAGAGCAGGGACTGCATCTGCTGGCAGCTCATAGACCTCCAGGGACTGTTGTGTTGTATGTTATGAATTCCACTGGGGAAGATAATGCTGTTTTTCTCAACTCATGTGTCAGCTCTGCCTTCCTCATGAGTCTTCAAGCTAGTTCTCTGATTAGACTAATGCAAATGAGCTTTTAGCGTTGACACAGAGCGTGAGGTTAAGAACAGGGTGAAGTATCTAGTACAGTGCTTGAGAGCTGGACCAGCTACTGGCCTCATGACAGTTTTGTATCAGCCATGGGGTGGCCAGCAGGAGCAGGGAAGGGATCGTTCCCCTGGACTCGGTGCTGGTGAGGCTGCACCTTGGATCCTGGGTTCAGTTCTGGGTCCCTCAGTGCAGGAAAGACCTTGAGGGGCTGGAGCGTGTCCAGATAAAGGAATGGAGCTGGGGAAGGGGCTGCAGAAAAAGGGTTCTGAGGAGCGGCTGAGGGACCTGGGGCTGTTTAGCCTGGAGAAGAGGAGGCTGAGCAGAGACCTCATCGCTCTCTGCAGCTCCCGAAAAGGAGGGTGGAGCGAGGTGGGTGCTGATCTCTTCTACCAAGTCAAAAAGTGATAGGAAGAAATGAAACAGCTTCAAGTTGTACCAGGGGAGGTTTAGATTGGATATTGTGAAAAAACGTCTTTCCTGAAAGGGTGGTGAAGCCCTGTCAGAGGCTGCCCAGGGCAACAGTAGAGTCTCCATCCCTGGAGGGGTTCAAAAACTGTGTGGCTGTGGCACCTGGGTTGGGCTGATGGCTGGACGAGTTGAGCTTAGAGGTCTCTTCCAACATTAACTTTTCTACGATTCTACGAAAACACTGCCCTGAGAAAATGAGGCAGGACCTGGGCTTGTCTATTCTATAGTTTCCCCATAATTTTTACTCAAAAATCTCCCTTGCTTCTGAGGAAGAAGGTCCCTTGCTCCTCTGCTGGCTTCTTTCTGGGTCCTGCTCTGCTGCCCACTGCAGAGGGTCTGCAGGCTGCCAAAGCTGAGTAACTCTGATCTATTAATCCATGGCTATTTTCCAGTCTCTTGCTGTGGGACACATTCCTGGTGCACTCATGGAGAGTGGCTTCTCGGAAATAAGTCTTTTTACCTGCAAATCAAGAGTCCCGTGATAGGGAACTCATCCACAGAGGGGAAAATTATGAGGAGCATCCAGTCTTGTGCCACCGCTTTTTTGACCAGAACTGCACTTTAAAACCAGGCATTTCCTTTCTTGAGTCAAACACCTTTTTCTGCTAAAAAGCCACCCACCACTAGTCTCTCTGACTTGAGAGGCTAGTATTTTATTTCGGGCTGATCCATTTTTCTTTTAATTCAGATCAATGCAGGTTAATTGAGAGCGGCTTATTTTTACTTCTGCTGGTATCTGCCTGCCAGGATCAATACCAGTCATTTCCACTTAAACCGTTGTACCTTTACTGGAACTACTAGAGCACCGAGCTCTCCACGCGGCAACGGATGATGGACCAGCCGTGGCCGTGTGGTTCCTCGTGTTATAATTGAAACCAGTCTCTTGTCAGTCTGGCTGCAGCGGCATCCTCGTAATGCTGGAAGGAAATGGAGACATGCTCAACCTCAACCAGGGATTATATATTACAGCACGAAACATTTGCACACTAAAAATACTCGGCGAGGGGCAACCGTTCATTGATCTCTCCTGCATTAATGGGGCCGCAGAGATCCCTCTGGCCACCCTTTGCCACTAGATGGGGCGATGGATGCATCAGCAGCTCTGGCCTGAGTGGTCCCTTCGCCTTCTCGCTCCTAAAGACACCGAAGGGTTGGCTTTGCTCAGCCCAGGAGCATGAGGAGCCCTGTGCTCCCACAGCCTTTTTTTTTTTTTTGCAAGAGCTGACTGGATGCAAAAACCCCCAGGATGTTCCTGGGAAGCAGTGGGCATAAAATCATAGAATCACTTGGTTGGAAAGAACCCACTGGATCATTGAGTCCAATCATTCATATCAAACACTAAACCATTACTGCTCTGGGCAACCTGGGCCAGGGCCTCCCCACCCTCACAGCAAAACATTTCTCCCTAGGATCTCATCTCAGTCTCCCCTCTTCCAGCTCAAAACTTTTCCCCCCTCATCCTGTCCCTGCCCTCCCTGATCCAGAGCCCCTCCCCAGCCCCTTTCAGCACTGGAAGATGCTCTAAGGTCTCCCCACGGCCTTCTCTTCTCCAGGCTGAACAACCCCAAATCTCTCAGCCTGTCCTCATACAGGAGGTTCTCCAGCCCTCAGATCATCTCCGTGGCCTCCTCTGGACTCACTCCAACAGCTCCATGTCCTTCCTGTGCTGAGGACTCCAGAACTGGACGCAGGACTCCAGTTGATTATTTAGGACCATCTATATAACTTATGATTTGCAACAAATCCTACAGGCAGCATGGTGGCCCAGACAGGGTGGTCTCCACATTTTCCTGCCACTGACCTCCCCAGTCTGCCTGCTCTCACCTTCCTTCTCACCCAGCCTGGCCACCATTCCTGGATTCCCCAGCTCACCGCTTGCTCTCTGCTCTCACAGTGCCTGGGCACCCAGTCCTGTTGCATCAGCTGCTGTGGAGGAGCTGGTAGAAGCATTTAAGAATTATTTTTGGCATTTCATTAGCTGGTACATTAATGGAGAGCAAAATCAGATGGGCACAGGGGAGGGAGAAGATCCTCTGTGATGCATCAGTTTTGTGCTTAAAGGACCTTTCACTAATAATGTTTATGGGGCAAAGGCTCATTTTAGTCGGTGCTTTGCTGGAGCAGCTTTCTGCTCCGATTGCCATCTGTCCATCTGCACCGACAAGGACCAGCTCTGGAGGCTGCTGCGTCTCGTCCACATGGAGTGGAAGCAAGTGAAGCAAAGGGAGAAAGAACCATCAAAGTGATGGGAAAATCATTCCCTCCCTCTGCTGCCCTTGCAGCAGTCCCTGCTGCTTGCTGCTCTTTCCAGACCAGGCAGGTTGAGATCTCCCAGCCCAGCTGGGATGGCTGATGTTTGAGGAAAAGAATTACCAGTTTCCTGGTGTATAAAACCAGCAGGCTTGCAGAAGCCGTAGGGACAGAGCAGACTGTGAGTCCTGGTCATAAATGTCAGAGGATAATGGCTTTGGCCCGTACCCCTCAAGCAGAACTGATTTAAAGGGTCATTAAAAACCGTTGGTGTCCATAAGGGTGGGACACAGGGGCTCCAGCCCAGGTCTTTTATTCCCTCTGGCTGTATCAGTCAAGGCGATGGACTTGCAGAAGCCATATGTCAGCTGAATGTGTCTCTAATTGATTTGTGGATCTGCGTGGAGTGTAAACATTTTACCAGTCAGAGAGCAGCTGATCAGGAGAAGAGGAAAGAGAGTGGTGGGAGGGGAAAGGACAGGAGAAAGTCTGGTGGGGAGCGACGGGCGAGACTTGGAAAACGACTTTTGTCCAGACCCATCAAACGCCAATTTACCCCTGCCCCTTCGCAGGGTTCCCTGGTAATGGACTCACTCCCAGGGCAAAAGTTAACTCCAATTAGAGGATTTGAAGGGAGGGTTTTCAATCTCACGTCTTCCCGCAGGGACCGTGTCAGCTCACGTTATGGAGATGGGCCGGCGGCAGGCAGGGGAGCAGCTGGGAGCCGCGTGTGGACAATGAGGGGTGTCCTGGGAATCCTCCCTGTGCGAGGACACAGCCCTGTCACCCCTCCTCCTCCTCTCTCCCAGCAATGGACAACTGGCCTCCAACTTGCTGGCACTCGACTCGTCCTTGGGGGAGCCTGGTGGCACTGGGGACCCAGGGCACACAGAATCCACCTCACCTCTGCCAGGGCATGATGTCTCCAGCCAAAAAAACTGTGCCTTCACTGCAAATTTTGTGTTCCTAAACAAGCCGACACCCCATAAACCACTTCAATTTACTCATCCCTCTGCATGCTCTCTCTTTTTAACCCCCTCTTTGCCTCCCCTGCTGGTTGCTCACACGTGAACCCCTCTTTCCAGCCCTCTGTGTGACCAGCCACCCTGGTGACACTGGATGAAGCTTGATGGGACCGAAGGGGTAAATCAATGAAAAGGCTGATGCTGGCCTGCAGAACCAGAAAACAGGTACAGGCAGTGAGGGGCAGCATGTGGGGAAGGGCAGGGAGTATGGGAACAGTGTTAGAATCATAGAATCGTTAAGGTTGGAAAAGCCCTCTAAGCTCATCCAGTCCAACCATCAGCCATGCCCCACCTTGCCTGCTAAACCCTGTCCCTAAGTGCCACAGCCACACTGCCTTCCTGAGATGGAGACTCCACCACTGCCCTGGGCAGCACTAACCTGTTGGGTCACTGGGATTTTACTGGAGGTGAGTCTGTGAGGCAAGGAGGACCAAAGTCACCCCATATGAGAGCCCCAGCATCATTTGAGACCCCCAGGAAAACCTGCCTCTGATGCTACCAACACCACCAAGCTGGTCCCCAGGCTGCCACTCCGTGGGTATTTCTTTCTCACCTCACCTCTTAGCTGCCACCTGCCTGAGGACATGCTGTCAGACAGTAAACAGAGATGGACAAACAGAGATCTTTAATCCCTTAGAGCCTCTGGATTCACCTTCTGACTGTTTACTCCTGGGACGTTTTGGGGGTTATATTTCCGAGCATCAAAAATAGGGTCCACAATAAAACTCCTACTTCAACTCAAGAAATAATCAACTCTCATGAGCCTTTTGATAAAACCACAAAACTGAACAGATCTACTTCTTTTACAGAATATTATGGAACTCTTTAGTAGAATAAACCACAATGAATTGTGTTTCAAATCGTGTTTTTTCTGTCTTTTTCCTCTCCAAGTCTGTGTTGCGCAAAGCTTTCACTGGACTTGGATTTCATGAATGTGTTCGCCTGAACAGAACTTAAAACCATTCATGAAACCCAAATCATGTTCAAGGTGAAGAAAAAGTGAGGAAATTATTAGAGAACGTTAAACAGCAGTGATTTAGGGAGATGTTGAGGTGGGTTTTTGCTTCAGAGTGGTGATCTGGTTCTTACACAGACATAAACTGGGAAATGACAAGCTGAAAATAGGTTCATAGAATTGTAGAATCCTGGAATGGTTGGGTTGGAAGGGACCTTAAAATCCATCCAATCCCACTCCCTGCCATGGGTGGGTACACCTCCCACTGGATCAGGGGCTCCAAGCCCCATCCAACCTGGCCTTGAACCCCTCCAGGGATGGGGCAGCCACCCCTGCTCTGGGCAACCTGGGCCAGGACCTCACAAGACAGCGAAAACCCAAGTCCAGGTTACCCAGATCAAAGCTGAAGTCCCAATAATTGCCAAGTGAAATATGATGTTATGTTCAGAAATAGAGTAAGGCATCTTTTTCATCAGAACATCTTTTTTTCCTAGATTGGTTGGGAGGAGGGGAATCATCCAGCCTTCTTATGTCTACAAACTGATTTTTCTCCTGCTGTGACTCACAGTGTTTTGCTCTACCTGCTCACACAGGCTGGGGCAGGAGCTGGGCGATGTCTTCCACCAAAAAACCTGGACTCCAGCTACGCTTTCAACTCCTTGCGTTCCCCTGGCCCCGTTTCACCCCCGCCGTCTGCGTGTGCCCTCCGGCCCCGAGCAGCCAGGGTGGGTAATTGCTGCGGGTGGCTCTGCCTGACAGCTGACGCCGGCTCCGGTGACCCCACGGTTCTGCCATGGCCCTCACATCACATCCCGCCCCACGTCTGGTGCTGCGGCCGAGGCTGCGACGGGGGTTGCGTGTGTGCTGGGAGCTGCACCCGCCACCGCCTGCAGCAAACCTGCCCCACCAAAGCTTTCCAAGTCCAGGCTGAGACACGCAAGCTGCCGGCTGTCAGGGTTGGGGATGGGAGAATAGCTCTACACGGTGATTCCCCTGAGCTGGAAATAGCCAGCAATATGGTGAGCACGGCAGGTACAGCCCCCGAGCGAGGCAGCAGATGGAAATCCGTGCGGTTGAAGCAGGCAGGAGCGCAGCGACTTCCAGTGTGTGAGTGGTCCAGCCGTGGCTTTCTCTGCGATGAGAGAGTTTGCATTGGGCTCCTGGGTTAAAGTGCTGGGAGAAAGGATTCAGAGCCAGGCTGGGATTTAGCAAGAGAAGCCACAGGCAGGAGCAGTGACCACCGCTGTTGAATCCCCTTCCTGCCTCTGCCCCCCAGCTCCCCGGGGGAGATGACCCTTCTCTTCCCCTCGCAGCCACCCACACTGATTTTTATTCCAATCCCACAGAACCACCCTCCCTCTGGGTTTGAGGGGGAGATGCTCAGCGGCTTCTCGTGCTCCCCTGCTCAGCGGGTGCCAGCTGTGAGCAGCCTGCAGCGGGAGGTGTGGGTGTGCGTGGTCTCCAGATGCCCACGGGCAAGGTCACTGCTGCAGCGGGGGCAGGACAGCATCCCACAGCTTGGCAGGTTTCTCCAGCTGATTTTGCTGTGCTGGTCTAACTCCTGTCACCGTTACCTCTGAGAGCATCCCGGTCTCTCACGAACCCCTTGCAATGCATTTTGCAGAGGGCGTGGTGCCCAGAGCCCACCTGGGATCACACCGTGACCACACAGCGATGGCACAGAACCACGAGGGAAACAAAACAGCTACAACAAGGGGAAAGGCAAAGGGAGAGCTGAACACCAAGAGGTGTCTGCATGGAGGATGAGATTCCCAGAGAAATAGAAACTTCAAGGCTCCCCTTCCCCTCCCCAGCATTTGCAGCCTGGCAGTCCCATATGCAGGGCTGCTCCTGTGAGGGTTTTCTCTTCCCATCGTGGAGGTGGTGGATGTCAACAGCCTGTAGTGGGGTGGGAAGGGGATGTTCCACCCTGTGATCTGAGGAACTTATAAGGTAGTAGGTACTGGTAGAGCTGGAAGATGTCATCCCTTCCCCTGGATGCTCAGCTGGGCTCTTTCACCCTCTGGCAGCTGGAAGACTCAGCTTGCTTGAGGATCTGATGGTCCTTGGCTTTTCCCAGCTGTCTGCAACCTTTGGCAGTGCTTGGGCACCTGGAGACAGGGGCTGGGACCTTCTGCATCTGCAGTTTTTGTTCAGAAAAGGCTTGTTCCCAAGAACTGCAGGTTTTGTTCGGGAAACACTTGTTCCCAAAACCTGCAGTTGCAGAAGGTCCTTGTCCCCGTCTCCAGGTGCCCAAGCACTGTCAAAGGTTGCAGACAGCTGGGAAAAGCCAAAGACCATCAGATCCTCAAGCAAGCTGAGTCTTCCAGCTGCCAGAGGGTGAAAGATGCTCACAAAAGGCTTGTTTCCATCTCCTCCTTCCTCCTGGGGCCACATAAGCCCTCGTGCCTTTCAGCACAGAGCAGGTTCGGAGCGCTGTATCCCACACGTGTTTGCTCATGTGTGTAGAGGAGAGGAGAGAGAAGAGTTTACTTGGAAGTTTCAGGTCTATTAAAAGAAGAAAGCAGCACCAGTGAACTCCTTGCTGCTGAAAGTTGGCTGCAGAGGAGCTGTGTCTGGTTTTATTAGGTGAAGCTGGAATGATACCACTGGCTTCCTTCAAGCCTCAGAAAGGAGCTGGGTTTTTGCAGCAAGCCCATGTGCTTGAAAGAGACTGGACAGAGCAACGCTGAAGAGGCGAAGGCCAGCGCAACGCTTCAGCGGGAGCAAGGTGAGGTGGTCACTTTGCCTGTTGGCCACAGCCCCTCCATGGAGTTTTGGGTGCCTGATTCATAGAATCATAGAATCACCAGGTTGGAAAAGACCCACCGGATCATCAAGTCCAGCCATTCCCATCAATCACTTAACCATGTCCCTCAGCACCACGTCCACCTGTCCCTTAAACCCCTCCAGGGAAGGTGACTCAACCACTTCCCTGGGCAGCCTCTGCCAGTGCCCAATGACCCTTTCCATAATACTCTTTCCTGATGTCCAGCCTGAACCTCCCCTGGTGGAGCTTGAGGCCATTCCCTCTTGTCCTGTCCCCTGTCACTTGGGAGAAGAGCCCAGCTCCCTCCTCTCCACAACCTCCTTTCAGGGAGTTGGAGAGAGCAATGAGGTCTCCCCTCAGCCTCCTCTTCTCCAGGCTAAACACCCCCAGCTCTCTTAGCCGCTCCTCTTGTTCTCCAGCCCCTTCACCAGCTTTGTTGCTCTTCTCTGGACTTGCTCCAGAGCCTCATCATCCTTCTTGTGGTGAGGGGCCCAGAACTGAACACAGGATTCGAGGAGCGGTCTCACCAGTGCCGAGTCCAGAGGGAGAAGAACCTCCCTGGACCTGCTGGCCACGCCGTGTCTGATCCAAGCCAAGATGCCATTGGCCTTCTTGGGCACCTGGGCCACTGCTGGCTCATGTTCAGTCACTGTCAACCAACACCCCCAGGTCCTTCTCCTCCAGGCAGCTTTCCAGCCAGACTTCTCCTAGTCTGAAGCTGGACAGGGTTGTTGTGCCCCAAGTGCAGGATGTGCCAGGACAGAAGGATGTAGCCCAGCACCCTCCAGCTGGGGGACTGGGAAGGGCAGGGTGCGAGTTCATTGCTGCAACATCTGCCCATCGCCTCCTGTGCTTTCAGAGCTGGCAGGGGGAGGCGAGCGTCAGCCGGTCCCTAAGAAACCGGGCTCTCATTTCCTCACCATAAGACATCTATTGGCCGGGCACCAGATCGTGCTCGAGGGATGCGTATCGGGTGGCCGCAGCTCACATTATCGGGCGGCTTCCCCGCTCCATTTCTGTCCATGTGTCCCTGCGATGGAGATCAGGTTACGGGACCTTCACAAAGCCCAGCCATCTATTATTCAGCTGCTGCATGCTACCGTATATGTTGGTGTGTGGAGCTGAGCTGACCCAGCTTCGCGCCTGCTCGGGCATGGTGGGCTCTGAAAGGGCCTGCGCGGGGGGATGATGCTCTAAATCACCCTCCGTGAGTTATCAGGATGTGAGCAGAAGCCTGGCGGAAACCACCCAGAGGTACCTGGCTCCAGTGATGCTTTATACATGAGTATAACCCATCCTATGAATTCCCATCAGAGGGACAGGCAAGCACAACCAGCATCTTCCTGCGCGCGAAACCTGGGGAACCTCTCACCATTGCAGCCCACGGGAGGTGGATCTGACCTCCCAGAGCACCACGGAGACAGCAGGCAAAGAGCCCATCAGTGGGATAAACCTCAGCGTTCAAGAGGCTCTGGGTCTGGGAGAGGTGGGAGGAGGGAGCAGCGAAGGGCTCTTGGCTGTGGCTCTTTGTTCAGGGCACCATTCACATCTCCCGGCTGTCAGCGCCGAGAGCCCGGAGACGTTCACTGAATGAGAAATGCTCAGGACGGAGTGAAAGGAAATATTTCTGCACTGGTCCCCAGGGGAAAAAATTCCCCCTGGCTTGTGTCTTTTTGCAGGGAAATGTTGTTTTGTTGACAGCGAAACTGAATTCGGGGCTGGCAGGAGAAATCTGTTTGGATGAAATTTCAGTTTGGAAACAAACAGACAAATAAAAATGAGCAGAGTTGATGACAATGAAGTTCTGTTCACTTAGTTAGAATATGATATTTTCATTTTATTTCCACATCGACTTTGTTCTAATTCATTAAACTTATTTTTCTTTTAAATTTTTCTTCTTTTTTTTTTTTTTTTTTAGGCCCAGTGAAAACACATGCATTAGAGAATCACAGAATCATTAAGGTTGGAAAACACCTCTCAGCTTGTCCAGTCCAGCTGTCAGCCCAATCCCGCTGTGCCTGCTAAACCACATCCCCAAGTGCCACAGTTACATGATTTTTGACCCCCTCCAGGGATGGAGACTCCTGGTCTTTCCTGCACTGAGGGGCCCAAAACTGAACGCAGGATTCGAGGTGCAGCCTCTCCAGCACCAAGTCCAGGGGGACGATCCCTTCCCTGCTCCTGCTGGCCACCCCATGGCTGATCCAAGCCAGGATGCTCTTGGCCTTCTTGGCCACCTGGGCCACTGCTGGCTCATGTTTGGCCACTGTTGACCAGCGCCCCCAGGTCCTCTTTTGCTTGGCTGCTTTCCAGCCGCTCTTCCCCAAGCCTGGAGCTGCGCAGGGTTGTTGTGACCTGAGTGCTTAGCTCAGTTATAGTGCTATTGAATTGGAATATCCCGTTCAACCCAAGTACTGAGCCAGTCTCCCCCCCTCCAAATATTTCTCCAAATACCATCTTTTGCAGGATAACCCAATCTTAGCCTTTTCCATCAAACAGAAATTCAAGTTCCTGCATGTTTCTCACCAATGCACCTGTAGAATTAACTGTCCCAAGTAGCCAAGACATAAGAAAGCATCAAACCTCCTCCTAGAAGTGGGGCTTCTGGCAGCCCCAGTGGTGGAACAACATCTTATTGCTACCAGTTCTTGTCACCCAAGCTTTGGGCTGGATCAGTGCATCTTTCACTCTGGTTTCCTCCATCTCTCTTTCCATTGGAGACTGGGATGTGGAGCAGGAGAAGAAGATGGGAATGTGAGCACGACATCTGGCTTTGCAAGGTTTTAAGTGCTGCTGCAGATGAAAAACCCTGGAGAGACTGGCAGTCTCGAGATCATCACGTCTGTGGAGAAATGTCCACTTTAAACCAATGGTGTTTCCCCAAGGATTTAACAAAACTAGACCTCCTGATCTTCTCTCCTGATCTTCCAGGGGAGCCTGGTGGGGCTCATAGGCTCCATCCGATTCCTGCTCCAAGGCTTGCTTCCCAGATGGACCTGTGCTTGCAGAAGGACTGTGTTGTCCCCTTCACACTGCGCTGTTTGGCTTCCCCGCCTGAGTCTTGCTTGCCCTGCGTTTTATTTCTCAATGGACAAGCTTAACAGAGATGTCTTGGGTTTTTAAAAATAGTTAATATTTAAATATTAATTGAGCCATTAATTACATCTGAGCCCCAGAACAAAACAGCTGTGAATAATTAATGAGAGGGCCTATGGTAAATGCCTCTAATAATTCACAAAGCAACAGAACCAGGTATTTTCAGAGCATTCAGTGAGAGGAGAAGTGGGGGAGAAGGAAGGCAAGCAAATGCAAGCACCTTGAGGTAAGGGGCTGAAGAGAGAAATGAGGCATTATAGGCTGTCTGGTGCTGCTATTCCAAGGCTTTCTCAGCATCATGCGTCTCTGTAGCATCCAGTTACTGGGGAGGTGATTTCCTCCAGGATTTGTAGTGGGGAAACTGAGTCACGGGGAGGCTGAACCTCCCACAGATGCAGACTTAGGAAGATGACCAGGACTCCTGGCACACCCTCCGACAGCTGCATCTCAGGTGTTTTGGACTATAGCTCTCTGAAAAACATCTCTGGCAGAGGTCTTGGTCTGCACAGAGGTGGCTGCTGTCTGAACAACCTGCACTGCAAAAGAAACCAGCTCGTGAGCAGGAGGAAAGCTTTTTTCATAATTTCCCTTCTCCCTTCCTCTGAGGTCATAGAATGATAGAATGGTTTGCTTGGAAAAGACCTTTGAGATCATTGAGTCCAACCATCCCCGTCCGCTACTAAACCAGAGCCCTGAACAACTCATCTGCCCGTCTTTTAAACCCCTCCCCCCGGGATGGGGACTCCACCACTGCCCCAGCAGGCGTTCCAGTGCCTGAGAACCCTTTTGGTGAAGCATCTTTTCCTAATACCCAACCTGAACCTCCCATGATGAGGGGAGCTTCACGCGCCCACTCTGGAGGCTGCAGCAAGGAGGATAATGCTCTGTAAATACATGCACATACTTTGCAGGGTCCGGTAACAGACCAGCATAGGATATTTGCACTTAATAATTGTAATACTTAATTATAGGTGGTTTGAGCCTCAAGTGAGGCCAAGGGCGTCAGCACTGAGCACACATGGCCAGACGACGATCCCTTCTCGGCCTCCCGGAGCTGGGCATCTTAATGGTCTCTTTGTGCTTCGGTTTGTTTGTGCAGGAGAGTGTGACTAATGACCCCATTCACGGACCAGCTTCTCACTGGTGCTGGCGAGGTCTTGGAGGCAGAACTATTTCACCTTCTGTAACCACCTGCAAGTCTCAGAGGCAATTGCTGCATCTCAGTCCGTGGCTGCTGGAGGGAGGATTCATCCCAGCTGCCTCAGCAAGGCACAGATCATGCTCTGGCAGCACTGATCTCGCTCCATAGCTGAGAAAGCCCAGGCAGCAAGTTTGGATTTACCTCTAGGCACTGCCATTACAATCCAGAATTCAACTTCTGGCCCCGCAACAGGCAGCGTAGGGCAGCATTTTATTGCTCTTGGCTACAGTGAGTAACAATTGCATCTCTGGCAGAAAGCAGGCTCTCGCGTATGCTTCATGACCCCATTTTCCAGTACCCCAGCCTCTGCTGTTGAGTAATAACCCCATCCTCACTCTGTGGTTGATTGACAACCATTAAATGAGGGCAGGTTGCCATCCTCCTTGCGAGCCCTATAGATACATGACACACACGCCACTGATACCAAAGCAGCCTCTCTTTGCAAGGGCTGAAAATGATACAACTCACCATGTGCTTGAAAATTGTGACCCTATCAACCATTTTAACAACCGTGTAATCAGTGAGCATCAGGACCTTGCGAATGAAGCGGTGCTGGTCTCCCCAAACCACTTAAAGTGGTCGCTAAATGTGTCTTTGTTCCTTTTAACAGATGAAAAATACACTTCTTCCTTAGCTTATTGACCTCCTCCCAGTCCGAGAGAGAAGGGAACAGAGCCCTTTCTGTCTCTAACAGCACGATATTCACAACTTCAAGTAATATAGGGAATAACCAACTGGATTGGAATAATTATTATCAATGTCTGCTTCTCTATCTGCGTGGATGTAGCGTTTATAAATTAACCAAAAACACTTGCAAATCTGCACAACCAGTTCCCTGTGCTTCTAATGCTTTCAATTTATCCTAATAGACATTTAATGAATACTTTATAAAGCCTTAGATGGGGGAATTTTAAAATCAATGGTGCTATTTTATTGCTGTTTGTATTATCTTTATTTGGATGGTGTCTTAGCACTCTGATGCCCATTGATTTGAGGCCCTGATCGATGAAACAAGGTTTCAGCTTAAATACATCGAGTTGCACAAGAGAAACTGGATCTGGGGTTAAAGGGTTCTTTCCTAGGTCAGGCATGGCCGAATCCGTGCTCATGGCTCAGCCTAAGGGTAGCACGGGGTGATGCTGGATTGGTGATGGTGGTGATTGTCCTTGCGTGGCTCTCCTCTTACCTCGTGGCTCCTGCAGCCTCTGGGGTAACAACAATCCTCAAAGCAGACAGGGCAATCAACAGATCTGTGCCCCTTCTTTTGCTCAAGCTGATTCAGTCCTAGGCTGCTGGCAATGCTCGGGTGTTTTATCCACTTTCAAATCATGGGTATTCTCCTAAACACCTCTGAAAGCCTTGTGCGAGTGCTAGCTCAGCAGCACTTATGTGTTGTGGTGACTATGCCCAGAACTGATGGATAGATATGAAGCTTGACATCTTCTCCCATCAGTATCAGCTCATTCAGTTCCCCGTTCATCGATTTCCCTTTTCTGTCTCTGGTTCCCTCCAATCTGGCCGAGGGTAGGGGAATCCTATAATGAAATGGATGAGGTCCACAGTAACACCAGTGGGTTTTGGATAGGTTTTGAGGAAAAGCTGTCTGAGCTAGGAGATGTCATGGAGAGTCTTTCTTGGATTTGAAACCAAACTGCAAGGACACCTGATTTTTTTTTTCCCTAACTGGAGATTACTCGAAATTTCATAGAATCATAGAATATCCTGAGTTGGAGGGGAATCACAAGGACCATCGAGTTGAACTCCTGTCCCTGCACAGGACACCCCAACATTCACACCGTGGGGCTGAGGGCTTTGGCCAAATGCTGCTGCAATATTGTCAGGCTCGGTGCCGTGACTGCTTCCCTGGGAGCTGTAACAGGGCTCCACCACCCTCTGGGGGAGAACCTTTTCCCAGTGTCCAACCTACCCCTCCCCTGGCATCTTCCTGCCTTCCCTTGGGCCCAGAGAGAAGAGCTCAGCGCCTGCTCCTCCTCCTCCCCTGGTGAGGAAGCTGCAGAGTGTGATGAGGTCTCTCCTCAGTCTCCTCTTCTCCAGGCTGAACAGACCCAGTGACTTCAGCCTCTCCTCACACAGCTTCCCCTCTAAACCCTTCACCAGCTTTGTGGCCCTCAGTTTGTCAAACTGGGAAGCTGTTACATGAAGTATGACTGTTCATTACAAGAATTATTATTAATTTCTATTTAAAGAATGGAAATATGCAGAACTTAAAGCTCTCTGTGACAGGTTCGTGCAGCTTTGCTGTTCAGCTCATTGTATCACTCATGCAACAGTTGTGAGCCCTTAAAACCATTTTCTGGCAACTTAGGAAGTGTCCTGAATGGTTGTCAGCTACAGAAATTTGAATTACAGGCTGTAAATAAGGTTTAAACAGCAAAACCATATCCCTTTTGTTCTCCTTGGCTCATTTGGGACCCTAGGGTCTCAGTATAAGGTGTGTACCATAAACTTGAGCTTTGGTCTGAACAGCATTGGGGATGTTTGGCTTTGCACTCCATGTAGCAGGGAAGTTTCCTTAAGGATGTGTCATATCCTACCTTAGATTGCTTTAAGCACATCCCTGGACCTCAAAACATGCCAGGCACTTCCCATTGAAGCAACACTGGCCTTCTTGGTAACCTCTAATCATTCCCCCTCATCCTCTCCCTGCCCTCCCTGATCCAGAGCCCCTCCCCAGGTTTCCTGGAGCCCCTTTCAGCACTGGAAGCTGCTCTAAGGTCTCCCTGCAGTCTTCTCTTCTCCAGACTGAACGACCCCAGCTCTCTCAGCCTCTCCTCAAACAGGAGGTGCTTATCTCTTTTAGAAGCCAATACCAGCAAAAAGAATAGAAAGAGGTGTGCCCCTTCCCACCAGGGACAGGTAAAATTTCTCCCTCAGCCAAGAGAAGCTGCTGCCTGTTGATCTACATCTACAATCCTCATTACATTTCAGGAGGTGGTAGTGATGCACTTCCCTGAGAGATCTCATTAATTTTGCACTGAAAATTCACAAGAATAGGGACTGAAAAGGAGGTGTCTCAACTGCCGGACTCAAGTCACGATCACATGCACCCTGGTGTGGATATGGAATTATTCCCAGCCAAGTGGAAGAGCTTTCACAGGAGAGGAGAGGTCTGAGCCGCAGAATAGCCTGAGGTCAGGATTTAGCTCTAGCCTGAGTGACCTGACTTTAAGTCCCTTCAGGAAGTGATGGGAATCCTGCTCAAGGCTTCCCCTGGGATAGTGAAGCTTTCCATTATGAAAAGATAATCTTTTCTCATTGCTGCCCATGTGAACAGCATGTACCTTAGTCCTGTCCTCCATCCACCCTCTTGCTTTCACCTGCTTTACTTGGCCATGCTGGTTTGACTTGATGTGGTAGGTGATTAGGCTTAGGCAAGAAAATCTCAAGTCAGCCCATTTCGGAAATCTTGCTTCTACAATCTTGCGGCAATTTCTTAGTTCAACCCTGTAGCCCCTGTCTGGAGAGCCCGACACTCATGTCGGGGCTGTGGCTCAGCTGCCGCCTCGCGATAATGCATCACTGAGGGCACTAATTAAGGCTCCCAGGAAGGGGTGCACAGCAGGCTCAGCCCATCGCATGTCTGCAAAGCTTCGTGCAAGCCCTCCCTGACCTCTGGACAGCAGCTTTTCCATCTACCTCAGCCTGCTGCTGAGCTCCTTGCTGGCTTGTGGAGCTCTAGGATTGCCCTCAAAGTCCCATAGAATCACAGAGCACGTTGGGTTGGAAGGCACCTCAAAGCCCATCCAGTCTCACCCCCTGCCATGGGCAGGGACACCTCCCACTGCAGCAGGGGCTCCAAGCCCCATCCAACCTGGCCTTGAACCCCTCCAGGGATGGGGCAGCCACCACTGCTCTGGGCAACCTGGGCCAGGGCCTCCCCACTCTCACACCAAAACATTTCTCCCTAAGATCTCATCTCAATCTCCCTTCTTACAGCTGAAAACCTTTCCCCTCATCCTGTCCCTGCCCTCCCTGATCCAGAGCCCCTCCCCAGCTTTCCTGGAGCCCCTGTCAGGACTGGAAGCTGCTCTAATGTCTCCCCACAGCCTTCTCTTCTCCAGACTGAACAACCCCAAATTCTCTCATCCTGCCCTGGTATGGGAGGTCCTCCAGCCCTTGGATCATCTCCGTGGCCTTCTCTGGAGGTGCTCTAACAGCTCCATGTCCTTCCTGTGCTGAGGACTCCAGAACTGAATGCAGGGCTCCAGGTTTGTCTCACCAGAGCGGAGCAGAGGGACAGAAGCCCTTTTCTGGCCCTTCTGGTCCCACTGCTTGGGATGCAGCCCAGGACACAGTTGATTTCCTTGCTGCACTTGCATATTGCCAGCTCATGTTGACCTTCTCTTCCCCCAGGACCCCAGTCTTCTCCTCAGGGCTGCTCTCAATCCACTCTCCTCTCAGTCTGTGTTTGTGCTTGGGATTGCCCTGAACCAGGTCCAGGACCTTGCACCTCACCTTGTTGAACTCCATGAGGCTTGCATAGGCCCCTCTCCAGCCTGTCCAGGTCCCTCTGGATGGCATCCCTTCCCTCCAGCATGTCAACCGCACCATCTCAGAGCTTTCTGCACCTCCTCAGGGCAACCTGTCTCCTCTGGAGTTGCTGGGACCCCCTTGGGAATACATGAGCTCCAAGGGCTGGACCTCTCTCTTTCAGAACAGAAAGCTGATGTACCTGGTTAATGTTCTCCACTGTCCCTGCACACCCTTTCTTTGCAGCTCTCTGGACTTGTTGTCCCTCCAGCCTTTCTCTGCCTCCTGCATGGACATGCAAACATTTTGGAATTCAAAGATCTGCCTCTCTCTCCCCTGCCCTTCATCTCCAAAGTGCCTGCAGGGCATAGACCAGGTTAATCTTCTGGCTGCTAATCTCCCCAGTGGCAAGGGATGAGAAAAGGGGCAATATGGAAAGGTCTGAGGGTCAGCCCATGGCCTCGAGGACTTTTAACCCTTTCCTTCCCGAGGCATCCAGACTCTGCCTGGAAGAATTCTGCCTGTCAGAAAGGACATAGAAGATTTATGAATGAAGGTCAAATAAACCACCCCACTCAGATAAATAGCAGGTCAAGGGAAGGGATTCTGCCCCTCTGCGCTTCTCTGATGAGACCCCATCTGGAGCCCTGTGTCCAGTTCTGGAGTCCTCAGCACAGGAAGGACATGGAGCTGTTGGAGTGAGGCCGGAGGAGGCCACGGAGATGATCTGAGGGCTGGAGAACCTCCTGTACAGGAACAGGCTGAGAGAGTTGGGGTTGTTCAGCCTGGAGAACAGAAGGCTGTAGGGAGACCTTAGAACAGCTTCCAGTCCTGAAAGGGGCTCCAGGAAAGCTGAGGAGGGGCTCTTGATCAGGGAGGGCAGGGAGACGATGAGGGGAAAGGTTTTGATCTGCAAGAGGGGAGATTGAGATGAGATTTTAGGCAGAAATGTTTTGCTGTGAGGGTGGGGAGGCCCTGGCCCAGGTTGCCCAGAGCAGGGGTGGCTGCCTCATCCCTGGAGGTGTTCAAGGCCAGGCTGGGTGGGGCTTGGAGCCCCTGATCCAGTGGGAGGTGTCCCTGCCCATGGCAAAGGTTTGGAACTAGATGGGCTTTGAGGTCCTTTCCAACCCAAACCATTGCATGATTCTACAATATTACCCTCATTATGTCCCTCCACCTGCCTTCTGAAAATTATTCCCTTGCTAGACACTTTCCTCTCCGATGGCTAGAGAAGATCTCAGGGGCTCCAAAGGCATCTTGACACTTTATTGTTCCTGCTGTTTTGGTGGTAAAATAAAAAACTCTGTCTGTTGTGCATCCAAGTCCGAGTCCCTGCCACGGTCATGGAGGTGCCTGTGAACTCTTGACTGAAGCTGACCTTGCCTGACCTGAGTCTTCTGGCTGCCATTGTGTGCTTGCTGAACTTAACAGCTTGCAAGTCCCTTGCAAGCAATGAGCCCATTTAAGATGGTTTTCTCTCAAACTTCACATCACTTTTCAGCAAAGCTAGCTGTCGTCTCATGGTCCAAGAGCTCCTGCAGGCAAACTCAGGGGAGATGCTCCTAGGCCAGGTTGTAGGGCCGTTCTACAGACGGTCAGTCACCTCTAGGCTGCTCACCTGACTGCTATGAGGAGCATCTAGGGAGATAAAGTACTGAACATCAGGCTGTAGGCAACTGAAGCACCAGGGAGTGCACTGGGAGTGCTGTTGCCCTCTATGAGCAGAAACAGGGGGTTAAAAAAGAGGGGATAAGTACCTGAGACATGGGGTTGCTTTGATCTCATTCCCCAGGAGATGCTGTCAAAGCACAGACAGCTTTGTCTCCTCTGAAAGGAGCCAAACCTGCTGAAGGGGTAAACTTTCCCTGCTTTAGATGCCTCCTCTCCACTTGGCTGACGCCTTGGGCTTGTTTCCCCGGGAGAAGTGGGGACAAAAGCTGCTCCTGTCACCAGATAGCCTGGCAAGGGGAACGGGCAACCTGCCTGGCCCTGGCCAGCAGCTCGGGGAGGGTTTGTTGGCAGCCAGGCTCTCACCGCCTGGAAAACCCGGCTGAACTGCTGCCCAAGTGCAATTTCGGCTGAGCCCTCCTTTGTCCCCAGAACAAAACCAGCCTGCACCGTACAGCTGCTGCCGCACACTCACAGGCCATTGTCACTGGGGCTCTGGGTTAAAATTGTCTCTTGTTTCCCACCCACGGCTGTTGGCGCTGACCCTGCACCTCCGGAGTAGCCTGCTTGGACCACCTCACCCCTTGACCAGGCTGGGCTTTTCCTCCTCCGTGACCTTCAGGGGTGGGAGAGGAGAGGGAGCAGGGCTTGGGGGTGCCGGGCAGGGGGTCAAGGGTGGGGATAAGCGTTTGGAACAGCAGTGATAATACACGAGTGAGTTGTGGAAGTATCTGGGACTGGGGGATGAGAAATTTATACATTCAGGCAAGCATTTCTGCCTGCGGGTCTCCCAGAAGCAAAGCAATTTACTCCAGTGGCTTTGACACTCAGAATTATGCTTTGATTTTTATTCTTTTTTTTTGCTAATTTCATAGAATCACAGAATCATGGAATGGTTTGGGTAAGAAAGGACCTCAAAGCCCATCCAGTCTCACCCCTGCCATGGGCAGGGACACCTCCCACAGCATCAGGGGCTCCAAGCCCCATCCAACCTGGCCTTGAACCCCTCCAGGGATGGGGCAGCCACCACTGCTCTGGGCACCCTGGGCCAGGGTCTCCCCACCCTCACAGCAAAACATTTCTCCTTAAGATCTCATCTCAATCTCCCCTCTTACAGCTCAAAACTGTTACCCCTTGTCCTGTCCCTGTCCTCTCTGATCCAGAGCCCCTCCCCAGCTTTCCTGGAGCCCCTTTCAGGACTGGAGCTGCTCTAATGTCTCCCCACAGCCTTCTCTTCTCCAGGCTGAACAACCCCAACTCTCTCAGCCTGTCCTCATACAGGAGGTTTTCCAGCCCTCAGATCATCCTTGTGGTCTCCTCTGGCCTCACTCCAACAGCTCCATGTCCTCCCTGTGCTGAGGACACTGGGCTCCAGGAGTGTCAGGGTTCAGGACACTCCAGTGGTTCTGCAGGGCCAGCCCCTGCCCCCAGCCTGGTGCAGCTCCTTAAACATTCACTGCAGTGGGTCCTGGTGACGTTAGAGGATTTCAGATTCAGCCCATGCTGGAGATGCTCGCTGGATGCATCCTTTCCATCATAGCCCATGCTGTCAAGGTGAACAGAGGAATTGTCTAGCCCAGGCAGGAAAGATATTCCTGTTTGAGGTGGTCTCAGTGAGGCTGGCGTGGGTTTGGTGTTGGTGAGTGGCCACTGGCTATGGCTGAGGGGGTAAGGGCAGAGTGTGGGGAAGAGACGCAGTGAAAGTGTATTTGCAGTCAGCTGGACTCTTCTCCCAAGTGACAGGGGACAGGACGAGAGGGAATGGCCTCAAGCTCCACCAGGGGAGGTTCAGACTGGACATCCGGAAAAAATATTTCATGGAAAGGGTCATTGGGCACTGGCAGAGGCTGCCCAGGGAGGGGATTGAGTCCCCTTCCCTGGAGGGGTTTAAAGGACGAGTGGACGAGGTGCCAAGGGGCATGGATTAGTGATTGATGGGAATGGTTGGACTTGATGACCTGGTGGGTCCTTTCCAACCTGGTGATTCTATGATTCTATGATTCTAAACACCTGCAGATTCTTCTCCCCAGCAACAAGTGGTTGGATGAGAGGAAATGGCCTCAAGTTGTGCCAGGGGAGGTTTAGATTGGATATTAGAAAAATGTCTTTACTGCAAGTGTGGTGAAGCCCTGGCAGAGGCTGCCCAGGGCACTGGGGGAGTCTCCCAGATCTTGCCTCCATCCAGGAGTGTCTACAGGGCTGTGGACCTGGGAAGGCTCCACAGTCACAGCACAGGCAGCACTCTCAAAACAAGCACAGGCAAAACCCTCTGGATGAATCTTTGCCAACACAAAAAGCCACTTTGAATGCTGACATGTCCAGATTCAATGCTTTTTTTGACAGCACATGTTGGCACGTTTTTCATTTCCCAGTGACTGCAAGAACAGAGCTTGCTGCTTCTGATCATAAAAACATTCCAGGTAGCTGGAAAAAAGTTGGAATGGAGGGAGCAAGTTTCTAAATGATCTTATAAGCTTCATTTCAATCCCATATCATTTACATATAAGCTTTTTTTCTTAGAATCATAGATTGGAATCATAGAATGGTTTGAGTTGGAAGGGACCTTAAAGATCATTTAATTCCACCCAGGGAATGGGTGGGCAGGGGCACCTCCCACTGGATCAGGGGCTCCAAGCCCCATCCAGCCTGACCTTGAACACCTCCAGGGATGGGGCAGCCACCCCTGCTCTGGGCAACCTGGGCCAGGGCCTCCCAACTCTCACTGTGAAGAAATTCCTCCTTACTGCCCCTCTCCAATTTAAAGCCATTCCCCCTCATCTTATCACTACAAGCCTTTTTAAAAGTCCGTCCCCAACTTTCTTGCAGCCCCCATCAGTTACTGGAAGCTGCTCTAAGGTCTCCTCAGAGCCTTCTCTTCTCCAGGCTGAACAACCCCAACTCTCTCTGCCTGTCATGCACATCTGGGTTTTCTTTTATATTCTGTTTAGAAACTACAAAAAAAAAGAAATCCAAACCTTACCAGTTTTCCTAAGGAATAGAGAATCCAGTTCAGAGAAACATGAATTGTTTGTGTATGTATGGCTGAGATAGTTTGGGCATGTAAAGGACCAGGATGACCTGTCTAAGGAGCCCCAGAGAAGTGAGTTTTGTTCATGTAAAGATGTTTCCTCTAGTCTAGCTGCAAGGTGGAGTGGAAAGCCCAATATTGGAACTACGCAGGAAATCAAAATAATTATTACTTTAATTAAATCATCACAAACTGACATATCTTGAGTAATTAAAAACCCAAAGACAAATTTTATTTCAGAAAAAAAAAAGCAGCGGTGAGAGAGTAAACATGGGCTAGAGGTCAAAACCTATTTGGTTTTAGGTTCTTGGTTTTCCAGTAAAGAAAGGAAGTTTTTTTAAGGAATCAGTGTTTCCCATCAATATTTCTATTTAATCCCAAGAAATTAAAACTGTTGTGGAGAATGTTTGGTTTCCCACTTACACAATTTCTTCAGGGGCTCAGGCTGGAAATAATCAGCTTTCTAGGAGGAGGACTGGGAGCATTTTGGCCAGCCTTACAGCTGGGGGTGGATCTCTAAGGTCAGGATCCAGGGCTTAGGTCCTGGTTTGGAGGTTTCTGAAGCCAAATCAACTGGGAAAGGGTGCAGAGGGGCTGCCCACCCTGATGTGTTTCGTGGTCTGTGTGGGATTTTCAATCCAGCTCAGAGTTGGCATCAGCAGAAGGTGACAGGGATGCTCTCACATCACAGAGATGCTTTTGTACACAGGGGATGCTCTTGTAGGCAAAGATGCCCTGAGGGCGCACCAGGGATGTCCTACAAGGACCAGAGCAAAGGATGCTCTGATTTAAACCCATCAGCCCTGCTCCTGTTTTTTGGAATCGTACCCTGTCAGAGGGGATCTCCCTCCTCCCTGCCAGCTTCTCCTCCCTCCCTGCATGGCCTCCTCCTCCCCTCCCAGGAGCTGTGCAAGCCCCAGCTCCTCCGAGGGGTAATTGAAGCAGCACATAGAGCATATGGCCAAGCAGGGATTCCTGCTGGTGCACCAGCTGTGAACTGGGTGCTGGGAGAGAGCAGGCGGCGAGAGGCTCCCGTCTCCCTGTCTGGCTGCCTCCCTCTGCCCAAGCAGTTTTTCAGATGACACCTCTTAAGGAGGTTCTGCCTTTTGGGGTCTCACTGGCTGTCTGGGTGCTGAGGGAGGAGGGATGGGAAGCACTCAGGGGTTGATTCTAGGCATCTCTGCCTTGCTTTCATCCCCTGGCATTCAGGTCCCCCTTGATAGCATTGTTTTCTCCCCTGTCCCCCAGCCCAGCTGCTCTGTCCCCTCTCCTGCACCGTAGCAGCTCTGCTATGGGATTCAGGGTCCCAGGTGGGGCTTTGGGGCAGCTTCTGGGTTTGATGGGCACCTATATCCTCTATGCAATCCCACAGCTACCTCTCTGTGCTGTGAGCTGCCAGGGCAGGGAATAACGGAGGATGAGGGACACACGGATATTACAAGCTCTCAGGACACACCAGGGAACATCTTTCAGATGTCCCCATGGGGCCTCCTCAGACACAGCAAAATCTATTACCATGGAATCAGTTTTGGCAGCAAAAGAATTTTGCAGGAATGGCAAGAGCTCTTCATGCCAAATTTACCATGTCTGGGACATCTAATTAAAATGAGTGCTGCCCCCGCATAGAGGGGCTTGGGAGGTGGCCACCCTCCAGCATCCTGCCCTGTCCTCTGCCCCACTCCCCAAATAACCTTTGTCTTCAAGGCTGCCCCTCTGCCTTAGGTAAGGACCCATGGAAGGAGGGTCCAGGACAAGGAGGACAGCAGCCCAACACGCACCGCGGGCTCTGTGTCCACGGAATCTGCAAGGACAGCAGTGCTGGCTCAGTGCAACGGGGATTAAATTAGGACAGTGGGTGGAGAGAACACCTACCCTCCTGCCTGGCAGAGAGGGGGTCATGCTGTCCTGGCAGGGTCAGCAGGCTTTCTGGTGTCCCTTTTCAGATGAGACTGTGACACTGGCTCTGTCTGGATCCAGCCACCATTCAGCCTTGAAAAACCACAAGGGTTACCAGGGAGTGGCATTTTACCACCAGTATGTGAGATGGTTTGAAAGATCGTAGAATCATAGAATGTCTTGAGTAAGAAGGGACCTCAAATATTGTCTAATTCCAACCCCCTGCCATGGGCAGGGACATCTTCCACTGCATCAGACTGCTCAAAGCCCCGTCCAGCCTGGCCTCATGAAGAAGATGGGGAGTGGGTAAAGCCAGGTAAATCGAGGCCTCAAGCCTGCCAGCACTAGCTCCCCTCCTGCCCTGCTCACCTAGCTGCAGAGGACCTCTGGGCGCAGAGAGGTTCGGGGGAATCAGACCTCCTTCCAGCCCAGAGAGGCAGGTCCTGACCTAACCCGTCTTCTTGCACAGCTGTGAAGATATGGTGGGCTGGTCAGTCCCATTTCAAAATGGGACACGTTTATATGTGGAGATGGGGATGGTGGTGGTTCTCCAGGGAGTGGATCAGAATTTGGAATCTCAGATGCTTACAGGTGGTTGGGCAGTGTCAGTGTTGTCCTGGTTCTCCAAAATGCTCATAGCACCGACCTTGACATGCACACCCATCTCCACCTGTATCTTGCTGCTCCTACGAACCTTGGGGAGCTCATGGGTGTTCTGCTGGTCACTGACATCACCTCTGACTCCTACCTCCTCGTCTGAACAAGAAAATACTGTAAAGTACTAAATGCTTGCCTGTTCCACTCCTGTGACAAGGAGTAAATGGCTCATAGGGTTTCCCAGGGTGACAAAACAAGATCCCTGCTCACAGTTGCCTTGCCTGTTCTGCATTGCTCTAGCCAAGCCATTCAGCCACCAGATGCTTAGGAGCCGTCCCTAGGAGACACACCCTGACCTGAGGAGCTGTTGAGGATGGATGTCACCACCCTAGGTCCCCCCAATCAATGTCTGCAAGAGTAAGGTCTGTGTGAGTGCTGGCGTAGGAAGGTGGGAGCTTTTCCCTGAATCCTCCAAAGAACTTGTCTTTTTATTTTTCAGGATAGAGATCAAATCTTTCCTCACTCATTGCCCTGAATCCACTTTTGGCTCTGGTGCCTGTCTCCAATGGAGGGACATTCCTTCCATTTCCAGGGATACCACAGCCGTCCCCTTAGCCACTGCTAATGGCTTCAACTTCTTGGTCAGATCTGGGTTCCCTCAAGCAGTGAAGACTCCCTTCTCCCATCTTCCATCACTCTCATCTCTTCCTGTCCCCAGGACTGGGGGCTAGGGCGGTTGGTTCTTCTCCCCTGTTGCTCAAATGGCTTACCCTGGGAAGGATGATCTAGTATTTCACCACTTCCATCCTCGCTCCACCACTGTTTGGGCAGCGTTGAACTTCCTGAGTACATGTGATATACTCTTAAACCCATCAGCTGGTGGTGCCATGGCCTTGTGGACTATGAGATGGAGGTGGGTGGTCCAAGACATCCAGGAACCAAACCTGAACCACCTGGCTCACAGCATAACTGCAATTCCCTCCGAGGTGGAAATATTTGGAACATCTGTAGTCTTCAGGATCAGATCTCTGAGTCCTGACGGGCTGAGGAAGCAAAAAAGACTCCAGTTCCTCCAGCATCTCATCTTCCAGGCTGATTGCAGAGCTTCTCCCTCTGGGTGGAAGGACAATGTCACAGCCACCCATTCTGGCCTCCCAGCTGGTTCCCCATGTAGGGGAGGGGGCAGGGGGAGACTCTTTATTGAAAGGAAAGGGGCTTCATTTGGACCAATTATTCTCAAACTGAGGTGGAGGAAGCCGTCATTTCAGCGCTTCCTTTTTTTTCCCTCCTTTTACATTTGTAGTACGTGTTTTTTTAACACCCTGGCAATGGCTGAATATCACACAAGTGCCCTGTCAAGAGAGATATTCAATAAACACTTGACACCCAAGCTCAGGAATACATGGCCCATGGCAAACATGAATTATTCAAATGGAAATCAAGATAATTTTGCTTCTAACTCAGAAAACCAAGACTCTCTCTTTCCTTCCTTATTTTGCCTCTCTTCCTCTATTCATTTTCTTCCTTTTCTTCCTTTTCTTTCTTTCTTTCTTTCTTTCTTTCTTTCTTTCTTTCTTTCTTTCTTTCTTTCTTTCTTTCTTTCTTTCTTTCTTTCTTTCTTTCTTTCTTTCTTTCTTTCTTTCTTTCTTTCTCTCTTTCTTTCTCTCTTTCTCTCTTTCTTTCTCTCTTTCCCTTTCTTTCTCCCTTTCTTTCTCTCTTTCTCCCTTTCTTTCTCCCTTTCTTTCTCCCTTTCTTCTCTCCATTCTCTCTTTCTTTCTCTCTCTTTCTTTCTTTCTCTTCTTCTTTCTTTCTTTCTTCTTTCTTTCTCTCTTCTTCTCTCTTTCTTCTCTCTTTCTTTCTCTCTTTCTTTCTCTCTTTCTCCCTTTCTCCCTTTCTCCCTTTCTCCCTTTCTCCCTTTCTCCCTTTCTTTCTCCCTTTCTCCCTTTCTTTCTCCCTTTCTCCCTTTCTTTCTCCCTTTCTTTCTCCCTTTCTTTCTCCCTTTCTTTCTCCCTTTCTTTCTCCCTTTCTTTCTCCCTTCCTTCCTTCCTTCCTTCCTTCCTTCCTTCCTTCCTTCCTTCCTTCCTTCCTTCCTTCCTTCCTTCCTTCCTTCCTTCCTTCCTTCCTTCCTTCCTTCCTTCCTTCCTTCCTTCCTTCCTTCCTTCCTTCCTTCCTTCCTTCCTTCCTTCCTTCCTTCCTTCCTTCCTTCCTTCCTTCCTTTCTCTCTTTTTCCTTGTAATTTCTTTCTTAGTGTTTCTTTCTGCACCTCCCCTCTACACCTGCCTTGCTGGAAATCCTAACTGCATTAATTTCTAGGGATCTCCCTTTGCTGAATAAACCAAGGTGAGGACCATAAGGAGTCTCCTTTGGATGAGGACACAGTATGCATGTTTGTCCCCTGTGGCTGCTGTATCCCCTCAGGTAGGGCTCATGAGCAGTGGGACCCCCATGGCCGGGTGCCATGGAGTTGTCATTGCAGCTGGAAATTGCAGCATCCAGCCAAAAACTCACCTCGTAGTCAAACGTAACTCGTTTGGGAGAAGTGGGAAGTCACAACTGGCCTTTGGGGTGTCTTTCCTTCATGACTGGGCCTTTCCTCCGCTCAAGTCAGTCTCCTGTCAGCAGTGGGATTTGGTAGAATGGGGTGGGCTTACGGCACAAGAGCTCTGGGATGCTGGAGTTTCATGGGCAGAGCTGCCTGGGGAACCCTGCTCTAGAATGGCCCAGGTTAGACTCATGGAACTGAGGACTAGCAGCAGGCTGAAGAGCTGGAAGAACGTGCAAGAACTGGACCACAAAGAAGAAATAGGAGTGACGCCCAAAGCTAGAGGAAAAGAGGGGATGCCTATTCCTGCCTCCGCTCACCATCTCCCTTCCCGTTCCTCTCCCTCTACCTCTCTTATTTCTCAGAAACGTGGTTTCCAGCTGACCAGCACAAGGTGGTACCAAAAGCATTGGTTTATGGAAGCTCTACCCCAGTTTGGGATTAATGGGACACTGAAGCCCTGTTGTTTACTGAGAAGAGCCAGCAGTGACTCTAAGGAAGAATTTAGAAACTAGATACCTTGACAAGAATTATGGGCAGCAGAGTGGGCATTGTTTCCTCCCACCATCTGGAAGGTCAAGATAGAACTTCTAGGCTACACACATTTTGAGGTGTGCAAACAGACAAAGCAATACTGTTCCCATCAGTAAGTGCAGTGCTTTAGGAACAACACAGCTGTGAGATGAAGCAGAGAAGTATTCCTAGAATCATAGAATAGGTTGGGTTGGAAGGGATCTCAAAGCCCATCCAGTTCCACCCCCTGCCATGGGCAGGGACACCTCCCACTGGATCAGGGGCTCCAAGCCCCATCCAACCTGGTCTTGAACCCCTCCAGGGATGGGGCAGCCACCACTGCTCTGGGCAACCTGGGCCAGGGCCTCCCTCCCACAACAGGAACACATTTCTTCCTAAGATCTCATCTCTATCTCCCCTCTTACAGCTCAAAACCATTCCCATCATCCTCTCCCTGTACTTCCTGATCAAGAGCCCCTTTCAGTACTTGAAGCTGCTCTAATGTCTCCCCACAGCCTTCTCTTCTCCAGGCTGAACACCCCCAACTCTCCCAGCCTGTCCTCGTAGAGGAGGTGCTCCAGCCTTCGGATCATCTCTGTGGCCTGCTCTGGACTTGTTCCAACAGCTCCATGTCCTTCCTGTGCTGAGGACTCCAGAACTGGATGCAGGGCTCCAGGTTTGGTCTCACCAGAGCAGAGCAGAGGGGCAGAATCCCCTCCCTGTCCCTGCTGGTCCCACTGCTTGGGATGCAGCCCAGGACACAATTGGCTTTCTGGGCTGCACTTGCACATTGCCAGCTCATGTTGAGTTTCTCACCCATGAGCTCCCCCAAGTTCTTCTCTTCAGGGCTGCTTTCAGTCTCATAATCCCACCAGCATTGAGTGAGGTCTCAGTCACCAGGTCCTGGCGGACCCTTATACCAGGTAGGACAGTGAAGACACTTTCCATGGCTGCTTTCATCTGGTTAAAGCTGTTAACTATTCTATGACTCCTCTGCCTCTTCTCTGAAGTAACATCTCCCCTGGGTGGGGGTAGGCTCAGCCAGCTCCATCCTTCCTTCCTCTCCATTTCTCCAACCCTGCTGGCAATGCTGGAGTTTCCCCACTCCTAGTGAATGGCCGTGGTTACTTGTGAGGTTGGGACTGGCTGTCAGCCAATCACAGCCCAGCAGCAAGGATCTAATAGCCCCGGCGCCAGCCATTTAAGAGGAAGGAGAATATAGGTCATCAGTGACATCATCTCTCGGAAAGGTTGGGGGGGGATTGATAGGAGAGGGGGAAGCAATCGTTTAAATTTGGAGAGGAGCTAACTGGAAATTTGGGCCATCAGGAGAATAATGGAACGAGAGGAAGAGATGGGGATATTAATAGAGCTGGTTTCTGTAAGAGCTGGAGCGAGCAGCAAGTGATGGAGAACCACAACGAGCCTCGGCAGGCATGTATGTGCCAGAGCAGGCTGAGTGGCCCCAGGGGTCTAGGAGCATCAGACTGGATTCCTGAGTGGCCGTGCAAAATCTCCCTCTGCATCCCAGGAGCCCAGCAGGTCTTTCCTTCCGCTCCTCACCCAGTGGTCTTCCATCCCCCCTCCAACCCGTCCTGACCAGCTGCCCCTGCCTCCTGACCAAAGCAACCACTACCCCAAGAAACCATCTGAGAAACCCCAGTGAGTCTGGTGTGGAGCTTGGTGTGGGTCTCACTTGCTCCTTTTTGCCCAACCACTGGTGCCATCCGAGCCCAGTTCCCTTCCTCCACAGCTCCGCCGTGTTTGCACGTGAACTCAGGCAGATACAACACCCCAGGTGACTTTGAATACATTTGTAGATCAAGATCCTCAACAGCCTCTCCATGGTCACTCAACAGGGAAACAGACAGATTATGGTATCTCCTCAGAAACGTTCAAACTTCACTATACAAAGCCCTGACCAACCTACTTTAACTGGCTCTCCTTCAAACAGGGTGCTGGACCTCCAAGTATTTCTTCTATACCTGCAACTCCATGTCCCTTCAAAGGGAGGAGGATCTGCAGACACCATTCCTCCTGGAACGCAACTTGGACATCCTTTTCCAGAGGGTGAAACAGCTCCAACTTGCCCCATCTCCCTCGCTTGATAGACATCTGAGAGGTACATGTCCCCTTGGAGAGGGGCTCTTGATCAGAGAATGCAGGGACAGGATGAGGGGGAACAGTTTTGAGCTGAAAGAGGGGAGATTGAGATGAGATCTTGGGGAGAAATGTTCTGGTGTGAGGGTGAGGAGGCCCTGGCCCAGGTTGCTCAGAGCAGTGGCGGCTGCTCCATCCCTGGAGGGGTTCAAGGCCAGGTTGGATGGGGCTTGGAGCCCCTGATCCAGTGGGAGGTGTCCCTGCCCATGGCATGGGGTGGGACTGGATGGGCTTTGAGGTCCTTTCCAACGCAAATCGGATTCTATGATCTCAGAGCAGAGCTGTGTGTCTGGCTGTGTCACTCAGTGGAAGAGCACTGGAGATCAGCTCTCTTGGGTGCAGAATCTCTCTTGGCAGCATCATATACCACCCGCGCACTCCCTGGTGTGGTTTGACCCGAATCAACTGGTACCCTGCCACAGGGAACTGGGGATGCACTTGGGGCATAACTCAAATTCCAGAAAGCAGCCTGCATAAGCCAAGGGTGTCCAGCAGTGAGACCAAACACCAGTCACAGGTACATTAAATGCTCTTCACTTCTACCAGGTTCTCACTGTGCCTGATCTGTGACAGCCTCAAAGATTTGCCCACCACCTGAGTCTTTGCATTGCTGCGCTGCTGTTGCATCACGATGGAGGAGAGGGAGAGGGGCAGTGCTGCCAGCTGAAAGAGGTGGAGGAGTTGAATATGTATGAAGAGGGCAGGGAGGAAGGAAGGGGGTGTTCCCCTTGTTAAATATTTACCATCCCAGCCGCATGTTGTGATATTTCCTACCCTCTAGGAATTCCTAGGGACTGGCAAGGTTGACCAGAGAGGAATAGGGGTTTTCTCCCAGCCTTCTCTGAGCAGCAAAATCCTGTCCCCACACCAGAGGTTTTGGGGGCAGCACTGTCCCTGGAAAGGTCTGGCCTTTTGGGGAGGACACAGAGGCAGTTAATCCTGCTTGTCAAGGCAGCTGGTGGTGCCAGGGTGGGCTTGGACAGGCTCTAGGAGAGCTGGCCAAAGCAGGGACCTGGGATTCCCTCTCAGCTGCAAGGCGAAGGAGAGAAGTGCTTTTTTCCTTGTGGAAGAAAGTCTAATGGGGCAGAGTTTATGAGTTCACTTGTCCCTTTTCCCTTCTCCTTTCTCAACCCAATAGCTACAGCAGTCATTGTGGACTGTCTTCTGCTTTGACTGAAGGAGGAGTTCAACCATCTCTTTCCTTTTCTTCATCAGCATCCTCCAGTGACCTCCAAACTCTGTGTACAAATATCTGCCCTTTGATCCTGTACTTGGGTAGAGCCAGTGGCCCAACTGGAGCTGCTTGGGCACATGGGGTGGGAATCACTTTTGGTGTGCATTTAAGTACTACTGGTGTATTTTTTTTACAGTGCTAACTTCTGTACTCTTTGTCTGACGTGGAACCTGGGTCAGTCATTGTGGATCTTAGTTGCTCTTTGTTGACCTCAATGTGGTTAACCGTGAGCACAGTGAGTTCCCAACTAGCAGTGCTGAATTCCCCAAAACCCAAAGTCACAAGGATGTGAGTCAAGAGTCCAGTTGACAGACTCAGGACATGACCAGAAATGTTTCACTCACTGGCTTGTCTTGATAGAGGCATCAGGACATCACTTCATCTATCATTTTCCAGCCTGTATAGAGGAGCTTTCCAAGCTGAACAGAAATCTTTGATTGCCTCTTTTCTGCTAGAGGAGGTTTCCTGGTCACTACATGGGGTTTGTCACATCTTTGGTGGCTTGTTCCTCACTGCTGCATCTCTTTTTCCTGCTTCCAATTTCCTGGTGTTTCATGAAGGTAATGGTCTGAGGTCTTTGTTGCTGTTCCTTCCTTCATGGCCTTAAGTTGCATCAGGGGAGGTTTAGATTGGATATTAGGAACAATTTCTTTACTGACAGAGTGGTGAAGCCCTGGCAGAGGCTGCCCAGGGCGGTGGCGGAGTCTCCATCCCTGAAAGGGTTCAGAAACTGTACAGATGTGACACTTCAGGACATGGTTTATTGCTCACAGTGGGGTTGGACTGGATGAGCCAAGAGGTCTTTTCCAACCGTAACCATTCTATGATTCATGTTTAATTACTTCAGGAAGGGGGGCAGTACTTGACAGCCCTGGTCGGTACACTGGGCTGTTGAATTGCTTTCTGAACGTGACTCAGGAAGGACACGGCTCAGAAAAGAGAAGGGAGATGGTGGGAGCCAGGCTGGCACTGCAGTCATTTGCAGTGTAGATGTCACCAAACCAGCTCCCTGCTCACAGTCATTCCCTGAATTTTCCTGCTGGTGCCAGCGTACCAAAGACAGTAGCATAAAGTAGAGAAAGAGATGCTCCACAGCCCCTTCCCAGAGGCTCTGCCAAGTTAATTGTGTTAATTTGTGCCACAAATACACATGAATAATGAAAAGAGGGGGAATATCCCACAAACCAAAATAGTCCTCAAAGAGGGAGGGATTATGTGAGGTGGCTTTGCCTGCTCCTCAACATTTCATCAGGCAGCAGGTTTCAAGGTCCCCTTGCAACCAGGGAAGCGTTTTGCATGTTTTCCCTTAGTTTTCCAAGAAAACTGAGCTGCTGAACTGTGCAAAGGCAACAGCACGAGCTAGGGCAGATCCCCAGGACAGGAAGCAGATCTTGTAAGCACCCAAGCATCTCCCAGGGGCAGATTGCTCAACCACTTGCTGTTCTCTTTGCTTGGGCTAAGGGACAGTTGTCTTCTTGGGAACAGAACTGCTAGTAACAAAAGCTGTAGTGGAAACAGCCAGAAGCTTTGCAGCATCGACTACTGCTCTTTTTACTCGGTCTTCAGGCTGGGCTACACTGCTGTGTGGAGGGACCAGGGCTGGATGTAGCTGTGGGGGTGAGGAGGAACCCAATCTGTCCATCCCATGGAGGACAATCAAGGAGAAGCATGTAGGGTAGAAGTAAAACCTCTTGTGCCTCTCCTCACACACCTCAGCCATACCCAGCTCACTCAGAGTTTGTCCACCTTGCACGCTAATCATGTAAAAGCTTTAGGAGGCTGGTGTGGGGCTGGGCTGCACAGGCTGGGTCCCTGCAATTGTTTGCACGCCACCTCTGCTGGTGGCCACAGGCCCCTCTGCTCTCCTTTGCACACCCCACGGATCCCCATCCCGCTCGTTATCCCACAGCCAACATCCAGGCCAAGGCCAGACCCTCCTGCAACTGAAGGGCACCTTTGCACAACCACCAAGACCCAGGGCAGGGTGGGTCAACACCTCTAAACCATGGACATGGTCTCAACAATAGCAATAACTGCTTTTCCTTGTGGGCAACTGAGGAAAATGTCCCCTCTGAGGCACAGAAAAAGAAATTTTGACTTTTTATGTAAAATAAAACTGTTGCTGCAGGGGAAGAACCCCTGTTTTCCAGTGAAGAGCACAAGTTCCCATAGAACACTGCCCCTCTAGTCCACTCTGGTGAGACTCCACCTGGAGCCCTGCGTTCTGTTCTGGAGTCCTCAGCACAGGAAGGGCATGGAGCTGTTGGAGCAAATCCAGAGGAGATCACAAGAATAATCCCAGGGCTGGAGATCCTCCCATATGAGGACAGGAGTTGGGGTTGTTCAGCCTGGAGAAGAGAAGGCTGTGGGGAGACCTTAGAGCAGCTTCCAGCACCCCTGAAAGGGGCTCTGGGAAAGCTGGGGAGGGGCTCTGGATCAGGGAGGGCAGGAAGACCATGAGAGGGGAATGGCTTTAAGCTGCAAGAGAGGAGATTGAGATGAGATCTAAGGAAGAAATGTTTTGCTGTGAGGGTGGGGAGGCCCTGGCCCAGGTTGCCCAGAGCAGTGGTGGCTGCCCCATCCCTGGAGGGGTTCGAGGCCAGGTTGGATGGAGCTTGGAGCCCCTGATCGAGTGGGAGGTGTCCCTGCCCATGGCAGGGGGTGGGACTGGATGGGCTTTAAGATCCCTTCTAACCCGACCCATTGTGTGATTCTATGGGGCTTCATGGTCAATCCTTGATTCCTTGATTCTATGAACACCTGCACTCCCCATGAACGAGCTAAAACCTGCCCTTTGCAGCCTGTCTGGGCTTCAAACGAGTGTGCTGAGCACCAGTTACACAATAGAAAGGGCTCAGGTACTCTCTGGCTGCAAATACATTTGATACACTGAAAGGGTTGCAGGAGCGTATCAGACGAAGTTCCTTACTTTGCTCAGGCAGCCCATCAAATATTTAACGGGCTGCCATAGGCAATTACATTAGAGGAGAGAGTTAAACACCCCCTACCCTAGGGCACCCCCCTGCAATGTAAATCAAACAAATTGGACTCTTTTCACAATTGACACACACGATTTTACTTACTGTAAATAATTTAGTATTAAGAAGTCGAGCTACACTTTGCCCCATCTGGGTTTTCTTTTCCCCTGCTCTCTCCCGTGCTCCGCAGAGGTGAGCGGCGTGGACTCCGTGCTCCTAATGCAATAGATGGAGTGGAGGAATTTTGCTGCCTGGGTGAGCTGTTATAAGATTCCCATTTCCTAATGGAAGAAACCACACTCAGGAAACTTGTGAAGTTGCCCATTTAAAACAGGCAGAGATGTTCCCTGCCAGCTAAGATGGGATGGGAAAAACCCCTCCCTCCGGAAGGAGTTTGTTCGACGGCTGCTTGGCATCTCCTGGGGTCATAGCAATCTCCTATAAAAGTTGGCTAAATGGCTGCACTTTTTAATTAAAAGCTATCTTTCGTGATTAGGCTCAGCGGGGTTTTAATAAGGATTTTTACAAGCTGGCTTGCAGAACTAGCCTGCATGGAGAGTCTTTCTCTTACACCTAAAGTGCTAGACCTGTGCATTAAATTACGCTGTGCTACTCAGGCTAAGGAAGAGCTCTCGTTATCATCAGGAGCTATTTCTGTATTCCTCTCCCAGCCTCCAGGAAAACAGGTGTTTTGAAAGCATAATATTTTGAACCACAATTTGATGTCTTTTTCTAATTCCAGCATAGAGTTTGGGCTCCCCTGAGCCTTCTGCCACACCACTGAGTCACACGAATCATAGAAACGTAGAATCATAGAACCATTTGTTGGAAAAGAACTTTGAGATCATCGGGTCCAAGTATACCTGTCCACTATGAACCAGATCCCTGAGCACTTCGTCTGCCCAGATTTTAAATTTCTCCAGGGATGGAGACTCCACCACTGCCCTGGGCAGCCGTCCCTGAGCCTGAGAACCCTTTCCATGACGATTTTTTTCCTAATATCCAATTTAATCCTCCCCTAGCGCAGCTTTAGGTCATTCGCTCTCACTATAACAGTTGTTACTTGGGAGAAGAGCCCAGCACCCACCTCACTCCAACCTCCTCTCAGCGAGCTGCAGAGAGCGATGAGGTCTCAGCCTCCTCTTCTCCAGGCTAAACAGCCCCAGGTCCCCCAGCTGCTCCTCATAAGGCTTGTTCTCCAGCCCCTTCCCCAGCTTTATTCCCCTTCTCTGGGTGTGCCAGACACGAGGTATTGCTTCAGCACGTCATGATTGTGCTTGTGATCTCAGACCTAGTTTAAATCAGCACAAGAACCCTGCGTAGGTAAAATGTTCTCCTAGATGCTGTGGGCCTCTCTCAGAAGTGAGACAGATTATAGAGTTTAATTTAGGAACACTGTGGGGGAGCTCTGGATCAGGGAGGGCAGGGACAGGATGAGGGGAACAGTTTTGAGCTGAAAGAGGGGAGATTGAGATGAGATCTTAGGAAGAAATGTTTTGGTGTGAGGGTGGGGAGGCCCTGGCCCAGGTTGCCCAGAGCAGTGGTGGCTGCCCCATCCCTGGCGGGGTTCAAGGCCAGGTTGGATGGGGCTTGGAGCCCCTGATCCAGTGGGAGGTGTCCCTGCCCATGGCAGGGGGTGGGACTGGATGGGCTTTGAGGTCCCTTCCAACCCAAACCCTACTATCATTCTGATTCTATGATAGTTAAAAAGTTCTTGGGGCTTGATTTTCTGTTCCTACACTCAAGCAGGCAAGTCAACCTGATGATGGGGTGCAGACCTCTGGCAGGTGGAGCCACTTACACATTTTCTGACAAAACCACTTTCTGTCAGAAATCATCCATTCCAATGAGACTGAAGCATTTAATCCCTATACATCTTAATTTTGATGGATGGATTCTCCCTAGGGTTTCCACCGATGATGTTGGGCTGTGTCAGAGCTGCCAAGGAGAAGAGCAAGGCTGAAGAGATGTGCTAACATGGTCCATAGCCCTGGGACAGCATGGATGCTGCCAGAGGCCTTGGAAAGCTGCAGGCAAGGATGGGATGGCTGCTGGTAGTAAGAGCAATTGGCTGTTTGGGGCTGAAGTTAAGCCAAAATTCCCAGTGCACTAGAAATTCACTATTTTTTGGTTAATTCCACTTGCTCAGGCCTTGGGAAGGACCAGAAAGAAAGAGGAGAGGCTGAGAGAGTTGGGGTTGTTCGGCCTGGAGAAGAGAAGGCTCCAAAGAGACCTTATAGTGACCTCCCAGTACCTGAAGGGGGTCACAAGTTATCTGTAGAGGGACTTATTACAAAGGCCTGGAGTGATAGGATGAGGGGCAATGTCTATAAACGGGAGAAGGGAAGACTTAGATGGACATAAGGAGGAAATTCTTCACAATGAGAGTGGGGAGGCCCTGGAACAGGTTGCCCAGGGAAGCTGTGGCTGCCCCATCCCTGGAGGGGTTCAAGGACAGGTTGGATGGGCCTAGGAGCCCCTGATCCAGTGGGAGGTGTCCCTGCCCATGGCAGGGGGTGGAACTGGATGATCTTTAAGGTCCCTTCCAACGCAACCGATTCTATGATTCTATGATTCTATGATTCTATGATTCTATGATTCTATTTACAGCCTCAGGTTATAGCAGGGAAGGTTTAGATTGGATATTAGGAACAAGATCTTTACTGAAAGAGTGGTGAAACCCTGGCAGAGGCTGTCCAGGGCAGTGGTGGAGTCTCCATCCCGGAAGGGGGTCAAAAAACATGTGGCCGTGGCACCTGGGGACAGGGTTTAGCAGGCACGATGGGGTTGTGCTGACGGTAGGACTGGATGAGCTGAGAGGTCTTTTCCAATGATTCTATTACTCTACTTGTCACACTAAGCAGATGGAGGGAGAACCTCCATGCACTGATTTCCCGATCGCTGCATCCCCACACAGCAGCTTTTCCAGGATCTGTCCTGACAGCCAGTCCATACAAGAGGGCAGCTGTCCCCTACTGTCTCTCCCCACACCTTGGGGTGATGCTCACCCTAAGCTGCCCACCAGCATCGTCACCTTTCCCAGCCCGTTGCTGGCAAACCTCTCTCAGCTGGCATGGAATGAGCCAGCCCTCTGCTGATGAGAAGAAAGTGGCAGCGGTCACCTGGGGACAGAGCCACTTGCAGCCAACACAGCTGCCTGCATGGGAAGGGCCCCTGTGCTCTGTTGCTCTGCAGAAAGTCCTGTCCCTTTTCCACAGGATCCTCTCCAGTAGACAGAGGGGAAAGCCATCCCCTCGGCTGTGTGTTAGTGCTGGGAGCTGTTAATCGCTGCCAGCTGATTTAATTGGTAGCTAGAACACACAGACCCCATTAAAGCCCACGAGGGTGCCAAAGGCTCTCATTCAGGCACAAATGAAGGAGCAATCAAACCCACTTAGGTAATAAAAACAGCTGGAGTCTGGAGGCAACTGCCTGAGGCATCAAACCACATGGCAGGCAGGACAATTCTCTAAAAGTCTGCATTGAGTTGCCCTTTGATTGAAAACGTGGGGATTAGGTGGAGCGTTGAAAGATTTTATTGGTTGGAGACTGGAAGCCAGATGGAGAAACTATGGGTCATCTTCAAAAAGCAACAGCGAGATGGTGTCTTGAGTGCAGACCTTGCTGGCTGGAGTCTGCAAGATTAGATTCCAGTGGGAATGACAAACAAGAGCATCTCTTGCACTGGCTGTGGATGTCACGATACTCACAATATCCCTGACCCCTTTTCCTAATTTTGTGGCCACAGCAGATGACCACAACCTCTGACCTTCACAGGGAGAAATGATGGCATGAAGAGCTTTCTGGCATTTCATTTCTATATAGGGATTTGTCACAGGAGGGAATCCCAAAGCCACCAGCCAGGCTGGGGTGGCAGCTCTTGGTTCCTCTGAGAGAGATTTCAAAGGATTCATTTCAGGAGGCTCTTTATTCAGTGGTTTTAATTGCTCTTAATCACAGAGATCCTGACTCTCCTCTCTTTTATCCTGAGTATAGTGAAATACCTCCTTCTTCACAGGAGTTACTGGCACGGGTGGATGGGAGAGGGGAGTCTAGACGATTGCCTTCATGGAGCGATTAGGAAGGAAGAGACTGCATTCAGATTGTTTAGTCTGGAGAAGAGGAGGCTGAGGGAGACCTCATCGCTCTGCAGCAACCTGAAAGAAGCCTGGAGTGAGGTGGGTGTTGTTTTTTTTCTCCCAAGTATCAAGTGATAGGATGAGAGGAAATGGCCTCAAGTTGCACCAGTGGAGGTTTGGAGTGGATATTGGGAAACATTTCTTCCCTGAGCGAGCGGTGAAGCCCTGGCAGAGGCTGCCCGTGTCAGTGGTGGAGTCTCCATCCCTCGAGGGATTCAAAAAACATGTAGTTATGGAACTTTAGGACATGGTTTAGCAGGCATAGTCTCAGGCTGGTCTGACAGTTGGTCTGAATGAGCTGAGAGGTCTTTTCCAACCTTAACAATTCTATACACATTGCAGGGCTGCCCCACGTACCTCAGGAAAGCCAGAGCTGAGCACCAACAATCACCCAAAGGTTTGGTCCCTTCCTTGCCGAGTCCATTGTCAAGATTCAGAAGCTGAAAGGGCTAAAGAGACAACCAGCACACCCTTGCTGTGAAGGTAGTCTAGACCTTAGTTATTATCACTGCTGGAGAAACCTTCCTTTTTCTTTGGTGTTTCACTTTGATTTTGCCCATCCTGGTTGTACAACATCATTTTTTCCCAAGGCAGGAGGAACCTGATAACCCTGCTAGGGCCAGCCCACAAATCCATGTAGGAGCTGGTAGGAGGACAGGTTCATCCATGGAATAGAGCTGGTGGCCCCCTGTGTCCCTACTTGTGCATGCACACCTGTCTGTGTTTCACTGTCGGTGCTTGCTGGGGGAGCATCTCTTGCTCAAAATGTTCATTGCCAAGATAAATCCAGCCGAGGGCAGGATACTCAGAGGTGCGATAAGGAGAGACTCAAAGAGTGGAGACTTGGCCATGTGGAAAAGAAGGTATGTTGAACTCTGTTACACAAGGGAGTGAAGGAGGGGGAATGCCATTTACTTCATCTGTTTCTTATCTAATTTTCCCAGGTGAGCACCCAAGAGCCAAACATAGGACTGGCCTGGGACTTCTCTTCTGCTGCTCCACCAGTTGTTTCAGTGGTTGCAAGTGTGAAAAATGAGATCAGAAATGGCTTCATACACTGGAAAATGTATTTCTGTCCTGCTTGCTGAGCTTGTTAGCCTTGTGCTGTCCTTGGGGTCTGAGTTCATTCAGGTCCTGAGCTTCCTGAGGTCGTGGAAAACCAGCTGCTGAGCCCTTCAAAGAGGAGTCACATGTCTGATTTCCCTCTGCTCCAGCTGACTCTTTGAGTGATGTGCGGAAGAGGAGCGTGCCCAGGTCTAATCCCTGAGTCCCCACATTCTGGGGCAGAGTCTGAAGCCAGGTCCTTGCAGCCAAACGCAGCATGGCACGAGGTGTGCTTCCTTGGGAAGAGTTAAATCCAGGGTTGGGAACTGAACTGCTCTCTCCAGCCTTCCTTCTCTGAGCTGCTGACATGCAGAGAGTGAGAAGAAAGGAGATTGAGGGGTTGCTGAGGAAAGCCTAGCGAAAGGAAGCAAGAAACACCCTGGCTGTCGTAAGAGAGTTAAGAGTCTTCTGAAAGGGAGAGAAACTACCTGGGACCCTGCAGAGGACCCAGGGAGGACAATTCCCCTTTGCAGTAATTCAGCCTGGGTCTCCATTGTACAGAAAGCTTCCAGGGAACCTCTCTTGCAGCGGCGCTTCTCTGCCTATCACCTGATGCTGCAATCTCTCCGCAAGCAGCAGAGAGGAGACCATGACTCAGAGAGCTGCGCCGATAGAAGGGGAAGAACCTTCAGAGCTCCTGCCTGCTCTTGCCTGGGGGTGTCAAACACGGAGCGTGTTGGCAGGTCACACTGCAGGGCCTGGCAGCCTCTGGCAGGTGTAGGATGCTTTAATGAGCAGAAAGATTTAATGAGCTCCACACCTGGACCATGGTGTGGAGAGACTGCCCAGTGAACTTCTCCCAGCTCTCACACCACTAGGAACAGGGCTCTCCTTACAGACCACAATGCTGACAAGGTTCTTCCCCGCAAAAGACCACTTAGGGGAGGTTCAGATTGGATATTAGGAAAAACTTCTTCACTGAAAGGGTTCTCAAGCGCTGGAACGGCTGCCCAGGGAGGTGGTTGACTCTCCATCTGTGGAGGGGCTTAAAAAACGGGGAGATGAAGTGCTTAGGGGTATGATTTCGTAGTGGACAGGTACAGTTTTACTTGATATCTCAAAGGTTTTTCCTACCTAGAGATTCTATGATTCCAGAGACAGGGTTTAGCTCCCACAGCCTCTCCTCCATCCCTCTGCACAAGCAACGTGCCACATAGGTCTAGTTTAGGGACCTCGCTGCTGCAGAAACATCACTGTTTGCTGGCCATTCCTGTAAGACACAAGGAAGAGGGTGATGGAGCACTGGAACAGCTGAGCCTGACAATATTCCAGAAGCATTTGGCCAAGTCCCTCAGCCCCACGGTGTGAACGTTGGGGTGTCCTGTGCAGGGCCAGGAGTTGGACTCGATGGTCCTTGTGGGTCCCTTCCAACTCAGGACATGCTACGACTCTATAAGACTGCGATGAGGTCTGGATTTTCTTTTCCTCATGACGCTTGCCAACCCTGTCTGGCCCAAGGTGCCCAGTAGGATCCCCATGAGCAGGAACTGGGTGGGCTTTGAGGTCCCTTCCAACCCAAACTATTCCAGGGTTCTATGATTCACGTCCCTTTTGGCAGGGCTGGGAGCAGTCAGAGCAGTCGGGGCAACCACGTAACCTCACCCTCGGTGACAGGATCTGAGCTCGGTGGCCAGAAGGGAGGAGAGGGAGGGAAAGACCATGAGCAACAGGCAGCCTGGGAATTTATTTGGATGGGTAAATCCAGAGGCAGAAAGACCATCAGTGATGAACTGGAGAGGGGAGGATGGAGAGATTAATGGCAGGAGGGTTTGAGTTATCAAACCAAGCAGCTTCAGAGAAACAGGACAAAAAGGAAGCTGGTGAAATTTTTCTGTATTTTATTGTTTTTTCTTACAGTTTTTAACCTAAGGTACTTTTTCTCTTTGGAGGGGTCGGGGGGCTCAGGGGTTGGGAAGGCTCGGGGCTGCTCTGCTCCCAAATCCTCCCAGAGCCACGGGCAGAGCTGGGCTGGGATTGGGCAGAGTTAGAGAGGAGATGGACAGGGATCGGGCAGGGACTGGGCAGCGATCAGGAGGGATCGGGCAGCGTTAAATGGAAACGGGCAGAGACCGGGAAGGAGCCAGGCAGGGACAGAGCAGAGCAGGACAGGGATCGGGCAGGGATCAGGTAGAGCAGGGCAGGGATGGGAATGGGATGAGGCAGGGATGGGGATGGGATGGGATGGGATGGGAATGGGACAGGGAAGGGATCAGGGATGGGGCAGGGATGGGAATGGGACAGGGAAGGGATCAGGGATGGGGCAGGGATGGGGATGGGATGAGGCAGGGATGGGCATGGGATGGGATGGGATGGGATGAGGCAGGGATGGGGAAGGGATGGGACAGGGATGGGGAAGGGATGGGGCAAGGATGGGACAGGGATGGGGCAGGGGTGAGGCAGGGATGAGGCAGGAGGATGAAGCTGCTGCTCGACTGTGGCTTGACCTCTGCCCTGACAACCGGCTGGGGAGAGGATGAGCCTTAGTTTTTGGGGTTACAACCTGCTGAGGTGGGGGGGGATAAGCCCCAGTTTGGGGGGTACAACCAGCTGGGGCGGGTGGGGAATGAGCCCCAGTTTGGAAATAAAACTGGCTGGGGGGTGGGTGGGGGTGAGCCATAGTTTGGGGGGTACAACCGGCAGAGGGGGGGATCATTCCCAATTTGGGGGGTACAACCTGCTGAGGGGAGGGTTGAGCCCTAGTTTTGAGGTTACAACTGGCTGGGGGTGGGGGGAGAATGAGCCCTAGTTTTGGGGGTACAACAGGCTGAGAGGGGGGATAAGTCCCAGTTTGTGGGGTACAACTGGCTGGGGGGGGAATAAGCCCCAATTTTGGGGGTGCAACCTGCTAAGGGAAGGGGGTGATCCCCAGTTTGGGGGGTACAACCGCCTGTGGGGAGGGGGTGAGCCCCAGTTTGGGGGTTACAACTTGCTGGGGGGTGGAATGAGCCCCAATTTGGGGGGTACAACCTGCTGAAGGGGGGGTGTGAGCTCAGTGCCCGGGGGCGGGCGGTGGGAGGTGCCTCCCCAGGCCCGTCCAATGGGGCTTGGGGGGCGGGGGGGCCGGGCTATAATGCCATTGATGCCGGGCGGCGGAGGAGACAGACAATACCGCGCCCCCCCGGAGCCGGGCAGCCCCTGCCCCGCTCCTTTCCTCCTCTCCTCCTCTCCTCTCCCCACCATGATGTCCATGAACAGCAAGCAGGCGTTCAGCATGCACCCCATCCTGCACGAACCCAAGTACCCGCACCTGCACTCCAGCTCCGACGCCATCCGCAGAGCCTGCCTGCCCGCCCCCCAGGTAAGATGCACCTGGACTGGGCTGGGGGGGAGGGCTCCCCGCGTCCCCCCCCGGCTGGTTTCGGGGGCTTCACACCCTGCGCTGCTCCCTCCTCGCTTCCCCGACGGCTGCCGTCGGGGATCACCTGTCCTGTAGCTTTGGGGGATGCTCTGGGAGGGGGTCTAGGGGTGCTGGGAGGCGGTTTAGGGGTGCTGGGAGGGGTTTTAGGGGGGATAGAAGAGGGTTGGGGGGGCTGTTCCTGCCTCCGAGGGGGTCTCACAGCGGGGAGAGGGGCTGGGGTAGCCAGGAAAGGGGCTGCCAGCTCCATCCTGGGGGAGCAGAAGCTCTGCGGGACCCCCGACAGCTCCATCCCTGCTCGCATTCTCCCATTTTCTGGGTGTGCTGGGGTCCCCGCTCGCAGATCTTCCAGTTTTGGGGAGGTCTTCCCCAGAGGGAAAGGTGGGTCCTGGGTGTCCTGCACTTCGCTGCTGCTCCTTTGGGCTTTTGGGGGGACGGGATGGATTCGGCTCATCTTCCCCGTCCGGGACCTCTGTAACACTGCTCTCCTCATAACCTTCTTTGGCTCTTTCGGTTTGTTCTCGCTCCCGCTTTATCTCCCTCTTCACCCCGTGTCCAGATCCAGGGTAATATCTTTGCGGGCTTTGACGAGACCTTGCTGCGAGGCGCCGAGGCTCTGGCTGCTGTGGATATCGTGTCGCAGAAAACTCACCCCTTCAAGCCAGATGCCACCTACCACACCATGAGCAGCGTGTCCTGCACTCCTACCTCGTCCTCCGTCCACCTGCACCACCCGTCCGTGCTGACCACCCACCATCCCCACCACCACCACCATCACCAGCCCTCGCAGGGCCTGGACGGCGAGCTCCTGGACCACCTCAACTCGGCTCTCCCGCTCGGAGGGGTGCCGGGGCCGGAGGTGGGCTCCACGCCTTCTCACCCTCACTCCCACATGTCGGCCATCAACCACATGGCCCACCACTCCCAACCCATGAACATGTCCCACCCCCACGGTCTCGCTTCCCACGCTGTCATCTCCGGCCCCGAGACGGAGACGGACCCCCGGGAGCTGGAGTCCTTCGCCGAGCGGTTCAAGCAACGGAGGATCAAGCTGGGGGTGACCCAAGCAGACGTGGGCTCCGCGTTGGCCAACCTGAAGATCCCCGGGGTCGGCTGCCTTAGCCAAAGCACAATCTGCAGGTTCGAGTCCCTCACCTTGTCCCACAACAACATGGTGGCCCTCAAGCCCATCCTAGAAGCCTGGTTGGAGGAGGCTGAGAGGGCCCAGAGGGAGAAAATGACCAAACCCGAGATCTACACGGCGGGCGACAAGAAGCGTAAGCGCACGTCCATCGCCGCCCCCGAGAAGCGCTCGCTGGAGGCTTATTTCGCCGTGCAGCCACGACCCTCTTCGGAGAAAATCGCCGCCATCGCCGAGAAGTTAGACTTGAAGAAGAACGTGGTGCGCGTCTGGTTTTGCAATCAGAGACAGAAGCAGAAAAGGATGAAATTTTCTGCCACCTACTGAAGAAAAGGGCTGGGAGGGCAGAGGAGGGGGATGCCTGACCCCCTTCCAGCTGAGGTCCTGGCCCCCAGCCCCTCCGAAACGGGAAAAGGTTTGGGGTTGTTGTTTGGGTTTTTTTCTGTTGTTGTTGTTTTATTTTGTTTAAAAAGAAAATGGGGGGGGAATAAAAAGGAAAAAAAAAAATCTAAAAAAAAAGGGAAACCTGCCCAAAGTGAAGCGAACAGTTTGGTGCCTGCTCCTCACCCCCTGGGCGAAGCGGCCTCACTGTTAGGACTGGTACAGACTGCTTTTGTAGATAAAACTGGAGAGAAAAAAAAGAAAAAAAGATGGAGAAAAAGGAAAAGGCAAAACGAGGGGGGAGTTTTGGGGTGCCCGGAGTCAGGGCAGCAGCAGCAGCAGGGTCTTTGTTGCAGCCCCTCGCCCCTTCCCAGTGTGGCTGGGAGCTGCGACACTGCTCTCAGTGCCCGCTCCTCTTCTTTTAATTATTTTAAAAAGAGAAAAAAAACCACCGTTAAAAAAGAAATAAGAAAGAAACGGAGCTTGGAGCCGCCCTCAATGGCTGTAAATGTGGGGGTGCCGGCCCGTGCCCCCACTCGCTGCCGGGGTCCCCCCTGCACACTCGCACACACACGCACTTGCATGGTTTTGTTTGCTCGCCCTATCGCATTTTTGCAATAATATTTCTGTTTCTACCTCATCGGCTAAATCAAAAAAGAAAAAAAAAATAGGGGGGAAAAAAGGATAACAAAAAAAAGGAGAAAATAAAATAAAGAGAAAATTAAAAAAGAGAAAATTAAAAAAGAGAAAATAAAAAAGGAGAAAATAAAAAAAAAGAGAGAAAAGAAAAAAAGAGAGAAAAGGGAAAAAAAAGAGAGAAAAGAAAAAAAAGAGAAAATAATTTTAAAAAAGGATAAAAAAAGGAGAAAAGAGTTAAAAAAAAAAAAAAAGAAAGAAAATTCCGGCACGTCCCTGGAGTCACGGTTTGTTCGGGGAAAATGGAGATTTCTTTTTGCTTTGGTTTCGCTCAAACTGTTCGATCCCCGAACGGTTTCACTGTTAAGGATCCTTCGCTTCGACAATCAAAGTCTTTTCGGGCTCGAGGAGCGGCGGGACCGGCCCGGGGCGGCGGGGGCGCGGCAGCCCCGGCCCCGTTCTTTGCGAGCAGAGAACTCTGCACTTTCTAAGGCAAGAATATTATTTTTTTTTTTGGCTGTTTTCCTTGCATATTTAATAGAGAACTTTGCCTCCGTTTCCTTTCCTTTTTTTTTTTTTTTTAATTTTAAATTAAACGATTATTTTTTTTCGTTTCGCTGTGTGTGTGCTGAATGAAATTCGGTGTCTGTGTACGCTGCAGCATTTCAAATAAATCATGCACGTTTTACCTCAGCCTCCCGGCCTCCTGGAGTTACTGGAGCCCCTTTCCCGGGAGGCGGCGAGCTCCAGCCCGGCGTCCCCCTCCTCTTCCGCGGGGAAAGCAACGAAATTCAACTAAAGGGACGGAAACGCATCTAAAGGGAAAGAAACTCAACGCGAGGCAACGAAAGGGAACGAAAACCGGGACGGAGCCGCGTTCCCCGAGCCGGGACGGAGCGAGGGGCGAGGGGCCCCGCGGGGCTGCGGCCGCGCTGGGGCTCAAGCGGGGTCCGGCGCGGAGTTTGTGGGTGTTTTCTCGCTTTCCCCGGCCAGGATTAACCCAGAACGGGCGTGTTTCGAAGCTCCACGTGTCTGTCCCGAGGTGGGATTCACTTTGGAGCCCGGACGGCCCCCCCCCGGGTTAAATTCGTTGAAGCGGACCCCGCACCGCCCGGCGCTGCCGCTAAACGATTGCGGGGCCGGGCGGCGCCTCTCGGGGCCCCCCGACGCTTTCCCGGGGGGACCCTCCAGGCAGCTCCCCGGCTCTGACCGGGATGCGACTTGAGACGGCTGGGAAAGGGATAATTTCCACTCCCGGCTCCGCAATTCCTTGAGTTTCCTCTCCCGCAGCTGCTCGCATGGAAACGGCTCCCAAACCGGAGGGAGAGGAGGACCCATCCCCTCCGATCCCGGGGGATGCGTGGAGAAAGGAGGGGGCTTGGTTTGTTTTTTGGTTATTTTTTGTTGTTTTATAACTTATTGGAAGCGGGGAAAAAAAAAAAAAAAAGAAATACCCAGCCGCAGGGAGCTGGAGGCGGAGGGGGAGGGAGTGAGGATGATGCGGGGCTGCATCCCGACGGCTGCGGGACGGAGCCGCTCCCGATCCCGCAGGTTTGATGGGGAAAAGGATAAATGAACCAAAAGAGAGGTGGTGGTGGAGAGGGCAGGTGCAGCCGTCGGAAGAGTCACTTCACCTGAGCGAGCGGGGTCAGCTCGGCGAGGGGGGACCCTGCGCGCCCCCCCCCCCGGGCTCGGACACCCCCGGCCACCCCGCTCTGTTTCCTGGGCGCTTGGCAAACCCCATCCCCGCCTTTGTTCTTCCGCTCCGCTCCTGTTTTTTCCACGAAGTGGAGAGCGCATTTTCATAAATAGACCTTGGCCAAGTGCTGGCGATGAAATTTTAATGAAGGCTGGATGCTGAGTGCTGCCCGGGGGGGCCTTGGAGAATCAGCTCCGCGCAGCATTAGCAGGGCCCTCTTCGCTCTCCCCCTCCTCTCCCTCGCAGACATCACACGCTCCACTCTGCTCCTCGCCTCCCCGTTCCCCCACCCTGGTCGCCCCCTTCTTCGAAGCCCGGACCCCCAAGTCCTGGCCGGGATGGGGGCGATGGGGCTGGGGTCTCCGCGTGGGGCTGGGGTCGGTGCCCGGGGCTGGCGGCTCGCAGATGCCGCTCTGCCCCCGCTCTTAAAAAGTTTGCGAAGGCGAGCGATGCAATATTTATCACCCGCGATCATAAAAAGGCGAGTCGGTATTTCCCAGGCACAAATGCAAAGCGCTCGGCTCAGGAGCCGGAGAGGCGCTGGGCAGCCCGGGGCTCCCCCACCAGTGGGGAGCAAAGCCCCCGCTCCTCGGACGCCACTGCCGGCCGCCAGGTAAGGGGGCATCCAGCCTGGGAGCAGAGCAAAGGATGGGACATCCCTGGGCAACGAGCAGCGGGAGCCATGGCCACCGAGCTCCAGTGGCTGGGAAGGGTGGGCAAGCGGCACTGGGAGCGGTGATGAGACCTGGCGAACTCATCACACCCAGGGGACCAGACGGGAGGCAGCCTGGGGCTTGATCCTGCTCCTGTTTCTGCTCCAGCAGTGCCCTCTGTGCCCAAGTCGGGCTTCGGGATGCACGGCATGGGGTGGTCTGCGAGGAGGTGGTCAGGGAGGCTGAACCACGCAGCCTGATTTCCTCACCAGGAAGGGAAACAAGGTGAGGAAGGATGTTGACAGCTGGGACCATTAGTGGTCCCATCTCTCCATCCACAAAGCTTGTAGCTCTAGTCCTCCTGCAGAGCTTTAAATGATATGAGGAATCGGCAAGGTGGTCACCTTTTGCATCCCACCTCCTGCTCCTGGATAGGCAGCTCCTGGGCACAGGTCAGGGAAAAGCTGCTGGTCCTTCCTGGCGGCAGGTGTGGGAGCCAGGACTGCCCAGGTACAGGTCCCAGCTGTGGTCCTGCGTCTCCATTTCTGTGTCCAGCTCCTGCTTTCCAAGGCATCATGGCTGGGGAAAGGTTGGTGGGAAGGGGTGGTGAGGGAGCCCACCCCAGAGGGTGCCGAGCTTCCCAGTTGTCCCCTTTCTGGGGCAGCACATGCAGGTGCCACCGCAAGCACTCCAGCTCAGGCTAGATACCTAAAGGGAACCCAAACACCTCTGAATTCAGCCTCTTTGAACAGGGTGAGGCTGAGGAAAACTCCAGGACAGGGACATCAGGTAGAACCCTGGAAGAAAGAAAAAAAAAAAAGACACAGAGGTGTCACAGGCACACACCCAGTGCCTGGAGTGCAAAGGACACCCCTGGACCGGGATCCTAGGGCCAAAATAGCATTAAATGAAAGGAATATTGATTGGACTGGACACTCAGCTCTCACCTTCTTTTCTCCCTTTGAGGTTTGATATCTGAACTCACCTCAAGATTTACCAAACCAGTCACTTTGGCAGCAGGTCCACCTCTAAGCATGCTCATCTACCACTGATGCTGGCCCAGAGCTGAGTGAGAAGATGATGGTCACCCTAGAGGACTTGGTTCCTAATCTGTCTTCAAGCTGGTGGAACGGATGGGGATGGGGTGGGCCAGACCTTCTCCCTTCCCACAACAGTCCAGCCAGCAGATGATTCATCCTGGGAACTCAAAAGCACCACACACAGTTAATTTACCAGGGATTTGAGCATTGATACAAATGCATTTGGGGCCCTCAAAGCGTGGGGTACAGCTGAGTGTAGACCTCTAGGTTCCCGCTGTGGTCAGTGGAGTGGGACCGAGGAGTCTACAGCGCAGTTCATCTCTTTGTAACATCGACTTCCGAAGCGGGGTAGGTGAATGGTACTATAAAGTCATCTTACTCACCTTAAAGACTATAAAGATGCTGAATGACCAGCTCAGATGGAGACATCGATAAATGGGGACATGACAGCTTAGCAGATATGAGTCCTAGTGCTGCAGAAGCTTTCTGAGGAAAGTTGCCCGCCAGTTCTGGGCTGCTGAAGCTCTCAGACATCACCCTGGGAGCTGGTGCATGATCCTGTACAAGGGTGTCTCCTGCAATACAGTGCTTACTTCCAAGCTCTTTAACTCCATATCACACTCTTTTATTTTTTTTCCCTGCTATAAAAGCCAAGACCCTCCAAGAATCTGGGTCTCCACGACCCTTAAGCATACAGATAAATGATCCAGGCCAGCGTGTCCATGCCACCGCTCACCAAAGTGTGCAGGGAGGTGTTTAAAGTTACCCACGCTCTGCTGAACTTGAACTCCAGGCAAAAGCAGGTGTGTTTGAAGAAACCTTGGGGGAAGCACTGTCCTCCTTTATGCTGTAGAGCAGAGTCATTTGGGATGGAGCATGGCTGTAACTCTGCACCCGATCCCTTCCACTGCACCTCCTTTCACAGGCACAGGGGCCGTGGTTCCTAAGCTACTGGGTGACAGCAAACGAGACCAGCACAGCTCTTGTGTTGGTATCGAATCACGCAGCCAAGGGGCTGATTTCCTCACCGGGAAGGGAAACAAGGCAAGGAAGGTTGTGGATAGCTGGGCTGTCTGGAGACCATTACTGGATCCCATCTCTCCATCCACAAAGCTTGTAGCTCTAGTCTTCGTGCAGAGCAGTAAAGGATGAGAGTGGTGAGGCACTAGAACAAGTTGCCCGGGGAAGTTGTGGCTGCCCCATCCCTGGAGGTGTTCAAGGCCAGGTTGGATGGGGATTGGAGCCCCTGATCCAGTGAGAGGTGTCCCTGCCCATGGCAGGGGGTGGAACTAGATGATCTTTAAGGTTCTTTCCAACCCAAACCATTCTATGAGTCTATGATGCTATGCTGGGAATCAGCAAGGTGGCCAGCACCATCATCCATCCCCAGTAATGGCAAAAGGCATTGCCTGATCCCAGAGGGATAACTCCAGACTAACAAGGGTGTTGCAACCAGGGATACATGATCCCCTTCATTCAAATATTGCTAGCACGTCACAGCTTTGCACTCAGCTTTGGGTCTGGAGGAGAGAAAACGCTCCATGTTCTTTAAAAGATTCCTGCCTTTGAAAGCCATAGAGGTAAAGGGTGCCCCTGCTGACGGACTCTCTTCTATTATTCTATGTGTTTTAGTGCAGTGCAGAGCAGATGTATTTTTAAAGAGGCCGGTGCTTGAAGTAGGCTCTATTCCACTACAGGGGAAAAAGGAGTAAAGCAGTAATTACAGGCTTCATAGGTGCCCGAGCAGGGAGGAGGACAGCCCGGCTGGAGGGGGAACCCAGCAAGAAGGCTTGCAATTACCCATCTTTGGAAATTGTTTGGGAAACAGAGCAGGGCATGGCATGGGGCAACCCCCATGGGTAACTGCGGGGTAGGGAAGCAAACAGGACAATTACCATAGAATCATAGAATGATTTGGGTTGGAAGGGACCTCAAATCCCACCCAGTTCCACCCCCTGCCATGGGCAGGGACACCTCCCACTGCAGCAGGGGCTCCAAGCCCCATCCAGCCTGGCCTTGAACCCCTCCAGGGATGGGGCAGCCACCCCTGCTCTGGGCAACCTGGGCCAGGGCCTCCCCACCCTCACACCAAAACATTTCTCCCCAAGATCTCATCTCAATCTCCCTTCTTTCAGCTGAAAACCATTCCCCTCATCCTCTCCCTGCACTCACGGAGCAAGAGCCCCTCCCTGGTTTTCCCGGAGCCCCTTTCAGGGTTGTTGTACATCAGTGAAAACACGCTCTGCGAAACACCCACCTACATTCATAGGTAGCAGGCACAGAACAGTTGAGTAAGAGTTTCTACAAACACACATGCTTTTTTTTTTTCTTGTGCAAAACAAACACCTTCCTTGTCTGGTGTAAATAAAACATCATTCTTAATTGACATTTTCATATTTCTCAGAAAGCTCTTCTCTTCCTATAGCTGCTGGAAATGTTGGTGAGATGCTGCAGATGAAATATAGATTTTAGCTCTGATCCCACCGTCCTCAGGATCCTAAAGTTTCTGCAGTCCCCTCTGAGTTTCCCTCCTCTCTGATCCACCCGGTGATCCAAAGCCAAATCCCACAGCCCTTCCTTAGAGCTTCTGGCTAAAACTGAGGGGCAGTTCCCATAGGGTTTTAGTGGGACCGCTGGTAAGCAGAGTGCTATTCCTGCCAGTGAGGGCTGGGGAGAATAAGATCTTGGTCTCTGCATGGGAAAAGCACTGGATTAGGCTTATTAGGATCCCTACTTGTCCCTGGGATGAGTGTGTGGAGCATGGAGCTCTGTTTTTGCATCAGAATCAAATGCTGAAGCTGCTCATACTGCTGGCAGATTGAGCGCCCTAACTCCTGATTTTGGTAGCAAGAGGAGGATGCTCAGAATGCGAGGCTTGGAAATGCAAACCAGGAGATGCCATCTCAAAGATGAGTGTCAACCAGCTCTCTCTGTTGCTTTCTGGAGCTCCCACCCTCTTCTGACCAGACTGGGTGGCAAGCGGCCTGATTTCTGTGGTGCAAAATGAAATACCCAGGGCATCAAAAGCTGAAGTCCAGGATTATTCACCCACATTTGAGTGTCAGGATGCAGTAACACAGACAAATCCCTCCATTTTAGCTTCCCCCCACCCCCGCGAGCTCTTCTCTCCCTGTGCATCCCTCTGCCCACTGAGATGTTTCCTCTTCTCTCCCTCCTCCCCTTGCCACAGTGCCCTGACTTTATCTGACAGCACGGAAAGAATTTCCTCACCTGGCATAGCTGAGCTCTGGTGAGAACATACAACACAGGGCCTGATGCTGCACTCCCTGCTCAGTTAAAATCCCCAGCAACTTCCCCAAGCTGGGGAAGGGGTTTGGTAGCAGAGAGACAAGAGAACACACAGGAAACCTGCTGCATGAGTGAAGAGCAACTGATCAGTTGGGGATGATCCAAGGGCTGGAGAACCTCCCATCCAAGGACAGGCTGAGACAGTTGGGGTTGTTCAGCCTGGAAGAAGAGAAGGCTCTGAGGAGACCTTAGAGCAGCTTCCAGTCCCCTTTCAGGACTCCAGGAAAGCTGGGGAGGGACTCTGGATCAGGAAGGGCAGGAACAGGGCGAGGGGGAATGGGTTTGAGCTGCAAGAGGGGAGATTGAGATGAGATCTTAATGAGAAATATTTTGTTGTGAGGGTGGGGAGGCCCAGGTTTCCCAGAGCAGTGGTGGCTGCCCCATCCCTGGAGGGGTTCGAGGCCAGGTTGGATGGGGCTTGGAGCCCCTGATCCAGTGGGAGGTGTCCCTGCCCATGGCAGGGGGTGGGACTGGATGGGCTTTAAGATCTCTTCTAACCCGACCCATTCTGTGATTCTATGATTTCCCATGCAGGACTTTCAGTACTTGCATTCCAGACACTGGGGATTTTGACTGGGGTCTTGACTAGCCCATCCCATGGGGCATGGTGGCAACGTCTCCTAGGCTGAGCACGGCTCCTGTCGTGCCACAGTCTGTGCCCCAGGACACACCAAAGGGTGTTTCCCTCCCAGGCTCACCCATCTTTCCAGGTGTGGGGGACACACATCTAGAGGGGTTCCCTTTTCCTGCTGCGAGGACCATTTGCTCCTTCAGAACGACCCTTCGGCACAGACCCACTCAAATCTCCCTGCATGGAGGGAGCAGATGCCGAACGTGCCCGGGCTTTGCTCCGCTCTCCCATCTCCAGGAGCTGGGGCCGAGTTGCTCTGCTCGGGCAGACCAACCAAGAGCAGAGAGGCACTGAGAGAGTCTCAGGCTCCAGCCTCTCCCAGGAGAGACCCAAACCTCCCCGCAGGGAGCCAAGGAGGCAGCTCAGCCTCCCTTGCCTGGGCTAATGGCTTCTGATGGCTCTTCCCGGAGCTGCTTGAATTGCCTTTGCCTCGGTTTCTCCCTCACAGGCTGCTCTGCCCAGCTCCTCTCAGGCATGGTTTCAGCTCTCTGCATCTCCTGCAGCCAGCGGATGGGAGTGCTGATGACCTCCGGGTTCTCGCATGGATTTTTTCCTTACCCTGGCTGTGCCGTTTGGTTCAGATCTAAGTGAGCTTTTCAAGCGCGCTGCTTGTATGTCTTTATTTAGAGGCACAGCTTAAGGAGGGGGTCGGAGGGGAAACGGCTCAGCTCTGGATGCACTCTGTAGCCAAAACCATGGGAATCTTCTGCTCTACAACTGTTCACAGCCCCCAACAGCTGCGCAGTACAGCCAGCCCCGTCAGCAGGACACGGGGTCAGTTCTCTGGCCGTGACTAATTCATCCCGAAGTGCAGCCCCTCTGCTTGTTACCTTTGTGCTGCTGTGTCCTCTGGTGCAAAGGCAGGTGGACAGACAGGGACACATCCCTGAGGGGGATGAACCAGCCAGGGGGCAAGGGGAGGGGGGTGGGCAAGCTGATGGAGAAGCTGAGCTGCGTTTCCCATGGCTCGAGGAAGAGTCCAGCTCTGTTGTGACACAGGGAGTGAAAAGTGGTCTGTTGATTTGTGATACCAGCTTATGAGATCAAGGTTTCCCCTGGCAAACTTTGAAGCCTGGATTGAGTTTTGTTCTCAGCTACGTTGAAATCGTGGTGATCATTCCAGGCGGCACGGACATTGCCAAAAGCCAAGTCTCTGGGAGTCTGTCGGCCTGTCGCTGGGATGTGCAGCCGCCTCTCGAGCACAGGCAGTGATGCCCAGGGTTACTTGGCTCCCGGAAGCAGGGAGTGAGCAGGGTTCCAGTATCTGGGCATGGATCTCCAGGCTTGACTTCTTGCAGAAGTTGCCAGAAGCTCCTAGTGACTGTGAGGGATCAGAAAAGTAGGCTTGCCTTTCACCCGAGAGCAGGTGTCCCATCAAAGCAACACGCTTTGTCCATCATGATGCCACAACAACCCAGCTGAGGGCAGGGACTTATAGACAATCACAGAATCATGGAATCGGTAAGGTAGGAAAAGACCTCTCAGCTCCTCCAGTCCAACTGCCAGCCCAACCCCTCCGTGCCTGCTAAACCACATCCCCAAGTGCCACATCTACACATGTTTTTTAACCCCTCCAGGGATGGAGACACCACCACTGCCCGGAGCAGCCTCTGCCAGGGCTTCACTGCTCTCTCAGGAAAGAAATTGTTCCTAATATCCAATCTGAACCTCCCCTGGCACAACTTGAGGCCATTTCCTTTCACCCTATTGCTTGCTACCTGGGAGAAGAGCCCAGCATCCTCCTCGCTTCAGCCTCCTTGCCAGGAGCTGCAGAGAGTGATGAGGTCTCCCCTCAGCCTCCTCTTCTCCAGGCTAAATAGCCCCAGGTCCCTCAGCTGCTTCCACAACCCCTGGGCTTCAGCCCCTTCCCCAGCTCCGTTCCCTTCTCCAGACACGCTCCAGCCCCTCAAGGTCTTTCCTGTGCTGAGGGGCCCAAAACTGAAACAAGGATTCAATGTGCAGCCTCACCATCACCGAGACCAGGGGACAACCCCTTCCTTGCTCCTGCTGGCCACCCCATGGCTGACCCAAGGCAAGATGCCATTGGCCTTCTTGGCCACCTGGGCCACTGCTGGCTCATTTTCAGCTGCTGTTGACCAGCACTCCCAGGTCCTTTTCTGCAAGGCAAAATGGACTTATGGGCTTATCTCTGTGATGTACCTACGCTCAAGTTCTGATCAAAGACTCTCGACCTTCTGCTACCCCAAACCAACCCTACAATCCAGTTTAAACTCAACATTTTCCTTTGCTCCTTGCCTGGAAGGGGGCTGTTAAGCAGCTGCCATGCTCTGCACCAGAATCAGCTGCATTAACCACTCCTCTTGCCGGGGGAAGCGGCTGATTTTTGCCACGATGGCTGCGCATCCCCCTGTGAACGACTGGCTATTGTCAGATACTGACTGAGCCAGCCACATGCTTCATAATGTCAATTGTAGTTCAGTGTTAATTATTTATGATAAAACTTCATAATGTGCTGTTAAATGGGCTGCAGGATATTTTGGTTAAATTAAGGGAACCTTCAAGCTCCCTCTGTAGGGCCGTGCTCTTCAGGCCTTGCTGAGAGCGAGGGTTCAATTAAAGCTCAGGCGTTGTGGCCCCTGCGTATGGCCTCTGATTAGTGAAGCCGTGGGAGCGTGGAGATCAGTTCAATATCTCAGCTTTGTTGTTTCCAACAGTAAAATTCTGAGGGAAGCAACGACTGAGAAGGCTCCAAAGCTGGCTCTGCAGAAACTTCTTGAGTCTGCAGAGAGCCTGAACCACCACTTGCGCCACCTCCTGAGCCTGGGCTTGTCCCAGGTGCACACAACCCATGGCCAACCAGCTGTGCTTCTGCGTACCTGAGGATGCTGCTGTGGAGAAAGTGCCCGCACACACCTTGCATTGCCTTTGCATGGCCAGCTCTGGGCAAGCAAGCCATCCTTGGTCCCCTGTATGGACTGTTCTGTCAGCCTGAACTCCAGCTGCTCTTATACCACACGGATGCAGCCCAGTGGGGACACTCCTGCTGCCTTTGGCTGCTGAAGGCAACTGGTCTCCAGGCAGCTTGTCCTGCCCTTCTCGGGACACAAGTCCTCGATCCATCTCCCCACGGCTACCTCTGCCAAGCTAAGGAGTGAGCACTTGGTCTGCTTGGCCGTGCAGGGCTCAGATTCATGCAGCGGCCCTTGCATAGAAGTGAGGATAGATGATGCTTCACCAGCCCTGACAAGCTGGTTAACTGGGCCCCTCACCACAAGAAGGATGTTGAGGCTCTGGAGCAAGTCCAGAGAAGAGCAACGAAGCTGCTGAGGGGGCTGGAGAACAAGGGTTAGGCGTTGTGGCTGAGAGAGCTGGGGTTGTTTAGCCTGGAGAAGAGGAGGCTGAGGGGAGACCTCATTGCTCTCTCCAACTCCCTGAAAGGAGGTTGTGGAGAGGAGGGAGCTGGGCTCTTCTCCCAAGGGACAGGGGACAGGACGAGAGGGAATGGCCTCAAGCTCCACCAGGGGAGGTTTAGGCTGGACATTAGGAAAAAAATTTTCACAGAAAGGGTCATTGGTCACTGGCAGAGGCTGCCCAGGGAGGGGGTTGAGTCCCCTTCCCTGGAGGTGTTTAAGGGATGGGTGGATGAGGTGCTGAGGGACATGGTTTAGCGATTGATGGGAATGGTTGGACTCAATGATCCGATGGGCCTTTTCCAACCTGGTGATTCTATGATTCTATGATTTGTTCACTAAAATCCTCAGATGCTTGGAAGTCCTTCAAGTCCAAGATGTGACCTCCTCTCACCACCCCACAGCTGAGAGGAGGCACTGGGGTTGAGCAGCTCATAGGTGACTTTCTCCCCAGAGGGGATTTGATTCTGTCCATAAAAGAATTGCAGAGAACAGGGGAACCAGACCTGTGATCAAAACTAGCGCTCAGGAACCAGACTCTGCTTTTACAGACGTTTACTTCAGTGCCCGCTTTCTTTAAATGCAGCTTGCCCTCAGTTTTGAGAAGGGCAGATGAGAGCCCCAAGGAGGGAGGAGAGGTTCTGGGTGTCTGCCTGTCCTTCCACCACAGCCTTCCTTTCCCAGAAGGATGAACTTCATACCCTGCACACTCAGACAGCCCTGGACCTTCCTGCATGGTGACTGGCAAGGTCTGAGCATCAGCCAGCTCTGTCAGGGCAGTTCTTCTTGTCCAGCACTCCATGCCCATTTCTGAGTGAAGCCACCTCACCCAGGCTGAAGCGAGGTCCACACAAGCCTCTCCACAGTCCCTGTTGCAGCTTTCAGCCCCTCACAAACCTCCCAGCTTGCTTCCCCAGCAGCACCTGCACGCTGGCCTTGCTGGCCCTGCTGACCCTTGTCGCTCGAGTTCTGCACGGCTCTCACACCAAGTGTTTTGGGGACCAGAGCTGCCCCTTGGGTGGCCCCTGGCACAAAGTGGCTGTCGCAGCTTGGCTCCCTGGCCACCTGCTGTGCTCTAATTGCATTACAGGGCGTGTTTGCTGCACTTTATAAAGCAAAAGGCTCCTGCTCTGCCCTGCCTGCTGTTATGCAGCATGTATCCAGGTAGGAGCCCTAGCTGGGAAGGTTTAGAAGAGTCCGTGGCTGATGCTCTGCTGGAGGTGGGGTTGGTATAACACCCTGGGATGGGGCATGAGGTTTAACAAGGCCAAATGCCGGGTCCTGCACTTAGGGCACAACAACCCTGAGCAGCTCCAGACTAGGAGAAGTCTGGCTGGAAAGCTGCCTGGAGGAGAAGGACCTGGGGGTGTTGGTTGACGGCGACTGAACATGAGCCAGCAGTGGCCCAGGTGGCCAAGAAGGCCAATGGCATCTTGGCTTGGATCAGACACGGCGTGGCCAGCAGGTCCAGGGAGGTTCTTCTCCCTCTGGACTCGGCACTGGTGAGACCGCTCCTCGAATCCTGTGTTCAGTTCTGGCCCCTCACCAGAAGAAGCATGTTGAGGCTCTGGAGCGAGTCCAGAGAAGAGCAACGAAGCTGCTGAGGGGTCTGGAGAACAAGAGGAGCGGCTGAGAGAGCTGGGGGTGTTTAGCCTGGAGAAGAGGAGGCTGAGGGGAGACCTCATTGCTCTCTGCAACTACCTGAAAGGAGGTTGTGGAGAGGAGGGAGCTGGGCTCTTCTCCCAAGTGACAGGGGACAGGACGAGAGGGAATGGCCTCAAGCTCCACCAGGGGAGGTTCAGGCTGAACATCAGGAAAAAATATTTCATGGAAAGGGTCATTGGGCACTGGCAGAGGCTGCCCAGGGAGGGGGTTGAGTCCCCTTCCCTGGAGGGGTTTAAGGGATGGGTGGACGAGGCGCTGAGGGACATGATTTAGTGTTTGATAGGAGTGGTTGGACTCAATGATCCAGTGGGTCTTTTCCAGCCTGCTGATTCTATGATTCTGTGATTCTATGATTCTTTTCTTGCCACTTTGCTGAAACATCCTTTTCAAGCACCTGGATCACTGAACAGACGCAGGTGCTCAACAGGAATCTAGGGTCTGTCTGTGAAGCAGACACCTCAGGGTGAGGTTTTATAGCATTGAAGTGTTTAATGGGACCCTACAGCCCAAAGCTCCGTGGGGAACTCAAACTTAAGTTTAAGTCACCTTCCCTGGAGGTGTTTAAGGAACGGGTGGACGAGGTGCTAAGGGACACGGTTTAGTGTTTCATAGGAATGGTTGGACTCGATGATCCGGTGGGTCTCTTCCAACCTGGTTATTCTATGATTCTATGATTCTAAGAAGGGCCCTGAGGGCGACTCCCACACTTCAATCCTTTCCATCCATACTTTCACTTCATTTTTTTGACAGAACTACGTGTTGTGCCAGGGGAGAGTTAGGTTGACCCCAAGGAAATGTTCTTCCTCCAGTGGGGAGCCCTGGAACAGCTCCCAGGGAAGCAGTCCCAGCACCGAGCATGACAATATTCCAGAAGCCTTTGGCCAAGTCCCTCAGCCCCACAGTGTGAATGTTGGGGTGTCCTGTGCAGGGACAGGAGTTCGACAAGATGGTCCTTGTGGGCCCCTTCCAACTTAGGACATTCTATGATTCTACAATTCTGCGATGCCTTTGGTGACTCCAGCCCTCACCACCCTTCAGCAGCTGGCGTTGAAGCTCAGGTTTGCTCCCAGAGTCCTTTCTCTTCCTCATTTATGGACAGATGCATTGGATTTAACTCTTGCCTGATCAAACGCTTTCCAGCAAATGGTTAAGGAGCTGTTTGTAGGGCTTGTAGCTCTGTTCAGTGGTTAATGGTGCTCTGCTCTGCCTGCTTACTGGTGGGTTTAGACCATGACATCCCAGCTCCCTGCCTGGAAAGGGGCCCAAGCCATGAAGTCCTCTGAGGGTAACTTGGTAAATGCACCTTTCATCAATCCCCCTGCAAACTGGGCCATACCCCAGTGCTCCCCCTGCTTGCTGGGAAGCCTGTGGGGGTGCAGACGAAAACAGCAGTGAACCCCACGTTGAGCTTTACTCCTGCAAATACCTAAACACTTTCGTAGTGACCTATTTGCTCTAGCAGGGAGCACCATATCTGGACTTGATTTTAAGCTACTCCAAAGCCTCCAGTGGGCAGCCACCTGCACTGCAATGTTCATTTTCAGAGTCTGCTTGTGACTCCTATCCTGTGAGGAGACACAGCTGGCACAGGGAAGTTGGAGGGGAGTATGAAAGACCTGAACTTCCAGTACTGACAGCTGGGGAGGGGCTTTTGATCAGGGAGAGCAAGGAGAGGATGAGAGGAACAGTTTCAGCTGCAAGAGGGGAGATTGGGATGAGATCTTAGGCAGAAATGTTTTGCTCTGAAGGTGGGGAGGCCTTGGTCCAGCTTTCCCAGAGAAATAGTGGTTGCCCCATCCCTGGAGGTGTTCAAGGCCAGGTTGGATAGGGCTTTGAGCGACCACATCCAGTGGGAGGTGTCCGTGCCCATGGCAGGGGTGGAACTGGATGAGCTTTGAGGTCCCTTCCAACCCAAACCATTCTATGATTCCATGATTCTGTGATTCCATCTTTCTCTGTGAGACTTGGTCCAACTAGAGCTATGCTGGGCTGGCACAGATTTATGAGGGGACAGAATCCAGACATTGAAAAGAAGAAAGGATAATTTCTTAGAGTCATCAGGGAGCACCACAGAAAACTACTTCTTCCTGTAGCTGTTCCCAGCATGATAGCCTTCCTTGTGCATGTCATTTTGCTCACCCAAAAGCCTCAGCCTTCTCCTGCCACAGGTTTCACCCCATAGTATTCCCAAGGTCTTCAATCCTTTGCCATGAGTTTTCCATGGGAGTAGAAACTAATCGAGTAAAGCATGCCATGTCCCCAGATGGAGAGCAGGGAAGGAGATGAAGTGAGGTGGAAGGACCCTAAAGGAGGCTCTTCTGTTGGGTCAGTCTCACACTCCTTGAAGCATCATGAGTTTCATGCCTTGGAGCATCTCAAGCCTACTATGAAGTAGGGGAGAAGCAGCTCCCACAGGCATTTGTCAGCAACATCATCTCTTGACCACGGAGGTGAGAGCTTCCTAAGGCTGACGCTGCCACCCTGGCACACTCAGGTCGGCAATCATAGCCTGGTCAGTGTTTGTGCTTGTGGGTCCTCAGCAAGACGTGGTGTTCCCACAGGGCTGAATCAGGCTGGTGCTGCAGAACTAAGGCCCCAACTGTACTGCACTTGCTGTGATGGCTACAGTAACCCAGAGTGATTTTTAGGTGCTCTAGGCAGATGTTTTTTGAAGTCTCGTTAAAGAAGCCGATTGACACAGCTCTGACAGAAGAGGCATTTTGAACTCTTACCCGAGTATCCCCTTCGGCCATGCAGTTTCTTCCCATTCTCCCGCCATTTATTACTAATGTATTGAATCGACATGGCTTGCTATAGCGCTCATGAATGAGGGAACATCTCTCTCCCACGACTGATGGATCAATGTCCTTTCAGACCAACTTTCACGCCTACAATTTCTGCCAGCCTTGCTGTTTCCTTGCAATTTCTACTGCCAAGAAAACTACTTGATTAGTACAGGTTTGAGTCTACACCATGAAATGAGGCTTCCTTTGTGCAGGTGAGAATATAGAATCATAGAATTATAGAATAGTTTGGGTTGGAAGGGACCTTAAAGATCATCTAGTTCCAACCCCCCTGCCATGGGCAGGGACATCCCACTAGATCAGGCTGCCCAAGGTCCCATCCAACCTGGCCTTGAGCACTTCCAGGAATGGGGCAGCCATGGCATCCCTGGGCAACCTGTTCCAGTGCTTCACCACCCCCATCTTGAAGAAATTCCTCATATCCAGTCTAAATCTGCCCTTCTCCAATTTAAAGTCATTTCCCCTCGTCCTATCACTCTAAGCCTTTGTAAACAGTTCCTTCCCAGCACCCTTGTAGCCCTCTTCAGGTACTGGAAGGTCACTATAACGTCTCCTCAGAGCCTTCTCTTCTCCAGGCTGAACATAATGCGAGAACATCTTCTCCACTGGTGTTTACCCACCTACCTTCTTTGCAGTCAGCAGCTGGGCTGGAGCTGCCCCTTGTTCCAGTGGGTGTTGTGGTGGCATCACTCTAGAATGATGTCAAGGTCCAACTCACCAGCTGTGACCTGGAGACTGTGGCTTGGGGAAGGCAAGGACAGGGGGAAGCTCACCCTGTGAGGAGGGAGGATGAAAGGGAAGCTGCGTGTCTCTTTTCTAAGCACTGATGGCATGCAAAGTGTTGGTGGCCAGGGACACATCACAGTGTATCGTACTCTTCTTGCTGCGTGAGGTTGGAATCGGGCAGTCACTTGCATGTCATAAGCCATGACAACCAGCACAAAGGATTTGATAAAAACCCACTGCCGGGCATATTTTCAAAGGAGGGAACGTAGGGGAGAGAGGACCTGGGCTGATTGGCAAGGAGTTGGTTTTTGCTCCCACCACATCTTCCATTCTGGCAAGGCAGCTTGCTCCTGAAAAACAAACAGGACCTGCAAAGGGAGTGTGGATACAGAGAATAGAGGGATCCACTTAAACTGGGAGGAAGTTGCGAATGAGTGACTGTGCACTTTGCAGGGAATGGAAATGCAGCTCGCCTCCACGCCAAGCCTTGATGGCTTCATTCTGCTTTGTAAGGCTCTTAGCTCCTGCGGGCTGGAGCCAGCCTTCCTCTGAGGGCTGAAGAGGGAGAGAGGGAGCCTCCTGCAAGCCACACCAAATATTCAACCTAGTAAAAATCTCTCCTGTTCCCAGGTCTCAGTTCTGCTCTAGGTTATCAGGGCAATAGATGCTCTTTGCCCTTGGAGGGATCCAGGTGAAGCAAAATGCTGCCAAAAGCAAATACCTGCCCAGTGCTCCAAGTCTCCCTTCCAAAACACAGTCACTGCCTCGGTATTGCCCTCTCATGGGAAGAATAAAGGGCCTAGCAAACATTTCCATAGAAAGATCTTCTGCCCTCATGAGCCTCTGCTAAAATCTTCATTAGATCGCAACGCTCCCTGATGATCTTAATTCATCAGTTCTGAAACCTTCCCATGAACAAAAGGAGATATTGAGGGGTACAGGGGAAGAGGGGTGACTGAGATGAGATCTTAGGAAGAAAAGTTTTGGTGTGAGGGTGGGGAGGCCCTCGCCCAGGTCGCCCAGAGCAGTGGTGGCTGCCCCATCCCTGGAGGAGTTCAAGGCCAGGCTGGATGGGGCTTGGAGCCCCTGATGCAGTGGGAGGTGTCCCTGCCCATGGCAGGTGTGGAACTGGATGGTCTTTGAAGTCCCTTCCAACCCAAACCATTATGTGATTCTAAAAGAACTGGGCATGAGAAGTGCTGCGGGATTTGAGCTGCTGGGTTTAATTACTGCTTGGTGACACAAATTAGGGTAAATGCTGGTCCACGGCAGTTTTTGATGAAAGCAGCCCTCCCACAATCACCTCGCTATCCCCCTCCCATCCTCATTGCAGCCCCAGGGAGCACACGTACAGCCAGAGATGTGCCTTCAGCAGATCTACACCACATTTTGACCGCCAAGCTGAGCCCAGCTGGGCACTGAGGTCGTGGTGTCAGGAGGAAAAGCAGGTCTTGGAGGCTTCCTTGGAGGTGGCCAGTGCAGGAGATCTGTGGATGTCCCATCTGTGTCTAAGCCTATTGATTAAGGTCTGACACTGCCCCTCATCACAGAGGTGCTTTTGATCCAACATCTGAAGTCCTGGTTTATCCCTCATAATCATGAACCAAAAAAAAGATTATTAACTGAGGAAGGCAAGGCAAGGCAAAAAGCATCCTCAGACCGCTGCAAAAGAAGAGTTCCTGCCTCCCACCCCTCTGGGAGCCCCGGCATTTGCCCATCCATGCTTCCATGATGCACAAACCTTTCCCTCAAGCTCCCATCTCAGTGCAAGAGAACTCAGTCTCGGTAATATTTTAGCAGCTCTGGGTGGAGCACAGCCCTGGCCAACAGGGACACCTTCTGCTCTCACCATGCCCAACTTCAGGTCTCTCTTGGCTCCTTCCTACTGTGAGTATTTGTGTGGAAAGAGGAACTCAGAGCAACACAGAAGCTCTGATGGGAGACCAGCAAATGGCAACTGCTCCAGCAACAGCCCCCTGATCCGCTGTCTATGTGCCTCATCGCAGCTATGGAAGAAAAAAATGCTCCCACCGATGGTGCCAACCCCTTCTCATTTTGGAGAGCTCTTTCCTTTCTTTTTCTCTTGCCTTTTCTTTTTTTTTTCTCAAGCTTTTCTTGTCCTCTTTTTTCCTTTTCTCTTTCTTTTCTTACACCCCCCCTCTTTGCAGCCTCTGTTCTTCATCCATTATTTAGACTTTTCTGACTGTAACAGCAACATTCGCCTTGTATACCTTGTGTGGGGTTTAAAATATAGATAAAAGCAGAAGGTCAGACTTGAAACACAGATTCTGACGGTTGCTGCTGACTTTGTCTGGAAGCTACAAAATCTGGAGCTGTCTGTGCCCAGTGATGGTATCGGTACAGTTGGATGTTCTTTTTTTTTTTTTTTCCCCTCTGGTTGATATTCCTGCAATCTGTCTTGGTATTTGATGTTTTCATTCAGCCTTTCAGTTTCTAAAAGTTCTGGGGCTCGGCTGCCTGCAGGACAGGGGAGCTGCACTCAGGCAACTTTTGCTTGGAGGCTGCGGATCTAATCCTGACCAAGAAGAGTAGCTCCTGCAAAGGGCTGCGGCTCTCCTGTCCGAAACAAGGCAGGGAGGAACAGGCAGGTGTCTCCATCCAGGATCCAGCAGCCCCTAATTGGCACCTCCAGTAGGAGACTCAACAAAGCTAAGGACTTTCCCTTTCAATTATAAATGCCTCTGTTTCTTTTATGTTGGCGTTCTTCAGCCATTGAAGTAATTGGATTTCAAGGACAAATGTTTGGGGGAAACAAGTTTCAAAGTCAATGTGTGAACGGTCCCAAAAAACATACTTTCTGTTTGAACGGCACCAGGGCAGCCGGGGAGAGAGTCTCTCCTTCCAACCAGGAGCGAGAGCTGTGCCATGTGAGAGAGCTGACCAATTGCAAATGAGCTCCAGGTTTGAATACGCATGATGGACCCAGAGATCTGCTAACGAGACTGAGAACAAGTGATGAACAAGGGAATCGTTCACCAGCTAGAGACATTCCTCCAGTACAGAGAAACAGAGGAACATCAATGAACAAATTGTGATGATGTGTTATTCACTTATGTTTGATGTTCCAAAATATAGAACCATGGAATGGTTTGGGTTGAAAGGGGACTTAAAGCCCATCCAGTTCCACCCCTGCCATGGGCAGGGACACCTCCCACTGGATCAGGGGCTCCAAGCCCCATCCAACCTGGCCTTGAACACCTCCAGGGATGGGGCAGCCACCACTGCTCTGGGCAACCTGGGCCAGGGCCTCCCCACCCTCACAGCAAAATATTTCTCCCTAAGATCTCATCTCAATCTCCCATCTTGCAGATCAAAACCATTCCCCTCATCCTGTCCCTGCCCTCCCTGATCCAGAGCCCCTCCCCAGCTTTCCCGGAGCCCCTTTCAGCACTGGAAGCTGCTCTAAGGTCTCTCCACAGCCTTCTCTTCTCCAGGCTGAACAACCCCAACTCTCTCAGCCTGTCCCTGTACAGGAGGTTCTCCAGCCCTTAGATCATCTCCTCTGGCCTCCTCTGGACTCACTCCACCAGCTCCATGTCCTTCCTGTGCTCAGGACTCCAGAACTGGATGCAGGGCTCCAGGTTTGGTCTCATCAGAGCAGAGTAGAGGGGTGGAATGCCCTCCCTCGTACTGCTGGTCCCACTGCTTGGGATTCAGCCCAGGGCACACTTGGTTTCTGGAGTGGGAACAAACATTTCTGGCCCATGTTGAGCTTCTCACCCACCAGCACCCCAAGTCCTTCTCCTCAGGGATGCTCTCAGTCCATTTTCTGTCCAGCCTGTATTCGTGCTTGGGATTGCCCTGACCCAGGGGCAGGCATTGGCCACGATGAACTTCATGAGGTTCACACAGGCTTACCTCATATACAACACGTAACATTAGAAACAAGGAGGCCCACCCTCCCAGATCCTAATATCTTCAAGTTACTTGTATCTGAGTCCTTTATTCACTTTACTGATGCTTGAATGTGAAAGCTTCTTGGAAGATATCTACACTGCAGAGGGACCTGAGTGAAGAGGCTTTATCTTTTGATGGTTAAGAGAAGTCCTAGGGAAGAAATCACCTTATAAGCACTATCAGATGTCAAAGCACTGAGCAATTTTGAAGGGCAAGAAAAGCTCATGAGTCGCAGGGAGCACCCAGAGGAAGAGCTGCAACTAAAATGCAAAATGGGGTGGTATTCCTGTATAGAATCATTGCATCGTTAAGATTGGGAAAGACCTCCAGGCTCATCCAGTCCAACCGCCAGACCAGCCCCACCGTGCCTGCTACACCATGTCCCCATGTGCCAAATCTACATGGTTTTTGACCTCCTCCAGGGATGGAGACTCCACCACTGCCCTAGGCAGCTGTTCCTGTGCTTCACCACTCTCTTAATAAAGAAATTTTTCCTAATATCCAACCTAAACCTCCCCAGTGGAACCCGAAGACTTTTTTTCTTGTCTTTTCACTTGTTACTTGGGAGAAGAGATCATCACCCCCTCACTATAACCTCCTTTACAGGAGCTGCAGAGAGTGATGAGGTCTCCCCTCAGCCTCCTCTTTTCCAGGCTAAACAGCCCCAGGTTCCTCAGCTGTTCCCACAATCCCTGTTCTCCAGCCCTTTCCCCAGCTCTGTTCCCTTCTCTGGACATGCTTCGGCCCCTCAAGGTCTTTCTTGAACTGAGGGACTCAAAACTGAACCCAGGATTTGAGGTGTGACCTCACCAGTGCTGAGTCCAGAAGGACAATCCCTTCCCTGCTCCTGCTGGCCACTCCATGGCTGATCCAAGCCAGGATGCTGGTGGCCTTCTTGGCCACCTGGGCCACTGTTGGTTCATGTTCATCTGCTGTCAGCCAGTATTCCCAGGTCCTTCTCCTCCAGGCAGGTTTCCAGCTGCTCTTCCACAAGCCTGGAGCTGCACGGGGTTGTTGTAACCCAAGTGTAGGACCCAGCACTTGGCTTTGTTGAACCTCATATTATTGGCTTCGGCCCATGGATCCAACCTGTCCAGGTCCCTTTTCAATAATATAAGCTTAGTGACAGAGGGATGAGGGAATCCTCAGCAGGGCTGATGGTCAGCAGTAGATGTCTGGCTGCTTGGTCTCCAAGATGGGGCAGCAGGCGAATGTGATCCTCAGAAAAGACATTTGTTTTTCATGTCAGTGCAACTCATGTAGGTAGAGAAATGCACTGAATAAAAGTCAGGAATGTTCTCAGAGTTGGCTCAAGTGCCATTTTAAATGAAGATATTGATGGAGGGACACCAGCCATGCCAGCCAGCATTTACTAGGAACTGGGCGGGAGGGGGTTATCCTGTGTTTTGCCTTCTGAGAGGTTAAAGGCACGTGTTCTTACCCTGCACAGAGTATTTATTCCCTCTGTACTCGGCACTGGTGAGACCGCGCCTCGAATCCTGTGTTCAGTTCTGGCCCCTCACCACAAGAAGGATGTTGAGGCTCTGGAACGAGTCCAGAAAGGAGCAACAAAGCTGGTGAGGGGGCTGGAGAACAGGCCTTACGAGGAGCAGCTGAGAGAGCTGGGGGTGTTTAGGCTGGAGAAGAGGAGGCTGAGGGGAGACCTCATTGCTCTCTCCAACTACCTGAAAGGCGGTTGTGGAGAGGAGGGAGCTGGGCTCTTCTCCCAAGGGACAGGGGACAGGACGAGAGGGAATGGCCTCAAGCTCCGCCAGGGGAGGTTTAGGCTGGACATCAGGAAAAAATTTTTCACGGAAAGGGTCATTGGGCACTGGCAGAGGCTGCCCAGGGAGGGGGTTGAGTCCCCTTCCCTGGAGGGGTTTAAGGGATGGGTGGATGAGGTACTGAGGGACATGGGTTAGTGATTGATAGGAATGGTTGGACATGATGACCCGGTGGGTCTTTTCCAACCTGGTGATTCTATGATTCTATGATTTACAGATAACAAAGGGATTGGCTCTCTTAAAAACAGGCCCAAGACTTCCACTCATCAGCCAAGACAGGAGCTATCTCAAGAGCTGTCTCTCTCCTCAACCTACACCCTTTATTATCACTATCGGTTGGCTCAGGCAGCGGTTGCATTTGCAGCGATCTGCAGCCTAGGTGCAAGTTTCAGCCCGCTTTGTGGAGGCAATTGTGTAATGGAGCTGGATATTTTAATAGCAGGTATTGTTAAGGTGTCTCTGTAGCCCATCTGGCACTCTCAAAATAACTTTTTTTCACACTAGCCTAAGGGAAAATGTATCTGTCAGGATACAGCTGGCTGTGGTTCCCTTCCAGGCACTGTCCTTATCCTAGCAGGATTTGGAAGGAAACAGAGAACGTCTCCTCAGCTTTGGTGGTCGTTGGTGAATACGGGGGCACCGCTGACCCCAGCGAGACAATGGCAGCTGGGGTGAGTGAAAAAGTCTGGACAGTCCTGTTCCTCAAAGGTAGCAACTGCAATCTTTGTGTCTGAAATGCATCATCCAATACTCTAACGGTCAAATTGTGCAGGAGTTGAGTGATATTTGGGACATAGATCAGTCTGTGCTGTGTGGTTCCAGTAGCTCTACTGATGAGACCCATCCGTGAACAAGTCCATCACCGGGGAGTCGGACTCCTCCTTTTGGCATCCTGAATATGGAGCGTTTCCTTCACTGTGCCTACAATGGCAAGACACCTGGCAAAGTCTTTACACTGGACATGAGAGAAAATGCAGATATACAAACACAATCATTTACGAGAGCAATAGGGAAAAAAAGGCATTATGAAAGTGTGTCCCTCAGACAGAAGCTGTCAAGCCAAAATCTCTGGACTGGGGGACCATAACAGCATGACATGAATTGAAATTGGCCTGTTGTGGGTTTATGGGACCTTCAGAAAGAGCATCGAGGAACATCTCTACAATCCTCAAGTTGATATCAACAAGTTGGCCTAGCCTCCACAATTTTCTCTTCCCAGGATCTTAAATATTTAAAGGATGTTTGGTCAAGCATTGGACCAGGCTGCCCAGGGCAATGGTGGAATCCCAAACCCTGGAGGGGTTCAAAAACCATGTGGACGTGGCACTTCAGGATACGGTTTAGCAGGCACAGTGGGGCTGGGCTGGCAGTTGGACTGGATGAGCTTAGGGGACTTTTCGTACCTTAATCATTCTATGATTCTATAAAATAAAGAAGTAAGACTTCCAATAAATCCAGGAACCATGGCTCTGCTTATCAGAATTGATAAAACTGACATCACTAAACCCAGAAAGTTTTGTGCTAGGATTAGGGGACTCTTTATCAACACAAATGTCTCCTTTCAAATCTCACTAAGTTCTTGGCCTCAGTAGCAGGCTGGCACTGAATAATTTTCCACTTTTTAAGTGTCTTCGTTCTACCAGTGCTCAGCACATTTGGGAATCCATTTCCATTCTGATGCGTTGAGCGTTGCCTTTCTGACACTTAAAGCTCAGTGACTGTCCCTCTGCTTCAACACTAAAATATAAAACCCACCGACCATCCTCCTGCTCCTGACAAGGCTGATGAGGATTGCCAGTCCCTAGTGCTATGGGAAGGAAACTTGGAATTTTTACCTAGAGAACTTTCCTCTGGATTTGGTAACGAATGCCCAATGTTGCAAGTTGAGCCTCATTTGTCTCCTGCTCCCCATCCTGACAGATACCAAGTGGTCCTGCTGCTGGCTGTGGGCACTGTGACACCCCACTTTTCCAAGGTCAGGTCCTCTGCGGCCAATAATGTCTTAGAAGCCGATAGTTACTTCTGTTTTCTTCCACCGGTACTGTCCATTTTGCCTTTGGCAAGCATTGATTTTCCGCAATTCCCCGAAGCCCTTATAAAGCAGCTGCCAACACGGCTCCCTCGTGGGCCACTTCTTTTATTTGTTGAACAAAAGAATCATCAACATTGTCTTCAGTGATGTTTGGGGAGTGGAGTCTGGGACTAGGATTCCGAGCTCCCTCTCCTGGCTGCCGGATCAAAAGGAATAGCTGAAAAGTCCTGCGCACTTAGCAAATCCGAATTGCCGGACCCCGGCTGAAGGAGGAAGAGCCCTTCCAGATGTTTTGCAGAATTTCAGTTTTCAGCATCTTTCTTCCCCATTAAATACACTGGAAAAAAGTTCAGGTGGAACATTTTGGAGAGAAGAATTAATGATCCATGTGCTGAGCCCTTTTCTCTCATCTAAGCGAACAGATCTCAGTGGGGAAACAGCATTGAGAGGTCCTGCAAGAAATCCGTGGTTGTATCTCACTGTCAATTATTGCTGAAATCTCCCTCCACGGAAGAAAGTGTGGAGAGTGTGGAGAAGGAGACTCACGTCTTGACTGTTCTGGCTTAACAGGGCAAAGAGAATCCCCCAATTCCTCAGAATCACAGAATCACAGAATCACAGAATGGTTTGGGTTGGAAGGTACTTTAAAGCCCATCCAATTCCACCCCTTGACATGGGCAGGGACACCTCCCGCTGCATCAGGGGCTCCAAGCCCCATCCAACCTGGCCTTGAACACCTCCAGGGATGGGGCAGCCACCACTGCTCTGGGCAACCTGGGCCAGGGCCTCCCCATCCTCACACCAAAACATTTCTCCCTAAGATCTCATCTCAATCTCCCCTCATGCAGATCAAAACCATTTCTTCTCATCCTGTCCCTGCCCTCCCTGATCCAGAGCCCCTCCCCAGCTTTCCTGGAGCCCCTCTCAGTACTGGAAGCTGCTCTAAGGTCTCCCCACAGCCTTCTCTTCTCCAGGCTGAACAACGCCATCTCTCACAGCCTGTCCTCGTACAGGAGGTGCTCCAGCCCTTACATCATCTCGCTCCAACAGCTCCATGTCCTTTCTGTGCTGAGGACTCCAGAACTGGACACAGGGCTCCAGGTTTGGTCTCCCCAGAGCAGAGCAGAGGGGCAGAATCCCCTCCCTCCCTGCTGGTCCCACTGCTCTGGATGCAGCCCAGGGCACGCTTGGTTTCTGGGCTGCAAATGCACCTTGCTGGCTCATGTTGAGCTTTTCATTCCTCAGCACCCCAAGTCCTTCTCCTCAGGGATGCTCTCAGTCCACTCTCCTCCCAGCCTGTAATTGTGGTTAGGATTGCCCTGACTCAGCTGCAAGGCCTTGGCCTTGTTGGACCTCAAGAGTTTCACGCAGCCCCACCTTGCCAGGTCCCTCTGGATGGCATCCTTTCCCTCCAGTGCATTGACCGCACCACACAGCTTGGTGTCATCTTTGAAACAACTTCACTGTTTCAGCCCCTTCTCAAACAAGACCTAGAAGAATGAGGAGTAGAGACAGAAGTGATAAATACGGCCAGAGGTACATAATCACCTCCTCTTTAGAGTAATTAAGCTGCCATCCTTCTTCCATCAGATATGGTAACCTTGTGGTGCACGATGGCCATGAATCCTCCCACTGCTCTCCTGTGACTGTCCAGTACCCTACATCTCTCAACTCTTCCCTTTCTGCTGCAACAACTCACTCTCAGCCACCTGTTTTGTCCTCTGGCATCTGCTTTATCTTCTGTATCCCACCTCAGGACTCATTTTGAGGCAGAAAGGGCCCAAAGAGAACTGTGTGAGCTGGAAGTGGATGGATGTTGGGGAGAGGGATATGTGCTCATCCTGGAGCTGGGCTCAACCATGGCATTCCATGAATCATAGAATCATAGAAACACTAGGTTGGAAAGGACCCACTGGATCATCGAGTCCAACCGTTCCCATCAATCACTAAACCATGTCCCTCAGAACCTCATCCACCCGTCCCTTAAACCCCTCCAGGGAAGGTGACTCAATACCCTACCTGGGCAGCCTGCTCCAGTGCCCAATGACCCTTTCCATGAAAAAAATGTTTTCCTAATGTCCTGCCTGAACCTCCCCCGGTGGAGCTTGAGGCCATTCCCTCTCATCCTGTCCCCTGTCACTTGGGAGAAGAGCCCAGCTCCCTCCTCTCCACAACCTCCTTTCAGGGAGTTGTAGAGAGCAATGAGGTCTCCCCTCAGCCTCCTCTTCTCCAGCCTAAACACCCCCAGCTCTCTCAGCCATTCCTCATAAGGCCTGTTCTCCAGCCCCCTCACCAGCTTCGTTGCTCTTCTCTGGACTCGCTCCAGAGCCTCAACATCCTTCTTGTGGTGAGGGGCCAGAACTGAACACAGGATTCGAGGAGCGGTCTCACCAGTGCCGAGTACAGAGGGAGAAGAACCTCCCTGTTCATGTTCAGTCGCTGTCAACCAACACCCCCAGGTCCTTCTCCTCCACGCAGTTTCCAGCCAGACTTCTAGTCTGGAGCTGCTCAGGGTTGTTGTGTCCCAAACGCAGGACCCGGAATTTGGCCTTGTTAAACCTCATCCCATTGGTCTCAGCCCAGCGGTCCAGCCTGTTCAGATCCCTTTGGAGCCTCCCGACCCTCCAGCAGATCAACACTTCCACCCAGCTCAGTGTCATCTGCAGACTTGCTAAGGGTGCACTCAATCCCTTCATCCAGGTCATTGATAAAGACATTGACCAGGGCTGGACCCAGCCCTGAGCCCTGGGGACACCACTTGGAACTGGCCTGGAGTTAACTCCATGAGTCACATTGCCCATCTTCAAGCCAGATCCAGAGCAGGTAGACAAGGTGGTGGATGCCGATGGCATGAGTTACAACCGCCTCTCACTGGTGTATTTCATGACCAACTCCTACTTGAGAGAGACTTGTTCTGACAAGACGGGAAAACGAGCTTCACAGTGCGGTGACGGGTGGCTCAAAGGAGGAAGAGGCTGCAGATGTAAAAGGGAAACGAGAACTTAGCAACAAGGTCACCTCCACTGCCTCAGGCAATCTGAGGGATGACAAAAGTTGAGACATGTAGCACATCATCAGAAGACAAAAGCCATCCCTGGAGGGCAGAAATACAGGAGGAGTGCACAGCATACAAGAAATTTAATGTAGGGGAAGCTACAAGGATTGCTGCCATTTAAAGGACATGGTCCTGGGTGGATAATAAAGCATAATGGTTCACAGGAACCTTGACAAGGGTTCTTCGGAGACATTTATGCTCCAGATCTGGCACTGAATCCTCACCACCTCTGATGAAGAGCACATAAAATCAAAAATTATTGATGGGATTATTCTCCGAGTACAGAACATCTTTCTGCTCTGCCCACATCACCCAAGTCCTTTGGAGCTGGACGGGGATTTGTAGTGAACCAAAACACAAGGTTCAGTGAATCTTTCCCAGCACCTGAGCTGCACAAAGTACACAGGGAAGCAGCTTGTCTTTGTCTAGGAACTAGATTAGTTCTCTCTGCTGAAGACTTGTGACTGTCCCTTTCCACATATCCAACAGTTTCAGCCTAGAGAAGGCTCTGGGAAGACCTTAGAACAGCTTCCAGTGCTGACAGGGGCTCCAGGAAAGCTGGGGAGAGGCTCTGGATCAGGGAGGGCAGGGAGAGGATGAGGGGGAACAGGTTTCAGCTGCAAGAGGGGTGATTGAGATGAGATCTTAGGGAGAAATGTTTTGCTGTGAGCGCAGGGAGGTCCTGGCCCAGGTTTCCCAGAGCAGTGGTGGCTGCCCCATCCCTGGAGGTGTTCAAGGCCAGGTTGGATGGGGCTTCGAGCCCCTGATGCAGTGGGAGGTGTCCCTGCCCATGGCAGGGGTGGAACTGGATGGGCTTTAAGTCTCCTTTCAACCCAAACCATTCTGTGTTTCTATGATAAGTGCAAATGGCCTTAAAACCAACAGCATGCGAGATGCCGCTGGCTCTAATGTGGGAGAGCAGCTGGGATGTGCACAGGTTTTCCAGAGGCACAGGGGAAAAGCAAATGGAGGGTGTCTAGATCTGTTCTGCAAGTTCTAGCAGAGCAGAAAATCGGACATTATTCAGTGCAAAGTGCTTGGCACAGACAGAGTAACTGGGAATTTGCTTCAGGGTAGCATTGCAAGCTGCATCAAGACACTGCATCTGGAGTTGGTCGGAGTCCTGGGCACACAGGATGGCCCTCGTTGTCTTATTGCTGCAAAACAGAGTCATCCAAGCTCTTCTCCAGAGTGATGAAGAAAGGCACTCTCGGAGGCATTGAATCAGTGCTTCCCAGCCACAAGGGAAAATATAAAAATTAGGAAAAATTCAAGTCTGAAACCTATGGGCTGCCAAGACATCCTGCGCTGGGTGCCGGTGACTTTCTTCAGCATCTTGGGGCTCTGCTGGCTCCAAGCTCACTTGGCAGCACTGGATGAGCATCTCTCACTCATACCTTGGGTGGGTGCAGTGTGTTAGCACAGAGGTGTCTACAAAGAAAAGTAGGTTTGCATTTCTGCTGGAACCTCCAGGATGGAGCATCTCACCTCACAACTGCCTACAGACAATGGTAAAGGCAAGATTCACCTAAGGGAGATGGATTCTGAATAGCTGGAGCATTTTAGGGGAATTCATTCAGGCATGTGGGCAACTAAGAAGCATTAAAATCTTCCCATCCTTTCTTATCAACCCTGTTCTTTTGAAATCCCTCTCCTGGGTGCCTAATTCTCGTGGGATCCTTAAAGATCCCACCACGGAACAAAGGTGTCTTTCAACTGCAAACAAAAGCAGAGTTCAAGTGATGTGTGGGCAGCTTGGAAGCTGGAACCACAGCAATATCTTTCAGTGAGGCAGCTGTATTTCCCCTTTCTATCACATGCATTTAAAAGCTTTTAAGAGAACAATCTATCCCCTCTGCTGGCAAAACCACGGCAGGGCTGTTCTTCAGGTCCTTAAATCATTCTAAAATATAGAGCAATATTGGTTTAAAAGCCTTTGCTCTCTCCTGGCTGCAGGAAACCTCAGCACAGCTCAGCAAAGCTCCCTGCACTTGTGAGACACCAGCTCAGGGGCTTCCTGGGGATCCATTAGAAGCCAGGAAAGGGCTGGGCACTGCCTGACAATGACAACGCATTGGTACAAGCAAGGGTTTTCTTGCTACGTCACTTCTGGACAGTCACGCAGGACTGCATATGTAGCCCAGACATTCTTGTCTTTGTCCTTTAATATGTTACATTTCTGTGCTTAAGGTGGTGTTTTATACTTGCCGAGCTGCTTAAGGACAGGAATGGCTTAGCTGCAAATCCCAACTTCAGAGTGTGTATGTACCCAAATTCCTGGTTATTCAAGCAGAGATTTGGCTGCAACTTTCTTTATCCTGCCAATCTCACACAGGCTTTGTTTCAAGCCCAGGTACTTCAGTTCTCCCACTACAGAATCATAGAATGGTTTGGGTTAGAAAGGACCTCAAAGCCCATCCAGTTCCACCCTCTGACATGGGCAGGGACACCTCCCACTGGATCAGGGGCTCCAAGCCCCATCCAACCTGGCCTTGAACACCTCCAGGGATGGGGCAGCCACCACTGCTCTGGGCAACTGTTGTGCAATACATTGCCGTGCGCTCTCAGATAGAGGGACAGGGCTGGTTAACTGGGAACACTGGGAAGATCCAGAGGGCAGTACCTCCTGTCCAGGGATAGGATTGCATCTCCCATTTTATCTTCCCCTTCCCAACATCTGAACCTCATGGCTGCTTTCAGTCCCTTTGGCAGCGCTCGGCAGTGCACAAGCCAGCATGGTCCTCCTGGGAGAGTCAGCTGCCTCTCGTAGTGCCAGAGGTAGAGTCAAGATTCAGCCACAGGAAAAAAACCTAAAAAACTTTGCAGAGTTCTGGATATACTTCTTGCAGGCTTGTTGTAAGCATGTTGGGGACCTGTTCCTGGCCAGTTGAAAGAGTAGGCATAGCCTGGGTGGAAGGAAGAGGCTGGAGGAGTCATCAAGGACATCAGGATGTAACCAAGGGCATCAGGATGTCACCAAGAACATTAGGTGTCCTTGCCAGGGCAGCAGTGCCTCTAGATGCCATCCCTTACTGTCTGGCCTTCCCAGACCATCCAAGACATGTCGTCCCTCCTGATTTCCTGGCTCCCTTCCCCTGTTTGTGCAATATAAGATACAAGGGAAGGATGACAGGAGAGTGCCTCTAGTGAAATATGGTCAGGCCATGTCACCTACCCAGCACATCCCTTACAGAGAAGTCGAGTCCTTTACCTACTCACCAGTCAGGTGAGGAGAAAAAATGCTTGCTGTTTTCCTAATCAGCCCTGGAGTCAGCCCATCTTCCCTGTGCAGCAGGGAAACTGTAGCCTTTGGTTTGTTTCTTTTGGGTTTAAACTCTGGGGTCCTGCAAGAAGCCTGCATAGCTGCTGCCTCCTAGGAGATCAGGATGCCTGTGCAGAGCAACAACAGACCCTGAGAGCAGGGCTGCTGTCGTGTCTCAGCTGCCCAAGGATGCTCTGCCTCTGGGTTCAGGGCTCAACTGAGATTTCACAGCCTAGAGACTCCATTGCAGGTCTGGACAATCATAGAATCAACTCCCATTTGATCAGGAGACTCCAAGCCCCATCCAACCTGGCCTTGAACACCTGCAGGGATGGGGCAGCCACCACTGCTCTGGGCAACCTGGGCCCACAGCAAAACATTTCTCCCTAAGATCTCATCTCAATCTCCACTCTTGAAGCATGAAACCATTCCCTCCATCCTGTCCCTGCCCTCCTTGATCCAGAGTCCCTCCCCAGCTTTCCTGGAGCCCTTTTCAGGACTGGAAGCTGCTCCAAGGTCTCCCCACAGCCTTCTCTTCTCCAGGCTGAACAACCCCAACTCTCTTAGTCTGCCCCCGTACAGGAGGTTCTCCAGCCCTCACGTCATCTCCGTGGCCTCCTCTGGACTCGCTCCAACAGCTCCATGTCCTTCCTGAGCTGAGGTAGAGAAGCCTCTTTTCCCATTTCATTCCCCACGACATCCTTGGATCACAGAGGAGCGCTGGAGCATCAGTCTGGTGAGAAAACTGCCTTGGTTATGGGGTGCAGCGTGGAAACAGCCCATCTCAGGCTGGAAATGGGGCAGAAGGGGCCATGAAGCTTAACAAGAGAGAGGAGCAAGAGGATGGTTCTGCCACTTGCAGTCAGAGCTGCACTCACTAAACCATCCTCTGGCAGGGAGTGAGGAGTCTGCTGCAAACGCAGCCCAGCACGGCAGATGCAGAGGGTCTCTCCTGCTCACCTCTGGGCTTTCCTGCACCCCAGGTTGTTTGCTGAGTCAGGCAAGGTCACCTTTCCCTTCCTGCCCCCTTCAAAAGGGCTTTGGATGGACCACAAGGTCTATCTCTGCCTGACCTCATCTCCAAGTTGCTGAACTTTTTGGGCTTAGCCGTGCCGCTGCCAGGGATCCTCCCTCTCGTCAGCGCTCACCGCTTCATTTATCTGCAGGATCAGTTGTAGCCGTATTGATTTTCCTCTCTCCCTCTCCTCTCTGTGTTTGCTTTTTGAATTATGCAGCGGTGCAGTTTTTCCTCCTTGCGAGGAGCGAGTGAATTGCGGAGGATCAATTGAGCCCTGACATAGTTTAGTCAGGAATCCCCAGTAGGGGCCAGAAGAGAGAAAGGAGAAGGGAAGCTAATGAAGACAGGGTCGATCAATCCAATCTTGGTGCAAAGGAAAGAAAGGAAAAGAAGAGAGAAAGGGGTTTGAATAATCAGCCAGGTTTCCTCCTGCAGTTCTCAGATCCCCCAGTCTCAATCAATAATCAACTTTGACACTCATTGCTTTAGAAACAAACACAGAAAAATCCCCTTAAACTCAACTAATGTTAGGCTTTATAGCATGAGAACAGCCAATGATGCCCTGGTAAAGATGAGGATAGGGATAAGATTTCTTCCTCTTCCCTTTTAAAAGTACATATTATGAAGGCTGGTTAGATCTTGGCTGAGCTGAGATGAAAGGAGTGCAAACAGGGCTTTTAGTAGTTTTGTTGTTGCAATTATTTTGCCAATAGTAATGATTTCAAGACAGGACGGAGGATCTTTGATGCTATGCTGGTGACATGGAGGGGTGGACAGAGAGTTGTTGGGTTTGTTCCAGCACTGCATGCAAATCTAGAAGGAAATTGAAACCTCCCAGAGGTGTCCAGACAGTAGCTTTGTTCAGCTTAGAGCATGCAAATGAAACACAAGAAAGTGTCTAACTGAGGCATAGGAACTACAGCGCGCAGGATGAGAGAATGTCCCGAGTTGGAAGGGACCCACAAGGACCATCGAGTCCAACTCCTGTCCCTGCACAGGACACCCCAACATTCAAACCATGGGGCTGAGGGCCTTGGCCAAATGCTGCTGGAATAGTGTCAGGTTCATGTTCGTGACTGCTTCTCTGGGAGCTGTTCCAGGGCTCCACCACCCTCTGGGAGAAGAACCTTGTCCTCATGTCCAACTTAACCCTCCCTTGACACATCTCCCTGCCATTTCCTCGGCTCCTGTCACCGGTTGCCAGGGAGAAGAGCTCAGCACCTGCTCCTCCTCCTCCCCTGGTGAGGAAGCTGCAGAGCATGATGAGGTCTCCCCTCAGTCTCCTCCAGGCTGAACAGACCCAGTGACTTCAGCCACTCCTCACACTCCCCCTCTAAACCCTTCACCAGTTCTGTGCCCTCCTCTGGTCCCTCTCCAGCATCTTTAGATCCTTCCCATACTGCTGCACCCCAAAACTGCCCCCAGTGGTCAAGGTGGGGCTGCCCCAGTGCAGAGCAGAGGGGACAATCCTCTCCCTCGACCAGCTGGTGATGTCATGATGCCCCCCAGTTACCATCTGCATGTTGCGATAGCACACAGCAAGAGATACTTAACCATTTTCTTAAATACTGTGCCTGGAAAGCTTATTGAGACTTTCCTGTCTGACAAGAGTTTCTGCACTAAGTCTCCACAAGCAGGAAAAGAATTTCAAGAGGTCTTTGGAGATCCTGCTCCATCCACATCACTGCTGACTCCAAGAGCAGTGTGAATTGTCCAGGTGTGCCTTGCAGCCAGCAGTTACCTCCCATGAGCAGCCAGCCCTGCGGTCATGCTGTGCCCACCACAGTTCCCTGGAGCTTGTGGGAACCAAACCTGTGAGTTCTCCAGGCTTTGGAAATCAAACCTCCCCAAAGCCCTGCTAGGAGTCCTGTGGGAGAGCGTACCTGCCTCTAGGCTGCGTTGTATCCAGAAGGATAGGCTGCTTCTGGTTTTTCATTAGTAATAGTGCAACTCAGGTCAAGTTCAGTTCCTAAAGATGTAGGGACCCAAGATCTGAAGCTACCAGCAATGGCCTCAAGCTGCATCAAGGGAAGTTTAGACTGGACATTAGGAAAAACTTCTTCACAGAAAAGGTTATCAAGAACTGGCAGAGGCTGCCTCAATCCAGTGATAGAGTCCCCATCCCTGGAGGTGTTTAAAAGATGGGTAGATGAGGTTCCCCGGGGACATTGTTTAGTAGTGGGCAGGTACGGTTGGACTTGATGATCTCACAGGTATTTTCCAACCTAATGATTCTATGATTCTGTGATCTGTTGTAGAACTGTAGGAAACCTTGGAGGACCACCAACATAAAGGTCATGGGACAGATATCTCTACAGCTCCGTTCCTGAGTTTTCAGTCCTGCTGGGAGCAGCACTCTGGTTTGAATCCATTAATTTGCACTCACAGTGGCATCAAAATATCAGGTAAGCACTGCAGGCATAGGTGGGAATTCTGGACTACTGACTGTGGATGCTTGGTCTCTGTATCAGGGACTCATGCCAGAAGACAACTGAATTACTAGGAATCAGAAGGTTTTCTTTCCTTCTCCAAAATAACTTTAGCCAAATAGAATCTCTATTTTTGGTGACAAAAATGTTGGGAGAAGACCTTATGCAATTTTTAGAAGAAATACTGATATAAATAATTATTCCTTTCCCTGTCATCCACACTAGAACTGACAACCAGGAGCTGTGTTTCCCATCCCATTCAGTGTTTCCCATGATGCAGGAGCTGATTTAGTCCCTCTATTCTGTATTCACCTCTATTCTGCAGGAACATTATAATCCCTGAGACTCCTCAACCCAACAGCCTGACTTCAGCCAGCAGGTTCAGAAGTTACTAATGAGAAAGGCTGAGCCTGGCAGACTTGAAGTCAAAGCTATTGATGGGAGGCCAGAATGGGTAAGAGAGGGGAGCTAGCAGAAAAATAGTTCAAATTCAATGGCTTCCCTGATTAGACGCTAGGAAAAAAGCAATTTCAAAGATCTGTGCTTCCTCCAACATTTGCCTCATAACATGATCCAGCAGTTTGCCCAGGTGGCCAAGAAGGCCAACAGCATCATAGAACCATAGAATGGTTTGGGTTGGAAGGAACCTCAAAGCCCATCCAGTTCCACCCCCTGCCATGGTCCCCCACCTCCCACTGGATCAGGGGCTCCAAGCCCCATCCAGCCTGGCCTTGAACCCCTCCAGGGATGGGGCAGCCACCACTGCTCTGGGCAACCTGGGCCAGGGCCTTCCCACCCAAATCATTCTATGATCATGTACTGAAATTCAACCTTTGCTGGTGTCACTCGTAACATCCTCGGACCTTGCTTTCCTGTAGTGCCAGAGCCAAAATTCAGACAGGGAGTAGTGACCCTTCCCCCTTCAGCAGATTAGGCACCGAGACATTTTCTTGGACACCTTCTGTCACATCTGGCTGGTGTTTTCCCTGCTGGCCATGACCTCTGGCATTCAAATGATTCCATCTCCGTTGTCGTATAGCTTCAACAGGCTTTCCTCTCAGCTTCTTGCCCAGTCTGTCCACTAAGGGAAGGTGACCTCCAACTCATCCTGGGAGCATTAATCACTGGACTACGGATGCCTGAGGAAGGCAGGAGACCAGGCTGGTCCTCAAGCAACGTTACGGAAGTAGCTCCTTCCTCGCCTTCTCCCAGAAGTTGTTCCACATTTTCTGCTAATAAGGGCAGGGGGAGAGAGAGAGAGACAGAGAGAGAAGAGGAGAAAAACTGCTCTAAATTATTCATCGACAATATCATTATGTGTCATAACAGTGTGTCTGTGATGGGAAAGAGTGAGTGTGGCAGGGGCTGGGGTAGCACAGTCCAGGCTGCACAATACCGAGATCTGATTAAATATTGATGTGCACTAATTGGCTACAGGGTTTCAGGACAGCTTGGGCTTTGTTGGGATCATTTGTATTCTTGCTTTGGAAATGGACCCCCACACACACATAAACCCAACATTTTCATGTGCAAGTCTTCTCCCTCCTCCTCCTCTTTTCATCCACCCTCCCTCTCTCCCTCCCCTGCTTCCAGTCCTCCCGATCCCCCTGTGTGTGTACAAATTAACATGATCTTAACCTCTCCTGATTTTCTACAGCACTGACATGCTGCCAACACCTCTGTGCAATTAGGCTAAGCTTGCAGAACTGCTTTTTGGTGCAGAACACAGGCCTTGCCCTTGTGGACTGTCCTCTCTCTGCATCTGTGCCTGGCCTCTTCTCTTAGCCCTTTTCCTGCTCTCACCCCCAGAGCATGTGGAAAGTCCTTCCCAGGCATTTTTTCCTTCTGCAGTGCTCCAGGCCTTGACGTGGAGCCTCCTATGGCTGCCCCCATAGGTCTGAGTGCAAGCCTGGCAAGTGTGTGCGGTGTGAGGTGTAGTAGCTTGAAATTTATGAGCCAGGTCGTTTCATGGTTTAATATAAACATCACAAAGTCTCCAGCGCCTGGGCTGCTCTGCCCACATCTCCAGCTGTTCTGAGTGTCTCCAATAGATCCATCAACCAGTGGTACAACAGTAAGGTCCCTCTGCCTCTCCCCTTGCATAGAATCATGGAATGGTTTGGGTTGGAAGGGACCTTCAAGCTCATTCAGTTCCACCCCCTGCCATGGGCAGCAACACTTCCCACTGGATCAGGGGCATCAAAGCTCCATCCAACTTGGCCTGGAATCTGGCATCTAATAAGCGGGTTGTTGCAACCTTGATTCTCTGCCCGTCGGCCATTCCAAACCAAGAGCTGCCCTACAAACATCAGCTTTTCAGCCACAAGGATGCTCCCTTCAGGACGCCCCATTGAGACTCATAATCATACTGAAGCCCTTTCTCCCTCTGACACCATCATAAAAGAAAGGCTGAGCTGTCTGGAGCCAGTAGATGCTCCTAGCACAACAGTCTCAAAGCAGGGGATACCTCCTGCAATGCTTCATGCTTTGCTAAATGCCTCTATCAAGGCTTTTGGCATTTTAATGATGATGTTTTCAGAAAAAAACATCCAGGTGAACATCCCAGGATCAGATCAGATGGGCTAGAGACCTTGCTAAGGAATTAACTGGAGCTGATGACTTTTTTTTTCCAGTTCTCTAAGTTCCTGGTTTTTGATAGTTCTGATTAAATTTTTAAAGAAAGAACAGCACGCATGATCTACACTGTCTTTCAGCTGAATGGCTGAGAGGTATAGTTTGGGGAAAGGTATTTGCTAAAGGTAAAATCATAGAATCATGGAATTGCTTGGTTTGAAAGGGACATTAAAGCCCATCCAGTTCCAACCTCGTGCCATGAGCAGGATGCTTCCCACTGGATCAGGTTGAGATATAGATGGAGATATACATATATAAAGATATTTCCCAAGCTGCTTTCAAATAAATCAGATGGCACAGAATGAAGTGAGGACTGGACAAAACACCTTATGTGTTATGTGCTGTGGTGTCTGCTTTGCTGAACATGTCCAGGAACACCCTGCTCAGTTTTAACACCAGTGAATGATTACAGGACTACCCAGAGGGGTCTGGTTAATTCAGCCAGTACATAAAGAACAAGGCGTGTGTTCATGAGAGGATGGTGTATCAACATAAAATGACTTGTATCTTGGAGTCCACGGTCATTTTCACAGAGGTCTTGCTTCCATCGAGATGAATGAGGATTCTCACTTTAGTAAAGCACATTGGAATAGGACTTGGGCAATCATAGAAACGTGGAATGGTTTGGGTCAGAAGGGACTTCAAAATACATCCAGATCCAACCCCTGCCGTGGGCAGGGACACCTCGCTCCAACAGCTCCATGTCCTTCCTGTCATCTCCTTGGCTGTCCCGGGTCAGGATACAACTGTAGGAATCAGGATTGAAAAGAATCAGCCAAGATTATCAAGGGGTTTTAGCAGTTTATCTAATGTCTGCTATGGAAAAAAGTACCTTACCATGGAAGTACTTTGCCTGGTTTATTCTTCTCTGGATTCCTAGTAAAATTATCCAAAGTGTTCATTGATTTTCGCACTGATTTATACTAATATTATCTTTTATTTTACCAGATCGTTCTTTTTGTGTTTTCTCTTTATTCCACCTTTGGGTACCTCTCCTGAACAAGTGATGGCACAGTTCTGGGGGTAGGTTGTATAGAATCACATTGAGGTTGGAAAAGACCTCTCAGCTCATCCAGTCCAACTGTCAGCCCAACCCCACCATGCCAAATAAACCCTGTCCCCAAGTGCCACAGCTACACATTTTTTGAATGCCTCAAGGCGTGGAGACTCCTCTAAGCCCTGGGCAGCCTCTCTTTTTGTAAAGGAATTTTTACCAATATCCAACCTAACCCTCCCATGGTGCAACTTGAGGTCATATCCTCTCATCCTATCACCTGATACTCGAGAGAAGAGCCCAGCACCCACCTCACTACAACCTCCTTTTAAGGAACTGCAGACACTGACGAGGTCTCCTCTCAGCCTCCTTTTCTCCAAAAATCAATTAATTAATATCATTTTTGTTTGAAGGTATGTGTGGAATATAGAGGCATCTCAATAGAGTTATTCTTGTTAGGAAGCATGGAAAATGGATAATAAACAAAGCATGGGGAAAATCATGCTAGTAGATTGTGTGTCTGGCTAGTTCAGGCTATGACTCATCAGCCCATCAGATACAGGATAGCTTCAGCCTGTAGATATTCCAGATTTTGCAAGGTAGCTAAATCCTAGGGAAACTAAGGAATAGAAGCACATGTCCAGGTCACTTAGCAAAATCAGTGACAAAGCTAAGAATTGAGCGCATATTACTGTGAGGGTGGGGAGGCCCTGGCCCAGGTTGCCCAGAGCAGGGGTGGCTGCCCCATCCCTGGAGGGGTTCAAGGCCAGGTTGGATGGGGCTTGGAGCCCCTGATCCAGTGGGAGGTGTCCCTGCCCGAGGCAGGGGGTGGGACTGGATGGGCTTGAAGGTCCCTTCTGACCCAAAGCATTCTATAATTCTATTAATCTTCCCTGCTGATCTCTACTGCCTGATTTGGCTGATCCCCTTTTGAACCCACGCAAACATTTACCATGAGCACTGCAGCTTCACTCTGCCATGTGAGTTATCATGTCCTCTCACTAGTTTCAACCATGTCACCTACATGAGGAGGATCCCAGATTTCTTCTAGAAGAGACAATGAGCAGGCATTCCTGCATCCAATCCATGGATGGTGGTTTGCACGGAAAAGGAGGAGGCAGCTCCAGTGTACACGAGGGATTTGGCCAGCCTCTGCCTGACCCAGGTGATTTCTAAAGCGCCTGTGCTCTTGGGATGAAGCTTGGGCTGTTTGTTCTCTTCTCTTCAACGATCCTTCTCCCCCTTCTTTGAAATGCTTTGCATTATTCCTTATAAAAAAAAGAGTTTAGTTAGTTTGTTTGTTTATTTATTTAGGTCTAACCCTTCCCTCCCCTGTCAAATAACGCCTGTTCAAAAGAGGCCATGGGCACGAGTCTCTGGTGGATCCCACGATGTGGGGGAGGTGGAGAAAATGCCTGATTGATGATCAGAAAGGAGCAATGTGAGTTGAAAAATAGAGGGTTGGGATTAATTTTCAAGAGGAACAGGCCCATCTCAGCAACTGAAATGCTACCAATTTTTTATTTAACAGAATCTTTTCAGTAGAAAATATGAGCTCTTCTGTCCTGACTCGTTCACTTGTGTTTTGTTTTTTCTTTCCCCTATTCCTGCTTGCTGGCACTGCATGGGGAGGTTGTGCTTTTCCTCTTTCGTTCACACTCTTGAATTTGGTGAGAGGTGTGGGGTTAAATGAAGACCGGGACTTCAGATGTCTGAACATGTGTTTAAGGCTATTACTGGTCTACCAAGCATTGCAACATGTTTAAAGCTATGGTGATGGCTTCTCATCAAAAGGTCTCCACTCTTTTCCTCTCAAAATGTTTTCCTCAATCAACACAAAAGCCCCTGGCAAGGATAGGGCTGGGGAAAGCAAGGTTTGCTCTCCACATCTTCTGAAGAGCTCCTGGGTGACCATTAGCCATTGTTTCCAGCTCCTGCCAGTGGTGAATGAGAGTTTCTGTCTTGCATCTCCCATGTCTCTTGCTCACTAATTTAACAAGACCAAGGCCCCTAGGTGAAATTGGAGATTTAAAAAACTTTTGAGATGTAATTTTTTTCTTCCTATGCGTATCTTGCTACCCAGCACAGCAGAACTCTGGGACATTGAAGCTCCTTTATTATAAAGATCTGGACGTGACATTAGCCTCCTCCACTTACTCTGGAGCAAGACCATCTGAAGAATGGAAAGAAGAATGTGCTGCATGATGCTGCTCGTGAGAAGGGTGGACGATACTGGGTTATAGAATCATAGAATCTTTATGTTTGGAAAAGTCCTCTCAGCTCATCCAGGCCAACGATCAGCCCAACCCCAGCATGTCTGCTAAGCCATGTCCCCAAGTGCCACATCTACATGGTTTTTGAACCCCTCCATGGATGGAGACTCCACTACTGCCCTGGGCAGCCTCTACTAGGGCTTCACCACTCTTTCGGCAAAGAAATTGCTCCTAATACCCAATCTAACCCTCCCCTGGTGCAGCTTGAGGCCATTTCCTGTCATCCTATTGCTTGTTACTTGGGGGAAGAGATCAGAGCATCCACCTCACTCCTCATGGGACTTGTTCTCCAGATCCTTCCTGAGCTCCATTCCTAACAGGAGGGCACTGGCACTGCTGTAACTGATAGGGGAGTGGAAGAGCAGGAGGACCTGTTGCTGCACTGGAAAGCAGTCAAGAAAAGCCACAGGTGTGGTTAGAAACCGTAAGGCTTGGACTCCCCATTTTCAGCCTGGACCATCAAAGGCATGTTGCAGAGGTGAGCTGATCAGGTACAGCAAATGCCTGCAGCAGGAAAGAGTTGTCTTGGTGAAGAGATAGAAGTTATAGCTGGGGAGTGTGGAGAAGTATAGCTAGGAAGGAAGTGGAGGCTGATGCAAAGATCAGTCAAAATGTCCTGCCACCAATATGAATGACAGCTGGCATCCCAGGACATGTCATCAGGATGTATTGTGTGCCCCAGTGTTGGTGTGGAAGTCAGTGGAGTAAGAACAAATGCAAAGTCCTGTCCCAAGAAGAATTCTATGATTCTATGATTTCCAACCACCCCAAAAGCAGACTGGCTAAGATTCAGAGCTGCTTTGGGCTTAGCTGGCATTACAACATCACTGGAGATGCTTTAAAAGTCACCTTCCATGTACTATAAAATATACATATAGTGCAGTTTCCCCATCTTACTTGGTGCCGTGTTACAATCTGTACAACAACTCCTTTTTCTGCTCCCAACCTCTGCCTCGCTTCCCGGTGGGATTTCTTTATTTGCAGGTTTAGAAGCAGGTCCCATCACCTGAGCAGCCCCAACATTGCTCAGTGCTTCTGCTAAAAGGTTAGCAGCGTGGCGGCCGCCTCCAGAACCAGTGCATTCTAAGAGGGGTTTGTACAAGCCCCTGCACTGAGGCACGTCAGAAGAGCTCAACACGTCTCAGCTCATCTATGGAGACAGCTGCCCATCTGCAGCAGGCTGGCACCTCAGTGGATCACTCCATCCCAGCTGGAGTCTCTCGGTCTGCCCTGTGTATGTGGGCAGAAGGCAAGTTATTCAGTAAAAAGGCCCGTGTGGGTGACCATGATTTATTCTAAAACATGGTTTCATTTATAAACCATCCCACTGGTTTTGTGGTGCCTGTGCCTGACAAGGAGCAACCCAACATCTGCATCAGATCTGCCTCTGCAACCACCAGCACAGCATTTGCTGCAGTTTGTACAGATCGACGATGCATTTATACACTTTGTTCACTACTAATGCTGCTTAGCAAGAAATTGAATGAGAGAGTGTTATCCATTTGGGTTAAAACCACCAAAGTGTGAAGATAGCAGCTCATTGGCAGGTACTGGTATGTGCATGTGGGGCGGACTTGGAGTAGGTCGAGGGCAGGGATTCTGCCCCTCTGCTCCGCTCTAGCGAGACCCCACCTGGAGCATTCATCCAGTTCTGGAGTCCTCAGCACAGGAAGGATATGGAGCTGTTGGAGGGAGGCCAGAGGAGGCCACAGAGATGATCCAAGGGCTGGAGAACCTCCTGTACGAGGACAGGCTGAGAGAGTTGGGGTTGTTCAGCCTGGAGAAGAGAAGGCTGCAGAGAGACCTTAGAGCAGCTTCCAGTGCTGAAAGGGGCTCCAGGAAAGCTGGGCAGGGACTCTGGATCAGGGAGGGCAGGGACAGGATGGAGGGAATGGTTTTGAGCTGCAAGAGGGGAGATTGAGATGAGATCTATGAGACTTTGTGCGTGTATGTGAACACGGGTTTGTGGTCCTTCACCCACGTGTTCTGCTGCGTTGATGTTGTGCGTGTGTTCATGTGCATGTGTTTGCATGCATGTGTTTGTGCCTTGACATGCTGCTTCCCAAGCCATGGGGAGACAAGGACACGACCCATTTCAGCTGTGCGCTATGTTTTTGTGTACGTGCAAGTGCTGGGCTTCTGTATTGGGCAATCTGTGCGTGTGTCAGGGGTATTAGAGATGCGATGTACAAGGAGGCTGGTGTTTCTCACAGGGGCAGGCTCTCATCTGCTGCATTACAGCTTTATCCACAAGCTCCCAGAGTGGAAATCTTGCTACGACTCCAGAATGTACCAGGGAAAAAAACCCACCGACAACAATGCATGTTTAGGATCCATTTACCAGGGGGATTCTTTTTCCCCCCTTCTCTTAATCCCTCTTGAGCTGAGCGAACGTGAGCAAAAGAATAAAAAACACACACACACAAAAAAGAAAGGGCGAGAGCGAGGGAGAAAGAGGATTTCCTTCCAATCTGCTCTCTCTGCCCGTGATGGAGTCTCATTCCCATAATCATTTTGACAGGTGTGCAATGGTTGAAAAGTTGGGGGGTACAAGGGCGAGGCGGGGAGGGGGAGTGCCAGAACCCCACTTGTGCGGCGCAGGCGGCCCAGTGCGCCCAGTGTGCTGATTAGACATGACAAGCACACCTGCCGTCCCTGCCGCCCCGCAATTAAAGCCTCTTTGAGGTCCCAGGAAGTGACCGCATTAGAAAAGCCCCTCGCAACCAGCTCCTTAGCATATTTCCAGTGTCATTAACGAAGCGGCAAAGGCAAGGCACATCGGCGGAGGGCTCTGACATGACCCGTGCTCCCTTCCCGCTCGGGGAGGGGATGCAAAGTGACTTTTAAAGAGGAGTCTTTTTTTTTTTCTCCCCCTTTAAATTTTATTTCCAAGCCCCTCTTGCTGCTCCCTCCCTCCTGCTCTTGGAAATGTTCCATCTTCACCAGGGTCGGCAGGGGGAAGGGAGCCAGAATTCATTAAAGACAGAAAAGGACTTTGCTAAAATGGGGCGGCTTCTGAGAGGAAAAATCACTTCTGGATTCCAGTGTGTATTCTTGCTCTGCTTTCCCTTCTTCCTCCTTTTTCTTGCATCCTCTTCCACTCCTCCATTGCCTCCCTGTCCCTCTTTCCTCTCCTGCATTCTGCTCTTGACATTTCCCCCCAGTGTCCCTTGTCTGGCTGGTTGTGGCCACTGCAAGTGGTGGGGAGCAGGTGGTGACTACCCAGTGCACATCCAGGAGACCCTGGTGGAAGCCAAGTCACCTTCGGAGCACCACGCGAGGCCGGTGTTTCAGGCATCCACACCAGGCATCCATCCATCCACCCATCTGTCCTCCAAGGGCAGCCCAGCCTTGCAACTCCTCTCCAAGATAGGAGAATTCCCCAGGGCCAGACCCACTTACCCTATGACATAGGAGATGTCCTATGGTTCACATGGCCAAAGGACGTTTGTGAGCTTGTTGTACCCCCAAGACTTGTGTCCATGTAAGCCGAGGGGCTTCCAGCAGGGGTTTCTTCAACGTTCATAAGACTTCTGGGTAAGGGAGGCTGCGTTCCTTGAAATTCCTCATTCTTCATCACAAGTGAACTCCTAGACCCATCTCTGTTTTTATTCCTTTCATGCTCTTTCATGCATCTCCTGAGCTTGCTGGAATCCCTTGCTGGCTTTTGCACCCAGCACTTTCTGCCACGCTGTAGAAGATACTTAGAAGATGCTTTCCCTTTCCTCCATAAGCTGTTTTCACCTTCAGCCTCTGGCCTGCCCTGCTGAATGTTTTCCTCACTTCCCTCCTAAAGCAGCACTGACTGCAACATCCCTCGCTTGTGTAGGCACCCGGACCTTCTCTTTGGCCAAGAAACACCGTGATCCACCATGACCTTGCCACACTCATACCAACCCCTCTACCACTGCAGGATGGGGCCATGTATCAAAGGCCTGAAGTTGCACCAGGGGAGGTTTAGATTGGATATTAGGAACAATTTCTTCACTGACAGAGTGGTGAAGCCCTGACAGAGGCTGCCCAGGGCAGTGGTAGAGTCCCCATCCCTAGAAAGGTTCAAAAACCATGTGGCTGTGGCACTTGGGGACTTAGTTTAGCAGGCACGGTGGGGTTGGGCTGCATGAGCCTAGAGGTCTTTTCCAACCTTGACAATTCCATGGTCCTATGGTCTGCAGCACTAGAGCTGTGAAGGCATCGTATCACCTGCAGCGTGTGGTGGGCAGGTGAGTGTGACTATTGAGAGTAACAGTCCTGACAATAATAAATAATGCACAGGGAGCTTTCCTGCGAAAGCATTCAGGGTTGTTGGACACAGCTACAAAACCCAGGCCTTGACAGCAGAACAAAAGGGTCCCTCAGGGAGCGTTGCTGATTACTTTGTGAGCAGTGGGGATTAGCAAAGCCATTTTAGCAAAGTACTGATAGGTCCTTCAGCTCCGGAGTATTGGAGCACTGCAGAGGCTTTAACGGACTCGCACGCCAGCGCTGCAGAGGTGAGTTTGGAGCTGTCTCCATTTCACACAGGCAAATAAGAAGCACACAGCAGCTTAAATAACTTCAGGGGTAGAGCCCCAGGGTCATATCCTGGCATAACTCAGGGCTAAGGCAGTAGCTGGTGTCACTCTACTCAAGGACACGTCTTCAGTGAGTGGCACTCACTGTGGAGCAGCATCCAGCTTCACCTTGGCAATCCCCAACCCTCTACCGATTAGCATCAATGTGTCTTCTGGTGATATTGGTGGCACCTAAGCAGTAAGACAGGGCTGTACAGTGCTGTGGCATCCCCTGAGCCACCAGTTCCTCAGCCTGAATTAAGCACATGGGTGTCTAGGGAAATTATATTGGTAAATGATGTGCCTGACTCTGCCTAACAGCCCCTGTGAGGCACCGCTCTGCTTCCAAACAATACCAGCTACCCCCTTGGTCCCTTTCCCTTCCAAAAGTTGAAGGTAGGCTCACAGCAAACTGGTCTATTGGTGGGGTGGGAATAAGGGGCAAGGAGATACCCTGCAATGGGATAATAATGGGCAGAAAGAATCCAAAACGTTGATTTGTTGAAAGTTCAAATATCCTTGCTCATTTTTTTTCTCAATTCCTTCGAAGTATCTGAGCATAAATCTTGAAAAATACTTCAAGCATCCACCTTGAGGCTTTCCCTTTGTGCCACCAGGGCACTGAGGACAGCAAGCACTGGCTCCAAGCCTAACAGACCCAAACCGTGCTGAGTGAAAGAAGGAGAGGAGGGAGAGTGACAGCTGTGGAAAGAAATAAGGCCACGAACCTGAAATAATAGCACCAGAGGGATGGTGCCCAACGCCTGCAACTGCGGATGGAGGCTGGCACAGCAGGTCCCCAAAAGTGACTTCAGCTCATCTACCTCCAGTGGTGAATAGTGAGGAGTCTAGTTGATTCCCTTCATACCCAGTGAGAAACAGCTCCAGGGACCTGCCAGGGAACCCTCTGAGGATGTCCCTGATGTGACAGCTCTCTCCTTAGATCATGAGGGAAAAAAAAAAGCAAGTTCAGTTTCTCACACATCATTGGAGAAGTGAAGGTGAAACCCACCCTCCAGGTACATAGACAACCCCACTGCATGGCCACCTTCAGTCACCACTACAAGCTCCCTTAGGAGAACCCTCGGGAAGGGGAGCAGGGATGCACATCAAGCAGAACCTGCCAGTGTGCAGCCACAATACTCTGTCATAGTATAATAGAATAGAATCTCAGAATGCCTTGCATGGGAAGGGACCTCAAAGTACATCAAGTTCCAACCCCCTACCCTGGGCAGGGACACCTCCCACTGGATTAAGTTGCTCCAAGCTCCATCCAACCTGGCCTTGAACACCTCCAGGGATGGGGCAGCCACCACTGCTCTGGGCAACCTGGGCCAGGGCCTCCCCACCCTCACAGCAAAACATTTCTCCTTGAGATGAGATCTTAATCTCCCCTCTTGCAGCTGAAAACTCTTCCCCCTCATCCTCTCTCTGCCCTCCCTTATCCAGAGCCCCTCCCCAGCTTTCCTGGAGACCCTTTCAGCACTGGAAGCTGCTCTAAGGTCTCCCCAGAGCCTTCTCTTCTCCAGGCTGAACAACCCCAACTCCCTCAGCCTGTCCTCGTACAGGAGGTTTCCCAGCCCTCGGATCTTCTCTGTGGCCTCCTCTGGACTCGCTCCAGCAGCTCCATGTCCTTCCTCATGCTTCCTCCAGCCTGTCCTTTGCTTGGTGACAGAAGAGAAGAAGACAGAAGACTGAACAGGAGCAAGAGGTGGATCACAAGATGAGCAGAGAAAACAGAAGACGAAGAGGAAAGAAAGAAGTGAATGGAAAACAAGAGCTAGAGGAGGGGCGCATAGTGCAGGAGGAGTGAAGCAGAGCCTGAGGATGAGCTCTGGGCCCACATCGTCACTCCAGGTCCCCCCAGGGGACAGGTATCCAGTCTGCCCAGCCGCTGTTCCACAGTAATGGTTAAATCAATGTGTTTACGGATGATGACACTAGAGTGACACACAGTGGAGAAGCCTCATGAAAAAATAAACAGGTAATAATCACACTGCGATGCGCACACTCCACTTCTCATTATTGCAGGGAAAAAAAAAAATAAAGCCCATCAGCGCTTCAGGAGATTAACCATTCGCTCCCTGGATTGGGATCCTGCCCGTGGGGGCGGGAAGGGGAGGGAAGGGAAGGGGAGGGAAGGGAAGGGAAGGGTTTGGAGAATAGCTGGTCCTTGTACAGGAGGTGCTTCAGCACTCAGATCATCTCCGTGGCCTCCTCTGGGCTTGCTCCAACAGCTCCATGTCCTTCCTGGGCTGAGGACTCCAGAACTGGACTCAGGGCTCCAGATTTGGTCACACCAGAGTGGAGCAGAGGCGCAGAATCCCCTCCCTCCCTGCTGGACCCACTGCTTGGGATGCAACCCAGGACACTTTTGGTTTCTGGGCCAAAGCGCATGTTGCTGGCTCATTTTGAGTTTCTCATCCATCAGCACCTCAAGTCCTTCAGGGCTGCTCTCAATCCATTCTCTGTCCAGCCTGTAACTGTGCTCTAGAATCACCATTACCTGTTCTACAGTAGACGAACAAGAGACACTTGATAAAATTATCACCAGATAGCTTAAGAAAAAACTGGTGCTTTCATGCAAGAGTGGAACTCACTCTTGTGTGCAAGAGTGCAGGATCCTGGGGGGCTAGAGGCAAAAATGAATTCAAAGACGTTATTGGTGTGTTGGAGAGAACCCGTATCACAGTTTGTCTATCCACTACTCAGTCTTCCCAACACAACTTCTTTAGTTTTGAGTATCTGAGAAGATGCTGGCTGTGATGGTTTTGTACCCAGGGCAACACCAGCTTCCTCAGGGTTGCAGTTCACTGTTTGCACACTGACAGAGTGTGGTGGTGTGGAAACAGGACTGGGAAAGGACACTCAGCTCAGCTGCAAGCAGTCATTCAACTGGTCCTGTGACCATCAGAAAAGACCACATCTCCCCACTCACAACAAACCCCACCCATTCTGCAGGCATCCAGACACTGTCTCACCCTCCAACAAGCTTAAAATTTGCATACAACAGTTCAAGTCCCCAAACCTGTGCGTTTCAGGAGGAGAGCAAGGGAGACTGAGAGCATCACAGTTACCGTGGAGTGAGACAAAAGCTGATGTTTCTTATGCTGCCCCCACCTCTCTGCCTGCTGTGATTTCAGGATATGAGGTCTTTACTTTGCTAGGGAACATTTAGATCTTAAATAGTAAGAGGAAAACGTGGAATATCCACCCAGGAGTCAAGTTACATGGTGAGAAGGGGGTAAAAAATCCTTCCTACCCTCAAAAAAAAGCTTCAAGAGAAATACTAAAACGTGGTGCTTTTCAGAATAAGTGGGATGTAAAATGGCAATAACTAAACCATGTCCCTCAGCACCTCGTCCACCCGCCCCTTAAACACCTCCAGGGAAGGTGACTCAACCACCTCCCTGGGCAGCCTCTGACAGTGCCCAATGATCCTTTCTGTGAAATATTTTTTTCCTAATGTCCAGCCTGAATCTCCCTTGGTGGAGCTTGAGGCCATTCCCTCTCGTCCTGTCCCCTGTCCTTTGGGAGAAAAGCCCAGCTCCCTCCTCTCCACAACCTCCTTTTAGGTAGTTGTAGAGAGCAATGAGGTCTCCCCTTAGCCTCCTCCAGGCTAAACACCCCCAGCTCTCTCAGCTCCTTCTCATAAGGCCTGTTCTCCAGCCCCCTCACCAGCTTCGTCGCTCTTCTCTGTACTAGGGAAGCTAGAGAAGGGCATCACACCAGCCTCACATCAGCCTCAGGAGAGCTGTGTCCTGTATAGCCCATAAGGAAGGTCTGGACAGCATGGACAAGGGCAAGAAGCCATCGATTCTGTTGCCTGCAGTTACCTCTTTGCCTCCACCCAGAGCAAGCCCTGCCGTGAACGTGAGCAAGAGCAGAGAAGGACTCTGCAGTTCACCCAAGCATCCCTCAGTGTCACCATCTCTGGATAGTGCTGGAGGCTGAAGGATGACCTCTCCTCCCCTGCCTGCAGCTGGGAAGCCGTGTGCCCGTCTCCTTCCACTTGTCTCATTTCTTGAATCCGTTGACTCTGGAACAGCTTCAAAGTGTCAGTGCTGGCCGTCTCCCAGGGAGAAGGAGCGTTTTGTAAAATGTTAACCGTGTCCCTATTCATTATGAAGCCATGAAAGGCCCACAGCATGGAACAATCACTTTGCTGCTGCGTAATGGAACAGCTTCTCCGCTTGGGCGGCCGAGACAGTCAGCTCGGGCCAAGCTGAGGGGCACGTAGCCGCTTTCCTCCAGCACAGACACCGCCCGGGGCACTGCTCCTCAGCCCACTGGCATCCAGGGCGGGGAAGGGTGGATGGGGACAGCAGTTGAGCTGTCTCTCCTCCACCTGAAGGTGGGTGGATGGAGGGTGGAGGGAGAGGGAATCATAGAATCATAGAATCATCAGGTTGGAAAAGACCCACTGGATCATCAAGTCCAACCATTCCTGTCAATCACTAACCCATGTCCCTCAGCACCTCGTCCACCCATCCCTTAAACACCTCCAGGGAAGGTGACTCAACCCCCTCCCTGGGCAGCCTCTGACAGTGCCCAGTGACCCTTTCCATGAAAAATTTTTTCCTGATGTCCAGCCTAAATCTCCCCTGGGGGAGCTTGAGGCCATTCCCTCTCGTCCTGTCCCCTGTCACTTGGGAGAAGAGCCCAGCTCCCTCCTCTCCACAACCTCCTTTCAGGTAGCTGTAGAGAGCAACGAGCTCTCCCCTCAGCCTCCTCTTCTCCAGGCTAAAACAGGGAACAGAGGAAGAGGTTGAGCTACAGCTCCTTATTTGTTTAACCAAGATAACAAATATTAGACATAATATTGGTTTGTGGCAGGAACTGGCAGCTGCCGCATCTAAGAAGCTCAGATGCCACCATGGTGTGCGAGGGCTTGTGATGTACCCATACTTCAACTGGCCAGCAAAAACATACATGCAGGCACATGCCCTCTGCTTTCTTGGCTCCGAGCTCTGCTTACATCCCTGACAAGCACACAAGCAACGTGGCTTCACACAGATTCTCAAGACAGGACTGGTTTGCCCCGTATCATGGCTGGTTGCCACTGGCATCAGAGGCGGTTGTAGTTCTTGACTGCAGTAGAAAAGCATTCTGCATGGAGAATTTGGACCTTGCCCTGAATCTGCTCAGATGCTCCCACCCAGGTGCTGTCCAGGCTGTGTGATGCCCTGGAGGATACAGACTGTTGCCCACTCGTGGTCTTACTCAAAGGTTGAGCTCGTTGACTAAGGTTCCCCCGGCTCACCGCACGGGATCCTTTGAGTTCAGCCCCACACTACGATACGGTGGAGGAGCCTCAAAGCCTAGAGAGGGGCCTGTTAGCCGCTGAAAAGCAACTGAAATCCAAACACACCCTGCCCTGAAGCATCTATGTCAGCTCCTTTTGGGAAGGATTTTGTTGAAGCGGCGGGGATTACATTAACGGCTCTCATATGCAGCACTACTTTGTTTGGGATGTTAGACAAGCAAATCAATCAGCCTCAATCCAACCCTGAGGAGCAGATAAACGTTTCTTCCCTTTATTGTGAAGAGCGGGAAACTGAGGCACACAGGGATTTAAGTGGCTTTAAAAGAAAGAAAATGAAAGATGATAATCACAGAGCGAGTCAGCCACAGAGAGAGGGATTGAACACAAACCTCCTGGGTGCCAGCCATCAGCTTCAACGACTTCTGACTGCCGGACGGGGCTGCCCAGCTCTGCCAGAGCTGCCGAGCGCTGCTCCACCGCGGGCTGAGATCAGCGTCCAGCTTCTGCTTCTCCTTGCAAGATGGGCAGGTGGGCAAAGGGCTCCTGGGCAGAGACACACGGGCAGGCAAGACAAACAGACAGGAGAGCTCAACGCCAATTCTGTCTCAGCACGAAGGGGAAGGTGGCGGGGAGAAGACAAGGTTTTGTTAAGACAGTGGCCGGACCCTCAGGACCGCGAGCTCATCCATATTTCAAATACCAGTTAGGCAAACAAAACAAGAACCAGAGAGGCAAGCAAGGAGCCCGTTTGTCATATCAAAAGGGGTTTCAGTGGTACCTTCCTTGCCCTCCTGTCCCCTTGAAGTTTGTAGCTGGGGGGGAGAAGGGACAGCTCCCTCTCCAGCCGAATGGCTCCCTGCCACTGCTGGAGACGGCCTGTGTGTAATTAACCTCCAAGCCAATCCCCCAGTGGTGGCTGCCAGGCAGATCAAAGAACTCACACATCTTTGTCTGAAACCGGCAGCCAAGGGGAGCTGGGAGGAAAGCAGAGTAGGAGTGGGAGAGAGAGCAAGAGAGCGCGCGTGTGTGCTCCTAATTGATAAAAAGGGAAGAGCGTCTTCCTCCGAGAGATCTCAAGCCCCATCAAAATGCAGGAGGAGAAGAAGACAACGAAGGGGAAAGAAAAAAAAGCTTTCCTTTCCCTTACAGGAGCACGCCAAAATCCAACTGCTTTCAAGAGAAGAAGTGGTGGCTGCTATGGGGGTGAGGTGACCCCCTAGCCAGGGCAGGGAGGAGAGAATCATAGAATCACAGACTGGTTTGGGTCGGAAGGGACCTCAAAGCCCATCCAATTCCAGCCCCCCGCCATGGGCAGGGACACCTCCCACTGGATCTGTGGAGAGGAGGGAGCTGGGCTCTTCTCCCAAGTGACAGGGGACAGGACGAGAGGGAATGGCCTCAAGCTCCACCAGGGGAGGTTCAGGCTGAACATTATGAAAAAATTTTTGACAGAAAGGGTCATTGGGCACTGGAACAGGCTGCCCAGGGAGGGGGTTGAGTCACGTTCCCTGGAGGTGTTTAAGGGACGGGTGGACGAGGTGCTGAGGGACATGGTTTAGTGATTGATGGGAATGGTTGGACTTGATGATCCAGTGAGTCTTTTCCAACCTGGTGAGTCTATGATTCTATGATCGGGTAGAGAGGGCACTGGAGAGGGCAGCATTGGTCGTGGTGTTGCTGCTGCTTGGTGGGTGCGTAAGCCAGGATGTTGGCTTCCAGTTTTGCTCAGGGTGGTGAGCGTGGAGGGGCTATTCGCGATTTACTGCAGGGATCCATTGCGAGGCAAAGATCTGCAGGAGCACTCAAAAGGACAAGGTCAGCCATCTGCCACATCTTCTCTTGCAGCACCAGTAAAACAGAAGGGTAAAAAGCAGCACGGTCTACATCTAACCTTGCGTGTTCTGGCATTGGGTTTAGTTAATTTGTTTTCCTCTCAACTGCATTTTTTCAAGAATTTCTCAAACAAATAACTAGGCCACTGATGAGCTTCTGGCTGGAGCTCAAACTACTGGTCTTGACAGAAGGAATCACCAGATGCGAGAGGCACCAGTGTCAGAAGATGCCAGAAAGAAAACTACGTTGTGAGAGATGGCTGGATTTGACAGGTAGGTAAAGCAGCTTGACATGAGAAATGGTTGAACTTCGCAGATAAATGGAGGGAACTATTGGTGCAGCTTCTGGGTCCAACATCTTGGTCGGACTGCGGCACAGGTGTCTGGGCTACTTCTGCAGTCAGGATGATTGGGAGGGAACATATTGCCTTCCCCTGATGGGACAGATGGTGCATCCTGGTGTCTCCAGGCATCTCCCCAGTCAATTCTAGCACTGAGAGTGCAGGCCAGAGGTCTTTCCTAGAGCCTCACAGGCAAAATTCACCTCACACAGATTCATCTATCCAAAACCAAAGCATTTGAGTCTGAGCACTCCTTTGCGACTGGTGGAAAGGGATAGCAGTGCTGCCCAAAGCTAATACATTCACTCTGAATTTGAAGTGTGAGACAGAAGGGAAAAAACACCTGCCAAAGGGACTGCTCTTTTTCTATTAATTGCAACAAAAAAACTTGGACTTCCCAAGAACTGGAAGATACATCATACACAACACAGACCATGATATTTTATTGAGTTGTTCCTGAACCGAGTTGGACAGTTTCTGTTTGGCTGAAACACAATTTCAATAAACAGAGTATTCCTTGATCCACAGAATTCAGTGAGGTTGGTCTCATCTTGGCACCATATCGAGGGCTACATCCACACGAAAGTGTAGAGATGTAGGGATGAAAATACAGAAATCTCCATATGGAACCTCCTCAAGGGCAGGGCAGTCCTACAGCCCTGAGCATTCTTGGGTGGCACAGATATGGTGGAGGAGAAGCTAAACATGAGCTGACAACTGTGCACTTGTAGCCCAGAAGCCAACTGTGTCCTGGGCTGCATCCAAAGCTGTGGGACCAGCAGGGACAGAGAGGGGATTCTGCCCCTCTGCTTCACTCTGGTGAGACCAAATCTGGAGCCCTGCATCCAGTTCTGGAGTCTTCAGCCTAGGAAGGACGTGGATCATGGGAGTGAGGCCAGCAGAGGCCACAGAGGGTGGGGCCCAGCCCACCAAGCTTCCCAGAGGAGTGGTGGCTGCCTCATCCTTGCAGGTGTTCAAGGCAAGGTTGGATGGGGCTTGAAGCAACCTGATCCAGTGGGAGGTGTCAATCCCCAAGGCCACATTGGAACTGGATGGGCTTTGAAGTCCCTTCCAATCCAAACCAGTCTGTGATTCTATTGCTCTAGGCATGTACCCCAGTAATTCCTCACATTTTCATTTACTCTTTGTTATTTTGATATAGACAAAGTCTCACTTGGGATCAGAGCAACCTGATTTGGTTAAGTTTTAATTTCTTAAAATGCACTAAATAAAAGCAGTGAAGGAAAAATATCGATTATTTACTGTAATGAAAATTGGTGTGAGAAGCACCCCACATCCACCTGCCTCAGGGAAGTGAAAGTCAGTTCATGAAGAAGGAGAGAACAGGTTTATTATCTCAGTTGGCCCATGTTTTCCAGGGCAGGAGTCTCATACTTTGTTTTGCTTTTAATTTAAGAAGACACAAGTTTTAATAGAAGCTTGCTGGTGATCATGTATTATTGTATTTAGACCATCAACACGGGTGTAAGTGATTGAGAAGGGAGAAAGCAGGAGTTGTTTGTAGATATTGTGCCCTGGAAATATGCAAAGAACCTTCAAAGGGACTGCATGACCTGATAAAAGAGCATATTAAAACGGGGCAACATGTCAGGTTACGTGCACGATGTGTTAATCAGAAGCCTTCGACTGATGGACGGTCTCAGCTAATGCTGAAGAAGGGGTCACCAACACACTTTAAAACAAAAGCAGCAGCCTGAAGCTTATGCAGCCTCTACCACGTGGATCTGAAAAGAAATAGAGCTGAAAACCAAAAGAAATACACAGATGAGTCCTCAGCACATCCCTGTGCATGCGCACGGTTGTGGGGCACAGGTTATGCAGAGTGTCCCTTCTTCCAGTGTCTGGTTTTTCAGCTGGGGAAACCCATATGTCTATTCAGCTTCTTGTGGAGGGCAAAAATGCCATGATGAAACCCTGACATGCATGGCAGGTACGTGGTTTGATGGTGCCCAGGAATACACTTAGAATCATAGAATGGTTTGTGTTAGAAGGGACTTGAAATCCCATCCAGTTCCAACCCCCTGCCAAGGGCAGGGACATCTCCCACTGGATCAGGGGCTCGAAGCCCCATCCAACCTGGCCTTGAACACCTTCAGGGATGGGGCAGCCACAGCTTCCTTGGGCAACCTGGGCCCAACCTCCCCACCCTCATCGTGAAGAAATTCCTCCTTACATCTAGTCTAAACCTGCCCCTCTCCAGTTTATACCCATTGTCCCTCATCCTATCACTCCAAGCCTTTGTAAAAAGTCCCTTCACAGCTTTCTTGTGGCTTCCTTCAGTTACTGGAAAGTTGTTATAATGTCTTCTCGGAGCCTTCTCTTCTCCAGTCTGAACAACCCAAACTCTCTCTGCCTGTCCTCATATGGGAGGTGCTCCAGCCCTTGGATCATCTTTGTAGCCTCCTCTGAACCCATTCAAACAGTTCCATCTCTTTCTTATGTTGAGGATTCCAGAACAGGACACAATCCTCTAGATGAGGTCTCACAAGAGAGGAATACAGGGGCAGAATCACCTCCCTCAACCTTCTGGCCACGCTTCTTTTGATGCAGCCCAGGACACGTTCACCCTTCTGGGCTGTGTGTGTGCATTGCCGGCTCATGTCAAGCTCCTCATCAATCAGTGGGAACTGCTTTTAGTCATAAGATTTCCACACACTGTGCTTTTGCCTTCAAAATCTCTTCTTTGCCCTGCCCAGGTCTGGGTTAAGCTCATGCTCTGCTCCTTCAAGTCCAGAGCACCTAATGAGGTTGTGCTCTGACTGCGTTTTTTCCTCCTGTGTTCATCCTGCCCCACTCCAGTGATATTGCAATAATAGATGCCGTAAGGCTTTCCTGACCCTGAGATTCCCCCAGGCAGAATTTGTCAAGTATCCATTGTAAACCATATTAATGAAACAACTTTTATTTCATTAAAGTCAATTATTGACTCTCCCATGTGCTCAGCATTGCTCACTCAGTGACTGGTATAAAATGATTGGATTTTGCATCAAACCACCTGACTCAGAGCAGGGACTTCAGATATTAGCTGGCTTTCTGAAATCAGGGTGCTGTTACAGGGTAAGCAGCCAGGCTTGTGGTGAGCTAGGAGCTTGCGGTCATTTGGGTATTTGTACTGGGCACCTCCGAGGGGCACAGGGGTCAGGTAAGAGCAGGTATTTGCAGTTCCGAGAATTTAGGGCTGCAGTTTTCCTTCTTTATAGCAAATCTGCAGTAATGTCATTATAAACTGTGTTCAGTTTTGGGTCCCTCACTACAAGAAGAACATTGAGATGCTGGAGCGCATCCCGAGAGGGGCAACAAAGCCAGTGAAGCAAAAGAAGAGCAAAAGAACTATGAGGAGTGGCTGAGGGACCTGAGGATGTTTAGCCTGGAGAAAAAGAGGCTGAGGGGACACCTCATCACTTTCTACAACTACCTGAAAGGAGGTTGGAGCAAGGTGTGGGTTCATCTCCCTGGTAGCCATGGACAGGACAAGGGGAAATGGCCTCAAGATGCACCAGTGGAGGTTTAGGTTGGACATTAGGAGGAATTTCTTCACTATAGGGTTTGTCAAGCATTGGAACCAACTGCCCAAGGAGATGGTTGAGTCCCCATCCCTGGAGGTGTTAAAAGGCAAGTAGATGTCATACCTGGGGACAGGGCTAAGCAGGGCTGGATCAATGGTTGGACTCAATGATCTTAGCCTTCTCCAACTAGAACAAATCTATGATTCTATGAAGCTTCCTAATGAACTTAATCAGAGCTAATATTTGGGCTGTGGACGTGCCTGTGGAGGACAAGAAGACCAGGAGGCAAGCAGTCTGCAGGTTAGCAGGTAAGAGGTTGGGGTTTGGGTGGTGTTTTTCTGTTTCTTTGTATTTTGCAGGAATAATTTTTATGCTCTAAACTAGCAAATTCCAGAGGTTCCTTCCCATTTGTGCTGTGGAGTTATTTTTCTATTAATTAATCATAGAATGTGCTGAGTTGGAAGAGGTCCACAAGGACCATCGAGCTCAATTCCTGTCCCTGCACAGGACAACACCAACATTCACACCATAGAACTGAGGGCACTGGATAAATGTTTTTGGAAATGTCAGGCTTTATTTAGTCTCATTTCTTCCCATGAACAAGACTCATACTATACAAAAGTCTCATTTCAGCATTTCTCTTTAAAAAGAGGGCATCTGTTTCTCTAGACTCACTAGATGCCCCTTCCAACCAGCCTGAGCGTCACCTCCCTTGCCTAGCCTGAGGGCTCAGCACCCATCCAAACAGCCGTATCTCAGATCCCCTCCCCACGGGCTTCCAGTGGGGCTGTCAGATAAAAGAGGACTTGTTCTCCCACCGTTTTGTAACAGCACCCTAAACCCTATCATCAATCCAGCCCTTTGTTCCCACAGCTCGTGCCTGCAAAGAGATGAAAGGTGCTCCAAGAAAACAAGTTACTCCACAAACAGAGGAACTAATGAAGCCCAATTCCCTGCAGGTTTGCCTCTTGTAGATGGATTCTCTGATATCTGGATCAGTGTGAACTCAGACTAGAAGATGTCCCACACCTAGGGTTTTCCAAGCGTCTTTCTTCTCCCAGGTGGATTCTCCAGTGTCTCATTAAGGTTGAACATGTGCTGCAGGCTTCCCCCCTTGCAGGCTGTTAGTAGGGGTTTGGTGTTACCTCTGTTTGCTTCACTTCATCATACCTTTTTAGACCACATTTATCAACCACAGCTAAATGGCGTTAACGCTGGCCAAAGAGTTCAAGTGTTTCTGCATGGAAAGGCTGGTGGTAGATGCACACACTCAACTACGTGATTGCATAGATCTTTTCTCCTTGGAAAAGAGATTAAATGTAAATGTTCTGTTTATATGCCTCACAGACTTGCAAATTACTCCTGTTTCAGGCTGGCCCCAAACCAAATGGACACAAATTTTCAGCTCAGCCCATGAATATAAGACTTCCCAGCCATGAACAAACTCAAAGCATGGTCCTCTCCCTCCCTCCAGCCCCATCAGGGATTGCAGCTCCAGCAGGACATGAAGATGTTGGTACCAGCAAGTGCAACCACAAACGTGGACTCAGGAGGGCAGAGCAAATGAAGATATTGAAGCAAAGACAAGTCTTTATAAGAGTGTTTGCACAAACCAGCTTATAGGCAGGTGGGAGATCAAAGCCGATATTCATCCATAGCCCTTACGCTGTGGATACTGCAGTCAGTGTGGGTCTGGCCAGGCTCATGGTGCTCAGGGATGGTACTTGTTGCAATCTCATTAGAAACCAAATGCTGAATTGTAGATTGAATCTCCTGGTGAGAAAATAGCATCATAGAACCGTTAAGGCTGGAAAAGACCTTTAAGATCATCCAGTCCAACCATCAACCTAACACCACTGTGGCTACTAAACCATGTCCCCAGGTGCCACAGTCACTGTTTTTTAACCCCTCCAGGGATGGATACTCCACTACTGCCCTGGGCAGCCTCTAACAGGGCTTCACCACTCTGTCAGTGAAGAAACTTTTCATGGAATCCAACCTAACCCTCCCCTGGTGCAACTTGAAGCCTTTTCTTCTATTCCTATCACTTGTTACTTGGGAGAAGAGACCAACACCCTCCTCACCACAACCACTTTTCTGGGCACTGCAGAGAGTGATGACATCTCCTCTCACCTCCCTTTCTCTAGACCAAGCAACCCCAGGTCCCTCAGCTGCTTCTCATAGGACTTTTGCTTCAGCCCCTTCCCCCAGCTCCGTTTGCTTCTCCAGATGCACTTCAGCCCCTCAATGTCCTTCATGGAGCGAGGGGCCCAAAACTAAACCCAGGATTCGAGGTGCAGTCTCACCATCGCCGATCCCTTCCCTGCTCCTGCTGGCCACCCCATGGCTGATCCAAGCCAAGATGCCATTGGCCTTCTTGGCCACCTGGGCCACTGCTGGCTCATGTTCAGCCTCTGATGACCAACACCCCAGGTCCTTTTCCACTGGGCATCTTTCCAGCTGCTCTTCCCCAAACCTGGAGCTGCACAGGATTGTTGTGACTGAAGTACAGGACCCGGCGCTTGGGCTCGGTGAACCTCATCCTGTTGGTCACAGCCCATGGATCCAGCCTGTCCAGACCCCTTTGCAGAGCTTTTCTGCCCTTGAGCAGATCAACACTCCCACCCAGCTTGGTGTTATCTGCAGACTGTCTGAGGAAGCCCTCAATTCCTTCATCCAGATCATGGATAAAGACATTAAACAAGACTGGTCACAACACTGAACCCTTGGAACACCGTTTGTTTCCAGCTGCACATAAATAAAAGGGCAGAGAGCTTCCAGTGGCAGTCACAGTTGTACGGGAGGGCTCTCTCTTTTGCTGGAGCAGAGTAACATGGCTCATGTGCATGGTGTGTGGAGATCAGGAGAGTGCTCGCAGTCACAGGCGACGATGGTGGGGTGTAGCCCTTCCACCGGGGACGAAGGAATCAGTATCAAAATCAATAGCTCTTCTTCTCTGAGAGGAGAATTATCTAAGCGGGGAGAAGTGGTTCCCTTGCAGCTGGTTGGTTTTGGTAATCCATTATTAATGCTTGAGTTACAGGCCTGGCACTCTCAAAGGTCATGTTGGTATAAGAGCACATCAATTGTTTCCAAACATTTCCCCCTGCAGCACCTTTGCCATGTTCAGTGGGGTTCACGTGGCAATTCTTGTTAGCCTTTGCCTGTGGTTTTGCTCTGTCAAGGTCTCCAAGAAGCCTTCTTCGCTATATTGTGATAAAATCTCGATCCGAGGGCAAATAGCAAGACACACCCCATCCCTTTGGGGCTGCATTTCATCCGTGTCAGAGAGAGGAACCTGCTGAGAAGAACTTTGTCTTTCTTGCTGCACTGAGGTGTGGGTTACTGAACAGTCTCAAAGGGAATCAAAGGTATCATAAGCAGGAAACCTGAAGGGAAAAACTAAGGATGCAATTTAAAGGAAGGATGCTGAATTTGGATGGAGTCGTGGTTTAGTTTAGAAGTTGTGATACTGTTTAGATCCAGACTCAGCCATATTGACATCTAGTACTCATGTGGCTTTGAAGAAGGTGAGTGAAGCTATCTTACATCATTTACTCTGGGAAGATTCCTGCCTCTTTGAATGCATATCTCTGAAGAACATCTCTAATTCTCTGAGAATAGCTGTAGCACTGCATGGAATAGCTCTGAAGCCAAATCCCAAACCCAGATCTACCTTCAGACATGAGCCTGCATCTCAAACCCATCTTTACCACTGGTCAGCCCCAAAGAACCTGAACCCTAAGAAAGGGTAACTGAAGTTTAACTGAGAAAAAGATGATAGAAGCTCAAAGGAGCTCTCCTCCACCAATAAAAAATGAAATCAGTCAACAGTCTAAGGAACTCTCCAGAGTCAATTCTGAAGCCACAATGGGATACTCGAGAATTTCCTTCAATATGTTTTATGGTATTAAATATTTACCCTCACCTGTAACACTCAGAATAGGATAGAAAACATTTGCTTTTGTACCCAACATTGCAATAAAATCATCACAGAATTACAGAACAGTTTGGGTTGGAAGGGACCTTAAAGATCATAAGGTTCTAACCTGCTGCCATAAGCAGGGACACCTCCCACTAGATCAGGCTGCCCAAGCCCCATCCAACCTGGCCTTGAACACCTCCAGGGATGGGGCAGACACACAGGCAGCCACCTGGTAACTTGGGCCAGGGCGTCAACACCCTCATCATGAAGAATTTCTTCCTAATGTCCAGTCTAAATCTTCCTCTCTCCAATTTAAAGCCACTCACCCTCATCCCGTCACTACCTGCCCTTGGAAAAAGTCCTTCCCCAGCTTTTTCATGGCCCCTTTCAGACACTGGAGGGTCACTATAAGGTCTCCTCGGAACCTTCTCTTCTCCAGGCTGAACAACCCCAACTCTTTCAGCCTGTCCTCATAGCAGAGGTGCTCCATCTTTGTAGCCCTCCTCTGGAACTGTTCCATGTCCTTCATATGTTGAGGATTCCAGAACTGGACACAGTACTCCAGGTGGGACACAATATTCCAGGAGAGAAGTTCTCCTGCAGTCAGGCACCTCCTTCCCAGTGAGCGCAGAGCAAGGCTCTCTTTAGTACTCAAGCTACATGCAGGGCAAGTGCCTCATCTGGGAAGGACACTGAAGAGAAGGTGATGACATCTTCAAACTGAGCAAGCGCTCCTCTCAGCCACCAGATAAATGAAGTCTGCTCTCCAATGGGGCTGGAGTCTCTGATATCTAATGAGCTAGAAGGGAGGTATTTGGGGTATTCAGAGCCTCTGCTGGGTAGATTTCCAGGTGTCTTGAGGGCCAGGCTCAGACTGGAGCCCATCAGTGACCAAGCATGCATCTTGCAGGAATGTTTGCAAAGCTACAATTACTCCAAAGTGCATGTGTGAATTGTAGATTTTTGTGGCCGGTCTTCAACTCAGTCAGGGCGCATGCACGACTCTCTGGCACAAGGATCATCTTCAGGATGTGTGGTTTAGTCCCTCTTTCTGTTCCAGTTGAAGTAGGTAATGTGAAGGTCACGTTCTCATGGAGAATTCATTTCAAACAAAGTCAAATTCAGCCAATTTATTTCAAGAAGCCACAGGCTGGCACCTTGAAGATGCTACATGGTGGAGATGCAATAGGGACTTGCACTTCTACAGAGCTCTCAAGACATACTCTGTCTGTATGGAAGGTTGAAATTCTCCTACCTCAAACTGCACTTCCCTACATCTTCTCCACAGAAGTTTCCATTATGCTAGAAGCCACCTCACTCCCTTCTTAGCCATAGAAGGCAAAGTCTGCAGTGCAGCATGTGGAAAAGGGGGAATGGTTTTGAGCAGCAAAAGGCGAGATTGAGATGAGATCTTAGGGAGAAATGTTTGCTCCGAGGGTGGGGAGGCCCTGGAACAGGTTGCCCAGAGCAGTGGTGGCTGCCCCATCCCTGGAGGGGTTCAAGGCCAGGTTGGATGGAGCCCCTGATCCAGTGGGAGGTGTCCCTGCCCAAGGCAGGGGTGGGACTGGATGGGCTTTGAGGTCCCTTCTGAACAAAATCATTCTATTGTACCATGATTATACCATGAAGTTGGACATAAATAAAGGGCAATTCAGATAGTGCTGAACTAAACTTGGCATGAATAACGGGCAAGGTCATCTGTGGCATATCCTGAAGAACAGGTGAGACACAACTTCAGCTGGTTATGGTTTAGGCTTGATCCACCTTCAGAACAAAGGATGAACTTTCCGAGGCCTCCCTCCAGCATCATTTACCATAATTTTACTGGGCTTCTATATGTGCCCTCTATAAAACTGTTCCATCTCCATCAGCATTTCATGTGCTGCTCCCCTATCCTTCACAAAAGCATTTACTCCTGGAAGTGGTGGAATCCATATGGGATGGGGAGACAATCTGAAATGAGATATCAGTGAAGTCTCCTTTTTCCGTGGACAAGAAGAGAACATGGATGAGAGCAAATTCCAGCAAACTGTATGAGCAAGGGGGCCCGGCTCCATTTTTCCAGAGGATCTGGTGACCTTACCAATAGCTGTGCTCAGAATTGTGCTTTTATCAATAGCTGAATATACTCAAGCCAGCATTTAAATGACTCACATTAATGTCTCTGTTCCTCCTTTGCCATGTCATGAGGTCACCTATCGCACATGTTAATGACCCCCAGGGTGAGAGAGGGGGTTCTGGTGTCTGGCCCACACTCCTCTTTATTCAGTCCCCGTGCATGCCCCAGGTTTTCGCCCTTGTCACTTATTTTATTCTGAATCCAAACACTGGCACACAATGCACTTGACCTTTGCCCTTGAGGGAACACACTTGGGATGAAGGAAGAATTCACTCTTTATTCCTTTCTAATTCTAGTTGTTACTCTACCAGCATGGACAAATCCCCTCTCACACAATAGAAATCAAGTCGTCTGTCCTTGCTGGTTCTGGGACTTTGGACAGGGGTTCCTCTTCCTGCCTCAGATGGTCCAGCCTTTGCTTGTGTCCGGTTGTCACATTCTACAGCTGCAGCAGCAGCTTCAGAAGGGATGAGCGGGATGGGGTTTCTGCCCCTGCCACCCTGCTTGTGTGCGCCAAGAACCTGGCAGAGGTGGGTAGCTGTCTTGACCTGCACGTGTGGCACATTTCACAGCCCAGCACGACTTCTTGCTTCTTTGTGGGTTTCCTGAGGATGTTCATCCACCATCGATGTGTGGCCAATGTGGGGTGAGCTCTGGGCTGCAAACATTTTATGAGGGAGATCCAGCTTTCAGAACAGGCAGGCAGCCAAACCATGGTGGACACCTAAGGAGAAATAGTAGGTTCAGGCTCTGCCATTTCATCCTATTTCCTCAACAGTCCAGACCCCTGGGTTCTGCACCCAGGACACGGCAGACCTGGCTGGATGGACAGACTGGGTATGAGAGGCTGGAGAGCAGCCCTGTGGGAAGGGACCTGCTTGTCCTGGTCCTGGTCCTCGATTGCAAGTTGAACATGAGCCAACAGTTCCCTGGCAACCAAGGGGGGCAAATATGTCCTGGGGCACATCCAGCACGGCATCGCCAGCCAGGTGAGCAAGGGGATTGTCCCCTCTGCTCCGCACGGTGGCCCCAGCTCGAGCAATGGGGGCAGTTTGGAGCAACACAGGATAAAAAGGATGTGAAGCTGCTGGAGAGTGTCCAGAGCAGGGCACGGAGTTGGGGAAGGGCTTAAAAGGGAAGAGTGTGAGGAGCTGGAGTCACTGGGTCTGTTCAGCCTGGAGAAGAGGAGACTGAGAGGAAACCTCATCGTGCTGTGCAGCTTCCTCACCAGGGGAGGAGGAGGAGCAGAAGGTGCTGAGCTCTTCTCTCTGGCCACCAATGACAGGACTTGAAGGAATGGTAGGAAGATTTGCATGGGGAGGGTTACATTGGGCATGAGGACAAGGTTCTTCCCCAGAGGGTGGTGGAGCCCTGGAACAGCTCCCAGGGAAGCAGTCACAGCACCGAGCCTGACAATATTCCAGCAGCAATTGGCCAAGGCCCTCAGCCTCACGGTGTGAATGTTGGGGTGTCCTGTGCAGGGACAGGAGTTGGACTCGATGGTCCTTGTAGATCGTTTCCAATTCAGGACATGCTATGGTTCTATGAAATGAGCTAAGATCTATGCGTACTAAGAGCATCACAAATACTGAGTGCAGAGATGATGCCTAGATTAGAGTATCTACCCTCACGCATAACAAAAAGCAGCGTATAGAAGGAGATAAACTGAAAAATAAGTTCAACCTGTGGAGAACACAATCAGTTTGGAGAACACAGTGACAGAACAACCACCATCACTGCTCCTGAGAAAGTGTCCAAGCAAAGAAAAGCTTGCAAGAGGACAAGACAGAGCTGCAGGGATGCTCATCTGGACCTTCTCTAGTCTGCTGGGACTCACCTGTGTCCACATCAGACAGAATCATAGAACCATTAAGATTGGAAAAGACCTCTGAGCTCATCCAGTCCAGTCTTCAGCCCAACCCAACCGTGCCTGCTAAACCCTGTCCCAAGGTGCCGCAGTCACATGCTTATTGAACCCCTCCAGTGATGGAGACTCCCCCACTGCCCTGGGCAGCCTCTGCCAGGGCTTCACCACTTTTTCATGAAAGAAATGTTTCCTAATATCCAACCTAAACCTCCCCTGGCACAACTTGAGGCCATTTCCTCCTATCCTATCACTTGTTACTTAGAGGAAGGACCAGCACCCACCTTGCTACAACCTCCTTTCATGTAGTTGTAGAGGTCTCTTCAGCCTCCTCTTTTCCTGACTAAACAACCCCAAAGGTGGGTGGGAATGCCCCAGATATCAGCCCACACCTTGGGCCATTCCATCTACACCAAACCAGCACATGAAGAGCCTCATACACTCCTTGACTTTTTAGCTGTCCATCATCTGCATGGAACACCCCAAGGGAGAGACTCAGCTGGAGCCAAATCACTTAACCCTCTGATTTCCCTGTTTTCCCAGAGAACCAGCGAGCCGCCTTCACCATCTACAAGCATTTATTCATTCTTTCTTTTTCTTTTTTTTTCCTTCCTGTTGTGTTAACAGAGCATCTAATGTGACTAAATAGGACAACCTGCTCTCCCATCCCCATGAAAAATAAATGATGTTCTTTCTCTTGACTACCTTCCCCCTCTCGCCCCCTCCTGGCACTTTTCCCACCAGGCAACACTTGGACTTGTCCTCCCTTGGACAGAGCTCATGGAGGGGCCTGGGAACCTCCCCCAGCCACATCGCAGCGGTGGGAGCCATTGAGCCAACCAAGTGCGATGGAGGCAGCAGTTTGGGGGGAGCCAGAGCAGGGTGGGAAGGAGGACGAAGGAGGTGTGTGCACATGTGGGGGTGGAATCTATGTGCAGAAAGCAGCCAAGTGGCAGCTTACCCTGTTAAATATTAATCATCTCTGCTTCTGCAATTTCGGCAATGCGTCTAGGCCCACCACTACTGAATATTTCATTAACACCACTCACTTCCAACTGCACTTCTCCCACTTTTCTTTCTCCCTTCTCCCACCCCTGCCCCCTCTTCCTTCCCCTACCACTGCCAGCCATGGCCATGACATCCATCCTCTAACCCCACACCTTAGACGTCCTGCTGGTGAGCACCAGCCCAGCCCTGCTCCATCCAGAGTCCACCGATGGTGGTGCCTGTGCAGGGAGAAAGTGCTGAGGCTATTCAGGGGAAAGAAGATCATCAACTCCACTGGGAGAAAAATATAAGTGCGCATCAACAAGTCCCATGCTAAATAATACATGAGGCAGGTCAGGGTAGAAATGCTGACTCTGGGCTGGGAGCTTTTTAAACCACATAGTCTATGTTTCTTCATCACTGGCTCACTCCGTGAGAGTACTTTGGGAGTGCAATCAAATGTGCTAGGGTGAGCTTTGCTGGGCCTGAGCAATTTTCACCTCAAACTCCTAATTGCAGTTTTCCCCTGCCCACTTCTAGCAGAGGAGCCCACATGGTCTACAGAACGGCGTGTGGCTGCAACCAGACAGGTCACTGGCAAGGTCTGAGACTAGAGAAGAACCATGCAGGAGATACAAAGCTGTCTACCAGGGGAACCAAAGCAAGACAATGTTCTGATGCTCTAACCCAGACTTGACGGCTCAGTGTGCAAGTTTAGCCCTCTATTGTCCCCAGACACAGGTGCCTCTTACGAACACCTGCTTCACAGAATCACAGAATCAGAGAATGGTTTGGGTTGGAAGGGACCTTCAAAGCCCATTCAGTTCAACCCTCGGCCTTAAGCAGGGGCATCTTCAACTCAAGACCTGGTCTTACCTGGTCTTACGAGGAGCGGCTGAGAGAGCTGGGGGTGTTTAGTCTGGAGAAGAGGAGGCTGAGGGGAGACCTCATTGCTCTCTATAACTCCCTGAAAGGAGGTTGTAGAGAGGAGGGTGCTGGCCTCATCTCCCAAGGGACAGGGGACAGGACAAGAGGGAATGGCCTCAAGTTCCACCAGGGGAGGTTTAGGCTGGACATTAGGAAAAAATTCTTCACAGAAAGGGTCATTGGGCACTGGAACAGGCTGCCCAGGGAGGTGGTTGAGTCATCTTCCCTGGAGGTGCTTAAGGGACGGGTGGACGAGGTGCTGAGGGACATGGTTTAGTGTTTGATAGGAATGGTTGGACTCGATGATCCGGTGGGTCTCTTCCAACCTGGTTATTCTATGATTCTATGATTCTATGATTCAATCAGATTGCTCAGGGCCCCATCAAACCAGGATACCTCTGACCTCACTGAAATACCTGGATGCAAAACATTTCAGCCTGAGCTGGTCCTCTTTCCTTCCCCACCACAGGTCACGCCCTGTGCCAGTCAAAACCAGGCATCTAAGACAGGTTACATGGGTCTCATTTCTCTCCACTAGCCTGGGGTGTTTACCTTGGACTTGGACATCTACTTTTCAGATATCTCATGAAAGGTAAGACAAACCACCCTAAGATCATTAGCCTGGGTGAAAAGAGGTAAAAAGGAGCAGGCAATTATTATATCTGAGGTACTTGAAAGACTTTCTACCTGCCACTGCTTCTATGCCTCCTCAGATCACAGAATCATAGAATGTGCTGAGCTGGAAGGGATCCACAGGGATCATCGAGTCCAGCTCCTGTTCCTGCACAGGACACCCCCAACATTCACGCCGTGGGGCTGAGGACATTGCCCAAGTTAGCCACCCCATGATGTGCAGTGACATTGCTGGTGCCACATCACAGACTCACCTGTAGAAAGACACTCGGGCATCGGCTGGTGTCATTCATTCCTCCCAGACAGGTTTTAATGCTGTGATCTGTCAAGAACCAAATAAAAACCCAGATCTTAATCAACATCTGAGGGAACGCCCCAAGCCAATGGTACATTTGTTGCAAGAGAGGGTTTTATGTGCAAGTCTCATCGAGGGATGAAGCTGTTCCGTTTGTGTAATATATTAAATAGAGAGTGCGCTAGAGAAGTCACTTGAAAATATTGAATGAGATAACTTCATCTGATTAATGTAGCATGCGTTTTCCCCCCTTTTTATTAAAAATTCACAAGGCTTCCCATCCCTTATCTCAATTAAGCAACTTGTTTGTCAGGATTATTTGTTACGCATTTTCATAAACATTTGATGAATTATATGCAAACATCTCACTAATGTATTAACAAGGCTGAGGTTTTAATTACACAACACTCGAGGAAAGTGGGCTTAAGGCTCCTCCAGTGAAGTTAATTGTGCTTCCTTGCATGTCTGTGCATTGCAATGGGAATTTTCCTCTGGGGGAAATCACATTACAGTCTATAATGGCAACACACCCACCCAGCCTCTCTGCTAGCACCAGCTGGCCAAGCGTCACTCGAGTCACCCCCTACAAGAGCTTCCCCAGCCTTTACTGCAAATTCAGCTCAAACTTTGGTAGTGAGAAGAGGAATTGATACAATCAGTTCTACATCAGTTCTTTCTCATTATAAGACCTGCACTTGGGTCAGGGCAATCCAAGCACAGACACAGGCTGGGTGGAGAATGGACTGAGAGCAGCTCTGAGGAGAAGGGTGTGGGGCACAGGGGAAGGAAAAGCTCAACATGAGCCGGCAGTGTGTGCTCCCAGCCCAGAAACCAACCATGTCTTTGCTGCTTCCCAAGCAGTGGGACCAGCAGGGAGGGAAGAGATTCTGCCCCTCTGCTCTGCTCTGGGGAGACCAAACCTGGAGCCCTGTGCCAAGTTCTGGAGTCCTCAGCACAGGAAGGACTTGGAGCTGTTGGAGCAAGTTCGGAGGATGTGAGGGCTGGAGCACCTCCTGTATGAGGACAGGCTGAGGGAGATGGGGTTGTTCAGCCTGGAGAAGAGAAGGCTGTGGGGAGATCTCAGAGCAGCTTCCAGTGCTGAAAGGGGGTCCAGGAAAGCTGAGGAGGGGCTCTGGATCAGGGAGGGCAGGAATAGGATGAGGGGAATGATTTTCAGCTGCAAGAGGGGAGATTGAGGTGAGATCTTAGGGAGAAATATTTCTCTGTGAGGGTGGGGAGGCCCTGGCCCAGGTTGCCCACAGCAGGGGTGGCTGCCCCATCCCTGGAGGGGTTCAAGGCCAGGTTGGATGGGGCTTGGAGCCCCTGATGCAGTGGGAGGTGCAGTCAATTTCAGCAGCTAAACCCAAGCAGCTTGACTCCCAACTCCCTTTTCCCGGCTTCGAGGGAAAGGGAAAAAGAAAATGAGAGGAAAAGACTTGCATGTTAGAAACTAAATCTAAAACAGATTTAATGAAATAAGGATAAGGATAAGGATAAGGATAAGGATAAGAATAAGAATAAGAATAAGAATAAGAATAAGAATAAGAATAAGAATAAGAATAAATTAAACTATAATGATTGTTATTTTAATTATTATAGTATTGATAAGATAATAATATGTCATGTACAAATATATCAAATCATGCCCCTACGCCACCCCTCGATGAGTCCATGTCACCACAGATGCTGTAGAGCAGACATACTAAGTGGCAGGAGGGAGCTGGGCTCAGGAGCACACGGATCCAGGATCGCGGCAAAAAGACAGACGAGTCCCTCACTGGACATCGGGCATCGAAGAAGAGAGCGAGAACCCGTGATCCCTCAGTTTTATCTCCTGTATGATTTTCATGGGGTAGATGCCCCAGGGTGGACTTGGTTTCTGTCAGAATAAGTGTAAGCAAAGGCGTCTCTGCACCCCCGTGCTCCAAATTACCCCTTCTAGACAGAAACAGCATCTGAAACACACGCTGCTCCCTTTCAGAGAGTGAAGATGAGACTGAGCTCAAGTGAGAAAACAGATTCTGCTTCAGCTCAAGCCTGAACACCTGATTTTAGACAGGCAACAATTTCAGATGTCTTTTCTACAACCAGCTGCCCCCTTAAGTAGCACAGAGCCCTTTTCTCATTCTCTCTTTTGGAAGTAATCAAAATGTTTCTTTGTTTCTTTAGGTCAATGACTGCTACTCCCTTTGATTAATATAGTGAGCATGTAATGCTAATTAGAATATCAGCCATTCATTATCGTGTCATTTGTTTTGTGACATGTAACCAATAACAGGTCTTAGAGTACTTGTTCTAAACCTCACGCATTTCTCTTGCGGATTTGTCATGGTAGCACATGCATTCAATTACTGCTTTAATCCAAATAAGCAAAGTTTTAATGGTGCTTAAGACAAAATTAAAAAAAAAAATAAGTTGTTTTAAGATTCCTGTTCCATGGACCAGCAATTCCCCTTTCCCGGCACAGCTTATCCAAGTTTTGAAATGCCTGAATTTTCCCGCTAAGGGTGGTGACGTGACCATTTTTGCCATCACAGAGACACACATGAATGTCCAATTTCAGCATGGGAAGGACATGGATCTTTTGGAGTGGATCCAGAGGAGGCCACAGAAATGATAAAAGGCCTGGAACACCCCACCCCTATGGAGAGAGGCTGAGAGAGTTTGGGTTGTTCAGCCTGAAGAAGAGAATACTCCAAGCCGACCTTTGAGCAGCTTCCAGTGCTGAAAGGGGCTCCAGGAAAGCTGGGGAAAAACAGGGGCCTGTAGCAATAGGACAAGGGGTTGTGGTTTTAAACTAAAAGACGAGAAGTTTAGACTAGATCTCAGGCAGAAATGTTTTGCCTTGAGGGTGGGGAGGCCACCGGCGCAGTGGTGGCTGCCCCATCCCTGGAGGGGTTCAAGGCCAGGTTGGATGGGGCTTGGAGCCCCTGACCTAGTGGGAGGTTGTGGAAATGGATGAGCTTCAAGGTCCCTTCCAACCCAAACAATTCTATGATCCTATGCTCCAAAAGGTGCTGTATTTCCATTTTAAAAGTAAATCAGAATTGTGAAGAATGAACATCAGGCACAAACTGCAGGAGGGTATGTTGAGCACAGTTCTATGAATCCATGAAGGAGGGATTCACAGCTGATGTTGGTAAGAGGCATAAACAGAGGAAGTCCCAGAAACTGTGAACATCTCCACACTCTTAATATGCTGCTGAAACCGCTGTGAGGGGAATATGCTGATCCTGACCTTGATGGAAGGAGGACTTGTTTCTCCGGAAACCTTACAAATCCTAAGAATTTTCTGGAGAGGGAAGGGAAGAGTCTACCAGGCGTTAAAGTGTTCAAGGCCAGGTTGGATGGGCTCCTGAGGAACCTGATCCAGTAGATTTCCTTACTCACTGCAGGGGGTTTAGACTGGATGACCTTCATGGTCCCTTCCTACTGAAACCATTCCATGATCACTCTGACACCAGGAAGGGGGACAAAATCAGTCCCTCTACCTCCCAGACCCCTTCCTGCTCCCTCCACCACCTGGATGCCAGGACTCATTGCTCCCTAACGAGACCAACAGCTTCCGTCTAGGCGTGAGCTGTATTTTCCTTTCCCATTCCCATTCGTGGCAGCCAGCGAATACAAATCAAGAGCGTTAATATTCTCATTACATTTCAACGTAATGGGCTTTTTTAACATCCAGAATCAAAGGCACTTCTCCACCAGTAGATATCTAATTTTTTCATCTCTGCATTTCATCACGCTCTTCGTCCTGCTTTCTTTTTTTTCTTTTTTTGTTTATCTTATATTTTTTCACTTCCAGCCAGGCAAAACCACCAGGGAGGGTCCGTGCCTGGAAAGAAATGCCACTCACAGAGGGGCTGGGAGGCCTTCACATCATTAGATGATGGTGAACTCTGAACTTGTGATTTGGAGGCTGTGTTTGCGGGAGAGGAGGCTGCGGTGGCAGCAGGGATGAGGCCAGGGTGGAGCGTGGGGGGAGCTTGATGGGGCCTCTCTAGCGGATTGCTGGCCTACCCAGCACAGGAACGCTCAGGACTTCAAATCGGCTCCAGTCACTTTGAAGCTCCTCTCTCTTAATCTCTCTCTCTCTCTTTCTCTCCCTCGCTCTCTCCGTCTTTTTCCCCCCTTGCATCTATGAATCATTCATGGCTTTTTTTTTTCCCCCTCAGAGGTTCCTTTGCAATAAAAAAAAAGGAAAAAGAAGAAAAAGAAAAGGGAGAAAAAGACACACAGGCTAACACAAAGCCCTGCCTGTGTTTATGTTCTTCTTGCTCTGTGTAGCTTATTATCACCAATGTTGAACAAATTACTTACACGATGTTTGTGATGCACTGCCTTCCCTCGGAGTGATGCTTGTGATAGGGCCGACTATTCTGTTTTAAATGTTAATGTTCAGTGGGGCTCCACGTTCAATGTAAATATGTGGTGAATGGTATTTACATGGAACAAGGAAAGGAGCCCGGCCCAGGCGCTGGAGCTGCCTAATGCAAAGAGGAATTTGCATATGTGTTTGGCTAAATCCAAGGATCCAGAGACTGGTGCGCACACAGTGATCACAATCGGGTGGGAGAAGAGCTTTTTGCTCTATGTGGGTACCTACAGACCCAAAAGAAAGATTTGATAGCCTTTGGGAGTAGCAGTGCAAGCACACAAACAACACAATACCTAGTCCTGAACATGAGGTGCTTTGGCTTTCAGAACACATCTATGCTCCCAAACTAACCTAGGAAGGGGTTTGGTCCCATGTTTATGCTTGCACCCATGTTCACTCTTGGACTTTGTTGAAAAGAATGGTTGAACCTGACTTGCCTGTGGAATCAGTCCCGGGTGTGAGCCACCCCTGATGCTGCTTGGATCTCACCTTGGAGAGCAACAGCGTGCACAAGGCCAACAAGAATCATGATAGTTCAATTGGAAAAGACATTTGAGATCATTGAGTCCAAACGTACCTGTCCACCATTAAACCATAACCCAGAGCACCTCGTCTGCCCATTTTTCAAACATCTCCAGGGATGGTGACTCCACCGCTGCCCTGGGCAGCCATTCCAGTGCCTGAGAACCCTTTCAGTGAAGACATTTTTCTTAATACTCAATCTGAACCTCCCCTGGAGCAGCTTGAGGCCAAAAGTGAGAATTCTCCTTGTCTTCAGAAGGATGAGTCCACAAGTACATCCTATAGAGATTGCTTCTTTCTGGTAGCCCAGGACTGGCTCCTGTTCTGCAACTGGGATCAGGCAGGGGAAGAAATAAGAAAGAGCAAAGGCCATTGGTAGGTAGACACTCACCAGAAGGGCTGGAAAGGCCCTAGTTCCCTTGTGAGGAAGAGGGGTTGGGAGATGGGTTCAGAGAAACCCATCACCTCCGAGTAGGTGAGTAGTGGTGTTTAGCAGCAGGGGACCTTAAAGGGACCAGCATCAGTTTTCAGAAGGATCCTTTGGGTCTTGGCCACCCCAACATCTGTTGATATCAATTGCCACCTCTTGTGGTTGTAGCCAATACCGGCACTAAGGCTCCCAACCGCAGCAAACCTGAGCTTAGGAGTTCACAGAGCTGCATCAGAGGCAGACTTGCTCAGGAGCTGCAGCTCATCACTCTGAAGAATCTGAGCGTATCTGATCTACCAGAAAGAGTTTGCTTTCAGAAACCCAACTGACTTGCTGAAGTCACCAAACAAAAGGCTCTTCACCACCCTACAAGACTGGTTCAAATGCTCACATGTTGTTCACATGTCTCATGCTTCCCTTCTCCGCCCTCTAACAAGTCTAATCCTGGATTTGCAAGAGACAGCTAATGCAACATTCTGTTTGAGTCCTGGAGCACCCCTCACGTCCTCAAAGCGAAAGGACACTCCAGGGGATCCACCTCTCAGGCTGATGCAGAAAACACTGAGATGTGAAGGGTGGATGTGGTTGCTCAACGTCACCCAGCTGGAAGAAAGTCATCTCTGGTGCCTGGTGTGGTACTTCATGCTGCTGTGAGGTTAGGAATGGGGGCTTCACTGCGTTTGGAAGGAAATTTAATGAGGATACCCAGCTTTCCTCAGCTCCTGGAAGGCCAAAGTAGATTGATGGAGGGTTAATGCCACTGGATGGAGATTTTAAAATGCAGGGGGCTTCACACAACACTTGTTCCCCGCCGACATCCAGACTTGGCAGCAATTAGGTCCTGGTGCACTTAAGCATACAGCTACCTTCAAAATTTCAGCCTCTGAAGCTCGTGAAGCTTTGTAGATATTTGCTTAATGATATCTCTGAAGGGGGGAAAGAGCATTTGCCATCACCATGTGCCTCCCAGTCACTTTCAGGATCCCCAAGGGCTGGTTGGTGCAATCCCATTTCTAGACTGAAGCCCAGTCTAGGTTAAGTGGTTCATCTATCTTGACATGGGGAATCCCTGGATGGGCTCAGACTTGAAACTGCATCCTCTGCTCTGAGCTCACCACTTGGTCATATTTCTAGACCACATCCTGCGAGACACCAGAAGAGGCTTATAAATGAAGGAGACTCTTTTGGCACTCTCACCAAAGACCATCATTTCTGAGTAGCACAGTTTGCCCAGCCCAAGCAGAGACTCCTATGTTCCCACTCTCTGTTCAGACCTCAAAAGCAAAAGCTTTCTCCAGCCCAGCGGAGCCAGCCCCATACGCAGTGGTTTTATTAGATGAGATATATGACCTATTTAATATGTAAAAAATAAAAAGCTTCAGTATTAATAATAAATATTTAGGGCTGATTCCAGCTGTTCTTGTGTAGCTCTGCAACTTACCATTTACCATGGATTTTGTTTCCCAGGAAAACAGTTCTACTGATGCAACATTTTGTACATTCCCGATGTCTTAGTTCTGTCTTTATTTTATATAAATTTTACATAGCATAGAATTATGGAATGGTTTGGATTGGAAAGGACCTTAAAGCCCATCCAACACCCTCCCATGGGCAGGGACAGCTCCCACTAGATCTGGTTGCTGCAAGCCCCATCCAACCTGTCCTTGAACCCCTCCAGGGATGGGGCAGCCACCACTGCTCTGGGCAACCCAGGCCAGGGCCTCCCCACCCTCACAGTAGAACATTTCTCCCTAAGATCTCATCTAAATAAACTCAAGTCAGTGCTTTCACACCCCTCAAGCTCACCAGCTTGAGAATTCCGTCATGGGGTGTGAAGAAGTCACAAGCAGAGAGAGGACACGGACTTTTGGAGCAGAGACCTGGATTGTCCCAAGCAAACCTGCAGGCATGGGACACCCTAAACTCCCCATAGCTGGAAGCTAGAGAAACACTGGAAGCTGGTGAGGGGGCTGGAGAACAAGTCTTATGAGGAGCTGCCGAGAGAGCTGGGGTTGTTTAGCCTGGAGAAGAGGAGGTTGAGGGGAGACCTCATTGCTCTCTACAACTACCTGAAGGGAGGTTGTGGAGAGGAGGGAGCTGGGCTCTTCTCCCAGGTGACAGGGGACAGGACGAGAGGGAACGGCCTCAAGATCCGCCAGGCGAGGTTCAGGCTGGACATCAGGAATAAAATATTTCACAGAAAGGGTCACTGGGCACTGGCAGAGGCTGCCCAGGGAGGGGGTTGAGTCACCTTCCCGGGAGGGGTCTAAGGGACGGGTGGATGAGGCACTGAGGGATATGGGTTAGTGTTTGATGGGAATGGTTGGACTTGATGATCCAGTGGATCTTTTCCAACCTGGTTATTCTGTGATTCTATGAATTGCCTCTAAAGACACCCTTGTCTGTTACTCTCCTCTTCACAGCTGTGACCCACAGTAGGTGCAGAGAGCTGCACACACCAGGGACACAGCAGAAATTGGGACATGTGAGGAGACCTTAGCCAAGCAGATATTGGTTGGCCCGTGCTTCTGGTGAGGGAATAGCTCCTGTCCTGTGCAGATGAGGCTTTGAGAAGAGACAAAAAGGCTTCTGGATACACAGGACAGTCATTTTAACGAAATGCTGAACCTACACTATGGGTATGTCCGCAGTCTCCCCCAGTTCCACCACTAGCCACCTGCCTGCTGTATCCAGCCCGTAATGCAGCATCCAGAGCATTCTTCTGACACCTTTCCTCTTTGCCAGCACCCTCCTGGTGGGGTGGCTGCAGGGCTACTGACGGTCAGCCCCGAGCTCTATCACCCCCTTATGCTGTTGCAGCAGAGCCTGGGGCTGGGAACTCACCTCCCACCTCTCCCCAGAGCAGAGACAACCACGTTCCGACCTGCCAGCCCTCAGGGTGTGCAAATGCCCAGGGTGCAATCGTGGCTGGGAGCCCCACAGCAGGGCTCGTTGTGGCAGAAGATGCTACACCTACATCTCACCATGGAATTCCTCAACTGAGCCCAACAGATCCCTGGGAGCAACAGCCCTCCCGCAGCCTGAGGAGCATCGCTCGAGTGCTTTTCATCACAGCTTCTGAAGAAAACCCTACTCGCCCACGCTTGCAGGGGTGGGCAGCTACCCCTCGTCCCAACCATCTGCTCTGACTGCAGGACACGGTGAAGCGGAGAGGGAGGGATGGACGGACACCTCCCGCAGGGCCACTTCAGCTGCGAGTCCCCGACAGAGCAGAGGGCACCAGCTGCAGAGCCGGCTCCAGAGCTGAGTGGGGGATAGAGAACAAAGGTGCTGTTTGTCCTAACCCCAAAAACCAATTAAAAAAGGCTTTCCCAAGAGCCTTGAAGGAAAGGTATTCAGGTACTGTGCCTGAACACCAACATCTTCAACATCAGGGAGTTCCTACCTTCCCCTGCCCTTTGCCCTTCCAGTCACTTTAAAATAGAAGGAAATCTTGAGACAACAGGAGCTTGGTTCCAATTGAGGTGGCAATGGGGGAAGAAAAACTAATTTTCTTGGACTTATCTATTTACATGCGAGCCAAGCACATACCTACAGGAGAGCTGGGGAGGGGCTCTTGATCAGGGAGGGCAGGGATAGGATGAAGGGAATGGTTTTGAGCTGAAAGAGGGGAGATTGAGATGAGATCTTAGGAAGAAATGTTTTTGTGTGAGGGTGGAGAGGCCCTGGCCCAGGTTGCCCAGAGCAGTGGTGGCTGCCCCATCCCTGGAGGGGTTCAAGGCCAGGTTGGATGGGGCTTGGAGCCCCTGATCCAGTGGGAGGTGTCCCTGCCTACGGCAGCGGGGTTGCTCTAGGAGAATGTATGAATTGCACCTGCACCTTGGGAGAGAAAACTGGATGAGAGGAAGAGCATACACAAGTATTAACCACCAGACTTTAGGGAAGGCTCCTAAAACTTCCTCACTTTCTGCTCAGAGTCCACAAATACATGAAGAGCACATGGAAAAGCATCAGATCTTCCCAGGCTATTGATTTTTGACTTTCATTCCCTAGGCCGTTAACTTCGGATCAGGCAGCCTAATCTGACCTGATTCTTAGATCTTAGGCCGATCAGTCTGACTAAATGTCACCTGCCCAGCCCTAATGCAGTGCCTAATGGGCCATCTGCACATCCTCAGGGACCTGAGGATTGCTAGGAGCTCGATAAATCATTGGGAAGCATATCGGTATCTGAGGGTTTCCTGGGCTGGGGAACGGGTTCCCCCCATGCATTTACAGTGAGGCACGAGTCTGAGTCAAGGTTAAAAACAGGCTTTGGAAATCAAGCTTGGAGTTCAAGTGCAGAAGGGACTCTGTGCACTTACATTGGTTTCTAGAAAGCAAAGATTGGTCCAAACCCAGGTAACATCCAGCATCACGGAGGGGACCTGGGGTCTGGCACCCAGCTAGGAAACCAGGAGTGTGAGCAAGAAGCAGGAGGCTTGTGTCCTGCCACAAACCTGCAGAGCTCGCTTGCACTCATTTCTGGGTAAACCCGGAGCAAACTGGTAGATTTGCTCCAATGCGACCCCATCTGGAGCCCTGTGTCGAGTTCTGGAGTTCTCAGCATAGGAAGGACATGGAGCTGTTGGAGGCCACGAAGATTTTCCTTGAGTCTTGGGTTTTAAGTCTGTGTGACCAATGCAGGTGAGCCAAAACACTTCTGGACCACGAGATGCTCTTGTCCTCTCCCTCTATCCAAGCCTCTCTCCTTTTCCCTTCCCCACTAGCTTTCAATTATTTAATTTCCCCTCCCCCCAGCATCTGAAAGCCAAGCGTCTTAAATACAAATCACCTCTCCAAATCATTACGTGCAGGACCTTTCAGCCCTCTTCAGAGCAATGGGCTGTGAGTAATGAGCTCTGCTGAGAGTTTGCTGGATTTCACATACAACAGATGTAAAAGATGGGGCTGGAGAAGGGGGAGGAAAGGGAGAAGGAAGCCAGATCCAGCTGGGGAGATGAAATATTTGCCACTCACCTTTTCCTACATCTGCAGCAGGCAGAGGAGGTCTAGGTCCTCCTACACTTTCACAGTTGGCTTCTGAGCTGGGACCAAGTGGATGAACAGGCAAAGTGCAGCTGGAAATTTAAATGCTAAGCCCTCCAGGAGCTCAAGCATCCTTCCAGGGGCTGAAGTCCCACCCTGGACCTTTCCCTCCACACATCATGAACGAGCCATTTCCCAGGGGTTGTCCTCTCCTTGCTGTTGCAGCAGGAGATTCTGAGGCACAGGTTGTGGGGTTGTCAGAGATGCCAGGACCTGGGCTTCAATTCAGGTCCTCTTGCTGTTTCCAGGTGATGCCCAGGGTGACAAAGCCTGCACAGAAATCTCACTGCTGAGACACTGAGGACAGGCAGAAGAAATGGCCACAGGCCAGGCTGGATCCAGATAAAGCTCAGTGCAGAGATGGACAATCCCTGAGCTCACCCAAACTGGTCAATTCCAGCCTTTGAAGAGACCATCATGGACACCGCTGAAGGCTGAGTACCTCAACGTGCCTTCATCCCCAGTTCATTTGGTGGAGAGGCAGATACTTGGGGTGAAAAAAACCTATCACAGAACGTCCTGAGCTGGAAGGGACCCACAAGGACCATTGAGTCCAACTCCTGTCCCTGCACAGGACAACCCAACATTCACACCATATGAATGGAATGAACCTGGTGGAAGAGATTCTCTGCCCCATCCAGGCTGCATCTCCACCTCCCCTTCCACACACTGGGCAGATGGGCTTTAATCTACCCAGCACCCATGCTACCCACAGCACCCGACAAGCCTGAGGGGCAGAATGCCATGCGGGTCAGAGTCACCAAGGCCAAAAGTGGCTTTGCATCCAGACGTACGATGCTACAAGGCTCAGATCCTGAAGGTATCAGATGATGCATGGAGTGGTTTCATCTCCTCGCACCAGCCTCCAGCTGCCAGGAGCGAGCAGCACACCCACGCGGGTCTCCCTGCCAGGAGAGCAGGCTGCCTCTGCTCCATGCCCTCAACTCCTGGGGGCTCTTGGGACACCAGCAGAACCAGGTGAGGAACTGCTTTCCCTGGGAGGAGGAGGAGCACAGCTCTGCTGCCTTCCCAGCCCTTCCACTGCCCCTTTTAGCACCCACACCCAGACCACACGGTTTGCTCCCTCCAAGGCTCTCCTGGCTCTCCCCACGGCTTTGCTCTGCCTCCAGCAGCACTGAACACTATCAAGCTCTCCCACACAGAGCAAAATACCCTCCACCACGTCAAGGAAGACCCCAGCCCCCAGCACTGGGAGAGCCAGACCTGGGCAGGGCTCACCCTCCCCTTCCTGCCTGGGGAAAGTTGGGGTTGGAAGGGGTTGGGTGGGGGGAGAAAAAAACGAGAGCAAACCCTTTTGCCTCAGACTTCAAAGTCATCGTCAGCAGGAGCCTTCGGAACAGTTTAAGTACAAAATGAATTGTTTTAATATTTAATCAGTCTATAATAGGCCTGGGGATCCCAGTGGAGACGGTTTGCAGTTGAAAGGATGTCCAAACTGAGTATCCCCCCACTCCAGAAGGGACAATGGTCCTGCAGGAGCCCCTGCCCCTGGGACACACCTGAGGACAGCCTCCTCTTTACAAGCTCCCCTTGATGCGGCGCAGCACCTGGAACCGGCTCCCACCCACTCACCTGCCAAGTGCTGTGTGCTTTGAGAGCCATAAACGCAAATCCTCATCCTGGAGGAGAATGATTTAATTCTCTGATGAGCTCAGAATAAATTCCAGCCTGCTTCCCTCCCACCCTCTAGCACCATTCCAGGAGAGACCAAGCCCCTCAGCCTGCTGCAATCCCTCTGCCCTGTGGGCCCTCCCAGCCATCTGAAGGACAGAGTCCCAAACGTTGGCATTACTCAGGCTGGGAAGAAGCCCTTTGCCTTTCTGTGCATTTGGGATTCTTGGATATGCAGGGAATATAAACCAGATTTGGCTCAGCTCTGCCTCTCACGTCCAAGATCAAGCTGTGGTCACTGCCAGGCTGTTGCTGCACCAAGTCCAGCTCACACAAGTGGGGTGCAGCTCTGACCCTGCTGTGTGACCCCCTGGAGCCTCGCCTGAAGGGAGGGATGCCAAGGGGCAGGCAACACTGGAAAGGTCCTTCCACTGCCAGCAGGAGCACCTAAGACTGGTGTGCTCAGCCCCCTCTCCCTTGCTGGAGTTAGAGCAACACCTTCTGGCCCTAGAGATCCCACACTGTGCCTGGGGTTGCCTTAACACATACCAGCCTTTTGGGTGGTCCAGCAACAAAGCAGCCCCGCTCCGCTTCGCAGGTTGGGAGCCACAGGCATGGAGCCTCCAAGCACCCTCTCCAAGGCCTTTAAGTAGATCTGAGCCCACGTCCCAAGCACACCCTCTCCTCAGTGATGTACACTGTCCCCAGGCCACAAGGGACATAGAATGCTTTGACTGTTCCAGCTGCCTCCTTTTCCCTTGGGGAAAAGTTTCTGTCCTCACCAGGAGCCGGCAGGAATTTGCTCGGTGCCAAGTTCCAGCATCACACTCACATACAGAAGCTCCTTCAGTCCTGGGCAGAGCACTTAAGTGTGATCCTAAAGCAGCTTCTTCCTGGGTGCTGGACTCAGCCACACTCTCCAGCAGAGGGAAAGTCTCACTCTAAATTTCTGGAAATCTTCATTTAAATAACCTGAGCTTGGAAGACTGGAACAACAGACCCAGCAGAGAAATCAGCTCCTGTGCCACAGCTCTCAGCATGCAGCTCGCTCTGCTTTGGCCAGGGGCCGCTGCTTATTCATGCAAGAACCACCAGCAGCTGAAGATGCGACAGAGCAATGGAGCGTTTGGAGTAAAGCAGAGCTCTGCTTGTTGCTATGAACAGAATAATCGAATGGTTTGGGTTGGAAGGGACCTCAAAGCCCATGCAGTCCCAACCCTGCCATGGGCAGGGACACCTCCCACTGCAGCAGGGGCTCCAAGCCCCATCCAACCTGGCCTTGAACACCTCCAGGGATGGGGCAGCCACCACTGCTCTGGGCAACATGGGCCAGGGCCTCCCCACCCTCACAGCAAAACATTTCTTCCCAAGATCTCATCTCACTCTCCCCTCTTGCAGCTGAAACCATTCCCCCTCTTCCTCTCCCAGATCAAGAGCCCCTCCCCAGCTTTCCTGGGGCCTCTTTCAGGACTGAAAGGTGCTCTAAGTTCTCCCCACAGCCTTCTCTTCTCCAGGCTGAACAACCCCAACTCTCTCAGTCCTTCCTCATACAGGAGGTTCTCCAGCCCTTGGATCATCTTTGTGGCAATACAAGAGCTTGGATCTTGCCAATTCTGACAATGTGAAGTATCTCCCACATCAAGCAGAGTTAAGGGTAGGGAAGTGGGTAAATGGTGGTGTTCCCATCCCAAGCAACCTCCAGGAGCACATCTCCAAATATCAGATGCACCACAGGCTGCTCCTGCAGCCCTGCTGCCCAAATGCTCAAGGCAATACAGGGTTGCCACCACCTCAACTCCTGGCAATCTCACATAGACTGGAGGAGGAAAGGAGCCCGCACTGTGATAGCTGATGGATTTATTTCTTCTCACCTTGGCACAGGGGCAGGTTTTCCCCCTACACCAGGAGCTGGGACCCCTGCAGGCACTTGCAGACAGCGTGAGCAGGAGAACCAGAGAGCAGCCACCGTGTGAGCGACAGCAACTGGAGGGACTGGAGATGCCCATGGAGGAGTTATAGCCTGTTGCAGAGGTGATTTTCCCCGAGAAGGACAGTGCATGCCCAAAGAAAGAAACAATTCCTGTATTTTCAAGACACCTCCACCCTGAAAAAGCCTTTCTCCGGAGTGGGGTCATCGTCGTCCCCGCCGCCCCCCCAATTTGCTCCTTTTGGCAGGGGGAATCCCCAGAGTTACCCCACTGTGGGGCAGCCTGGCCCAGCCCTTAAGGAGGATGCTACGAAAAGGATCCTGAGGAGAAATAAATAACCCTAAAAACATTATCAATCAGGGTTATGCTTCCATTAGTTGCCCAGAGAATCCTCTGCCCAGAAGCAGCCTTGGCCTCGCAGGTTTCGAGTTACTGCAGTTTAGCTCTCGGTAACCTGCTGGATGTAATAAATAACTCTGAGTCCTGCAGGAGAGCTGGGACCATTAAACATGCCAAGTTATTTTTACAGCGTTTCTTATAGGAAGGGGGTATGGAATCTAAACGCTACAGGCAGAAGTGGAGCTGAGCAAGGTCTTTAATCACTTTCCAACCAGCACCATCTTCTGGCCAACAGCAGCCCCTTGCCCTGAGGCTGGAGAGCAGGCAAACAGCCCAGGGCTGAAGGTTCAGGCTGGAAGAGCTGCGTGGGCTTCAGGGCTTTGGGAGCACCAAGGATTGCAGACCTTCTCCCTCTGGGCTGGGGACCTGGAGCAGGGTCAATCAGCGCTGGTGCGAAGCACAGGGAGGGGATTCTGCCCCTCTGCTCTGCCCTGGTGAGAGGAGGTGGTCGAGTCCCCATCCCTGGAGGTGTTGAAAAGGCAAGTAGATGAAGCGCTTAGGATGTTATTTAATAGTGGACAGGTACGGTTGGGCTTAATGATCTAAAAGGTCTTTTCCAACCTAGGGATTCTATGATTCTAAGAGACCCCATCTGGAGCCCTGCGTCCAGTTCTGGAGCCCTCGGCACAGGAAGGAGCTGGAGCTGTTGGAGCGAGACCAGAGGAGGCCACGGAGATGATCCGAGGGCTGGAGAACCTCCTGTATGAGAACACGCTGAGAGAGTTGGGGTTGTTCAGCCTGGAGAAGAGAAGGCTGCGCAGAGACCTTAGAGCAGCTTCCAGTACTGAAAGAGGCTCCAGGAAAGCTGACAACAGACTTTTTAGCAAGGCCTCTTGTGGCAGGACAAGGAGCAGTAGTTTTAACCTAAGGGATGGGGAGATTTATGTTGGATATAAGGAAGAAAATTTTTACAATAAGGGTGGGGAGGCCCTGGCCCAGGCTGCCCAGAGCAGTGGTGGCTGCCCCATCCCTGGAGGGGTTCAAGGCCAGGCTGGATGGGGCTTGGAGCCCTTGATCCAGTGGGAGGTGTCCCTGCCCATGGCAGGTGGGGTTGGACTGGATGACCTGTAAAGGTCTCTTCCAACCTCAAAGAATTCTGTGATCCTACAATTCATTTCCAAACCACCATCTGGGTTTGTAACTTCAGTTCCCTCTCATCCTATCCATGGCTCCATATGCTTGGGATCTTACACATGACAAGTGTGGGCAGGAGGACAAGAGACAAGGAAGAGGTTGACAGCACAAATGAAGCTACCTGACCTTATTTTTCCTTTTGAGAAAACCCATAGTGATGAGACAGCTGTTTCCCCACTCACCGACCTCCACCAGCAGGCTCTGGGGTTTCACCATCACATCCCAGATCCCTTTGCTTTAAGCCCTGGTGCCACCACAAGTAGGAAGTAGGCAAGTATCACTTGAGGGCTCCAGGAAGGCAACCACCCCGTTCCTGAGCAAGCCCAAGGGCCGGGGTTTTGAGAGAGACACAGTGGGTCAAGCGCAGACCATTTTCTACAAGCAAGGCCTTGCAGTGGTCACCAGCAAGGGAGATTTTGCTCCTGCTGACCCAGCACCTCATGGGGCAGGGACACCTTCCCTCCACCTCCTCCTGCCCCTGCTCCTGGTCACTACTGATCCTAGGAAAAGGCAAGAAGCAACCAGAAATCTATTTAGGGATTCAGGAACACAAAGTCAAGCCTCCTTCCCTCCTACATCATGTTTTCCCTTCAGGAAGTCAATCTGGCAAGACCAAAAATAGCTACCTGAGCGAGGTGATGACCAAAGTAGTCCAGTCAGGGCCAAAACAAGCAGTAGTTATCTCAAAATAGCTCTGGCAGCATCCCGCTTCCTGAGGGGGGAGGGAAGGGCTCCTCGCACAGCCGTCACTCCAGTTGCCACCATAGCAATCACAGAGCAGCTCTTCCAGTTTCATGGGAAAGTGAGAGGAGGAGTCTTCCCATGTGCTCCTTTGCTTGGCACTTGGTACTCCTGGCACAGCAGCTGGTCCCTCAGGGACCCCATGGGCCACTGTACACCCTCCAGACCTACTGTCCTTCAGCCTGAGACTGCGTCTACAAGGCACTGTCTTCCACCTTGTGTCCTGGCCTCGCTGTCCTGCCAAGGACACAGATACAAGAAGTCTTTGCCATCTCCTTGGTGGACACTCAGGAGAGATACTTGAGGTGGTGCAGCTGCCCAGACAACAGCAGGACACACCAGCAGCCAGTCTCAGCTTCTCACTCTGCCCATACAGGGGACACCATGCCTGAACGAAGCAGCTCTGTCACTGTTACGTGTAGAAGACTCCAGACTGCCTCATCCACAGGGAGGACATAAGCCCTCATTCCTAGTCCCGGCTGCCACGAGTGCTAGCAAAGCTTATAGACACAAAGAGTAACAGGCTCATGCCAGGGACTTTTCTCCTAGCCCTGAGAAGATGCACAGCCTGCTCGATCCAGCCAGACTATATCCATGGCGAGGTCCGTATCTAAGCTGCACATTGAGACCCTCCTGGATCCTTACCAGCTCACAGAGCTCACCTGAAGTTGTTTGGATGCTTCTCCTTGACCCAATCTGAAACGAGGCCAAGGACAATTTCACCAGCATAATAGGACAAGCGGTTGCCTTCCAGAACCCAGAAATATTCATTAGCACCACAGCTTAGCCACAGAGGCTCAGCCAAAGTCTGCAGCACAAGAGCACAGAAAAGACTATGGATTCATCACAGTGTCGGTTGAAGAGCCCCTTCTCTACAAGAAAGCTGGGGAGGGGCTCTTGATCAAGTTGGGCAGGGGTAGGACAAGAGGGAATGGTTTTCAGCTGGAAGAGGGGAGACTGAGATGAGATCTTGGGGAGAAATGTTCTGCTGTGAGGGTGGGGAGGCCCTGGCCCAGGTTGCCCAGAGCAGTGGTGGCTGCCCCATCCCTGGAGGGGTTCAAGGCCAGGCTGGATGGGGCTTGGAGCCCCTGATGCAGTGGGAGGTGTCCCTGCCCATGGCAGGGGTTGGAACTGGATGGGCTTTGAGGTCCCTTCCAACCCAAACCATTCCATGGTTCTGTCTGAAGTGCATCTAAATTTTTGAAAGGCCCAAGAGCAAAAGGAGTTTGCACTCAGAAGTTTCAGTTTAGCTTTGCTTTGCCTGGAAATACAAATGCTGCAGCCCTGCAGTTTGTTCATGGCAGGGAACAGGGCTGGGTCTGGCTTTTCTCTTTTGAGACCTCAGCCAGCACCTGCTCTGGTTTTGGTACAAAACCTGCAATGTTTCTTCTCCCTGCAGTCCTCTTTGGTCATACCTGGTCCTGGTTTGGAGTCCAGGGAACACTCTCTGCACTCCAACAGCAATGAAGAAAGGAATGTGATTCACCTCACCTGAAGCAGACTCTACAGGGAATTGATTGTTGTCAGGACTTGAATGTCTCCCCTTGATGAGACTACAGGAAAAATCCATGCAGCCTAACAAAAGGGGAAAAAATGGGCCCAGGTTGCTTACAAACCCCTGTGGATATGTGATTGTTCAGCATTTTTGGGGTGGACCCTACATCCATCTCCCTGAAAGACAAAGCCAAATGACTGTTAGAAACACCTGCCGCCTCCTTGCTTGGCTAACATTCCTGTAGGACAGACAAGAAGCTTTTGAGTTGTCCATAGGTCATGGTTAGCCTTCTCAGATCAGCTTTGAGAGGAGCTGGAGCCAAAGGGTTTCAACGCAGCATGGTGTCCGTACCAGCAGCCTCCAACCACCAGATGGATGTGGTTGTCCATTCCCTCAAAGTCAGCCCTCCAGCCAACCATCCGCTGCAGAGCCGAGGACAGGACTCCACTGATTCCAGAGGATAGAATCATAGAATAACCAGGTTGGAAGAGACCCACCAGATCATTGAGTCCAACCATTCCTATCAAACCCTAACCCACATCCCTCAGCGCCTTGTCCACCCGTCCCTTAAACACTTCCAGGGAAGGGGACTCAACCCCCTCCCTGGGCAGCCTCTGCCAGTGCCCAATGACCCTTTCTGAGAAAATTTTATTCCTGATGTCCAGCCTGAATCTCCCCTGGCGGAGCTTGAGGCCATTCCCTCTCATTCTGTGCCCTGTCACTTGGGAGAAGAGCCCAGCTCCCTCCTCTCCACAACCTCCTTTCAGGTAGTTGCAGAGAGCAATGAGGTCTCCCCTCAGCCTCCTCTTCTCCAGGCTAAACACCCCCATCTCTCTCAGCCGCCCCTCTTGTTCTTCAGTCCCTTCCCCAGCTTCATTGCTCTTCTCTGGACTCGCTCCAGAGCCTCAACATCCTTCTTGTGGTGAGGGGCCCACAACTGAACGCAGGATTCGAGGAGCAGTCTCACCAGTGCCAAGTACAGAGGATGTGGAGGCATGAAGTGTCACACTAAGAATAGGGCAGTTTCTTGAGTCACAGCAGGGCTGTCACACCCCATCATCAGCATCACACCTGACACAGACCTGCACTCCCAGCTCAGCACCTCCTGATGCTGCAGCACCTCCTCCGTAAGTTAGAGATAGAAGTATGAGGGAAACGGCCAAGCTGTCACAGCTGACTGGACATGAAACACGGCTAAGCCTTGTCAGGACACCGAAAAGGCATCACTAGAAACCATACTGTCCTACATACTCCAGCCAGTGTCCTCTCCTAGAATCACAGAATCACTAGGTTGGAAAAACCTAGTGATCAGCGTACGTGGGAAGAGAGCAGGTGGTGTGTGCCAGGACCCCTTTAGTTCGTTGCCGTTGTCACTACCTCTCCATCCCAAGCAATCAGCCCTAGGAGTCATTTTCTCATTGTTCTGTAGCAACAACATCCATGGTTTCCAGAAACAGAGAGAGAAGGAAGACACAAGGAGTTGTTCTACCATTCTTCCGATGCACCCTGTGTGCAGGCTCTGTCTCAGTCCAACAAATACATACACAAACAGACAGACAGACACTGGGACTTCCAGCAGTCCGGGTCAGCTTATGCCAATGACCCCCTATCTTCCCATCCAGACAGGCAGGATACGAGCAAACCAGTGGCTTGAAAAGAAATTAAACTCTGGAAAAATGCTCTGGAGAACAAATTCCAAAGAAGTCCTTTCTTCTCTGCAGTTCATTGACACTTTAAAAGAAAAGATTCATGTCCTGCCAGTGAAGCTGAGATAAGCCTTGCAGACCATTGCACTTTCAAGAAGGGCTTGGGGTGACATTTTCTTGTTTGAGTTTTGGCTTCTGCATTTCTTCTCCCAGCACACAGTGATGTCTCACTGAGATGCTGCCACTCCCACTCCTTTCTCCACTGCTCATATTTTGCCCGAAATTTTCCATGGTGGCCTAACTGCTCCTAGAAGGAAACCTAATGTGAACCAAGGTGTTCAACGGTCCTGCTGGAGACTGTGGTCACAGTATCATATGCTTTGGATGAGCCAGTAATGTATGTTTGCAGCCCAGAAAGCCGACTGCATCCTGAGCCGCATCCCAAGCAGTGGGACCAGCAGGGACAGGGAGGGGATTCTGCCCCTCTGCTCCACTCAGTGAGAACAAACCTGGAGCCCTGCGTCCAGTTCTGGAGTGCTCAGCACGTGAAGGACATGGAGCTGTTGGAGCAAGACCAGAGGAAGCCACGGAGATGATCCGAGGGCTGGAGAACCTCCTGTACAAGGACAGGCTGAGAGAGTTGGGGTTGTTCAGCCTGGAGAAGAGAAAGCTGTGGGGAGACCTTAGAGCAGCTTCTAGTCCTGAAAGGGGCTCCAGGAAAGCTGGGGAGGGGCTCTGGATCAGGGAGGGCAGGGACAGGACAAGGGGAACGGTTTTGAGCTGCAAGACGGGAGATTGAGATGAGATCTTAGGGAGAAATGTTTTGCTGTGAGGGTGGGGAGGCCCTGGCCCAGGTTGCCCAGAGCAGGGGTGGCTGCCCCATCCCTGGAGGGGTTCAAGGCCAGGTTGGATGGGGCTTGGAGCCCCTGATGCAGTGGGAGGTGTCCCTGCCTGTGGCAGGAGGGTGGAACTGGATGGACTTTAATGTCCCTTCCAACCCAAACCATTCCATGTTGAGCTTCTAATCCACCAGGATGAGTCATTGCCAGGAAGAGCAGACACTGCCTCTACTGCTTCCTCCAGGTCTGTGGGTGCAGGGGGGCAGCTCTTCCTTCCCTAGACCATCTCTTTGACTCTTATCCTACCCTCACCTCTGGCATGAGCCTCCTTACCATGACAAACTGCAGTTTTGCCAGCTCTCTCCCTCAGAACTGCCCTGCTTCCACCTCAGCTTTGGGGATGGTGGGCTAGCAGATCGCTATCACTGCGACCACCAAGCCATCCCAATACAGAGACACACCAGTCCAGTGCCCTTCTTCTCTCTTTAATGGGAGTCATTTGGAAGCCAGGCAGGGATTTGAGCCTGGCAATGCTGGAGAGGTCTCCTCTAGCCCTAGAAGCTGCTGGCAGAAAGGATTCCTGGGCAGGAAGGTTCTTTTTTAAACTGTGTTTCAGGGCAGAAGGTTAATTAAGTAGCAGGGTAAGGAGGAGTCATTAAATCTTCCTGCATGGTGCTGTTAGCATAACAAGGGCAGAGCAACAAGGTTAAAGCTGGGATTCTTGTTTTCCCATTGCCTTCAATTAACCTCTCCATGTTTTTTCAACACTCCGGGCCCCAGAGATAGGTTCTGGGTGCCTCTCAGAGGCTGTTAATTAGAGGAACACAGAAACAAACTTTCTTTTAAGTAACTAGCATGATCATTTTGGCTTTTAGCTTAAAATAAACAGGCAGGACCCAGCTTGCCCTTTGAGCAATGCCACTGTCCCATCAAAGTTTAGGAGGGTTCCAATAGTTTATTTCTAATTGTTCTATTCTTGCTTTCATCTCCTTGAGTGGAAATTGCTGAAGGCTCATCTCAGACCTCAACCAGCGAGATCCCTTTGCTCTGCACCCTGCAGCACCGCACGCAGCAGGCACAGCTAAGGCAGCATCTTCTGAAATTGCAGGGTTGGTGGGAAGAAGAGTTTCCCACCACCTTTCTCCACACACCTAAAGGTGTCGGTCAATTAGCCTTCAAGGGTCTGTGGAGTGTTGGCAGGGCAATTCAATGCCAATAGAGTCAGAGCCCCCATTAACTGGCAATCAGGGCTGGGATCTTAACTTAGTTACCCAAAAACAGGTGACAGCAATGAGAAATCATGGAATGTTTCGGGTTGGAAGGGACCTTTACAGGCCATCCAGTCCAACACCCCTGCAGGAGCAGGGACATCTTTAGCCAGGTCAGGCTGCTCAGAGCCCGATCCAACCTGACCTTGAATGTTCTCAGGGATGGAGCCTCCTCTATCTCTACCCTCTATCCTCTACCAACCGGGGTCAGGGACTCACCACCTTTATTGTAAAACCTTTCTTCCTTATATTCAGCCTAAATCTCCCCTCCCTTCATTTAAAAACATTGCTCCTTGTCCTGTCACAACAGGCCTTGCTATAAAGTCTGTCCCCAGCCTTCCTGAAGCCCTTCTCAGGACTGGAAGCTGCTCTAAGATCTCCCCGCAGCCTTCTCTTCTCCAGGCTGAACAACCCCAACTCTCTCAGCCTGTCCTCCTACAGGAGGTGCTCCAGCCCTCGGATCATTTCAGAGACGTGCAATGGATCTGTGGGATACATGAAGAGCAGGCACATCTTAGAGAATCACAATACAAAAGCTCTAAGCCACAACCTAGGGAGAATTACTCGCTTAGTATTGACACCAGCGCCATGACTTGGGACAACATGTTAGGTGTGCCAAACTGCACAGGATGGGGAGCAAGCACCTGGCTGCAGGATTCAATTCTAATGTTGATTTTTGCCTAATCTCATGCAAAGAGCATCTCCCTCAGAGATCTTTGACAACCTCATCCTGCCTCCACTGATAGGCAGCAGGCTCTTACTCTGGTGGAATATCTGTTCCAGGAAAGGGAAAGACTTTACCCAAGCTTGGCCAGCTGAACCCTGCCACAGCAAAAGTTTTGAATGAAAAGGCTCATGAAGCATTTGGATGCATCTTCCAGTGCCAGGACATCTTCAGCACAGCGGGTTGTGAGAACAGACAATTGTGGGTGGAGGTAAGGCGATGGATGAGATTCTTTCTGGGATTCCCTGTTGCAGAAGATTTCTTACCTGTGAGGAAGAGTAGGTGAGGAAGATCAGATAAGACTGATGGTGATTTATGGTGAAGCAGACAGAAGAGTCTGGAGAGGTCCAGGTGTTTTTCTTGCTGTGATAAAGTCCCTGGCCCAGTGTAGGAAGTGGTGGTTTCTCCTATAGCTTTTACTCATAGCACCAAGACACCATTTTTCCACTTGACTTCCACTTCATCTGCTCTCTGTCAGTGCTCTTTCCTTCCCTGTCTTTGATCTACCTATAGAAGACTGGTGAGATTCTCACCACACAGCATCACCTAGAGGCATCTCAGCAACCTGACCCAGGCCCTTCCTTCCAGAAGCTGCGTGCAGAGCCCACAGGTTGTCTCACCTGCAAGCAAAGTGAGTATTTTCAGGGCCCACATTGAATTCATTGGCGGAGAGACGCCTCAGTATAAAGGGACCTCCCATCAGCTCATGTTAAGCACCTAAACAGAGGGCATCAATAACTACCCATATGCTGTTGCCCTACCTTGAAGTCCGAAGGAGATTTGTGGGTGATCAATGAGAAATTCACCATTTCAATACAGGATGGGGATTGATGTGATTGAGAGCAGCCCTGCAGTGAAGGACTTTGGAGTGCTGGTTGGTGAGAAGCTCAATATGAGCTGGCAACATGCGCTCACAAACCAGAAGGCCAACTGTATACTGGCTGCATCAAAAGAAGTGTGGCCAGCAGGTCAAGGGAGGTGATTCTGCCTCTCTATTCCTCTCTTGAGACCTCATCTCATATTGTATCCAGTTCTGGAATCCTCAACACTAGAAGGAGATGGAGCTGTTGGAACAGGTCCAGAGGAGGCTACGAGGATGATCCGAGGGCTGGAGCACCTCCCATACAAGGACAGGCTGAGAGAGCTGGGGTTGTTCAGCCTGGAGAAGGGAAAGCTCCGGGGAGACCTTATAGTGACTTTCCAGTACCGGAAGGGGCTACAAGAAAGCTGAGGAGGGATTTTGTAAAAAGGCATGGAGCGATAGGACAAGGGACAATAGGTATAAACTGGGGAGGGGCAGATTTAGACTAGACATAAGGAAGAATTTCTTCATGATGAGAGTCGTGAGGCCCTGGAACAGGTTGTCCAGGGAAGCTGAGGCTTCCCCATCCCTGGAGGTGTTCAAGGCCAGGTTGGATGGGGCTTTGGGCAGCCTAGTCCAGTGGGAGGTGTCCCTGCCCATGGCAGGGGGATTGGAATTAGATGATCTTTAAGGTCCCTTCCAACCCAAACTACTCTATGAATCATCATGTCCACAAAAAAGCCTTCTCCTCATTAGTCTGTAGCAGCAGGAACCACATTGCGCAGCTCCTGCGTGCTGAAGCCCACAAAGCTCCCCAGAATACAACATTTTAAAATTAAGCCCTCCAAAAATACCTGAAACTCCTTTCCTTCTCCAACCCTCCTTGCTTGTGGGAGTTCACGGAGGAGAGAGAGGCTTCCTGAGACAGGATATCCACGCACACACTGTCCTTAACTCCACCATCAAGATGGATTGGCCATGGTGCGGCCCCACACTGGGGTAACAGTCTCATCACATGTGCTGCTTGTGACCCAGTGGCTCTCCTGCAACGTGCAGCCCACCACAGAGGGCCAGTGTCTCCTCCACACACAGACACTATTGAGAAGCCTCACATGAAGTCAGTCAGTCCTAACACGCGTGACTGGGTTTTGTCTCCAGGCCATCCTTGATTTACAAGGCACCTCCTCGTTTGGAGATTTTATTTCCCTTCCCCTATCAGTATCATTCCAGCTCCACTCCAGCAGGAAGAAAACCTTCTCTGAGCCCTTCCATACACCCGTGTCACTTGACTCACTCTAGACCCTGGTGGCAAGTCTCACGTTGCCTCTATCAGCACATCCCCTCCAGCATGAAGCTCACCTATTCCCACCAGATGTTGGCCATTCTGGTGGGAATAGACATTCCTAAACATAATGTGTTGGATATTTAGGATGGCTACCAAGGTTACCACAAGGACTTAGAGGTCAGTGGTGTTAAGTTCAGGAATGGAACCAAGAACTGCTATGAGCTGTTGGCATGAACAACAGGGCATTAAAAAATAGAATGTTTTCTTCTGTGGATGAATGGATTTTTAACTTACAGTGAATTTATAAACCCAGTGGCATCCCAAGCAGTGGGACCAGCAGGGTGAGGGAGAGGATTCAGCCCCTATGCTCTCGTAAGAGCCCACCTGGAGTCCTGTGTTCAGTTCTGGAGTCCGCAGCACAAGAAGGATGTGGAGCTGTTAGAGTGAGTCTGGAGGAGATCACAGAGATGACCCGAGGGCTGGAAAACCTCCCATACCAGGGCAGGATGAGAGAATTCGGGTTGTTCAGGCTGGAGAAGAGAAGGCTGTAGGGAGACCTTAGAGCAGCTTCCAGTGCTGAAAGGGGCTCCAGGAAAGCTGGGAAGGAGCTCTTGATCAGGGAGGGCAGGGACAGGATGACAAGGAACAGTTTTCAGTTGAAAGAGGAGAGATTGAGATGAGATCTTAGGGAGAAATGTTTTGCTGTGAGGGTGGGGGACCCTGGCCCAGGTTGCCCAGAGCAGTGGTGGCTGCCCCATCCCTGGAGGGGTTCAAGGCCAGGTTGGATGGGGCTTGGAGCCCCTGATCCACTGGGAGGTGTCCCTGCCCATGGCAGGGGGTGGGACTGGATGGGCTTTGAGGTCCCTTCCAACCAAAACTATTCCATGATACTAGGATTCTTTTACTCACTTTCTCCAGAGGAAAACCAGAGCTCTGACTGTCAGAGGAAAGTGTCATCTATCAGATGCTGGGGGAGGTGCCACACACTCATGTTCTCCTTTGCCTTCTCTTGCTCCCAATACATTTTTCCACTGGCTTCCAGGCATTTTGCACTTTACCCTTCCTGACTTTCTCACTGGGAAGCAGCCAACCAAGACTGTTCTTTCTGCAAACCGCAGTGAGGGGGGTGGTGCGGGTTGGATGTGAGGAATCACATCAGTGTTGCTGCCCTCATAATTTTAAACATCTAAATTACATATTGTTTACCAAATCCATCTCCTGCTGTACTTCCTCTTTCCTGGAAAGGTCATCAGTCCTTGAAGAAGATGAAGTCTGCACTGGTGGTTCTTCAAGAAGAGGCCATTAATCTTTATGTAATTATCTGAAATTATTTTAGGAGCAATAACTTTATCCAAACTTTTCTCAGAAGGTGATTAAGAGGGAATGGAAGTTAGGAGACACTGAGAAGCAGTCCAGAAATATTACCACTGAGTTTCTGGGCACCATCGATGTTGCTGCCTCTCTGGTAGCATCTTAATACCCCAGGCAGATTGTTCCCTAAGTCCAAATATTCACATCTTCCATGATCAGAACCGCTTAAATGAAAACATAACCCCCCAAAGTACATTAAGATAATAAACAACATTCAGACATTAACCAAAAACCTAAATTCACCTTCCTTTTCTATCAAATTAATGCAGCTACTGCATAAATACACAAAGGGTTATTGAAAGCCTGAAGCATTTCCATAGGAAGTTTGCTCCTCTCTGTGAAGCCCCACAATATTGTCAGTTTGAAAGCCAACAATATTTAGACTTCAGAGAGCCGGGAAAGGGATATTTAATCTGTCTTTCCATCTCAGCCCTGCTGCCAGGCACAACAACCTTCAACCAAGCCCATAAGCTAAAAGCACCAGTGCTTCCAACAGGGGTCCATATGGGATCTTCCCAAAACAGCTCGGGGAGATGCACCTCATCACTAATAAAACCCAGAGGGGAGAATGCTGGCACAAAACACATGTGTTAAGGGACTAAATTTCACTCCCTCTTCCTGCACTTCCAAGTAAGATATTTGCACTAAGGTGGCCAGGACAATCTGGCAGGGGAAATTTGGCAGGACCTGCTCTGCTTACCGGCAAAACATCATTGGGTGGTTTCCTTGAATAAGACAGAAAGCTACAGGGTTCCCAGTAGGAAACATCTCTGCATCCATAGCCCTAAGTAGTGCACAGTCATTAAAGCAACACAGTTGTTTAGGCTGAGCCTTCAGAGCTTACACAAAATTTTTTGGGTTGGAAGGCACCTTCAAGCCCATCCAGTCCCACCCCCCTGCCATAAGCAGGGACACCTCCCACTGATCAGGGTGCTCAGGGCCCCATCCAACCCAGCCTTGAACATCTCAATGCCTGGTAGATGTTTCCTCTCCTTCTCCAGGGGATCCTTAGGATTTGTAGGGTTTCGGGAGAAACAAGTCCTCCTTCTGTCAAGGTCAGGATCAGCATCCTTTCCTCCCACCGGTTTGAGCAGGACATTTGGAGTACAGAGATGTCCACAGTTTCTGTGACTTCCTTAATGACTCCCTCCACCCATGACGTTATCCTGAACTCTGATGGATTGCAATTAGGGCCTTTGCTAAGGCATCTGAATATGACAGGAGCCTTCTGCTCATTGCAATCCCAAATTTATCCCATGTCAAGCAGGAACTCGCATACACACACGCACTCTCAGGCATGACGCTAGGACATAACGGATAACTTTCAAAGAGAAGGAGCTGGCAAGCATCCCTTTCTACTTGTGACTACAGTCCTGGAACTCCCCACACCACATCAGCCAGAGCTGCAAACGCCCTATCACCCCCATCCAGCTCGACTTCACTTGGCCCCAGCTGATAAGAAGGTTATGAGCAAAAAACATCAAGTGCAGGGTCAGCATGTGCCCGTGGGAACAGCGGTTGCCTGGCTTTGCAGCTCAGAGATGTTTTCCCGAGACATCCTCTCCTCCAACAGGAATGAAGAGCCCCAGCACACCAAGAGTTTCAAATAAGCCTATTTCTCCACTCACCCATCCTGACCAGTGGGGAGGGATGTGGCTGCAAACGAACACCCACACACAGGCAGATGCAAGGACTCAGTTCTTATGTTCTAGCCCTTTGCAAAGGGGAGCATCAGCAAAGTTTGGTGGGGTCCAACATGGACTTGGTAGAGGGAGTATTGCATCCAGTTCTGGAATCCTCAACACAAGAAGGAGATGGAGCTGGTGGAACAGGTCCAGAGGAGGCTACAAAGATGATCCAAGGGCTGGAGCACCTTGCATATGAGGACAGGCTGAGAGATTTGGGGTTGCTCAGCCCAGAGAAGCAAAAGCTGTGGGGAGACCTTATAGCTATATTCTGCTACCTGAAGCAGGCTACAAGAAAGCTGGGGAGAGACTTATTGCAAAAGCATGGAGTGATAGGACAAGGGGCACTGGGTATAAACTGGAGAGGTGCAGATTTAGACTAGACGTCAGGAGGAAATTCTTCACAATGAGGGTGGTGAGGCCCTGGAACAGGTTGCCCAGGGAAGCTGAGGCTGCCCCATGCCTGGAGGTGTTGAAGGCCAGGATGGATGGGGCCTTGAGCTCCCTGATCCAGTGGGAGGTGTCCCTGTCCATGACAAGGGATTGGAATTAGATGATCTTTAAGGTCCCTTCCAACTCAAACCACTCTATGGTTCTATGTTGGTGGTGCAAGATGACTTGTACTGCCTCTTGGGCTGGGGACCACTGCCAAAAGTATGGGGGAAAGTGGGATTCTCCATCCCACTGCTTCAGAGCTTTCCCAGGCCCATAGAGAATTATTTCAGACTACCCATAAGAAAGGACATGAGTATAGAGCAGGATAGCTGGTGGTCTCATCAGTTGCTCTCTTCACAGTCCATTGCTACACTGGTGTCACCAGTGGTTAAATCTGGGGGATATCAGCTTGGAGAAAGCAAAGGATACAGCAAAGCTCAGGGATCAGCAGCACCAGAGAGCCTGACAAGAACAAAAACTTTTCCTGCAGGACAGCACCCCTGGAAAGATGCCAGAGCTCTGCACCAGCACTCAAGAGCTCCTGGCAAAACAGGCAGGGGGAAGAGAATGATGGCAGGGGGACTTCAGGAGTTCAGCTAGAATGCAGGCACAGATTTTGGGGTCTTTTGGTTGTTGGGTTTGTTTTGGGTTTTGGTTTTTCCCTACCTACCCCTTACAATCCTAGAATCATGGACTGGATTGTGTTAGAAGGGACCTCAAAGCCCATCCAGTCCCACCCTCTAACACGGGCAGGGACACCTCCCACTGGATCAGGGACTCCAAGCCCCATCCAACCTGGCCTTGAACCCCTCCAGGGATGGGGCAGCCACCACTGCTCTGGGCAACCTGAGCCAGGGCCTCCCCACCCTCACACCAAAATATTTCGTCCTGAGATCTCATCTCAATCTCCCCTCTTGCAGCTCAAAACCATCCCTCCCACTCCTCCTCTCCCTGCCCTCCCTGATCCAGATCCCCTCTCCAGCTTTCCTGGAGCCCCTTTCAGCACTGGAAGCTGCTCTAAGGTCTCCCCACAGCCTTCTCTTCACCAGGATGGACAACCGAACAATCAGCCTGTCCTCGTACGAGAGGTACTCCAGCCCTTGGGTCATCTCTGGGGCCTCCTCTGGACCTGCTCCAACAGATCCATGTCTCTCCTTTGATTTTGTTTTGGGGTGGATTTTTTTCTTCCTCTAATAACACCAGTGAAGATACCAGTTAGAGATACAGCCCCTGGGCTTTTGTTATCCATGCCCTAGAACTAAACCCAAGCCTTCCTGGAGGATCACTAAACAAATCTACACTGAGCAGTTTTTCACTCACATCCCTAGAGAAGGGCATTCCTAAAGGATTTGCTCATGCAGGTCCCCAGCAGCATCCTCTCCAGAATGTTTTACCAGTTTGATTTCCTGAAGGCCTGTCTCTGAGTTTTCCTAATCAGGTTCCAGAGGAGACCCATGGTACCCATCGTCTGCATGGACATCCTCTTCTCCCAGGCACCACTGCTCTACTGGATGTTGCTTCCCACAGCACACACCCTGCACTTGGGGGCCTTGATTCACTCCCTGGGACATATGGGGCACGGGAGGGGAGGGAAGCAGATCCAGCCCCCTGGCTAATTAGCAAGATTAATTAGTCAGGCTCAAAGTCATGTTGACTGAATTATATTGTTCCTTATGAGCACTATAACTTTTCATTAAGTTGTTTCAGAGCAGTTCCTAGAAGCAGATGGGTCAAGACTGGAGGTAGAGAGGGTGGGCAGAGGAACTGGGAGAGAAGAGACGATACAGAGGAGCTGGAACAAGCAATGAGATGGTCACTGTAGCAGTTTCCCATTGCTTCCTTAAGCAGAGTCCAGGAGGCTGACTTGGATGTGGCTTCTCCCTTTAGAGACAAGTTCCCACCACCCACTCAGCCACAAAGTCCTCTTCCTCATCCTCTCTCCTGTCACGAGGCACCTTCCCATCATCAAGGCACTTCAAAACCCAGTGACTCCCTCAAGGGCAGGGAACCAAGAGGGTACCCCAGCCTCACCAACCAGGGCCAACATCACACTACCTGAGCAAGCAGAATAGATCATGGCTGGAGAAGGCATCCATGTTCAACCAAGAGTTGAAACCGTTGAGTGAGGCTGTGGAGACAAGGCACATTTTGAGGTCAAGCCTGCCCACAGGTCAGAGTACGGCTCAACAGAGCACCTAGCTGAGCAAGCACACAGCTAGAACTGAGCTGGAGAGTGGGGCTGCTACAGCTGAACTGAAACAGAGACTATGGGTGGGGTGGGCAGCTCAAGTGAGGTTGCTCATGGTCGTTAAGACCAACTAGTGACCTATGAGCCCTGACAGCCACCTCCAGCCCAGTCCTGGATACATTCCAGGGCAAGCAGCTGCATTCATTTTGCAGGAGGGTGAAAGGGTGGGTGGGTGTCCATGTGATAGGGGGTGTGAGATGAACCTCTTGGATGATTCTTCCAGCTCTCTCACTGGTCTATGACCATACCTGTGTGATCTGATTCCTTTCATATGATCACACAGGAAAACCAGAGCACAATTGACTCTTTGTGGGACAGTTCCAAAGTTACTTAGATGATCCTGATTATGATGATCATGATTAGATGATCTTTAAGGTCCCTTCCAATTCAAACCATTATTTATCTGCTGGTTAAACCCAGTGGTTCAGGCTGGAAGAGGAAGTAATTGTTTTTCTTTACCACTGCTTTAAGTTCTAGTGGATTTGACTGGAAAACCATCAACACAAACCCACAGTTGGTAAAGCTACAAGGGATGGGTCCCCTGATCTGTCTCTCTCTCCAGACCATAAAGACATGCTGATCACACCAGTACCCCGATTACTTGCGGTGACACAGTATCATGGGACTTGGCTTCATTTTGGTGTTGCATCAATAAAGAGTTAAACACTGGCTCGCAGGCAAAGCCGTGCACTGGGATGACTTAATCCAAGAGGAGCAGGAGGCCTACAAATAAAAGGCCAGGAACAATCTCCATTTTGGCTCAGAGCTCTGGAGGACTATCTTAGAGTCATAGAATCATAGAATGGTTTGGGTTGGAAGGGACCTCAAAGTCCAAGTTCCACCCCCTGCCATGGGCAGGGACACCTCCCACTGGATCAGGGGCTACAAGCCCCATCCAACCTGGCCTTGAACCCCTCCAGGGATGGGGCAGCCACCCCTGCTCTGGGCAACCTGGGCCAGGGCCTCCCCACCCTCACACCAAAGTATTTCTTCCTGAGATCTCATCTCAATCTCCCCTCTTGCAGCTCAAAACCATGCCTCCCACTTCTCCCGTCCCTGCCCTCCCTGATCCAGAGTCCCTCCCCGGCTTTCCTGGAGCCTCTTTCAGCACTGGAAGCTGTTCTAAGGTCTCCCCACAGCCTTCTCTTCACCAGGATGGACAACCGAACTCTCAGCCTGTCCTCGTATGAGAGGTACTCCAGCCCTTGGGTCATCTTTGGGGCCTCCTCTGGTCTTGCTCCACCAGCTCCATGTCCTTCCCGTGCTGAGGACTCCAGAGCTGGACACAGGGCTCCAGGTTTGGTCTCACCAGAGTGGAGCAGAGGGGCAGAATCCCCTTCCTCCCTGCTGGTCCCACTGCTCGGGATGCTTTTTTTATTTACACTTCTTTTGACACTTTTGATCTTGATATGTTAACAAGGAGTTCCTGTTCTTCTGGGCTATTGCTCCTCTGAGCTTGCCATGTACGGCATTACCCAGTCTTGCCAAGCCACCTTCTGACACCTGCACGGGACTCAGTTAAGCACAAATGGCACCAGAAAGCCAAACTGATGATATTTCCATTAAGGGCAGCCTGTACAGCGTGGATCCCATGAAGCTGTTGCTTGCCTGCGTGGTGCTGCAATGCTGGTTGCTGCTGGATTGTCCTGTGCCTTAATTCAGAAGCAGTTTCTTCGTTCTGATGATTTAAGTGACCTTTCACCTCAGCCTTAAAAAAGAATTGAGTTTCAAGAACACCAGTTGACTGTACAAGAAGATTGCTCTTTTCCTGGGGGTCTCTGAAGGGGGCTGGAGCCACCCTTTGTCTCTGGTGGAACAGAAAGGGCCATTCATCCCGCTGTCACATGCAGGAACATGACTGTCCCAGAATAGGACCGCGGGATGTCTCCTCAGGGGTTGGGGAGGAGAGGTGCCACACAGACTCGTGTGCACTGGGAAAGCAGCCAAGGAAACGGCGCAGCTCTCCAACCAGGCCAAAGGGTTAACGGAGCCAGCGACCGATCTGCCGTGACTCCTGTTTGAGGGGCACGTTTCCTGGTGTGTCTGGAGAGGGTGAGCGTGCAGAGGGGAGGCTCGCTGAGGGGCTGCTGAGAGGTCACCTCCGGGCACTTTCCAAAGACACCAGCCAGTAATGAACTTGTTTGGTCCCCTCCAGCCCAGACCAAAGGCCCAGCCTCCACGTCACAGGCATCTACCAAGGTACAGAAACGCATCACTGAGGTCCAGAGTTAACTAGGGACATGTGGTTACAGTCATGGAGACATCCATGTGCAATGGCCTCAAGTTGCAGAGGGGAAGGTTAGATTGGTTATTAATTAGGAACAATTTCTTTACCTAAAGAGTGGTGAAGCCCTGGCAGAGGCTGCCCAGGTTGGTGGAGGAGTCTCCATCCCTGGAGGGGTTCAGAAACCATGTAGATGTAGCACCTGGGGACAGGGTTTAGCACCACGGTGGGGCTGGGCTGATGGTTGGACTCGATGAGCTGAAAGAGCTTTTCCAACCTTCTATGAGTCTATGATTACTGACCAAAACAGGGGGTTCCAGCTGACTGTCCCTGAAGCGCGGCCAGAGATGAGCTGTACTCATCCAGCCCAGCCCATTCACTGGCTTTACCCTGTGTTTCCACCCTCAGAGGCTCACAGGGTCTGCCACACACTAAGATGAGAAGGGCAAGCAAGACTGAAGCTGGAAAAAAGAAAGCAGTCTAATCGGTACATGGCAATGTCATCAAAGAAAGTGAGAAACAGAATCCTCAGGTGGACTCCATAAGCAGCCTTCTCCCACCAAGAAATCATAAAGTGATGGTTGCAAATAAAACATTCAACTTAGAAATAAAAACAAAACAAGCAAACCAGATCCCTCAGCACCTGCACATCACCTGCTTCTGGCACCTGACCTGGTAAAGTGCTGTTGGGGACATGGCCATGTGCTCTCACATCTCTGTCTGCAGAGAAGGCTTGGGCCAGGACTTGAGAGATGGGAGGGTGAGAGATCCCTAAGATGGATCCCAGTTTGGGATGCTTCATAGGACAAAGAGAGAAGAGGCTGAATGGAGGTTTTGTTCTCCACTCTTCTGAGTGAGGAGTTGTCTCTGATAAACAAGTGTAGGCAGCAAATAAAGACGTCACATTTATCCACAGCTCTGATTCATCAGATCTTCAAGGAATCATGGAAATGATTCGGTGGAGAAACACAGATCATTTGCTTTCACACAAAGAAGGAAGAAAGCTCCCAAACAACCACCATAGATGATCTCTACCCTGTTTACAAACCTTCATCACTGAGAAAATCCGGACTGGTCAAATTCTTACTGGCATCTTCAGCCAAATCTCAAGATGAGTGAGACTTTAACCCGTTGTGTCTGAGTGGGGGTCCAGGAAAGCTGGGGAGGGGCTCTTGGTCAGGGAGTGCAGGGATAGAATCATAGTTTGTGTTGGAAGGGACTTTGAAGATCATCTTGTACCAACCCCCTTGTGATGGGCTGGGACACCTCCCACAAGAACAGGCTGCCCAAGGCCCCATCCAACTTGGCCTTGAACCCCTCCAGGCATGGGACAGCCACCACTGCTCTGGGCAACCTGTTCCAGGGCCTCCCCACTCTCATAGTGAAGAAATTCTTCCTTATGTTTCGTCTAAATCTGCCCCTCTCCAGTTTATACCCACTGCACCTCGTCCTATCATTTTGTAAACAGCCCCTCCCCAGCTTTCTTGTAGGCCCCCTTCAGCTACTGGAAGGTTGCTTCCACAGGATGAGGGGAGTGGTTTTCAGCCCAAAAAGGGGAGATTGAGATGAGATCTTAGAGAGAAATGTTTTGGTGTGAGGGTGGGGAGGCCCTGGCCCAGTTGCCCAGAGCAGTGGTGGCTGCCCCATCCCTGGAGGGGTTCACGGCCAGGTTGGATGGGGCTTGGAGCCCCTGATCCAGTGGGAGGTGTCCCTGCCCATGGTAGGGGGTGTGGAACTGGATGGACTTTAAGATCTCTTCCAGCCCAAACCATCCTATGAAAATATTTCTGAACTATCAAGGACCTCAGAACAAGATGAAAATCTCCCATTCCTGATAACAGCTTTGTTCACCATCGTGATGAGAAGCGAAACTTTCCTTTCCAAACTGATGAACGAAAGAGGCTGGGAGAAGTCTCGTCCATAGGCAAAGAGACAGGCTGTGCAGCAGCACAAACCATCTACAGGTTAATACAGTTTGAAGAAAGACAGGAGGAGTCTTATGAGAGCACTGCTTGTGATCTTCTGATCAATGGCAGTTCATAGAATCATGGAATCAGTAAGGTTGGGGAAGACCTCTGAGCTCCAATCCTCAGCCCAACCCCACCGTGCCTGCTAAACCATGTCCCCAGGTGCCACGAGCACTTGATTTCTGACCCCCTCCAGGGATGGAGACTCCCCCATTGCCCTGGGCAGCCTCTACCAGGGCTTCACCACTGTGTCAGGAAAGAAATTTTCCCAGTGCCCAATCTAAACCTGCCCTGGTGCAACTTGGGGCCATTTCCTCTCATCTTATTGCTTGTTCCTTGGGGGAAGACGAAGAGCAGTGAGGAATCATTGAGCCAGGACCATGCCCAGAAACTAGACTGGATGTATGGCTGATGGAGGAGGCTGGTGTGACCCCCCAGCAGCACCTGCTGCTCAGCCATGAGATAATCTGCCATGCGTCTCTAAGCAATCCAATGCCACTTTACAGACACTTCAGGATGCAGAGAAACCACAGCAAAATAAAACCAGAGCTGGCATGTGAAACGGCACCAGGGCAACTTCTTGTAGATGAGAACAACGTGTAAAACCTGTTCCCAGCCTGCTTTACCTAGACCAGGTCTCAGGGACACCAGGAAAGCAAGAAGGAAAGCAAGGCTTGTCCTTCCCCAGCAGCTCAGCGAATACTTCTAACATTTTGTCCTTCTTGCTAGAAGGGAAACCTCAAGACCCCTCTACCTTGCCTGCAGTACCTTTCTGGCTCCTGAACAGTTCCTCGAGAGCTCCAGGTGGAGCAGCTGGCTTTATCCACCCTGAGCAGCGAAGGCTTTAATGTCTTTTCTCCGCAAAGGTGGTCAGTGCTGCAGCTTCCTTGATCAAAGCACAGGCACGGGGATTCTCCAAGCTTGCCACTACAACCCACTAAGCAGGCACGCTGCTCTGCGGTCAGCAGCCTTCCCCCAGCAAACTCCCTCCCCCTCGAGATTGTATTTGTTTATTATTTTCATCTCTTTCTCAGAGCTGTCCTGCGTTTCTCCCACTTGGCCCTCCTCCTCCATCCCTGTCCCGCGCTTCGCCTATTGGTTGCAGGGGCTGCGCTCAGGGGCAGCCCTGCAATTTTCTATATAACCACCCACCCCACTTGGAGAGACCTCAGCAAAGCACGAGAGGGAAGAAACATCCCCGGAGCACGAGCCCCCGCAGCACAGCAAACTCCAGGATCTACAACACAGTGCCCACAGGACCTGCCCAGCTGCTCTTAAAGAAAGTGACCCCAGGAGCATCCAAGGTAGGTAACAACTCCAATGAAAAGCTTTGCTGTTCCATGTATTCATTTGCAAACAAAATGATGTCCTGCTCTGAGGAGGGATTTGCACGTTTTTCAGTTCTCCCCACTTCAGGAGAGGTGATGAAGGGATCACGGTCCTGAACAGGCAGGCAGGGAGAGTCTGCACGAGAAGAAATCCAGCACATCTCTGGGGGAAGGTCCCTCTGCTTGTGGACCAGGTTGGGTTCAGGTCAGGGAAGCAGTTGGGGATGTGGTGATGTCTTCTGCCTTTCTCTCCTCTTTCCCCCACCTGTGGCATCTTTGCTGCAAGAGATCATACAATCATAGAACACAATCTTGGAATGGTTTGTGTTGGAAGAGACCTCAAAGCCCACCCAGTCCCACCCCTGCCATGGGCAGGGACACCTCCCACTGCATCAGGGGCTCCAAGCCCCATCCAACCTGGCCTTGAACCCCTCCAGGGATGGGGCAGCCACCACTGCTCTGGGCAACCTGGGACAGAGCCTCCCCACCCTCACAGCAAAACATTTCTTCCCAAGATCTCATCTCAATCTCCCCTCTTGCAGCTGAAAACTCTTCTCCCACATCCTCTCCCTGCCCTCCTTGATCAAGAGCCCCTCCCCAGCTTTCCTGGAGCCCCTTTCAGCACTGGAAGCTGCTCTAAGGTTTTCCTGCAGCCTTCTCCAGGCTGAAAAAACCAACTCTCTCAGCCTGTCCTGTACGGGAAGTGCTCCAGCTCTCTGATGCTTATTTGCCCAAAAGTTCTAGTTTTCTAGTTTGAGTTTGGCAAGGTTAGCCTGGCAGGCAAGCAAAAGCAGAGCTCCTCTTGAAGGCAGCCTGCCCTGCTAAGGCTGGACAGCAGGCAGCAGCTCAGGGGAGGCTGGTTTGAGATGAGGACACAAACTAGGATGTGCTGACCTGTCCTGGGCTCCCAGGCAAGAGGAGTTTTGGGGCCCCCAGCCCACGTGTGGCACATTTCAGATGGCCACAGGCTGTGTGAGGTTATGGTGATGGTTTCCAGCCTCTCTGGGAATCGTTCTGAATTGTCCATATCATGACTAGTATTCCAGCTGTGATGTGGGCTCAGCACAGTGTAAAGGGTGTTTCCACTTTCGTGGGTCTAAGCTATTTGCGAGCAGAAGAGCCCCATCTGGGCAGGTGGGGTGGGGATGGCTCCTTCAGACACCAAGTCACTTCACAAAATAATCAGCAACATGAACAAAGCTCTATGGATTTTGGGTCAAGCCGTGCTGGCTTTGTCTTCACACCCGCTGATCACCGAACAAGCTTCTTGATGCTCCCATGCCTCAGTTCCCCCCAAAAGTGAGAAAGGGTTACACTTTCAAGCAGTGCGAGATGTGAGAGACAGCACGGAGGGGAAAAGCAAACAGGGGAGAACCAAACAGGCTGTTGAACTGGAGAAAACTAGGCTTCTCTTTTACTGATTTACTGGATTTTAAGGTGAGATGAGGGAGAAGTGTTTTTTTCTTTGGCATTTTGCAGCGGCGTTTGTGGCAGGGATGGGCAGGATCCAGTGAGCCGTGTCCTGTGATCCTTACTCACATGAGCTCTTCTGCCAAACACCCAGGGGCTGAAGAGCCACGCTGGCCTCTGAAATCCTGCATAGGGGTGAGCAGGTAGGGGCAGCCTGGTGCTGCCGATCAGAGAATCACAGAATGGTCTGGGTTGGAAGGGACCTCAAAGCCCATCCAGTCTCACCCCCTGCCATGGGCAGGGACACCTCCCACTGCATCAGGGGCTCCAAGCCCCATCCAACCTGGCCTTGAACACCTCCAGGGATGGGGCAGCCACCACTGCTCTGGGCAGCCTGGGCCAGGGCCTCCCCACCCTCACAGCAAAACATTTTTGCCTAAGATCTCTTCCAGCTTAAAACCATTCCCCCTCGTCCTGTCCCTGCACTCCCTGATCCAGAGCCCCTCCTCAGCTTTCCTGGAGCCCCTTTCAGCACTGGAAGCTGCTCTACGGTCTCTCTGCAGCCTTCTCTTCTCCAGGCTATCTAACCAGCCCCAGGTCCCTCAGCTTGTCCTCATAAGATCCCCCACACCCTTCACCAGCCTCATTCCTCCTCCTCAGGAACTGGTCTTTCCCAATCTTCATGATTCTGTGATGACCTTTCTCCTGTGGTTGTGGAGCAGCAGCTTAGCTGGTCCTGCCTGAAAGCATCATCTGAGATGTGCAAAGCAGAACCCACTCTGGTGATATTTATTAGCCATGCTGCTGCCGTGGTGAGCTTGAGAGACCTTTTACTGTGCTCAGCAGCCAAAATTACAAACAGCACAGAGAAATTTATCTTCCAGAGTATTGAGTTGGATGAGCACAGTGGATTTGGAAAGGAAGTGGTTCAATTAATGATGATAAGGACGAGGAAGGAGGGGCTATGCTGCTTGCACATAAATTGGAAGAAGGTGTCACGCAGCAATATGGCATTTCTGGAAAAACTCTGGTAGTATTTTTCCATCATGGTCCCCAGCAAGGCTGAGCTGATTCTTTTTGCTTTGCACTGCAAGATGTCGTGTGGTAGGCCCTGGAGTCTGCTGAAGATGGGATATTAGCACAGCTCCAGTTTTCCCATGGCACCCACTGGAAGATAAGGTGTGCTTATCTCTTATCCTGAGGTGGGATTTGCAGAATGCCCAGGTGTGCAGGCGTCAACAGGGCAGGTGCCCAAAAACTGTACTTCAAACAGAAGCATGGATCAAACAGGCCAAGGACATGGATCTGTCAGACCAAGCCCAAAGGAGACTACGAGGATGATCCGAAGGCTGGAGTGCCTCCTGTACGAGGCCAGGCTGATAGAGCTGGGGTTGTTCAGCTTGGAGAAGAGAAGGCTGCGGGGAGATCTTAGAGCAGCTTCCAGTGCTGAAAGGAGCTCCAGAAAAGCTGGGGAGGGGCTCTGGGTCAGGGAGGGCAGGGAGAGGACAAGCGGAACTGGATGGGCTTTAAGGTTCCTTCCACCTCAGACCATTCTATGATCCTATGATTCTACGAAAAAAATGAGAAGCATGGGGTGGGCATAAAGAGTTGTGCTTGGCAGAAGAATGAGATTTGCCTGGGGAGTAGCACCACCGACCTGGGAAAGCTCAATAACTGGTTCAACACACCTGTTGGAGAAGAGGCAGGTACCCTCATTTGCTGAAATACAGTGTAAGAGGCTGAACAGGCAGCATGTGTCCTTTTAGCTTATGTTTCTGAGCAGGCGTGTTTTATTTTAGCTGCAAGACTCCCACCCACAGGAGTCAGCTGCTTCGACTAGATGGGACCTGCTGGTGAGCTCGTGAGGGGGCTGGAGAACAGGTTTTATGAGGACAGGCTGAGAGAGCTGGGGGTGTTTAGCCTGGAGAAGAGGAGGCTGAGGGGAGACCTCATTGCTCCCTACAACTACCTGAAAGGAGGTTGTGGAGAGGAGGGAGCTGGCCTCTTCTCCCAAGTGACAGGGGACAGGACAAGAGGGAATGGCCTCAAGCTCCACCAGGGGAGATTTAGGCTGGACATTACGAAAAAATTCTTCACAGAAAGGGTCATTGGGCACTGGCAGAGGCTGCCCAGGGAGGTGGTTGAGTCACCTTCCCTGGAGGGGTTTAAGGCACGGGTAGACGAGGTGCTAAGGGGCACGGTTTAGTGTTTGATAGGAATGGTTGGACTCGATGATCCGGTGGGTCTCTTCCAACCTGGTTATTCTATGATTCTGTGATTCTATGACCTGATCTGGCACTATTTCTGATCACTGTGAGGATGGACTTTCTCCAGTGATAGCTTTCAATCAGTCTTATCTTCTTCCCCCTTCCTCTGCTAATGGAAACCTCTCCACTGTACCTTTCTCAACCTGTAGATCCAACCAAGACCCAAGCAAGGACATCCCGTGAGTGCTGTGAGGACTTCTGCACCCAGATTTGCCATTTGGTTCTTGATGGCGAGAACCCCAGCTCCCACCACTCTAGCCATTTTCCTGATTTGCCTCTTCTCCGGGGCACGTGGCCAGACCCCGAGGGCTTTCCAGGAGAGCACCATCCCCTTTGAGGTGCTCAGCCAGGAGCAGGCTTACAGTCTGGTCCAGCCAAGCCGGTTCCAGGATGCCAAGGTGTTGAACCACTCGGAAAGCCTCCCCTTGAGCACCAGCTCAGAGCCACCCCTCCTGCCAGTGTGCGTGAAGCCTGCAGATATCAGACATGTCTTCAAGTACATCAATACCATCGTGTCCTGCACCATCTTCATTGTTGGGATCATCGGGAACTCCACACTCCTGAGGATCATTTATAAGAACAAGTGCATGAGGAATGGGCCGAATGTCCTCATTGCCAGCTTGGCACTTGGAGACCTTCTCTACATCCTCATTGCTCTGCCCATCAATGTTTATAAGGTACGTTCCATGCGGCAAGAGTATGACAGCAGCCTGGTAATTGCAGGGACAGTGTCTTCTTCCACCTGCTTCAATGTTCTGGGGAATATCTCTCCTTGGCTTTTCATTGCAGGCTCCATTTTTGCAAAGGAGAGGGTGGAGGATGTTCCTGCTCTCCAAGGGATGAGGAAAACATAACCAGACAAAAAGCCCAGAGTGCATTCCTGGGAAAATGAGATGTTCTCAGCTACAGCTGGGTTATGCACACCCAACACAAGCACTCAACCTTCCACATCTTTTAAATCTCATCTAAAATGACAAAAAAAGAATCACTCACAGTCTCCTGACGTTACAACCCAATGTTTCTTTTAGTTGAGCAAAGATTATTGTTCTTGTGCACTGGGGACACTTCTTCCAGCACAGTTCAGTTCATCAGCCTCAAGCAAATAGCTTTTCTATTCGAGCAAAACACGAAAACCCATCCAGGAACGAGGCAGAGGCTGTGTAATAAAATAGGGACTTCTTTCAGAGACACTGGCATCACAAATGATCACAGGGACACGAGCTCTGCATGGTGTGCTGGGGCAGAGAGGACCGGACAGATGTGGGCAGCAGGATCATAGAATGTCCTGAGTTTGAAGGGACCCACAAGGACCATCGAGTCCAACTCCTGTCCCTGCACAGGACACCCCAACATTCACACCGTGGGGCTGAGGGACTTGGCCAAATGCTGCTGGAATATTGTCAGGCTCAGTGCCACAACTGCTTCCCTGGGAGCTGTTCCAGGGCTCCACCACCCTCTGGGGAAGAACCTTGTCCTCATGTCCAACTTAACCCTCCCCTGGCACATCTTCCTGCCTTTCCCTTGGGTCCTAGAGATAGGAGACCCCATTTAAGAGCAGAAGTTGTGTTACAACATCTCTGAGATGTGCCTGGGCTACCGCAGCTCTTTCTCACACAGAGAGACATAGTCTGGTCTGCCAGAGCCAATGGTTTGAGACACATTTTGGTGAGCAAAAGCCAATATTTCCTATAAAGGGTTGGAAAGGATGCTGTGAGGTGAGGGCCCCTCACTTCACATTAAGACATTAAGGTCCTGGAGCGAGTCCAGAGAAGAGTGATGAATCTGGTGTAGGGGCTGGAGAACAAGTCTTACAAGGGGCAGCTGAGGGACCTGGGGTTGTTTAGCCTGGAGAAGAGGAGGCTGAGGGGATACCTTATTGCTCTCTACAACTACCTAAAAGGAGGTTGTATTGAGGTGAGTATTTGTCTCTTCTCCCAAGTGATAGGTGATAGGACAAGAGGGAATGGCCTCAAGACTCGTCAGGCGAAGTTTAAATTGGACATTAGGAAAAAATTTCTTCACTGGAAGGGTTCTCAGGCACTGGAAGAGCTGCTCAGGGAAGCGGTTGAGTCCCCATACTTGGAGGTGTTTAAAAGGCTGATAGATGAGGTTCTTAGGGATATGATTTAGTAGTGGACAGGTACAGCTGGAATTGATGATCTCAAAGGTCTTTCCCCACCTAACGATTCTATCATTCTATGACTTGCAGCTCAGCCAGATTTGTTGGTCAAAGGGAAGCCTTAGCCTGAGAAGTGGAAACTCAGTGCCAGAAGGGTCTTGGACTGAGCAGACGGGGTGGCAGGGGGGGAGAAGGCAGAGGAATTTGAAGGAGGAAGAAGGTGCGTATGATCTGACAGTGAGAACAACCAGATAGGGCTGGTAGAGGGTCTCAAATAACTGCAAATAGATACGCTTGAAGTGAAAACAGATTGAAAACTATAAAAGTTCTTTAGCTCAATAGGTTCTCCATGAGCTGGACAATCCCTGCTTTTACAAGAACACAAATCCACGCAGAGGGTTTCACTCCTGTACAAGACAACACAATAGCTTGGGGCCAGCAGTGCTGACCCAGGGGAAGGTTTCCCTGGCCAGGGAAAGAGTTTAAGTCCCACAGCATTTGATGAGAACAGAGTAAGAGCAAGGTATCTGCTGGACCTGCCTCCACAGGATGCAAATGTTTCTCCGCTTTAGGGGAACTGGGCTGCACGGTCCTTCCGTCATGGTTATATCACCCACAATATCAGGGCGGTCGGGTTGGTTTTAGCCTGGGCTCCCAGAGAAACAAGGTTTATCCGACAGAGCTGTGAGGACACGGGTCTCACAGCCCTTCCCTTCAGGATCTTTTTGCCCGGTTCTGCCATATTTCACAAGCCTCTGTGGCAGGAAGGTCCTGTGAAACGCAAAAAAGGGCATGTGGGACCAGATGGAGGCTTTAGGAATGATCTCACTGCAGAAAGCTGACAGATAAACCAGTCACAAGTTCAATACCCAGCTCTGTGTCCTGGTCAGCCAAGAACTGGGGTTGCACTGAACCTTGTACAGAGTTCCTGTCTTAGACCGACGGCATCATCTACAGGACACCTCCTGTCAACACAAGCTGCTGCCTTGGAAACACTTGGCCATCTCTTGGAGCTGTAACCGGCACAGCTTGCAGCCAACACAAAGAGAAGTCAATATTTCATCCAGGCTAAAGACAGCATCTTCAGCGGTGTTGCCTGCCTTGTAACAGGAAAACTGCGTCAACTCTTAAGAGCTGTGACTCCCTGCTCTGGTCACACTTACATTGACAGTTCCTGACTGATGTTCAGGGTTTCCTTAGGCCACCTGAGCAACTTCTTCCTTCTGTCCCTCTTGTTTCCAGCCACCTCCTGAAGGAGGAGATGTTGCTTGTTTGAGAAGCCCAAACTGACTCTGAGCAACCTGGCCCTAAGAGCAGCCCGGTTGCCCCATGGTGTGTCTCCCTTATGACACAGTAGCAGATGAGACAGGTCGACTATCCAGGTCTGCAGACCAAAGGAAAGGGTAGAGTTTGTCAATTGCCTTCACCTGACACCCTGATTTTCAGGAGAGCTTCTGGATGAATTTGTCTTGCTGTTGAGGCCAAACTAAAGAGCTTATGCAGGAGGGTGGTTCTGAGTCTGGGTAACCTTGGGAATGGCTCAAGGTGTCATGAGGATATAAGGGTTGTGAACCCAGGCTCACTATCATCCTCATGAATGAGTGGCCTAGGTTTCTTCTGCCTTCGGGACCTCTTGTCCCCACTGATGCTCTCTGCTTGCCCCAGCTCAGCGTGGCACCACAGCACGTGTTCTACAAGGAATGTAAGTGTGGTAGGGGCTCAGAGTATGGTAAGGGACTACATAGCTTTGAGAGCTATCTGAAAGAAACTGTCCTTGCTGGATTTTGGGTGTTTCAGACAATAACACCCGTTTTCCCTCTGGAAGCAACCCAAGGTCCATTGTGGAATCACCCATCAATCCACTAGGATTCTGATCCATCCAAACCCACCCCCGGTAAGGATTAAGAACCCGGTGTCTGGTCCATCTTTCCATCTATGTAACAGCTCATCTCCCCCTTGGGAAGCGAATGGTTCCCAGTACAACACAAAACACCAGAGAGCGCACACTGCACAATCCTAGGGGACGTCACCTCCAAGCACTCTCAGCTGCTCTTTGTGGGCTTCTCACACCTTATGGGTAACCACCTGCTATTCTGGGAAGCTGGACAGGCTCTCCTGAAGCAGCCTATTAACCCCGCAGTTCTTCCCCAGCTCCTGGCGAAGGACTGGCCCTTCGGCGTGCAGGTGTGCAAGCTGGTCCCCTTCATCCAGAAGGCCTCAGTGGGCATCACGGTCCTCAGCCTTTGTGCTCTCAGCATCGACAGGTAAGAAACAGCTCCTACCGCTGCACTGCCCAGCCTGACCCATGTGAGACAACAGCGTGTCCCTTCCTGCTCACCAAAAGGTGGCTCAGTCCCAGCCTAAACTCAGAGATCGGGAGAGGGTGCTGTCATGTAGAGTTGAAATCCAACAGGAACTGCTGGGAAAGGTTGAGGGGAGGATGGTGATGTGCTGGAACAACTGCTGCGGTGGTGGGAAGGGTGGCACCTCCGCAGTGGCGCATAGGCATTGGCCAAGGATAGCTACTATTACATTCCTCCATCGAGCTCCTGTTTCTCTTCTTTCCCATTCCACTGAAGGGCTGGAGGAGGCAGGTAAGGGGAAGGGTCTCTGGGGACATCTCGGAGCTGCACTTTCTCAGTCCCTTCCTGACAGCTTCTTTTCTTCCTCCAATCTGCGCCTCTTGTGTTCCCACACGTTGGACAGGTACCGAGCAGTGGCATCCTGGAGTCGGATCCAGGGGATTGGAATCCCCATGTGGAAGGCGGTAGAGGTGTCGCTGATCTGGGTCGTGGCCATCGTGCTCGCAGTCCCTGAAGCTATAGCCTTTGACATGGTGGAGCTCAGCTACTGGGAGCGACACTTGTGGGTGTGCATGCTCGCCTCCGAACAGAAATCCAGCTTCATGATGGTACGTACTGCAGCCACCCCAGCGCAGGGCAAGGGAGAGGGAGACACGGGAAACAAGGGTGTCCTCCCTCCTTGAGGACATGACGACATGGCCATGCCCTGGAGGTGTTTGAGGCCAGGCTGGATGGGGCTTTGACCAAGACTGAGGTAAGATCTTAGGAAGAAATGTTTTGCTGTGAGGGTGGGGAGGCCCTGGCCCAGGTCGCCCAGAGCAGGGGTGGCTGCCCCATCCCTGGAGGTGTTCAAGGTCAGGTTGGACGGGGCTTGGAGGCCCTGATGCAGTGGGAGGTGTCCCTGCCCATGGCAGGGGGTGGAACTGTGTGAGCTTTAACCAACCCAGTCCCTTCCAACCCAAACATTCCATAGTTCTGTGGTTCTAGGCCAGCATTGGATCAGTTCATGGCCCAGGTACAGCCCCCCACCTTTCCAGTTGCTTTTTCCCTTGCAGTTCTACCGTGATGTGAAGGATTGGTGGCTTTTTGGCTTCTATTTCTGCCTTCCCTTGGTGTGCACTGGCATCTTCTACACTCTCATGTCATGTGAGATGTTGAGCAAGAGAAACGGCATGAGAATTGCTCTGAATGACCACATGAAACGGGTACGAAAACCAGGAAGGCAGAAACTCTGCTGTTTCCCAAAGAGGGGGGGCATTCTGTTGGAGGGGGGAACACTCATCTGTCCCTGTAAAGGACACGTAGGAGCTGACATCACCTCTCAGTGGTCAAAGGATGCTGGCACATCGACACAAATGCATGGATCAGACCAGGAAGAGGAGCCTCCAGCTCTGCAACCTCCAGTCTTGGGGACAACCCCAAACCCTGTGGCCATAAACCAGCTTGATTTTCATTTCCTTATGGTTATTTATCTCTGTGCCAGCCCAGGTCACTGCGAACGAGACCAAATGCTGAATGTGCCACCTCATAGACCAAGGGGTGCAGGGAAAAGGACAGTTTACTGTCCCCTCCCATGCTTTGCAGGATGATCCCTCGAGACAGACCTGAGTCACAATAGCATGGTGTGAAGGGTGGATGGATGAGGGCCCCATGTCCCAGGGGGTATCACCCCAGCAAAATCACCAGGAACAATGGTGCAAAGGGGCGTGAAGGAGTCTGGTCCATCTTGTGCTGCTGGAACCCTACTCCTTTCTGCAGTTTGTCTCTCAGACTCCTCCCCACGATGCAGGATTTGGGAGGTGCAGGTTGTGCTTTAGTCTCAAATGGGGTTCCCAGCCACCACCAGGTTACAGAAATTACTTGAAGAGCCTTTGCTCAGAACAGGGAGATGGTGCTTTGCTCTACTCGCTTTCCAGTGCTCAGCCAGACCATCCCTTCTCTCCTGCCCACCTTCTCTTTGCAGCGCCGGGAGGTGGCCAAGACTGTGTTCTGCCTCGTGGTGATCTTTGCGCTCTGCTGGCTGCCGCTCCACCTCAGCCGCATCCTCAAAAAGACCATCTATGACCAGACGGACCCCAACAGATGTGAACTGCTCAGGTAGGGGCATCAACAGGAGGGTTCTGTGCTGGGAGCCCCTGCAGGCACCAGCAGAGGCTCTGCTGGCTGGTAGCACCTTGTTTCAATAGCTCCTTTCTAGGTGGCGTTGCTCTCCTGAGAGGCACAGAGAAAGGGTTTGGGAACCCACCCCCATAAGAAGGGAAGAAGTTAAAGACTGAAATGTCTCTAGAAAGCTATGGGTTAAAGAGGCCTCCTGGGCAGAGAAAGGTTCCCCACAGGGCTAAGGGGACTGCATCACATCTGAGGGCTGTACACACTTCTTGCTACTCGGCAAGCATCTGCCTTTTGCTCTTCTCTTTACCCATCAAGCCAAGATCAAGTTCTGGCCACACGCTGCTACTGTGCGCGAGTTTGAGAACATCAGGGTGACCAGGGGAAATCAGATCTCATGCTCTCAATTTCCTTGGGGAATGCTCCTCACAAGCAAAAGTGTTGTGTGGTTGCAGGAAGGATGGCTTTGTGCTCACCTCCATGGAAGTTCCCAGGCCAGGCAGTTGGCAGGCAGTTTGGAAACCCTCCCTCAGGTCTCCATAAGCTTTCAACACACCCATCCTCTTCTCTCCCCTCCCGCCTCAGTTTCCTCCTAGTTATGGATTACTTCGGGATCAACATGGCCTCTCTCAACTCCTGCATCAACCCCGTGGCTCTCTACTTCGTCAGTCGGAAGTTCAAGAACTGCTTCCAGGTAGGCTTGACCCTTCCAGAGTTCATGGCCATGGTGACCATTATCAGACACCAGTCCCAGGGCCACAAAGTCCCACAGGCCAGGCATGGCGCAGCCAGAGGTGCTTCCACCACAGCGAACCTCGGTGTTCGCCTCATCCTGTAAACACCAAAATTGCTCTCCAGCTTGGTGTTGGCCAATACATCCAGTAGAGCAGGAGCAGAGGCAGGTCTGGGCCTTGCAGCTCCTGGCTGCCAACGTCCTCATCAAAGACGTGCTGGAGCTGCTAGCAGCCAACAGGATTCCCCTCTTTGCTCATCTACTGATCACATTTCCCTTCCCATATTTCTTCCCTGCTAGCTGCCTCTCTTCCCAGCTTCAAGTACACTAGAGGTCACTGCCCTTTTGCCAGCGTAAGACCTAGGAGAAGCCAGAAATGTCTTTCTGGATCAGAAGCATCCCCATAAAACATCAGCCCAGGGACTGGGGCTGCTTTAAAATTTGAGCCTAAGTCACTCAGAGATAATTTTCAGGAGTATCACACAATGTCCTGAGCTGGGAGGGACCCACAAGGACCATCAAGTCCAACTCCTGGCCCTGCACAGGACACCCCAACATTCACACCGTGGGGCTGAGGGCCTTGGCCAGATGCTTCTGGAATATTGTCAGGCTCGGTGCCGTGACTGCTTCCCTGGGAGCTGTTCCAGGGCTCCACCACCCTCTGGGGAAGAACCTTGTCCTCGTGTCCAACCCAACCCTCCCCTGACACATCTTCCTGCCATTCCCTTGGGTCTTGTCATTGGTGGCCAGAGAGAAGAGGTCAGCACCTGTTCATCATAGAATCACTAGGTTGGAAAGGACCCACCGGATCATCATGTCCAGCCATTCCCATCAATCACTAAACCATGTCCCTCAGCACCTCATCCACCCGTCCCTTAAACCCCTCCAAGGAAGGTGACTCAACCCCCTCCCTGAACAACCTCTGCCAGTGCCCAATGACCCTTTCCATCAAAATTTTTTTTCTTGATGTCCAGCCTGAACCTCCCCTGGGGGAGCTTGAGGCCATTCCCTCTCGTCCTGTCCCCTGTCACTTGGGAGAAGAGCCCGGCTCCCTCCTCTCTACAACCTCCTTTCAGGTAGTTGTAGAGAGCAATGAGGTCTCCCCTCAGCCTCCTCTTCTCCAGGCTAAACAACCCCAGCTCTCTCAGCAGTTCCTCACAAGACTTGTTCTCCAGCCCTTCCTCCTCCTCTGGTGAGGAAGCTGCAGAGCATGATGAGTTTTCCCCTCAGTCTCCTCTTTTCCAGTAGTGGAGCCCTGAGAAAGGAAGAGGATGGGATGGGATGGGATGGGATGGGATGGGATGGGATGGGATGGGATGGGATGGGATGGGATGGGATGGGATGGGATGGGATGGGAAGGGAAGGGAATCACCTCACAGCTGCTGTGGCAAAAGGAATAGTTGAGCCCAGGCAAACATCCCCTGTATTTTCTGTGCACCAAGACAAGGAAACATAACTACCAGGGGTACCCAAGGCTTCAGTATGTTCATTTTCTATCCACACCAGCCCTACCTTGGAACCCTTGCTCCCAGCAGATCCCCAGCCAGGCTCAGGAGCACAGGCTGCCATTCCCAGCCTGGCACTGCACAGCTTGACTTCCCAACACAAGTGAGGGAGCATTTCCTCCTTTTTGACCCTGCAGCCCATGCTTGTAACCTCTCCCTCCACCCTCCTGTCTCCCCACAGTCCTGCCTTTGCTGCTGGTGCCAGAGACCAGCTCTGAGCATCACCCCGACAGACGAGAAGGGCTCCATTGGGAAGTGGAAAGCCAACGGGCAGGAGCTTGGGCTGGACCGGAGCAGCTCCCGCTTGAGTAACAAGTACAGCTCCTCCTAAAGCCGAGCCGCCCGCGGGGCCGAGAGGAGAAGGCACTGGGCCAGGACCCCGCCATTTCTTCCACGTGGCCATTTTTCTGGCTGGGTTTGAATCATTTTTTGCCTTCGTGCTACAACCCACCTGGAAGGAGCTGCAGCATCGCACGGCCCCCGGGACTGAACGCAGCCTCTGAACCACGCTGCTCCATCACAAGCTGCCTCTGGAGGAGGGGGAAGAGGATTCAGATCCTTGTAGGATTTTTCATTTCCTTGCAGGAAAACCAAGTGACGTATGGCCATTTGTCTTGGGTGGGAATGCGGGATGGGGAGACATGCGTGAAAATGGAAGGGAGGCTGAAACGTGGTCACTTTGAGATGGATGTAGGATGAGGTGGAGGAGAGGACCATGAGGGACCATTTACAGCTGAAAAAGCCGAAGAAAAGCTTTGATAACATCCCTTAACATCTCCCTCTGTGTGTCCCTGGGCAGAAAGCCAGGATAAGATCCAGGCACCGTAGATGTCTGGTAGATCATCAATGAAATCTCCTCCTGTTCATGGTAGGGAGGGAAGGGCAGTAACTCAGCTTCATTGTGTGACCAACCTCACCCGGGGAACCCTAGAAGTCCTCCTCCTCTTCACCTTTTCCCGGGAAATCTGCTCCAGGCTCCCCCCCGGGGATAACATTCGCCCCACAAGACACTGATGCCACTTGACTGCACAGCAGCCAGGAGCAGGTAACCTTGGTGTCATCAGCTCCAGCTTTCCCCTCCCCAGGAACAAGTGAGCTCCTGGCTAACTGCACACGGTTGCTGGCCCAGGGCTGTCTTTCTAGGGAAGGGTTTGTAAGTCAGGGAAGACAGGGGCTCACCTTTCCAACCCCCTGTGAAACCAGGAAGCAGCAAATTCTCTGCCTGACACTGGATACAAGGGAGATGATCCAGATGTTCCAGAAGAGCATCCAGCCTTGATCCATGGTCTTCAGCAGCTGGGAAGAGCACAGCCTCCTTCAGCCACTGGCTCCCAGGAGGGGGATCGCCCCCGAGACCACAGCCTGAAGGGAAAGAAGGAGTGTCCTACATTTTGATGTCAACAAGGCCGAGCTCCAATGGGACAGTGGGGCTGGACCCCAGAGATGCACATCCTCATGATCAAAGTAAGGTGGAAAAGGCAACAAGGAAGGTCTGGTCTCGGCTGAAAGAGCTGCTGGAGCTAACTGCAAAATGACAAAGAGCTTTCATAAATTTACTATTGAAAATAATTCATCCCCGAGTGGTTTTCCAGCACATTTTCCTAAAAAATCATGCTTGCTGAAACTTTAAGAAAACTTATATGAGAAAGTTTTTTTATGACTTTACTGTTGTTTTTTTCCTCTCTCTTTCTTCTTTTCACTTTGTCACGAGGAAAAAAAATGGAGAGAGGAAAAAGGAAGAATACAAAAGACCTGTAAATAAAGCAAAATCTTTTCCAAGTCTTGGCTTTTTCAGCTTGGCTTTCATTGAAATGCCAATGTTTTACACAGAAATTGCATTTTTGAAAGACAAAGGGGTTTCAATGACAACAGCAGGACTGACGAAAGAGGGGGGACTGAGATGAGATCTTGGGAATAAACGTTCTGCTGTGAGGGTGGGGAGGCCCTGGCCCAGGTTGCCCAGAGCAGTGGTGGCTGCCCCATCCCTGGAGGGGTTCAAGGATGGTTTGGATGAGGTTTGGAGCTCCTGATCCAGTGGGAGGTGTCCCTGCTCATGACAGGGGGTGGGACTGGATGAGCTTTGAGGTCCCTTCTGACCAAAATCATCCTGTAGTTCACTGATTCTGTGCTTGCTCCTACGCAATGAGGTGAAACTATGCGCCCCTACGGCATCCCCAAAACTTGTATGAAATCGTGCTTTAACCACCAACGGGTTTCCAGCATGAAGAAACCAGGCCAGACAGGATTAGCCAAAGTCAAAGCACCCACCCACTACAGATATGAGACCATGTTGGCATGGGCAGGATGAATCCAGTGCAGCAAACCAAGCAGCAGGGAAGCCTTACAAAATGTAGGGTTTTAGCTGGCTTCTTGGCCCAATCATGTGTGAACCCAGCCCCCTTGCCAGCCTGTCAGAGAGACCAAGTCTGTCAATTTGTACTTGAAAGAGCAATTTTGTAGAGGAAACCTTACATTTTACATCCTCCCTCTCACTCCTCTGTATGTTAATAAAACACGTTGGTGTTTGAAAGGAAAAATCTCTGGGTGTTTCTTATAAAGCAGCAGGGGAGCTGCGAAATCTGCTAAACACATAACTGAGCATCAGCAGGTTCTTTTGGTAGCTGCAGACCTCTGCCGGAGGAAAGCGGTGTCCCCCCTGCACAGAGCACGCCGGAAAGGTTCAAAATCCTCTGCCCTGCGTGGAGCAAAAAAACTCCTGCCATTTCATGCCACATTACACTTAACAAAAAACTTCCACTTAGCTGCCAGCAGATCCAAACAAAGTTGAGGTTTCAGTTTTGTACCCTTTCAACCTGCACATGAGGAGACGTCTGGGCTTGCCTTTGTCTGCACTCCTCAGGGGGTCAAAAAAGGCAAGTGTTTCTTTATTCATCTCAGCCCCTAAATGAGCAGAGTATCGCTTTATAATGATCTGTTCAAAAAGAAAGGCTGGCCACGGCTGTTGGAGTCAACTGCACTGGTGCCTGTAACAGAAAGATTTCATAGAATCATGGAATAGTTTGGGTTGGAAGGGACCTTAAAGCCCATCCGGTCCCACAGACAGTGATGCCACCCACTGGATTGCATCGGGAGAGGTTGCTGCCTCTCTAAAAGCTGGATGTTACCGCATGGAACCCCTTTACTCCCTATGGACTTGGGGCAGACTGACCACGCACCGAATACCTGCAAACCATGTGATCTGAAAACCCTGAGCAGGAAACAGCAAGGAGAGGGAAAGAAAGAAGATGGAAAAGCTGCCTTCTAGCCATCATTTTCCACACCCGTGTCGAGCTGAATGCAGCGTCGCCTCCACAGCATCACTTCATACACTTTATTATTAGAGAAAATACAGGTTTGCATCAAAGCATCGTAGAAAAAAATAACCAAATAAAAACACAAGGAGTTCAACACGCAGACACTACAAACATCCACCAGGACTGTCATCCCCAAACGTTATTGCATCTCTTCCTCCCTCTGGGCTCTGTATTCCTTCATGCTACTCTGCAAACAAGAGCAAAGGACAAACGTTAACAGCAGGTACCTGAGTGACTCAAGTACCACAGTGCCACCAGCCCGGTGTGCGCTGTGACTGCTCTGTTCAGCGCCTGGAAAGGCGGAGGGACCTGAGAAGCTCTGACAGAACTCCAGGTACTTTCAGAAGTCACAGAGGTTCACAATGTAAGGGAAAGGGAGCCAAGCTACAGCTCAGGTCAGGGACAGAATGATTCACATCCGAAGTGTCTACAGGTCACAGCCCACCCCTTCTGCCTCTGAGACCAAGAGGTAGAAAAGGCCCCTGAGCAATTCAGGAATAGTCTCACCTCAAAGGTGTTGAGCACATGTTGGCAAACACCCATCAGGTCGTTCAGCCCTTTCCGGAATGGCTCAACAGCAGGAAGGGCCCCTTTAGGAAGGAAGATGTGTTAGTGAGAGGGGAGGTGGATTCCAAAGGGCTGGTAGCCCTGTCCCTCACTGCTCTGAGGCAGTGTGGTTGATACCACCATGGCCAGGGACAGTCCTCGCAATCAGGAGAGTCTCATACTCAGGGGACGCGACCACGTGCTTCCCTCCACCCGGCCACCACCAGCAGCCTCAGAGCTGAGCTCAGTGTGGTGGTGCAGGCCACGGCCCAGCAACAGCAGGTGCTTATCCTGCAGTTAATCCCATGGGGAAGAGGTTCCCTTGGCAAAGCAAACAGCCTGAGCACTCATTAGTTTCAGGAAATTAAAAGAGTCAGCAAGCACAAACTAGACACTTGCTTCCAGGAAGTGGCTTCCACATATTAGCCAACAGGAAAGCTGGGGAGGGGCTCTGGATCAGGGTGGGCAGGGACAGGATGAGGGGAATGGTTTCAGCTGCAAGAGGGGAGAGTCAGATGAGATCTGAGGAAGAAATGCTTTGGTGTAGAGGGTGGGGAGGCCCTGGCCCAGGCTGCCCAGAGCAGTGGTGGCTGCCCCATCCCTGGAGGGGTTCAAGGCCAGGTTGGATGAGGCTTGGAGCCCCTGACCCAGTGGGAGGTGTCCCTGCCCATGGCAGGGGTTGGAACTGGTGGGCTTTAAGGTCCCTTCCAAGCCAAACCATTCCATGATTTTATCTGATGCTCAAGGGAACAGTCCCATGAGGAAAGAATAAAATAACAAGGTCCCCCTCAGCAGCAGACAAAGCCATGGAGCTGCAGGGTGGGTGTGCTGGGAGGAGGGACCAACTGCAAGAGGCTCAGAGCTGTCAGCACTCAGGGAACAAAGTCCTCTTTGGAAGGCAAGGTGAAAGATGGAACAGACTGATGAGGCTTTTCAGAAGAGCTTTGGGTCATAACCTGAGGACCAAAGCTGCAAGACAGCCAAGAAGGAGAAGCAGAAACAAATTATCTCATTGCAGCCACATATGTCAGCACATTCTGGCTTTGCTTTCCAATCTGCTTGCTGATTTAGGAGCAGATAGAGCACTCATCACCTGGGACAGTGAACAGCAGATCTACGCTACTCCTGTGCCTACTGCCAGCCAACCCAAATAACTGGGACCAGGCAAAGGCCGTGGGCTTGTGGGGTCTCAGCTGGTTCAGCCCAACAGCTGGGAGACAGAAGAGCTGTGGCACAACAGCTCAGAGCAACAGCATTGCAGGTGGCAGCAGAGAAGAGAGAGAAAAGTGCTTTTCTTTATTTAAAGGACTCATAGTGGAAACCTGACAACAGGAGGGGGAATTCCAGAAAAGAAGGGCCCCAGCCACAAAGGAAACATGCACACCAGTACCTCTGGTCTGGATCCGGAAGTTGATCTTGCTTTCAGAGGGGTGTGTGATGCAGTAGCCACAGAACTCTACATCAGGGCTGCAGGAGGGGAGAGAGGAGAAGACAGCAGTGAAACCCAGGCCGATCCACAGCAAATCTCAGGGAAGGCAGAGGCTCAGGCCACCCAGACCTGCTGAGGCTCAGGACATTCCCGAAATGACTGAGAGTCTTATGGAAGGGATAGGCTGAAGGAAAATCACCTTCATCCATCTCTGAGCTACAGCTGGAGCTTTGCAAAGGAAAGACATGACTGGCACGATTGTAGGCACCATCCTGGCACCACCAGAGGTACACTGGCAGGCCTGAAGAGATCAAACAGGGGATCCTGGATGCTTGGAAACCCCACTGTACACGAACCTGTTGCAGTTCTGCTGGACATTAATAGGGTTTGGGGCACAGCAAGGGGTTACTTAGGAGGTTTGCAGGGTGCAGGCATCTGCCTTCATAAGCTGAGGCGGTTGGTAGAACATTCGTGCACCCGATAGAAAGAACAGTCCTGTGCAAGGACCCTGAAGGTTCTTGTCATGGTGGTTTATGAGAGAAATTCACACGTCACCTGCAGTGCCACTGTCATTTGACATGAAGTCCTGAACTCCTGCTGCAATTCCTCTAAGGAATTCCTCTACATAAACTCTCAATGCTGTGCAGCTCAATCAAACACAGCAACTAAGGTGAACCCATTTGTATATTTTGATGGGGGCAGCAGAATAATAAATTCCCAGCATCAATTCCTGCATCTTCATGCAAGAATGAAAGACGATCAATTGGCTTAATGCTGGCTGGTCCTTTTCTGACAGCACGTGTCCCAGGAGCAGACAGAGACTGCCCGACCACGTGTTCTTACACAGAGCTGTGCAAGACTTTACCCAGGGCCAAATAACACATACAGGCTGGCTGTTCCCTAGGGGATGGGAAGCTGGAAGCCATGAATTGTAAGACAGTGGACACAGCAGAGGCTTTTCCAGCCAGACTCATCCCACTGAATGCAAGCAAGGAAGTAAGGCGGGTGTGAAGGTGGCAGCTGGGGCCAGCCAAGGCTTAAAAAGACCTTAAAAGGCATGTAGAGAGGTGGTTTCTGACCATTTGCAACACTTCAGCAACAACTGAGATGCAGATTAGAAAGGAGAAGGCCAGCACAGGAGACAGAGGCTCCACTTACTTCTTCATGACCATGTATCGAAGGGCGTTGCCAAGCGTGTGGTCCTCATCGTGCAACACAAACGTGACGCAGTCTCCATCTGTCCCATCTGCCTGGACCTGCCACAAATGGAGAAAGAGATGCTGTAAGTCTCTTTGAGGCAATGAACACCAGGCCAAGGGTGAAGAATGAATCATTGTGTGCAGCTGAGCTCACTGCACCAGAGTCACTGGGAGGGCCTGTAGGTCTGGCTGGGCCATCTCCACAGCTCAGGTCTTGGGTTCTGCGCAGTTACCAAGAGCAGAGGAGGAAAAAGTGCAGAATTAAAGACCCCAGAGAACTCTCCCTGGTTATCAAAGTGCCTGTGCATCCTTCCTCTCCACAGGAGAGGAACCCAAAGAAACCTGTGGCTTCCAGGGTGGAAAAAGGCTGAGAGCAACTGTTTCAGGTTGGTGAGATCCCAGGTTCCGTCACTGGCCCGTGGGGCTAGACAGGAATGAGAGGGACAGTCAGAAAATGCTGTTGTGTGTCAGCAGGGAAATCTCATCCCAGTTTGAAAGCAAAAGGAGCTGGAAGCCCAAATTCCTGTGCAGGGGATGAGCCTGGGGAGCCCACCAGCTGCAAGGAATGCTGCAACACCAGCAGCCAGCCCCTAATCCTCCCGCTGCTTTCGGTTTGGGTGCCTATAAACAGCTTTGCCAGCCAAAGCTTCCTGAGAAGCCTGGTTTGGGACCCCTCCAAACCCCACAAGTCGCCTAATTAATTGCTCAGCTGTCAGAGGGCTGGTGAGCCTCTGCCCTCTCCCTCAGCTCCGCGCAGCCACTGCGGAGCCAGAGGCGCCCAGACAGTCCCAACCGCTTCCCCTCTCGGCAGCAGAGAGGTTCCAAGGTTAAGTGCAGGGCTGGGTTAAGACAAGCGCTGCTCTCATTGCATCCTGCCCATAGCCAAATCCGCAACCGCTCCTGGGGATTTACAACCCCTCTCAGCACAGTCCCCTTCCTTCTTCTGCTGCCACGAGGACTTAACTCAGCAGTTCCAAAGGGACACGCAGACTGATTTTCCACGGAGAAGGAGATCACCCAGACCCGCAGGACAACTCGAATGCAGGCTTCCTGCACACCGGCTATCACAGAATCATAGAATCACAGAACAGTTTGGGTTGGAAAAGACCTTAAAGCCCATCCAGTCCCACCCCTGCCATGGGCAGGGACACCTCCCACTGGATCAGGGGCTCCAAGCCCATCCAGCCTGGCCTTGAACCCCTCCAGGGATGGGGCAGCCACCCCTGCTCTGGGCAACCTGGGCCAGGGCCTCCCCACCCTCATCATGAAGAATTTCTTCCTAATGTCTAATCTAAATCTTCCCCCTTCTCACTTAAAGCCTCACCTCATCACTCCATGCCCTTGTAAAAACTCCTTCCCTAGCTTTCTTGTAGGCCCTTTCACGTAGCAGAAGGTTGCAATAAGGTCACCCTGGAGCCTCTCCCCAGAGCAGGGTAGGTGCGGTACAGCAACACCACAGCGAGAACGGAGAGGTTGGACTGACAGGGTGTCACTCACATCCCACATCCCAGAAACAGTTAAGTCTTCCTGAAGAATTAAAATAAGGCAGTGTGGCAAACCACCTCCCCTTGGTGTGGAAGGACGACACAAAAGTGGCATTTCTCAGGACACTCGGGCAGCCAGCAGCGTGGATGAAATGAGCACTGGGGGCAGTTTTGGGCACCATAGGATAAAAAGGATCTAAAAGTTAAAGGAGAGCGTCCAGAGAAGGGCACGGAGTTGATGAAGGATTTAAAGGAGAAGCGTTTAAAGGAGAAGCATGTGAGGAGCAGGTGCAGTCACTTGGTCTGTTCCGCCTGGAGAAGAGGAGACCAAGGGGAGACCTCATTGTGCTCTGCAGTGAGGTTGGAAAAGCCCTCTCGGTTCATCCAGTCCAACCATCAGCCCAACTCCACCGTGCCAAATAAACCATGTCCCCAAGTGCCATGGCCACATGTTTTTTGAACCCCTCCAGGGATGGAGACCCCCCCACTGCCCTGGGCAATCTCTGCCAGGGCTTCACCACTCTTTTGGTAAAGAAATTTTCCCTAATATCCAACCTAAACCCCTCCTGCTGCAACTTGAGGCCATTTCTTCTTGTCCTGACCCTCGTTATTTGGAAGGAGCAACAAAATAAGTAAAGTAAAATACATCAGTCCTGACCTCTAGCTGCTTCTGTTCCCTGTAGGGCGACCTCAAACACCAAAATGCCAAGAAATTTACATAAAAGGTTGGACTCGATGATCCGGTGGGTCTCTTCCAACCTGGTTATTCTATGATTCTATGATTTCTCCCTGTCTCTCTTGTTTCAGGGAACACTGCTGGCTCTCCTCAGTTCCTTTTCCTGCTGCTGCTCACAGACACTGCAGCAGAGCAGCCACCCCACGCCAGGGAAAAGCAAATGGGTTTCCAGGTAGCAAAAAGCCAGGCAGGGCTGTGTAGGTCTCTACATGGTGACAGCTCAGGACAATTCCAGGGAAGCAGCGGCTCGGAGCCCAGCTGGAATCCTGTGGCTACTGGTGTTCCCTGGGGTCAGTACTGGGCCCAGCCTTGTTGAGCATCTTCATCCATGACCTGGATGAGAGGACAGAGCACATCTGCACATTTGCTGATGAGGCAGAAAGGGAGGAGCAGCAGATCCACCAGAAGCAAGACCTGGACAGGCTGGAGAGTTTGCCAGGAAGGAATCTCATGGAGTCCAACCAAGGGAAGAGAAGAGTCCTGCACCTGCGGAGGAACAACCCCTGCAGCAGTGCCGGTGAGGGGCGTCAGTCTAGAAGCAGCCACGCAGAGAAGGACCTGGGGGTCCTGGAGACACCAAACCAACTGTAAGCCAGCAACGTGCCCTTGGCCAAGACCAAGGGTCTCTTGGGATGCATGGAGAAAAGCGTGGCCAGCAGGATGAGGGAGGTTCTCTTCCCACCCTGCGCTGCCTCAGGGAAGCCCCATCTGGAATCTTGTGCCCAGTTCTGGGCTCCCCATCTCAGGAGAGACGAGAAATAACTGGAGAGAGTCCAGCAGAGGCGATGAGGGGGCAGGATCATCTCCATTATGCAGAAGGGCTGAGAGCACTTGGTCTGTTCTGCCTCGAGAGGAGCAGAGAGAGGATCCCATCAATGCTGATTGATATCTGACAGGCCAGTGCAGGAGCAGGGGGCCAGACTCTGCTCAGTGGTGCCCAGAAATGGGACAGGGGGCACTGGACACAAACTGGACCGTGGGAAGTTCCACCTGAACATGAGAAAAAATTTCATTCCTATGCAGGTGATGGAGCACTGGAACTTGTGCCCAGGGAGAGTGTGGAGTCTCCATCTCTGCAGATATTCCAGCCTGCTTGGATGTGCTCCTGTGCAACTGCTGAGATGCTCCTGCTGTAGCGGGGGTGGGACTGGATGAGCCCAGAGGGCCCCGTCAGACCTGCTGCTCTGGTGCTGCACTAGGAAATCACAGAATGGTTTGAGGTGGAAGAGACCTTAAAGATCAGCTAATACCAATGCTTCCTGCCATGGGCAGGGACACCTCCCACTGGATCAGGGGCTCCAAGCCCCATCCAGCCTGGCCTTGAACCCCTCCAGGGATGGGGCAGCCACCACTGCTCTGGGCAACCTGGGCCAGGGCCTCCCCACCCTCACAGCAAAACATTTCTGCCTAAGATCTCATCTCAATTTCCCTTCTTACAGCTCAAAACAGCTCCCCCTCATCCTGTCCCTGCACTCCCTGATCAAGAGCCCCTCCCCAGCTTTCCTGGAGCCCCTTTCAGGGCTGGAAACTGCTCTGAAGTCTCTCTGCAGCTTTCGCTGAACAACCCCAACTCTCTCAGCCTGTCCTCACACAGGAGGTGCTCCAGCTCATGCATCATCTCCGTGGCCTCCTCTGGCCTCACTCCAACAGCTCCATGTCCTTCCCGTGCTGAGGACTCCAGAACTGGACACAGGGCTCCAGGTTTGGTCTCAGCAGAGCGGAGCAGAGGGGCAGAATCCCCTCCCTCCCTGCTGCTCCCACTGCTCGGGATGCAGCCCAGGACGCGGGTGGTTTCTGAGCTGGGAGCACACGTTGTGGCTCATGTTGAGCTTCTCCTCCCAGTCCTTCCCCCCAGGCCGCTCCCGACCCCACCACCCTCAGCCCGTGCCTGTGCCCGGTCGCCCCCGGCCGTGTGGAACCTCACGGGACTCCCAGAGCATCGGCGGCCGCCGCGGGCCCAGCCCGGATCCGCCGCTTCCCGGTTCCCCCGTGGCTCTGTCCTCGCTGTCGCCGTATGTCCCAGGGCGAGGAGCGGCCCCCGGTCCCCTCAGCCCTCACTCACCGTCTCCAGCGCTGCCTTCCTCTCGCCCTCCTCCGCCATGGCTGCCGGACTACAGCTCCCGGCAGCCCACGCGCTGGGGAACGCACTTCCGGCGAAGAGGACCCTAGCTTCCGGCGTGCCGCGTAGGGAGGACTACAACTCCCGGCAGCCAACACGAGACGGGGACAACGCTCTTCCGTCCAAGAGGGCGCCAGCTTCCGGCGTTTTGCGGACGGAGGACTACACCTCCCGGCAAACCTCGCAGCGAAGTTAACAACTTCCGGCAATGAGCACTACATTTTCCGGCGAGTAGAACTACAGCTTCCTGCGGTTTTGGCGGCGGGGACTACAACTCCCGGCAGTCCCCGCGGCGCCCCGTCGGAAGCGCATCGCGGCGGCCCGGGCCGGGGGGGCCCTGCGAGCGGTCGGTGCCGCGGCGGGCGGTGAGCGGCGGCGGGGAGGGCGATCCCGGGCCCTCCGGGGGCGATGAGCGGCGGGGCCTCCCGTTCCTTGTGGGGAACAGCCGCGGCCGGGCCGGGCTGGGGGGCGGGGAAGGGCCTGCAGGTCCGGGGCCGGGGCGGGTGGGGCGGGGGCCGCGTCCCGGGGCGGCGGCTGCGGGGGTCACTGAGGCCTGAGGGGCTTCCTCAGGGAGGGACACGGGGCTCTTGGAGCGAGGCCGGAGGAGGCCACGGAGATGATCCGAGGGCTGGAGAACCTCCTGTATGAGGACAGGCTGGGAGAGTTGGGGTTGTTCAGCCTGGAGAAGAGAAGGCTGCAGGAAGACCTTAGAGCAGCTTCCAGTGCTGAAAGGGGCTGCAGGAAAGCTGGGGAGGGGCTTTTTACCAGGATCTGGAGTGATAGGATGAAGGGGATTGGGTTTGAGCTGCAAGAGGGGAGATTGAGATGAGACCTTAGAAATGTTTTGGTGTGAGGGTGGGGAGGCCCTGGCCCAGGTTGCCCAGAGCAGGGGTGGCTGCCCCATCCCTGGAGGGGTTCAAGGCCAGGCTGGATGGGGCTTGGAGCCCCTGATCCAGTGGGAGGTGTCCCTGCCCGTGGCAGGGCGTGGAACCGGGTGGGCTTTAAGGTCCTTTCCAACCCAAAGCGTTCTATCATTCTGTGATCACAGCGGAGCTTTCAGCTGAAGTGCTGGGAGGAAGCATATGTTACCTCTCTGGAGAGCTGCTTAGTCTGTAGCTGTCATGTTTAGGTTCTTCACCCCTTCTAAACACTGTTGGAAAAGGTGTTAGGCCTGGAAGAGAAGCTGGATTAATTCTCCTTGACAATTTTTTTCTGTAGTGATGAAGCTGATGTGCCTGCGGTAAGGAAAGGCAGAGGAAAAGCTGAGCTTCTGTTAAGTTGGTACTCAAATGTGCTGCTTCTCAAGCTTAAAATGAACAAATAAACACCAGGACTTAATGTTGGAATTTCCTTTAAAGAAATAATAACTCCCAGGTGCCAAGGAAGGGTTAAAGGGAAGTCCAGGACATAAACGATTTTCTTATTGCAGTCAGGCTGTTTGCAACTTGCAGAGTTGCAAAATCCACACTGGTTTCATTTCTAATGCCAGTGGCAATGTGACACCCCTGCTTTCTGCAAAGAGGATTTCTGGGGCCATCAGTGGTGATGTCCTCCATCGCTCGCTGGTGCTGAGGCTGAGAACCTGCTGGTCCTGAGGAGGGGCTGACAAGTGCCTCTCAGCTGGGAGGCATGAACACAGTCATCTGGCTTCACTTCTTGCCCCAGCTGGCATAGCTGCTGTCCCGTGGCTTATTCCATGTCAATGAAGTCAGAACAACCAACAAGCTGGTTTGTGTCTTGCTTGAAAATGATAAATCATCCTTCTAACGGTTTTAAATGCCACGGTGAAGGCTGAACCCGTGTCACATGCTTTAAGAAGCTGCAGGATTTTCTGCGCCCTCCTCAGTCAAATATCAGGGATGCATAGTGTGAAGAACTATTTCCTGCTGCCAGAGCCTGACCTTGGTCTCTGGTTTTGTTCTTGCTCTACAGCTGGTGAGGAATCCAGCCTTTCTGCTCTGCCTTCTTTCTCCTTGGGTATCTTTGCACTGAGGAGTTTCCTGAGAATGAGTGGAAGGGGAAAAACCATCACCCTTGCTTTTCCATGTTCTGTACCTTCCATGGTCGTCTTCAGGTGTCCGTGGACATTACTTAATGGACCACAACGCTCTGGAGGTTGGAAGATTATTCTCCTCTTGGATGTACAAGAGTTGGGGCTTTTTCTCTGACACAGACGGGGTTGGTGATGAGCCTGTGGCTGTGGGAGGAAACAAAACCAACCCAACTCTTCGTCATCTCTTTGTTTTATGTGAGCTGGAGCTCGTTCCGGGCAGGAAGGGGTTGAGACAGGACAGGGGAAGAGCTGATTACAAACCCCGGTGCCTTCACCAGTAGGGAAGGGTGCTCTGCTGGGTCTGGGTGCTCTTCGATCCCTTCCTTCCTAGCAGGTGTGTCAGCTGGCTGTAAATCCTGGGGTTTAAATCCCTGAGTCGTGTTCGGATTAGGTTGGCACCTGGGTGAGAGCACTGGATGGGAAAGAAGTGGGTGCAGTAAGTGAGGAGAAGGGAAGCTGTCGTATCAAAAAGAGCAGCAGGATACGCAGCTGCCTTTGCTCTGACCACGGGTCTTGCTCTGAGAGAGGGTAAGTGAGAAGCAAGCCATGCAAAGCAGCATGAGGAGCTTCCTCCAGGCCCTCGATCAAAGGGAGGAGGCACATCTGTGAGTTGCAGGAGTACCTGCTCTGGGCCAGGAGGAAGTGAAAGCGGCAGATCTGTTTTGGGGAGCTGCTGCGAAATGCTTGGGTGCCTCCTCCCCCTTTTGATTATTGATGCCCCTTTGTTGTGTTACTGGTCAGAAAGAGTTGAAGAGAGCAACTTCTCTGGGAACTTGCACCTGCACGGTGTGAGGCTGTCTGGTGTGTTCTCCCTTCCCCTTTAGAGGCACTGAGAACTCTCTTGTGTCCTCTAGAGCGCGCTTGGCTGGGTGCTCTGCTCCGAAGAAGTGTCCTTTGAGACCTCCTACTGCTCTTCTTCCCACTTTGCTTGCGGTGTCCCCTTCTCCAGACTCATCCTCTGCCCTTCAGCTGTGCTGGCTCTGAATACCTCAGTGCCACCAGGTGGTTGTGGCTTATCCATGGAGAGTCTGCTCTGAATAACTCCATCCGTTTATTCTTTTTCCCTCCAAGCTGAGCTCTTAAGCCTGCAGGATGTTTTGGAGATTACCTGCCTGTTGCTGGCCAAGCTTAGCCTGACAAAGTGAGCTCTGATGCACCACCCCACGGTGGTGACCACAGCTCAGCTTCGCAGCCTGGTTAACAGCTCTGCGTTCCTCCGTGGCCTCTCTGCCACTGTTGCAGCGATCCTCTGTGCATCAGTTCCAATGAAAGCCTAAGCTGATCAGAGCAGATCCGTCTGCACAGCGCTGGTACGGAGAAGATCAATAGGTCATGGAATCTCAGAATCGTTAAGGATGGAAAAGACCTCTCGGCTCATCCAATCCAACTGTCAGCCTGACCCCACCATGCCTGCTAAACCATGTCGACAGGTGCACAGTTTTTTAACCTGTCCAGGAGACTCCATCGCTGCCCTAGGCAGCTTCTGCCAATGATTCACTGCTGTTTCAGTGAAAAAATGTTTGTAATATTCAATGTAAACCTCCCCTGGTGCAACTTGAGGCCATTTCCTCTCATCCTATCGCTTGTTGCTTGGGAGCAGAGCCCAGCACCCACCTCATTCCAACCCCCTTTCTGGGAGCTGCAGGGAGCAATGAGGTCTCCCCTCAGCCTCCTCCAGGCTAAACAGCCCCAGGTCCCTCAGCCGCTCCCAGAATCCCTGTTCTTAGCCCCTTCCCCATCTCCGTTCCCTTCTCTGGACACGCTCCAGCCCCTCAATGTCTTTATTGTACTGAGGGGCCCAAAACTGAACCCAGGATTTGAGGGTCTTTCCAGCTGGAATGTAGACGATTCTAGACACAAAATGATATGAGGGCAGTCAAGTGCAAAGTGAAAAATAAGACTTGGGGGCTTGCAGAGTCTGAAGTCTTCCCAAGTCTTTCCTAAGCAGAAAAGAGGTTTATGGATGGAGCGGATCAGCTGTCGCAGCTGAGGTCTGACATGGAGCTCACATGTTAAAGCTTGGCGCTGTCAGCAGATTAATAGGATGGTGCTTGAGCTGATTAAGTGTGTCCCACTCGGAGAGAGCAGGCATGCTTTTCTGACTCAAGACTTCACAGCAGTGAAGGTCTCACTCCTCAACAGTCCTGCACTGGGAAGGGTAGGTTTGATGTGTATAATGAGCTGCTGTTAATGAAGCAGAGAGAAAGGCAGTTCCTTTCTAAGCTGGAGCCTGCTGGACACTAGCAGGGGTTTCAAACAAGCAAGAAAATCCTTAAGGGTCCATTGAAGTGAAAAAAATTGTACTGATAGCTAGAAATCTAGGTGGAAACAAGGTTGGCATGATTCATTGTGAGTTTGTTTCTGTTAGAGACTGGAGCAAGAAAAGGTTCCTCCTAGAGGCTGTTGTGGTGTTGGTGTCATTCAGAACAGAACCTAAAAGGGGACATGAGAGCAGCTTTCTGGTAATGGTATCCGTCTGTGGGATTATAGAATGGTTTGGGTTGGAAGGGACCTCAAAGCCCATCTAGTTCCATCCCCTGCCATGGGTAGGAACACCTCCCACTGGATCAGGAGCTCCAGGTTCCATCCAACCTGGCCTTGAACCCCTCCAGGGATGGGGCAGCCACCACTGCTCTGGGCAACCTGGGCCAGGGCCTCCCCACCCTCACCACAAAATATTTCTCCCTAAGATCTCATCTCAGTCTCCTCTCTTGCAGCTCAAAACCACCCCTGCATTCCCTGATCCAGAGCCCCTCCCCAGCTTTCCTGGATCCCCTTTCAGGACTGGAAACTGCTCTAAGGTCTCCCCAGAGCCTTCTCTTCTCCAGGTTGAACAGCTTCAACTCTCTCAGCCTGTCCTGGTATGGGAGATGCTCCAGCCCTTGGATCATCTCCGTGGCCACCTCTAGACTCTCTTTTGCCTCCCTCAGTTATGTTGAGGGCTGAGAGAATGTCATTAGGATTACGATGCTTTATCTGCTCAAGAACGTCAGTCTAACTTTGAACGTGTTTTCATTTCCAGGTGGTGTGCAGTCATGGCCATCCTGTTTGCTGTCGTGGCAAGGGGCACCACCATCCTTGCCAAACATGCCTGGTGTGGGGGAAACTTCCTGGAGGTGACGGAACAGATCCTGGCAAAAATACCATCCGAAAACAACAAACTGACCTATTCCCATGGGAAGTGAGTAATGTTCCATCCTGGTGTGGAAGGAGGGGCCGGTTAATGTGCACGAGGATTGGGATAAATGGGGTGTGGCCAAGTTCCTATTTTTTTGTGCACTTGGCTCAATACCCACTTTTTTCTCCCCAGAACTTTGCAGCATAACCAGGATTTGATTTTAGCTGGAGCAGGAAGGACCGAGGCAGTTGATATGAAATCAAGTGTTCTATTTTTATACAGCTCCAAAGTGAGCTGGAGGGGGCTCAGCTGTGGATACCAAACTGTTGGAGGCTTTGGTATTCAGCTTGTGGAGCTCTTTGCTGGCTTTTTTGAGGCTTGAGCACAGCTTGAAGTGAAAACGTCACCCTTTTCAGCTCTCTTGTGGATCCTGGTTGCTTTAAGGGACGCTGGCAAGTGTAGAGTCATCCTGAGGTGCCACAAACTGAGTTTGGGGAACAGAAGGATTTTTTTCCAGGTTTGTACAAAGCTCTGAGCAGCCCTTGGCCGATGCTGGTGGAGCGGAGGGATCCGATGTTACAGCATCTGTCACTGTTGACTTTTCTGCTCCTGTAAAGTCAAGAGGTCAGTGTGATGGTGCACAAACTGAAGAACCGTGGAGAAATAAGTGCATTGAGAGGCATCGGGCCCCAGTTCAGCTCTGTCTTTGGAACTGGCAGTGTTTTGACTGCCTGAGGACTCCAGAGACACCAACTAGGATAGTCCTTCTGCATCGTCCCCTGGTCTCTCCCCCAGGGACTTCCAGAGCTCCCACGCCAGGGCAGGAAGCTGTCAGTCCTGTGGTCTAAAGTACTTTGGATGCCAAATCTTTTTCTACTGCCATCATTTTAAGCATGCAGTCTTTTTCTGTTATTATTGTAACTTCACCTTGAGTGCTGTTCCACCAACTACACAGCTGAGTTCAGGGAGCACCACAGTGTGTTTTTAGAGATGGGAACTTGAGCTGTGGTACAGATTGCTTTGCTCTTTGCTGGGGAGCACTGAGAGGTCGACAACTGGTGCGGCTACGCTTGCAAAGCGTGCTGCAAGGTGTGCAATCTTTTGCTCGTTAATGACCGTTTCCTTAATGAGGATATAACAAATGGGGCAGATCACTGTGGTTTGTGGTTCCTCTGCTGTGCGTGGTTCTTTGAAAACCTGTAGGTGTTGCTCTGCAGCTCCGGGCACCGAGCTTGGCATTGGAGCTTCTCCCCTGCCCGAGTCGGTTTCCCCTGCCCAGTCCTACACCAGCTTCTTTCCTGTGATTCGGGTAACCACCTCTTCGGCCAGGATCTGCCACCCTGCCTTCCCTCTAGGCGAGGAGAAGGAAGAGTTCCTAGCCATCCCTTTGTGGGGATCAACTGTTTTCACACACACGTACTTGAAGCTGGTGACTTGGGCTGTCAGGAGTGAGGAGTTTGGTTTGTAGAGGTGCAGAACAGCTGCTTCTTTCCCTTGATCGTGGTAGCGGGCTGGAACGTGAAAGCTGTGAAGCCGAGTGGGCACATGGAGTTGTGGTTCTTCCTGTTTGTAGGATTTTAGCCTGAGTCCCAGCCTATGGGCCAGAATATCACGAGGTTGCTGCAGGTGAAGTTTTTGCAGACGCTCCAGTGCTTGAAGGGATTGGATCCATGACGTTATGTTGACATCCATGGGGGTCTCAGACCAGCTGAGAGAGAGCTCCAATTATGACTTATTCCCTTCATTCTCTTATAGTTCCTTCTGGAGTGATAACATCCGGGGTATCAGTCAGCCCAGCTCCTTATCTTCTTTATTTTTCATCAGTAGCGTCGCTGGCAAGGGACATGGTGGGTTGCTTTGCCCCCCTGCCGGTGCAACCTCCACCAACATGTAGGGATTTGAAAAACTCCAGGGTCACACATCAAGCTGTATATATATCTATATAAATATATATATGTATGTGTGTGTGTGTGTATATATATACATATAAAAAAAAATCTTGTGGTCTTTTTGCAACTCTGTTCCCCTTTTGTCCTGCTGTGCTTATCAGAATGTGTCCTGTACTGGAGCATCAGGTGGTGGGGAGAGGGCAACACAGTCCAAAGCACCAGCTAAAACCAGGGAGTTGGACTAGAAGGCTTTTTTTTTTTTTTTTTGCTGGGCCTAGACTGGAAACCATTTGATAGGAAACTGTTGCTTTGAACTGGTTTGCACTGTTGCTCAGGATGTTGAGCATTGCATTTAACTAACATTAGTGTTCACTCAGGCATCTTTACGTGAACAGTTAACCCAGCCTTGTGATTTGAGCCTGCTGAGCCTGATTATTGTTCTCTAATTCATTTTCTGCTGGGGTTGCTTTTGTCTTTTGGCCTTTGCGATGGAAACCAAGGGCACCGCAACCCTGTGGTCACACAAACACAGCTGACAAAGCTGTCGTAGCACCAGTGAGGTTCACTGCAGGATTCTCTCTGTGGTCACTCCAGTTAGCTGCTGTCCTTGTCATGGGTGAACTGATGCATGGGTGCTCGGATGCACCTTGAGCAGGGCTGGATCTTACCCCTGGGTACCCTCTCAAGGGTTGGATTTCCAGGGAAGCAGCTGGAAGAACGTGGAACTGAAGTTGTTTGGCAACTGAATGTCCTGCAAAGGTCTTGCTGGGTGCTGTGTCGTAGGCGAGGCTGGTGATTCTTGAACACGTGGTGATCTCTTGTTCAGTGGAGTTTATAGGAATGGAAACAGCTGAACAGCTGGGATACGCTGGTGTCTGTGATTTCCTGTAGAGTGACTGCAATTTGCTCCTCTGTTTTCCCACCTTTGACAGCCCCACAGGCAGCAGTGGCTTCTGGAGGACGAGTCATGTGGCAGCTCCAAATGACCTGTTTTTTTCCTTTCTCTTCTCGGCAGTTATCTGTTCCATTACATCTGCCAAGACCGGATTATATACCTCTGCATTACAGATGACGTAAGTACTCTGGTCACAGCTATTGCACAGCCAGGCTTCTTCCAGATTTTTCTCTATCCATATGGGCTTTTTCTCTATCCATATGTCAAAGAAAATCAATCCTAGGTGCTAATCCAAGGTGCTGCCTTTTCCTGTTAGAGCTACTGCTCGCGTTCCCGTTCGCATCAGTTCCTGCTTTGAACTCAAAGCCTGGAACTCGAATACCTGTGCCTAGTTAGTTCGTTCTTGGTTTTGCCTAGTTCCATTCTTCGCAGCCCCCGGGCAGCGCAATCCAGATGCAGAGGCCTTTCATTGCCAGTGAGTCATACATAAATACTCCTCAGTTCTGGAAGTGCTGAAGCCAAAGCTTCTCCCTCAGTAGAAAAAAGTACTAGGTGCAGCATCAGAGCTGAGAGTATCCCAGTAAAGGCTGCTGCCAACCCATGTCCATGGCTGAAATCCGGCTGCCGTTCAAACCCCAGGATAACCCGTCAAATCCCACATAACACTAATCTCAGTGTGCCTGTTAAGAATTGATAATTACAGTTTCTCTACAATGGGCTACGTGCCCTGTGCACCTCCCTGTCCCTGACCTGACACAGCTCTGGATGTGCTCTGCTCTCTTCTTTCCAGGACTTTGAACGATCCAGAGCCTTCACCTTCCTGAATGAAATCAAGAAGAGGTTCCAGACCACGTATGGCTCAAGAGCACAGACAGCCCTTCCCTATGCAATGAACAGCGAGTTCTCCAGTGTCTTAGCCGCGCAGCTGGTGAGATGTGTTGCTTAACAAGATTTTCCTGATGAGCCAAGCTTCTCCCCAGAAATTCTCCCTGTATTCTCCCCTGGGACTGCAGCACCATGCTGAGTCTGGGTGTAAAGCCAGGGGAGCTGCTGTTCTCTCCACACTCGCTCTGAGTTGCTTCACTCCTTCAGGGCTGGGGGGTTAATAGCGACGTATTAATGGTTTGTACTATGTGGCTGCCCTGGAGATTAGACCTTAATGGTGATGTTTGAATTACCAAACCTAGCTCCCGTTGAGCATCCAGTGCAAGGTAACATCTTGCTGAAAGCATGTTATTTTGTTTCTGTTAAACTCGACCTCAGAGATTGAGTATCTGGGATCCCTCATCACCTCTCACTTCTCTCCCCTTCACCGCATGGTAATTCCAGCGCCGCGTGGCTGGTGACAGGGTGTTTCCGTGTGGTACTGCCTCCTTTCCAGGAGGAGGGAGAACAGGGCTTGGGTTGCAGTCAGATGAAGTGTACAGAAGACTCTCCAGCTGGCTCTTACAGAGGCGCCAACAATTTCCATTCCCAAGATGGGCAGGAAGTTAAAGAGCAGGATAAACAATAAATGTATCTGCGATGAGATTTCCTTGGACCCTTCCAACTCCAGAAATGAAAAGCAGGAGGGCATTACGGAAGTGAGGGGAATACTCCTCCCACCCTCACCTTGCATTTTCCAGCTGAGGATGCCATGGTGGCAAGGGCGATGCTGGTTTCCAGGTCTCAGCACTGAATGCACTGAAGTCTCTGCAAGAGGAGATGATTCTGGTCAAGAAGGAAGGTGACCCCATGGCAGCAAGGTGCACGCAGGCACAGAACGACAGCACGTGAGCAGCAGAGCCAGGCCTCCTCCTGCCCGCTGCTCCGGTGGTTTCCTTGTCCTGGTGGAGCCCGGTGGCCCCTCTCCTGTGGGGTGGGAGGGGAGCAGGCTCTCCTTGCTTTTCCGCAGGCAGCGTAATGTGGTGCTTACAGCTGCTGGGACTGGACATCACTGCCCTGTGGTGTTCCAGCATGCACTGTCTGATTTCATCGGCTGTGATGACAGCTAAGCTAAAGCAGAGTTGTGAATGTTGTCATTAGGGCATGCGCACGATGCTGTCAGCGCGCAGCAGGATGCTGTTCCTCCTTAAGGAATTACCAGGTTTCAGAAGACTCGATTCTGGCTGCTGTGGGTCTGTTGTTGTACTTCTGAAGGGCGAGGCTGGACTGGAATCTCCTTAGGACAGGAGGGAATGGCCTCAAGCTGTGCCAGGGGAAGTTTAGATTGGACATTAGGAAAAAATTCTTCACAGAAAGGGTTCTCAGGCACTGGAATGGCTCCCAGGGAGGTGGTTGAGTCCCCATCCCTGGAGGTGTTTAAAAGGCAGGTCAGGGAGATGAAGTGCCTAAGGACATGATTTAGCAGTGGACAGGTACAGTTGGAATTGATGATCTCAAAGGTCTTTTCCAACAGATTGATTCTGTGATTCCCTCAGGAAGTGCAGAGTTCTGTGCCTGTTGTGCTTCCCGCAGGAAGCTGATACAGCCCTGCTGCTGCCATCCCAGTTTCACAGAAGCGCTTTGTTTGCTGTCTGTTGTATTTGAGGTATGGCAAATCTCCCAGCTGCCAGGCAGGAGAGGTTAGAAACAGTTTTATTGCTTTGTTTTATTCCCAGCAATGGGTAGGGACTGCTCCTGACGTGTTTCAGTGCACAGCAGAGTGTTTGTATTTCCGTTTGGCTCCCTGCAGAATGGCCAGAGCACTTCTTGATGCAGTGTTGACTTGATTTGCAACCTGGGTCTGTAAACACCACCCTGGCCTGCTCCAAGACAGAGGTTTAGGGGGTGAGGAGGAGAAAAATTGTTGTCCTAGGTATGGGATCAGGCTGCTTTCAAAATCTGAACTGCTAATGTAGTGGGAATAAAGCAGCTCATAGTTCATGGGATCATGGAATGGTTTGGGTTGGAAGGGACCTTAAAGCCTATTGGGTTCCACACCCCCTGCCATGGGCAGGGACACCTCCCACTGCATCAGGGGCTCCAAGCCCCATCCAACCTGGCCTTGAACACCTCCAGGGCCGCCAGGCCTGTTGCTGGGTGTAATGTCAGATTAAATTAATGGAGTCAGATGTAAAAGAGAGATGGAATAGTTTACTGCCCTGTGACTCAAGTGATCGATTGCCTTGTGAGTGCATGGGTCCTCAGGCTATATGTTCTAAAAGGAAAGTGTTTTGAATCTTCCCTTGAAGACTCCTAGGAGTCCTTAATTGACTACAAATGACAGGGCTTCAGGAAAGCAGAGGAGGGGCTCTTGATCAGGGAGGGCAGGGATAGGACGAGGGAATGATTTTGAGTTGAAAAAGGGGAGATTGAGATGAGATCCTAGGAAGAGATGTTTTCCTGTGAGGGTGGGGAGGCCCTGGCCCAGAGCAGTGGTGGCTGCCCCATCCCTGGAGGTGTTCAAGGCCAGGTTGGATGGGGCTTTGATCCCCCTGATGCAGTGGGGGGTGTCCCTGCCCATGGCAGGGGGGTTGGAAGGTCCCTTTAAGGCTTTGAAGTCCCTTCTGACCCAAACCATTCTATGAATTTCCTAACCTGAGCAATGTTGGTTTGGGTTGGTTTGGGTTTTTTTCCAGGACCTCCCTTGCATTTAAGTTCTCTTCAGAATATCGGCCTTCAGAGCTTGGGCACAATCTGTACCTGGGGCAGCTACAGCTGGGGCTGTGCAGGCGGTGTAGGAGACTCTGCTGTGATTGGTGAGCATGTCAGCGCTGCTGCTGTTCTCCAGGAAGGGCTCAGCCTTTTTCCTGCTGCTCTGCTGGAAGTGCTGGCTTTGGTGATGTTCCAGGTGCCAGTGGAGGGGGCCTTTGCTGCTGAGCCATGGGCACAGCCCTTGCCTGCAAGTATAGAAACTAGGTAGGCTTTATAGCAGCCTGGAGTAATCATGGGCACGTGCTGAGGGGCAGGGTGAGCTAGGGCTGAGGTGGGTGAGCACGAAGCGAAGATTTGCGTGTGCACTGCTGCTTCCTGGAGTTTGTGAACACAGCAGGTTGTGTCGGCACCCTTGGTGACTGGCACAGGGGATTTGGAGCGTATAGAGTTGTATTTCCTTGCAGAAACTGTTCTTTGGCTCATTCAGCAGGTAGAAAGCAATGAATGCTAATGCCCGTGTGGCTTCTGAAGGGCCTCGTGCATTGTGTGTCGTAAATTAGATTGACTTCCTATGCGTGATAGGACAGAGTTCTTCCACCCCAGGCTCTGATATGTGGAGACTGAAGCTGCATGAAGTGATGACTCATTGAGCTGTGGGCTGTTCAGGGCTGGAATAAGCTTAATGAATTCTTTATCGGAAGAGCCAGGCAGTCCACAAAGCCACCATGTTGGTAGTCTTCTAAAAATTTCCAGTTTTCCATCTCCCTAAAGCACAAGAGGAGCTGCCTACCTCGGCTTCTGCACAGGGATAGACACCCAGGCACCAGCTGAAGGAAACACGAAAGCTCTTCCCTCCAACAGCTCTAAAAGTTGCTGAGATGAGAGCCCTGCTGATCAAACGTTGCGTGTGGTGCAAGAGCAGGGCTGGTATCTAGGCGATTCCCGTGCCTTAAGGAAGGTGTGAGGCTAAGGATGGAGGAGGAGATGATGTGGGGGCTTGGAGACCACGCTCAGCTCAGATGTGGCACATGATAATGCTGTAAATGAGGCTGTGCTTCCAGTAAAACCAGTGACCAGCTCTAATTGTGTGCCAGTTCTGCACCTGCTCTTAAAAAAAACACTTTCTGCATCGAAGATTCCGAGGAGCTATTGCGTTCAGTGCTATAACCATTAACTCTGACCAGAGTACGTGGTTCCTGGTGGTGTTGGAGTCTCCTGCTCCTCATGTTGTCAGAAATGGATAGAAATTGAACACTGATTGAGCAGAAAATTAAGGTGGGTGGTAATGAAGTGGAGCAGCCATGCTCTTGTCCTGACCTCTGCTGTCCATCTCCATAGACGTTTTGTGTTTAAAGCAGAGAAGCCTTGCAGAGGCCTTCAGACATGAGTGCCATGGCTGTGAGCTTGGAGGAAAACAGCTGTTTGTCTGAGACTTACGAGAGACCAGTTTCCTTACAGGAAGTTTAACACAGCCAAGTGCCAGGTGTCCTGCACCTGGGTCAGGGAAATCCCAAGCACAAATCCAGGCTGAGCAGAGAATGGATTGGGAGAGCCCTGAGGAGAAGGACTTGGGGTGCTGGGGGTGAGAAGCTCAACACAAGCCAGCAATGTGTGCTCACAGCCCAGAAACCACCGTGCCCTGGGCTGCATCCTGAGCAGTGGGACCAGCAAGGAGGGAGAGGATTCTGCCCCTCTGCCCCGCTCTGAGACCAAACCTGGAGCCCTGTGTCCAGTTCTGGAGTGCTCAGCGCAGGAAGGACATGGAGCTGTTGGAGCGAGTCCAGAGGAGGCCATGGAGATGATTTGAGGGCTGGAGAACCTCCTGTACAAGGACAGGCTGAGAGAGTTGGGGTTGTTCAAGCCTGGAGAAGAGAAGGCTGCGGAGAGACCTCAGAGGAGCTTCTAGTCCTGAAAGGGGCTCCAGGAAAGCTGGGGAAGGGCTCTGGATCAGAGAGGGCAGGGACAGGATGAGGGGAATGATTTTCAGCTGCAAGAGGGGAGATTGAGATGAGATCTTAGGGAGAAATGTTTTGGTGTGAGGGTGGGGAGGCCCTGGCCCAGGCTGCCCAGAGCAGTGGTGGCTGCCCCATCCCTGGAGGGGTTCAAGACCAGGCTGGATGGGGCTTGGAGCCCCTGATCCAGTGGGAGGTGTCCCTGCCCATGGCAGGGGGTGGGACTGGATGGGCTTTGAGGTCTCTTCCAACCCAAACCATTCTGTGAAGGGGTCTCAAAGGGAGTGGGACAACAGGAGCTGTAGGCAGTGATGCTTGACTGCATGGGACCTGTGATGACAGCAGTGACTTAATCCAGGAACAGCAGAACTTTGTTATCTAATGCTGGCGTCTCCTCAGTTTCCCTCCATGGATTCTGCAGATCCTTTTACCCTGGGGGTGCTGGCTCACACTTCTCTCTCCTGCCAGCCTGACTCATGCAGTCCCCAAAGATTCATTTGTGAGCCCAAAACCAGGAAGAGCAGACTTTTAAGTGAATTCCCCATCACTCCTGAAGGGAATCATGTGGAATGGATGACCGGAGTGTTGCACAGGTTTGCACTGTGTCATGTTTTTCAGCTTTTTTCTGTGGGGCCAGAGAATGGAGCGTGCTTCCTTAAGTATCTGAGAAGCCAGCAGGTGAGCTCCCTCTCTGTGGACGAAGAGCATGCCCCTGGGGCTCTAGCTCATGTTTTTTCTACTCACCGTAATGCACCAGAGGGATTTGGTGTCGGCAAAGCTGCTGGCAGATGCTGAACTATAGCTGGGAGGTGGCACACACAATCCTCCCTGGTGGGCCTAGTGCACAGCAGAGTGGCTCCTGGCTGCTCGTCTCCTCTCCATGGGAAGAGCAATTCCAGCTGCTGGTCTTTGACATCTCCTGGTGTACTGTTTCCGGTTCACAGGCCTTCCTCATCTGTGGAATTCCCTCTGCATCCCTGTAGAGTTGCCTGCACGCTTGGGGAATGGCGGGGCTCTCTTTACACATTCTAGAGACGGAGGAGAGAAGGTCTTGAATGCTTGTTGCCTTTATAAGTTGTGGTGGGGGAGGTGGGACCACTGCTAACAGCCAAGGCATTCAGTGAACCATATCTCACAGATTCTGGTCTTAACTTTCCTTCCTTACTGCCAGTTCCCTGGACTTTCCAAAGTGGCTCTTTTTTTTCCTGGGCACTCTGGAAGCTGCAGGTACCTGGCAGGAACAGATGTGCTCACTGTCATCTGTAAGCAGCTGAGAAAGTCAGGTTTTGGTCTGTTACCCACTTGTAAATGTCACTGCTACTTTGAAAACTCACCTTTATGTCTGTGCTGGTCTCTCATGACCAGGAGTTTGGTTTTTTGCCTTAAGGAGCCGAGGGTCCGTGCTGTCACTGCCTGTTCCTTTGTTACAGAAATACCACTCGGAGAGCAAGGGCACTGACCAGGTGGCAGAGACGCAAGCTCAAATTGATGAACTTAAAGGAATCATGGTTCGAAACATAGGTAATTGCCTTCCCTCTGTGCCCCGAACGTGGAGTTCTCTGGGCTGGCAGACTCTCAGGGAGAAGTACCGAGAGTGGAGACGTGGGCGATGGCCTCTCCAGATGAGGAAGGGGCTGGGGGAGCTCAGAGTTCGCAAGCTTGGGTGGAGGGTGGCACATGGGCTTGAGCAGCCTGTTTAGAATGAACCGGCACAGCTCGTTGTAGGGTGCCACGCTCTCTGGATTCACTCTGCTGGGCACCGAGGCTTTCCTGCAGCTGCTGGAGGGGGAAACACTCCTCGGGAGCTCACTTCTCTTTTGCATGTCATCTTCTGGTTTGGGTTTTGACAAGTCTGACCACTTAAAATAGAGGGCTGGGTTTGGAATTGACCACAGCGGAGTCAGGTCAGTCCCAAAACATAGGGGTATGAGACTCTGCTGTTGCGTGGCCATCTCTGAATGGCTGGCTTGGGTATTGGAAGCAGCTTTTTGCACTGCAGTTGCACCTACAGGTTGTTTTTTTTGTCTCTTTCTCCAGACCTTGTGGCACAAAGAGGAGAGAAGCTGGAGCTGCTGATTGATAAAACAGAGAACCTTGTAGATTCGGTAAGTCTGAGGAAGGAGTTAGAAATATGGTCACTGGTTCAGTTGTGCTCATCAGGGAGCAACAGAGGCAGAGACGCAGCACCTAGAGCTGCTCCTAAACAGATACCAACGCATCCTGATCTACAGGAGATCCTTCCCTGTGTCAGATACAAGTCATGTCTTATTCCCAAGGGGATGAGGAGGAGCGGGTGCTGAGCTCTCCTCTCTGGACTTGAGGGACTGGCAGGAAGATGGGCCAGGAGAGGGTTAAGTTGGACATTAGGACAAGGTTCTTCCCCAGAGGGTGGTGGAGCCCTGGAACAGCTCCCAGGGAAGCAGTCACAGCACCGAGCCTGACAATATTCCAGAAGCGTTTGGCCAAGTCCCTCAGCCCCACGGTGTGAATGTTGGGGTGTCCTGTGCAGGGACAGGAGTTGGACTTGATAGTCTTTGTGGGTCCCTTCCAACTCAGGACATTCTGTGATTATCCCCCTCCTTATAGCTGTTCCACAAGCTGCACCTTGCAGCTCCTGCAAAGAGAGTGAAGGTATCCCACGCCACGTCTGGTCTGTATCCTGGTGGGATCTGTGGGTGGCTGCGTTGCTTCCCAACTGCTCCCAGGACCAGCGCCCTGCTGCCCCCTCCTGCTTAGGAACCTTCAGTGGGATGTGCCTGTAGTGTGAATGTCTTCCAGCCCCATTGGTGTCCTAGGAGAGAGAGGTTGTGAGACTTTAGAATAATGGGCTGTGTTTCATCAATCCTGTTACCAGTCTTGACCAAACACAAATGTGTTGGAACCCTCCCAGCAGCAGCAGCAAGAATCATAAAATCATAGAATCACCAGGTTGGAAAAGACCGACGGGATCATCGAGTCCAACCATCCCCATCAGTCACTAAACCATGTCCCTCAGCACCTTGTCCACCTGTCCCTTTAACACCTCCAGGGAAAGTGACTCGACCCCCTCCCTGGTCGAGCCTCTAAGGACTCGCTTTTGGGAGGGAGGTCTGGTGGTCCGAGTGGCTGCTCCTCTGGAGAACCTGTCTGGGCTGAGGTTTTGTGTGGTGGGAGGCTGCTTCCACAGGTAGAAACTGAACAGCTGAGCAAGATGAGCGCTCCCCAAGTTCACCTGGCAGGTGAGCATGGGAATTGGCTTTGAGTCAGAATCACAGCGTGTAGGGATGGACTTCTGCCTGGTGTAGCCTTATCCCAAAAAATTGGGAGGTGGCTTGTGTGGAAGTGACAGGGGACAGGACAAGAGGGAGTGGCCTCAAGGTCTCCCAGGGGAGATTCAGGCTGGACATTAGGAAAAAATATTTCACGGAAAGGGTCGTTGGGCCCTGACAGAGGCTGCCCAGGGAGGGGGTTGGGTCCCCTTCCCTGGAGGGGTTTAAGGGACGGGTGGACGAGGTGCTGAGGGACATGGTTTAGTGATTGATGGGGATGGTTGGACTCAATGATCCGAAGGGTCTTTTCCAACCTAGTGATTCTATGATTCTATGAAACACCTGAAGATAACCAGCAGAGCGTGCTGCGGGTCTGGCTCGCGGCGGGTGCCCGGCCTTTCTGTGGGCAGGCAGAGCCCTGCATGAACATTCAGTGACCAAAACCTGGTCTGAATAGGTGGAATTGCAGGATGCAGAGAGGAGACTGGGGACAGGGCAGCCACAAGCTTTCCATAAAATGTAGCAAGGCCGGATATTGGAGGAAAGTTCTGGCATTAAAGGGCTCAGAGAAGAGGAGGCTGAGGGGAGAACCTCATCACTCTCTGCAGCTCCCAGAAAGGAGGTTGTGGTGAGGTGGGTGCTGGGCTCTTCTCCCTTGTGATAAAGAGATAGGACGAGAGGAAATGGCCTCAAGTTGTGCCAGGGGAGGGTTAGATTGGATATTGGGAACAATCTCTTTACTGACAGAGTGGTGAAGCCCTGGCAGAGGCTGCCCAGGGCAGTGGTGGAGTCTCCATCCCTGGAGGGTTTCAAAACCCATGTGGCTGTGGCACTTGGGAACTGGGTTTAGCAGGCACAGTGGGGTTGTGCTGAGGGTTGGATTGGATGAGCTGAGGGGTCTTTCCCAACCTCGATGATTCCATGACTTGCCTTGCCCCAGCAGAGCTGCTGGCAGGAGCAGCACTGGCTGTCTTGTTCTGGCACATGTATTCACAGTTATAGAGTTGTGTGTGTGACAGGGTGTGGTGAGAGCAGTAATTCCATAAATATTGAGGAGTGCTTTAGTTCCCAATAGGTTGGAAGCTGCAGGAGAAACCCCCAGAAGTGCTCTGAGGTAAACTGCTCCTTGTGGGCAGCCTGCAGCCTTCATGGACTTCTGTGTTTGTTCCTCCCAAGCCAAGCATGGGACGGCACAGCCCCAGGCTCTTCTGGACTTGCTCTGATGCTCTATCTTGCCCTGAAGTGTGTGGGAGAGGTTTCTCCTGGTGCCTTGTGTGTGTAACAGAAGGGATTAAGTGGCTCTGGAAGTGGTAACTGCAGTGGTTTGGGTTCGAGGGAGGTAGGAGCTGGGAGAAGATTTGGCATCTTGGGGTGCAGCCGCCTCCATGGCAGCGTCAGGAATTAATGCTTTGTTTCATGCTTTTTCATAGTCAGTCACCTTCAAAACCACCAGCAGGAACCTTGCTAGAGCCATGTGTATGAAGAACCTCAAGCTTACCATCGTCATCATCATCGCATCAATTGTGAGTACGGAGCGCAGTGACCTTCAGCCTATTTCTGTCTTTAGCCCCGCGCGTACTCAGCTCTGAGCCTGGAGGGGCTGTAGCTGTAAAACGGGGGGTTCTGATGGGCGTGTGTGAGGTGAGCATCGTGCCAGGCAGCTTTTCTTGTCAAGACAAGAAAACCTTTCCAGACGAGTGCCCGTCCTACACAGCTGCCTTGCCAAAGTGCTGAGTTTATGGCTTTCTGGGCCTTAGTCCTGCTCTTTTCTTGTTGCTGAATGACGTAGTGGCTGTTTTCCAATGTGAGGCCCAACTCCAGCCCATAATAAATACGAACGGTGCTAACATGAGGATGCTGAGGTGTAACTGCAGGTGAGGTGTGGAAAGTCCTTTGTCGGCATTGAACACTCATTTCTGTTGTGCTGGAGAACAGTTTTTATCCCCACGTTGCTGTGAGGATGTGGAGGAAGAGGCGCTGGCACCGAGTTTAGGAGTTATTTAGAGGTTTGATAACCTGGGGTTTCCAAGCTTGTTTTAAGGTGTGTTCAGAATTACTTAAAGTCTAGTAATTATTATAAAAATGGTTGCAGAACTCCCCAAGTCGGCAGCAAAATAGGTTTCCTGTAGGTAGGTACTTCCTAATTATTCAGTGGTATTGAGCCCACAACATTCCAACCATCAGTAGATGATGTAAATGGCTTAACGCTCATCAAAAAACCGCTGAAAGGAAAAATACAACTGTACCTGAGATGAGTGTCATAACGCAAAACACGTTTGGTTGCCAGGCCAAGCCTGCAGCTGGCTGAGGAGCGGAGGAACCGTTCTCCACTGGCGAGGCTGTTCTCTTTCTCCAGGTTGTCCTCTACATCATTGTATCGGTCACCTGTGGCGGGCTGGCCTGGCCAAGCTGCGTGCAGAAGTAACGGGAAGCAGCCGGTGCCGGTCACTTGGAGATGAGAATCACAGGAGCGTGAAGAAGCAACTATGGAATAACTCTTAACCTTTCACTACTGACACTTTCTCATCCTTCCATCCCTCCAGGACGTCAGACTTTTTTGCCTTAGCACCCAAACGGGCCCAGTCAGTCGCTGCTTCCATGGGGCTGTGACCTCAAGAAGGGGCTGGTTTCAATTACTTGAAGGGATTTATGTGTTTCTTTTCTTGTCCCAGCTCTGAGCTCCTCAGCAGGGTGGGGGCTGCTCCCCGCGCCGCGGGGCTGGGGGTGTTCTCGCCGTGGAGAACGGTGGAGCAACCGCCCTACGTGAGCGGAAGGGCAGGGAGGGCTGAGCTGAGCTCACCAGGACAGACAAGAGAGAGGGGGTGGTGCATTCCTGTCAGCCCTGGAGCTCCAGGTGCCTCTCCCTGCACATCTGCCCTCAGCAAGGGGGTTCCGTAGCGTTTCAACACGGAGAGGTTGCAAGTGTCATAGCAGGAGGTGTAAAAGTAAAGGGCTTTGGGCTGGGCTCTGACAGCTGCAGGCGCTGCTCCTGTCCGGAATCTCCCTCTTCCTGGAGGCAGTTGGGTCACCACAGCATTTAGACACGGCTGCCTCTTCATCCTCACTTCTTCCTCATCTCCCCCCTTGCTGTGTGGCTGACTGCATCCATAAAGGAGGTGGTTGCATAGAGTTTGGGGTGCAGTCCCGTATCTGCTTTCTCACACGTTATTTCTCCTGCTCTTTGGAGGGGTGACTTGAATCAATCCTAACGTTATCACTCGCAGAGGTGAAATTGGGGGCCAAGGCATTGATCTGGTGGGGCAGGGGTGCAGAAGCTTGGGCTCCTACGCGGAAGGCGCCTGCTAAAAGCTGAGAAGGGGCAGAGGCTGGAGGTGGTGGCTGCGGCTCTCCCTGGGGGCCTGGAGCGGAAAGGCGCTCACGGAGGACACGGGAACCTGGGCTCCCTTGGAAATGGAAAATAAAAAACCAAAGCCAAGCCCAAGGCTGCTGACCAAATGTAGGAGCAGGCACTGCCCAGGCTGGGGCTGCTGTCGCTGCCCCTGCAGCCAGACAGCAGAATCCTTAAGCCGGACCTGGTGACGAGAGCCACAGCGGCTGTTGCCTCGGGGGTGGCTGTAGGGCCTCGGCCTTGAGTCCTGCAGGCCACTGCCCGGAGAAGAGAGAAACAACAGCCACCTCAGAGGGTTTCAGCTGCTCTGCAGAGGAAGGTGCAGCTTTTCGACCCAGGGTGGGGGCTCTGACGGGTGGAAGCTGTCAAGGTTGAACTGGAGCACAAGGTTGGTGCCGGGGGTTCCCTGTGCTCCCTCCCTGTGTTCTTGGGTTACGTTACCCTGACCTTGGGGCAGCCCACAGGTGCTGGATGGAGTTTGCTCTGACCTTGTCTCCTTCTTCAGCTTTGTCTCCTACGAGGCTGAAATGGAACTAAGTGTTATCAGCCCGTGAGAGCCAGAGGGGGTGGTGGCTCGGGGCAGGGCTGTGCCCACCAGCATCACTTTCTACTCGTGTTAATCAAATATAAAGCTTAAAGAAAGATTTCCTTCCCTTCCCCTCCCCTCCTCCTCGTGCAGCCGCCCCAGCTCAGCGTACGCCCGTGCATGTGTAGGGATCGTCGATGTTACCGTGTGCATTTCTATGATTTCTTGTCTTACATACAAATACTTTTTAAAGAAAATCCTTCCTTCCCTTTTACAGGATGCACTGAGGCATTAGCGTAAAAGCAGTTAACGTGATTCAAATAAATTCCTGTACAGAAAGTAGGTTTCTTCCTTTGTTTTGTTAAAGGTGGGGCTGCCCCTGGATGGGGACTGGGGGTCAGAGGTCCTCTGGGGGGTCACCCTGCAGCTCCAGGTGTGGGGTCCTGCCCCAAGGCTGCTTGGAGGAATCACAGAATGGTTTGAGTTGGAAGGCACCTCAAAGCCCATCCAGTTCCACCTCCTGCCATGGGCAGGGACACCTCCCACTGGATCAGGGGCTCCAAGCCCCATCCAACCTGGCCTTGAACTGCTCCAGGGATGGGGCAGCCACCCCTGCTCTGGGCAACCTGGGCCAAGGCCTCCCCCCCATCACAGCAAAACATTTCCCCTTAAGATCTCATCTCAATCTCCCCTCTTGCAGCTCAAAATTGTTCGCCCTCGTGTCCCTGCCCTCCCTAACCAAGAGCCCCTCCCCAGGTTTCCTGGGGAAGCTGCTCTGAGGTCTCCCTGCAGCCTTCTCTTCAGGCTGAACAACGCATACATCACCTGCCTTAACTACACTGTAACTGCAAACGATATGAACGCTTCTCCAGAAATGTTTAATCCCAGGTAAAGAAGAAAAACTCTGTTAAATCCCTCACTGAGCAACATCCGCTGCCTCAGCCGAGGAGGCTGCAGAACAAGGCCCTGCCTGGAAAACACAGGTTTGCTCCAACCTTGGCCTGTAAACCCCAGTGAAGACCAAAGAACTCAAAACAACGGAGAAACCAAACCCAACTGTTGCTGCTTTTTTCTCTCTGTAGACAGGGAAGGTAAAACAAGCTCAGTGTGACCAGGTACCATCTTTTCCACCTCATGGAAGCATTAGAAAAGAAGCTTCGCCATAACGGAAAAGCCAGGCCAGTGCCACAAACCTGGAAAGTGTGTCTGGGGGGAGGCAGAAGCCTATTTGTGTAAAACCATTTGTCCCTGGCATTTTCACCTATGGGAGGGAGGGGCTTCTATTTGGAGAAGGCGGAATGGCTCCAGGTCAGTCTCCTCTGGGTGCTCAGAACAGGACCCTTCCTCTTTGCCCTGGGACTGGCTCCAAGCTGCTCCAAAGCAGACAGGGGTCCTTTCAGCTTCAGGAAAAATAACAGCATAAAGTGACAGCTGGAGTTTGCAGAAAAACACGGTGCTCATTTGAACGAGCAAACAACATGCAAGGATGAAACCTTTGCTCCCAGCCAGTCACCGGCTAACGGCTGTGCCAGGTGCCAAACCCAGCCCTGGGCTCCCAGCAAAGCGACACCGACTGTCTCCTCCACCTGATTTTCCTTTCTAAAGCAAACCTGATACAAACCGTGATCCCTGCTGGTCACATCCTGCTGCGCTGCAACTGACAAACCTGGTTCCCCAGATTTCATTCTGCTGTTGTCCTAGAAAAGACAGGAACTAAGGACTGTGAATCAAGTTCTCTTTTGCTAAAACCCATCTCATTCTAATGAGATCCAGGAGATTGAATGCAAATAGCAGTACCTGCATCGTAAGAGACTCCCTCCAAAGCCCCATTTCCCTGTGCAGCACTTTAAGAGTTAAAGCAGGTGTTGGTGTAGCCCAACCTGTCATAAAAAGCCTCATTCCTAGCACAAAAACCACTTGGAAGTCAGGCTCAGTGTTTGAATAAAGCAGATCTATTTCAGCACCATAACATTTTATTAAACTACACTATCAAAATCACATTGATGGCAGGGAGAACATTGCTATCAGTGCCTATTTCCTGTACTAAGACTTTATTCAGAGCATCCAGCACTTGCTGAGGAGAAGGACACTGGAACAGAATCCATCAGAGCCAAAGAGACAGTACAAAACTTCTACAAAAACAGGGGCAGTGAGGGGCTCGCTGAAAGAGCTCGAAGGGAAACACTTCAAGTTGGATCCGTTGAGGGGGTGTTAAAAAGATAACAGTTAACGGCTGTTTGTAAACTTCCTCATCCGGGATGCGAGGATGCTGATAAACAGCAGGTTTTGAACAGCACCTATGTTCCAAAAAAGCTCACACACACACACAAATATTGTGTGCTGCTCCTTCACTTGTGAACTGTGACGCACACGCTTGAATACGACACCTTGAAGTGTTCTACAGTTATAAAAACCTGCTCCAATGCTGCCAACAAACAATAAAAAGTAGCAGAAATACATTCTATACAAAGTAAAAAAAAACAACCAAACCCAAACAGTTGAGTTCCAGACAAACAGTCGAGTACAACAGTAAAAAGTCTTACTTCTACCTATAGAGCTACTCCTAGTCTCCCCGAGCCACTGCTGCGCAAACTCCGTATCAGCAGCCCAAAGCTGCTTTCTGGTGCCAACAAGACGCCCAGCGAGCGTCCTCAGGAGCCGGTCACGTACAAAGCTTTGTGACAAACCATCCCAAGGGCTGCACGCGGAGGTTTGTATGGAATAAGGCTATTTCCAGTCTTCGTGTGAAGACCTGTATCCCAAATAAGGTGTTGAACCGTGGAAAGGCAGTGAAGCGGTGGTCTCTGCTGCCCCTAAGAGGCCTGGCTCTTGGCAGAAGAGCAGAGGCTGAGGACAGTTGGACTTCGTGGGAGAGGAACTATGTACAGAGTCCGCAGGGGGATGGGTCTTCGTTTTCAAGTAAGGTTCTCGCGCCCAGCCAGCTGGGGGTCTGCTTCACAGAGGCGTCGGGAGTGCATCTGCGCTTTGGGGCCTCAGTAACACCCCTCCTTCCAGGAATCGTCCTCGGTGGCCTGAGGGGTCTGTGCTGAGTGGGGAAACCTTTCGAGAGAGAAAATCAAGTTGTGCTGGGGAGGTTTAGATTGGATATTAGGAAACATTTCTTTACTGACTTGAGTGGTGAAGGCCTGGCAGAGGCTGCCCAGGGCAGTGGGGGAGTCTCTATCCCCAGAGGGGTTCAGAAACCATGTGACCGTGGCACCTGGGGACAGGGTTTAGTAGGCACAGTGGGGCTGGGCTGACGGTTGGACTTGCTGAGCTTACAGGGCTTTTCCAGCCTTAATGATTCTATGATTCTATTTTCCTGGATAATGAGCTTCATTAAAAAAAGCCCTTATTTTGTAAACAAACATGTGGAATGGCTTGGTCACAGACACCAGGGTAACAAGGGGTTTCCTCCCCCAGAGCTGCTGAGTCCTGGCCCATCAGTTCACACTGCACACACAGAACTGAATTGCAGCCGTATTTAGAGGAACTGCAACCTTTTGCTCCTTAGCTCGGGGCAAAGTACTTAACCTCCACAGATCTTTCCTCACTGCCCTTTCCTCAGGGCTCCCCACCACAACTGAGGTTAATCAGCAGCTCTGCCCCACCTTGATCCCCATGACAAGCTTTTAAACCAAAGATGAACTCGCTTGATGAAAAAAACGTTTCTAATGGGTGAGATAAAGGCAGACATTGAAGCCTGGGAGGCTCCAAGCCCCACTCTTACCTCCTGGAGGGCAGTGTCGCTTTGCTCTTGGCCACTGAGGTTCCTCCAACAGACGTGCGCGCTCTAAGGGCTGAGGTTTTTGCCACAGTGACCACGTTACTGCTTCTCGTAGTGCAACTGCTGTTGGAAGAGCTGGTACCAAGCGAGGATGCCTGCGGTTTTCGAACTCCACTAACAGGACTGGTGTAACTGCAGGCTTTTACGGGCTGCCTGGCTGTTAACAGGGAGTTTGTGCACGACCCTGCTTTCACCGGCTGTCGCACCGTTAAGGGAGACTGCCCAGCACCGGAGGAATACCTGAGCTTACTGGGAGCCAGACCTAGACACGGAACAACAACAGAAAAAGCCAGTTAGCAACAGGATTTTAAGAACACTTCAGGATACGGGGCCTCTTAAGGGCCTCAGGTTTAGTGAGATAGGCTAAATGGACAAAAGGAAATGGTAGCTGCCCCATCCCTGGAGGTGTTCGAGGCCAGGTTGGATGGGGCTTGGAGCCCCTGATCCAGTGGGAGGCGTCCCTGCCTGTGGCAGGGGGTTGGAACAGGATGGCATTTGAGGTCCCTTCCAACCCAAACTATTCCACGATTCTACAACTGCAGCAGTGCCTAGAGAAGCCGTCACACTGACCTGCTGACCGCTGCTGGGTTCTTGGAATTCGACTGCTTGGCACCTGCAGATCCGACTCCAAGCTCCGACTGCTCCTTACAGACTCCAGAGTTCGAAGGCTCGTCCTGGCCAGGTTGGGCATGCTGTGGCGCATCTCCTCTGAAAACAAGAGTAGATCATCTGTGCGCTGCCAGAAGTGGCAACAGACACGTGCAACGCTTCGAACTCTTGAAAAACATGCACTTAAAAGAAGACAAATCCGTAGCTTCCATTAAATAACATTTCTGAAATGCACAGGTCAGAAGTATTGTCACTGACTCACACCAAAGCTCACAACTACCCTACTTACCTTCGCCGTTCGCATACTTGAGCCGGTCTTGCATTGGACTTGGCACAGATCTCCTCGGGGGACGGATGCGGGAAGTAGATGACCTGCCATAATCTGCACAGGAAGAAGGGGACTGACATCGGGGCGAGCTGAGCGGAGACGGCGAGTATCTGTGAGCGCTGCGGTACGACAGGGAACAGTCGTAGTCATCCTCATCCTCGAGGCTGTATGTATCGAACTCCTGGTCGCTGTAGGTGCCTCTTCGCAGGGAGTGAAGGGAGGCACTGGAACTGCGACGCGATACAGACGCGGAGCTAGAGGCACAGTCCTGGCGGAGGCCTGGAGGGAAAGGAAACACAGCTCAAAGTCAGCTGACTTTAAAAGAGGAATTCCAGCTATAACACAGATTCAAAATCAATGTTTTAATCAGCAGTCTGCTTCACCTTGGAAGGCGAGCCAGGTTAGTAACTTTCTACTGAAGATGCTCACAGCTCTGAATTGGAACAGTGTCACCCATTCAATTAGTGCTGCTCAATTACAGCAAAGAGTTAATATAAAAACTGACCTGGATTCCTCCTTATGGCACACACACACAAAGCTGTGACTGTGGACTGTGTTTACCGCTCCAGCTCTCTTACACTAACATGGGAGAGGGGTCTAATTTACAGTATAAATGTTTTAGTTCTACTACTTGCACACACACCAGCTTTTCAACACATTCGAACGTCTGCCCCACATGAAAATGCACCAGCTTTTTGCTGACATCTACAGCATCTGACCGGTGTAGAACGGATCCTCCCCCAACTGAAAACCTCTATTTAAGTCTTCTGGCTAACCTAATACAAACAACTTCTTAGAATCATAGAATCACAGAATTGTTTGGGTTGGAAGGGACCTCAAAACCCATCCAGTCCCACCCCCTGCCATGGGCAGGGACACCTCCCACTGCATCAGGGGCTCCAAGCCCCACCCAGCCTGGCCCTGAACACCTCCAGGGATGGGGCAGCCACCACTGCTCTGGCCAACCTGGGCCAGGGCCTCCCCACCCTCACCACAAAACATTCCTCCCTAAAACTTCATCTCAATCTCCCCTCCTGCAGCTCAAAACCATTCCCCCTCATCCTGTCCCTGCCTTCCCTGATCCAGAGCCCCTCCCCAGCTTTCCTTGAGCCCCTGGAAGCTGCTCTAAGGTCTCCCCGTAGCCTTCTCTTCTCCAGGCTGGACAACCCCAACTCTCTCAGCCTGTCCTCGTACAGGAGGTTCTCCAGCCCTCGGATCATCTCCATGTCCTCCTCTGGACTCACTCCAACAGCTCCATGTCCTTCCTGAGCTGAGGACTCACCAGAGTGGAGCAGAGGGGCAGAATCCTCTCCCCAGTCTTTCTGGTCCCACTGCTCGGGAAGCAGCCCAGAACACGGTTCTTCAGGGCTACCTGCTGAGTATGTGTTCAAGGGCACTTACATATTTAAAAAGCAGGGTGGGTAATGCTTTTGACTACCCTTCTTAGATAAGAGGTGTCACCTTGGGGATGTCACACAGCTGCTAAGTTTCAGTGCCAGCATTTTTAAAGGGAAGCTTCTACGAATCACAAACATTTCAAATGAAGTTTCACATTCTTTTCTTTCTTGGTTAAGGAGAACTAGAAGACCAGTTGGAATCCACCTGCATTCCTCTACAATTCTAAAATCCTAACACAAAGGAGGTAGCTGTCACATACTTTCTTCCTGAAGGCGCGCCATGACCTGGACGTCAGTCAAGTCCTGCAGTTTATATCCCATGGAGATAGAGTCGTCAGAGGTGCTCAGCTCGCTGTCCACGGATGACTGGGAGCTCAGGGCAGAATGCATGCTCAGGTAGCCTTCAGGAGGGAGGAACAGAAAAAGCATTCAGGCATCCACACACAAAACAGGAATGAACAGCAGAGTATTTATTCCTGCAACAACATCAGTTACGAAACTGAGGTATGGTTGCTAGAAATAATGAAAAAGTCAGAAATTACATGAGAACACAAGGCTCAGTATCCTAAACTGCAATTTTTGGGAGGCAGAAGGCCTCTGTACAGGGAAAAAAATGTGGACTTCTGTCTGGAAAGTGGCAAAGCAATGCCTGGTCATTCTGAGCTTAGAAACAGGCTTTAAAAGGTCGACGTAGTTTCTGCTTCTTTTGAGAAAAGGACAACTATTGATCTAGATGTTAAGCAGCAAAGTTACACACAGTCCTTGCCACAGCTCTGTGGAGCGTTCGTGGGAGCAGAAGGATCCAAGCGGCCTTCAGAGTGCAGGACCTCAAACATCAGTCATGCACTCTGCTTACGCTACGTGGTGTTTACACCAGGCTGCCTCCTCCCCATTCCTGAGGTTTATCCATTGTTTTCCCTGTCATCACAACCCAAACACACTCTCCCGGTAAAGGATATCTCTTATTCACACTGCAGGGCATAAAAAACAAACTAGAAGGATCTTTCCACAAGTCAGGCATTAGGAAGAGGAACAAATCATTTTCCTTTTGAGTAATAATAAAAACATCATCACAATCATCATCAAGTGCAATCTTTTACCTGTCAGTCCTTTCTCTTAAGCCAAGGGAGGCAGTATTTGCCACGGTATAAGCATGCTGCTGCTCGCTACTGGAAAAGGGAAATGGGAACAAGTCATGCAGATTCAGAGCTATCCCGACCTTGTCCTTCTGGCACGGGAGGCCGGTGAGCAGCTCTCTGCACAGGGTTGTGGGATCACAGCTGCCTTTGTGTCTCCTCAGACCCTGCTCTGCATGGCCTTGGGTTGACTGTTACAAGGTCCAAGGCTCAGCACCTCCTTGCAGTCAGCTTCTCGCGATCCGCAGATGCAGGCGAGGAGAGGAGAAGCTCATGACTGTTCCATCAGTGCCAATTTGGGCTCGGGGCGGTGCCTCAGAGGGAGCACACAATGGTGAGCATCCCCGCATCCCCTTTTTCTAATGTGTAACTGCCATACAGCTTTGTGTTAGCAAAAAAACATCAAACCAAAACAACCCCCAAACACATGTTACTAGAAAACCTTATAGAAACACAGAAGGATGAGTGAATGTAAAACCTCTGCAGGGCAAATGTGCTTATCTGTGCCATATGTCACAAAATACCATAATATCCATAGAATCAATGAATGGGTTGAGCTGGAAGGGACCTCAAAGCCCATCCAGTTCCAATCCCCTGCCAAGGGCAGGGACACCTCCCACTGCATCAGGGTGATCAAAGCCCCATCCAACCTGGCCTTGAACCCCTCCAGGGATGGGGCAGCCACCACTGCTCTTGGAAACCTGGGCCAGGGCCTCCCCACCCTGACAGAAAAACATTTCTGCCCAAGATCTCATCTCAATCTCCCCTCCTGCAGCTCAAAACTATTCCCTCTTGTGCTGTCCCTGCCCTCACTGATCAAGAGCCCCTCCCCAGCTTTCCTGGAGCCCCTTTCAGCACTGGAAGCTGCTCTAAGGTCTCCCCACAGCCCTCTCTTCTCCAGGCTGAACGTGCTTCTAGCAGAACTAGGATAATATGCATAAACTTCCCCATAAACATCAGCACACAGACATGTAACTTACAGTGCTATTTTTAAAGAGAGTACATTGTTACTTTAAATTAATTCCTGACAAGGCTGCCATTAGTACCATATAGATTTAGACCCATAAAAAAAAAAATTCACAATCTGACATAAGACCAGATGAAGCCAGCAGATATGCAAGAGCCTGTGAGAGCACTTAACATCACTTTCCACTAGAGTGGGCCTAACAAACAAAAAATCTGCTCAAGTAGGAGTTTTGAGATCATCACTTCAATAAAAAGCCCCACGTAGGCTGTGGCACACAAGCCGGTAACTCAGGAATAGAAGTCGGCCTCCCAGGGCATCCATACGACGTGATTCGCTGCTGATTTCTGCTGTAGCTCAGGCAGGTTTGCCTGCAGTGTTTGAAGGCAGCACTCTGACTGAAAAGCTCTTGACAATTATGCTAGGAATTTTGTCTATTCTCAGCAAAACATCTAAGGACCATTACTGAGCAACCCTTTGAATGGCCTGAGTTGGAAGGGACCCAACGAGGATCATCAGGTCCAACTCCTGCCCCTGCACAGGACACCCCAACATTCACACGGTGGGGCTGAGGGCCTTGGCCAAATGCTTCTGGAATATTGTCAGGCTCGGTGCCGTGACTGCTTCCCTGGGAGCTGTTCCAGGACTCCACAACCCTCTGGGGAAGAACCTTGTCCTTACATCCAAATTAACCCTCCCCTGGCATCTTCCTACCATTGCCTCCAGTCCTGTCATTGGTGGCCAGAGAGAAGAGCTCAGCGCCTGCTGCTCCTCCTCCCCTGGTGAGGAAGCTGCAGAGCACAGTAAGGTCTCCCCTCAGTCTCCTCTTCTCCAGGCTGAACAGACCAAGTGCCTTCAGCTGCTCCTCACACTCTTCCCCTCTAAACCCTTCCCCAACTCCATGCCCTGCTCTGGACACTCTCCAGCACCTTTAGATCCTTTTCATCCTGTGGTGCCCAGAACTGCCCCCAGTGTGGAGCAGAGTGGGACAATCCCTTCTGTCAGGAAAAAGCAGTAGGTTCCCAATTGTATTTCCTCACCTAGTTTTGAAGAGAAGCCACTGATGACACAGAAAACACACCTTTGAAGTGCGAGCATAGAATGAATTTCCCACATGGACACTGAGCAAGCTGCTCTGCACCAGCAGGCTTTAAACTGCAGGGCTGTACAAAAACAGCCAAGGAGGGGAAGAAAAACATTCGCATTCTTTCATCAGTAAAAACTGTTGTGGCTCAACACTGCAAAATGAACTGATTATGGGTTTTATTACAGAAACTTCAGAATAGAGCACATCTGGATTCTGTAAAGGGATATTGTGTTTAGTTTTTAAGGGAGGCTATTGTTAAACATGTTTCATTTGAACAGCAGAGCTCTGTAACTCTTAGAAATAAGATGAGACTCAAGACAATCAAGCTGACCTTAAACTCACATTCACACGCAAAGGCAGAGCCACCCAGTAGATGAAGGGAATTCTCTCGCACAATTCCACAGGGACAAAGCCTGTTCTGTGCTTGGCTTTTGATGTGGTGCCCCTGACAGCTTCAGCAGAGCACACGAAGAACTCAGGAATGGCAAAGATACTTGGTTTTCACACCATTTCTGTGCGAAAAGGGGTCAGGCAGCCAGATCGCCAACCAACCTCAGAGCAGGAACTAGGAACCAGTTGAGAGATTTCTCCTTGCAGAATTCAGCTTGCAAAAATAATCAGTTGTAGGTGCATCCTTTTGTTTACAAAAAAGAGAAGCGTTTGTTTCTATTTACAGCAGAAACCCAGCTAAAGCAAACCTGCAGCTGGGAAAACATCCACACGCAACCCTTTATTTTCCCTAAAAGAGGTCATTTAGCATCAAATCTCAAGCCAGAAACCGTTAAACATGCTTTCTGGTGTTAAACATGCACATTAGGACACAGCAATTGCCACAAAAAAACCCAACCAAATCCAGAAGGACTTATAATAAAGCCAAGAGGCAAAGTATTTGTACCAGGATAAACGGAGGATGCATCAAGGATAAATGGGGCTCTGGAAAGAGCCTACGTGGACTCCTTAGGCAGCAGCCTTAATGCCAAGGCAGACCCAAGGCCAAGCCGTTTAAAAGCTGCATTATCCATGCCTACAAATCCCGGCTGCTAACAAGGATTTTGTACAAGTTGCCCCTGAGGTGGGAAATCTTAGTCCACACACAATTAAGTCTGATGGAAAGCTTCTGTTATCTTGCGTTTAGCCGCCCGCTCAGCCCATTTAAACGCACATCCTGGAGACTAAATGTCCGGTCGTAGGGCACGAGGTTTCTTTCTGCTGCCTACTTTAATCAATATTTTCAAAAGAAACTTGACAGATTCTAAAGGCACAAAAGTGAACCCAAGTAACTTCATGAAGTTAACCCCTACAAACTATAATATCAGTCTAGAGCAGCAGCCTTTTTGCCTCGGTGGTCATTTTCTATTTGAAGTCACTTAAAATTAGTAAAATTTATAGATATATAAAGTTATAAAAACAAAACCATGCGATAATTACAAGCCATTTAGAATGCAAGGTTTTCTCTCACGTAACAGATGAAACCCAGATCAGTAAATGAGCAAATCAAAAGGAGACAACCCCATGGGTGGACTTGCATCTCTTGACAACCTTTTCGGATGTCATTTAGTCACACTCCTTGCATTTTAAACGCGGCAGGTTCGCACTGCTCTACTGACGTGCCATACCTGAGCTGCCACAGGTTAGTAGTGCTTTGTTAGTCGATTTGAGATGCCCGGGAGAGTTTAGTGCATTGCTACAGGAGCCTGGCTCTGTATTCAAGTTATGTGCGCTTGGTGATGCCAGCGGACTGCAATACAGGTTTTTCCATCTACTGGCTAGAAGGAAAAATACAAAAAAGCCATAAAGGTTAGCAAATTATTTTTTTTAAAAAAAGAGCATCAGACCAAACAAGATTAAATATCGTAACAGATGTACTTCAAATAAGACATTCTGATAGCGTGAGTTCCGAGATGTAGTAAGCGAAGCAGACCCTGTTGCCTTGCTCACTCTTCCCTTTCACTTGTTTTGTCACTCCCAAAGAATTCCAAGGGTAACTACTAATAAACTTGGCTTTAAGGAAGCCACACATCTCTGAAAACTGCAGTGCTGGCCTTCAAAGATGCCTGCTTTTATAAATATCTCTCACTTCTAACACCCCATCTTCATTTTAAAGAGCGCCACTGAACTTCATGTTTACACACACGTTACTTTGAATTTTTAACACTGGAATCCAAACAGCATTAAACCACAGAAGTAAGGAGAGCAAATTAATCTGAAAAGCCACCATTCTGAGTGATTCAGCCCAGACTTGCATGCAAGTAAGTGAAACAATCAAAGCAGCCAGGTAGCAAAATTCAGTGCATCCATGCTTACTGAGGCTGGAAATAAGCAGTGACAATGCTAAGAAAAAGACTCTTTCTGTGACCTGTAGACTATTCATGGGGCTGCTGAGCTGCTCAGCAAATCCTCACCACTGAGAGAACAGCTAAGAAAACAGAATAATGGAATCATAGAATGGTTTGGATTGGAAGGGACCTCAAAGCCCATCCAGTTCAACCCCAGCCCCATCCAACCTGGCCTTGAACACCTCCAGGGATGGGGCAGCCACCACTCCTCTGGGCAACCTAGGCCAGTGAATAATGAAGATTCACAATATAAATAATTTTCTTTTTTATTTCTCATCCAAATATGAAGTCAGACTATTTTAGTTAAAAAAAAATACTAACACAGTACAATTAAAGCCTGATGCATTTGAGACAAAGCAGAGTTAATCAAACAAATCTTCATTCAAACTTTTAGGTGCAGATAGTTTATAGCATTAAATGAAGTTTGTTCTCCAACTACAAGCAGTTATCTCAAATCAGGAATTTCAAGGCTGAAAAATAAGCCTGATTACTGTAGTGCAAAAACACTCTTAGTATGAAAAGATAAGAAAAAGGCAAAACAAAGCAGTGGTGCCTCAGCCTCCAGATCACGGAGGTCAAACTGAAATCAAACGATTGTGTTAGCACCACAGACAGTCAGCGCGTACAAACCCTGGGCAAACAACAGCTCTTGCACCCAACCGGGGCTGCATTTCCAGCAGGTAAGAACATCACTGCACTTCAAACACTGATTCCCTCCAAAGCTCCACTTTTTCAAGCACTGCCAACCGCTGCTTCCGCATTTAGATGATCATGAGAGGCTGCAACTCATCCTGCTCTGCACTGCTTTTCTGTGATGATCTGTTATGAGAGAGTAACAGAGCTCCTCATCCCTCCAGCCACAGGGTAAGCACAGCTGCCAACAGCAGAAAGCTGTAGGACAGAAGAAGGATTACCCACTCCAAACCCCTCAGGGTTTTGGCCATCAGAAGTTCAGGCCATCATTAGAGTGCATTTGAAAAGCTGAAAGTAGGAAGTTGGACTGAGATGATCCTCAAGTTCCCTTCCAACCCAACTCACTGTGTGACTCTAGGATATGCAGATGGATTCCAGGTGAGAGACTACGTATAAACAGAACAACCTTCTCAGGTTTGTAGTGATGTGCACCATGCATCTGCTCTAACAGCTCTGGCATCAGAGCTAACCCTAGACAAATACTTCTGTGCTTGCAAAAAGGGACAGCGCACCCATAACCACCAGAGCCCAGAAGATGGACTATGGTGGTCGTACACGACCGCTGGACAGAACGCTCTGTTGCCTTTCCATTTCAGGCAGATGGAGGAAGAGAGTTTTCCCTTCATGCTTTCCCACAGCTGAAAGCCACCATGAAATGCCGTCAGGGGATTATAAAACAGGAAGAAAAACTAGGTTTCCAAGTGACACCATTTCTTCAAGTTAGATTTTCCTGTTTCATTACTGGAACCTTTTAGCATCAGTTTTATCCAGTTAACACTACCAACGGTAAGGACATGCACCAACACAGTAAGGTGCATGGTAGGGTAGATATTCAAGGTAATAGGATAAGGACGATCCACAGTACTTGAACGTTTTACACAGAAAAAAGCTGCAACAGTTTCACATGATTCTCCCTCCCACTCCCTAGAAGCACATCTTTTCCTCTCTGTAGTTTTACATTAAAGGTGTTTAAATATTTTTAAAAAGTCAATTAAGAGACTGAAAAAATAGTTTAGTGTTTCATCTCTGAATGTGTCTAAAAAAAACAGAAATCAAGGTGGTCCATTTGGCAATTAATTAGAAACGCCTGTATTTGAGTCTTAAAAAATATAGAGAGGCAAAACATCGCAGTGGGGTTTGTTTTGCTCATTATTTGTAATTAGCACCGCTCTCTTACTGCTTACTGAATTCTCTCTTACCTTCAGCAGCTGAGGCATCACCACAGTAAATCAAAAGCAGGGGGGGTTTTACTCGGTGACAAACAGGGCTGTACAAACAGTCACCAAATTGAAAGCACCGTCCCTGCAGATGTTCTGCAGATGTTCTCCACTACAGCGACTGGAAACTTTGGGTCCCCCTTTGCTTTACTATTGCTCAATAACGTAAAGGATACAGGTGGAAATAGAAGACACCTGAAGCAGCAAAGCTTCCACTTTACATACCTTGGTCAAGCCTGGTGATAAGGCTTCTGCAGGCGACCTCTGTCTCAGGACCGGGATTACCCAACACTTGTCGGCACCACTTGAGAGGAGAGTCTGTTTTCTGTTCTATAACAGGTTTTCTTGGGGACACGTAGAGCCTTTGCAAGGATTGGAAGGAGACAGCAAAAACACTTATTAACTCAGAGCACGCAGCCACCCAAGTAGCATTTGCTAAAGTCAGCTAACAGCAAGTAATAGAAACGTTATCCAAATTAAATATGGTGGGGAAATTAAAGTTTCAGTTGTATGCTATGACATAGAAACAAAACTTACTATCACAGTATTAAAATTGACTTAAAGATGGCTTCGCAGAGAAATCGCACGGCCTCTGCCAGGCTCGGTTCAGGTCTGGGCTGGTGAATACTGCTAAGAGGGAAGTTGTTGGCATAGTTACCATCCCCCATCACCCTGGCTCTCCCTCTGTTCCTCCTCCCCAAAACCCACCTCACGACAGAGGCAGCAGCGAGGAGGAGGTGGCTCTAACCTGAGGTTCAAGGTGACAACTGCTGTATTTCTTGTTAAACATCCATTGGTATTCCACCTGCACTCATAGAATCATAGAATCCCTAGGTTGGAAAAGACCTTTGAGATCACCAAGTCCAACCATACCTGTCCACTACTAAGTCATATCCCTAAGCATTTCATCTGCCCATCTTTTAAACACCTTCCTAGGCTTGAGAACCCTTTCAGTGAAGAAGTTTTTTCCTAATGTCCAATCTGAACCTCCCCTGACGCCGCCTGAGGCCATTCCCTCTCGTACTATCACCTGTCACTTGGGCAAAGAGACCAACAGCCACCTCTCCACAACCTCCTTTCAGGCAGTTGTAGACAATAAGGTCTTCCCTCAGCCTACTCTTCTCTAGGCTAAACATCACCCTGCAGGCAGCGGCTGTCTCCTCCCTTCTCCCAGCAGTACTCCAAGACAGTGGATGAACAGTGAGAAGCCTGCTCACAGACTTCAGGGTAACTGGAAACACCAGGTAACTGGAACACGTAGAACATTTTCAGGCAGTTAGGAGGGATGACTGTATGCTTCCCCTCCCTTTCTTTATTGTGAAGTTAGAGGAATTCTCCTAAAACCAAAGCTTTTGACAATTATGACAGACCTCGCATTGCTGTGCATCTCCATCCAGGATTAGCTTTACCTACAGACAGCTTTAATCACCTTAGAGCCTTCGATTATTTACAGCTGTGTGTGAAGTTGCATCTTAACCACATTTCATAGAATCGTTCAGTTGGAGAAGATCCTTGAGATCGAGTCCAACCGTACCTGTTCACTACTAAATCAGATCCCTGAGCACCTCGTCTGCCGATCTTTTAATCCCCACCAGGGATGGGGACTCCACCACCTCCCTGGGCAGCCCTTCCAGTGCTTGAGAAACCTTCCAGGGAAGAATTTTTCCTAATACCCTGTCTAAACCTTCCCTGGCACAACTTGAGGCCATTTCCTCTCATCCTGTCACTTGTTATTTGGGAGAACAACCCAGCACCCACCTCGCTCCAACCTCCTTTCTGAGAGCTACAGAGAGCAATGAGGTCTCCCCTCAGCCTCCTCTTCTCCAGGCTAAACAACTCCAGGGCCCTCAAACACTCCTTAAAGGGTACTTTTCCCAAGGAGAAAATTCCTCTCATGAAAGGCCAAAGGGCACAGGCACCAGACTGAAGAGCAACTCCACTTTACAGATCTCACATTTGGATTTTCAAAGTCAAAATATACCAACAAAAGAAAAAAAAACCCAACACCCTCTATTTTAACTTTTTTAACATTTAAAATTTTTGTGAAGGGGAGAAAAAAACAGAAATTGGTTCTGTGTACATATAGAAGTTGAACAGCTTTTAATTCTTGCCTGTCACCTAAAGAACAACATTGACAGGCAGAGGGCATGAAACCTCCGCCAATCGACAGCACAAGCGAGGTAGTGGTGGCAACAAGAATTGCCGTCATCAACAGAATCTGCCCACCGAGACAATCGGCTCCCTGCGTACAGTGATAGGTACCTCACTTTAACCTCAGAGTTCCAGCTAAGTCATCTTGATACACTGGTTGCTCAATCTATTCCCTGCTGCTATGAATGCATTCATAGAATCATGGAGTGGTTTGGGTTGGAAGGGACCTCAAAGCCCATCCAGTCCCACCCCTGCCATGGGCAGGGACACCTTCCTCTGGATCAGGGTCTTCAAAGCCCCATCCAGCGTGGCTTTCAATCCCTCATGTCTGCATGTGCTCCAGTTGCCTCTTACCCTCTCTTCCAGCACTCATGCAGCAAGGAAGATCAAGTCTTTCTGCTCCAGTTACTTTTTCACAGAGACATCTCTTATTCAGTTCACACAACGCTCTTTCCCCAACAAAACTAACATAAATTGTCAGCTGTTTTAGCAATGATCCCATTAGTCTCTGAAAACCCTTCACGTTTAAAAGGCACAGAAGCATACTGTGGGATTCTTAGTTGCCAAAAAAGCAATGTTTGGCCAAGATAAAACATACAAAAACCTGAAAGGAGGTCGTAGAGAGCAGGGTGCTGGCCTCTTCTCCCATGTGACAGAGGACGGTACAAGAGGGAATGGCCTCAAGCTCGGCCAGGGGAGGTTCAGGCTGGACATCAGGAAAAAATTTTTCACAGAAAGAGTCCTTGCGCACTGGCAGAGGCTGCCCAGGGAGGGGGTGGAGTCACCTTCCCTGGAGGGTTTTAAGGGACAGGTGGATGAGGTGCTGAGGGACATGGTTTAGTGATTGATGGGGATGGCTGGACTCGATGATCCCATGGGTCTTTTCCAACCATCCAACCATCTTTTCCAATCATAGATTCTATGATTCTAGGATATTTAAAACCAAAGCTCAGCCTAACCTATTGCCCTGTTTCCTGTCCAGTATCCAGAGAAGGATCCATGGAGAAAGGATCAATCCAAGTGCTGCACTGAGGCAGCAAGCTGTCCCAGACTCCCATGCTTCTGCAGTTTGGGGCTGTTAGATCGAGCAATTCTATACACAACAGCTCAAAACCGTATTTTCCAGCGAAGTTATCCAAACTCTTTTTGTAATTCCTACCTGCTTTGAGCACCCACAGCACTCCACCACATCACTGAAGAAGGGTGAGGAACCCCTCCATCCCCTTTCTCTGAAAATATCACTGGCTGTTTACCCCCAATATGACCTGGTTCCTGGGTGACAAGGATACAGGTGGAAGGCAATTATTCTCTGTTGCCTTTTGACTCACAGCTTCACAGGTGGGAATAATCTCCCTCCTCTGGCCACATCCATCTTTTCCAGAATCACAGAATGGTTTGGGTTGGAAGGGCCCTCAAAGCCCATCAAGTTCCAGCCCCCTTCCATGAGCAGGGTCACCTCCCACTGCATCAGGGAGCAGAGATTCTATCTCTTCAGCCACATCTCCTGCAGAAGCTTTTTCAGACCATGCTTTACACAAAACCGCATGCAAATAATATCTTCCAAAAGCTAATTTGCTATTGACAAAATAAATGCTGAGAAATGCAAACACAGCTATTCCCAAATGTGTGATGTTATCTTTTATAGAAAACCCTACGAGCACATCTCACTGCACTTCTGTGTGGGTAAACGAGCACTGCAACAAGTCAGATCCAATATAACAGAGTGCTCGCTGTCTCACTGGATTTATCTTACAGTTCAGAACAAAAAAAAAGCAGCAATAAAGCCATCAAACAGAAAAGAGGCCAACAGCCTCCTCAGGGCAGGTCACTGTTCTCCACAGATTTTAGGTTAAGGGAGAAAATCCTACTCTACTTCAGGCAGCAGTTGCTCTCCCAGCTCCTGAAGGGCTTCCAGCTGTGTTTCTACCCAGGACCGTACCAGCTGAAAACGTGAATGCTTCTTGGATTACTCGAGCTGTTTCCTCACAGTGAAGCACTGCTGCTTCCCAGGGTGCCTGAGTCCCCCACACAGCCAGAGGACCCACCTTTTTCAGCTGAGGTCTATCAGCAAGACACTGTCTCACCATTTCACTGACCCCCAAGTAAGGAAAATTCAACTTCTCAGAGCATTGACAGGCAACTTATAAAAATTTCTGGTTTGATTTCAGAGGGTCAGGTTTGCTGCCTTTTTCAGTAGCTTTGGGGAGGGTTCAACATCTTTAGCAAGGTAACTTCTCACAGCTCAGTGTCACAGCTTATTCCTCTGGAGCTCTGCACACCATCAGCGAGAAACCAAACACACCAGCCCCAAAACTAGGAGTGGAGCTTCCTCTGGACACAGCAATAAGGACCAGAGTCACCTTCCGATAGGTGCATCCTCCCTTGGCCACCGTGGCTGTCACAGCAGATCCTGAGTGCACCAGGATCCTTGTGCTTCCTGCTGAACCAGGTTTTCTTCTGATCAGGCATTGGTAGAGGCTGCCCAGGGCACTGGTGGAGTCTCCATCCCTGGAGGCGTTCAAAAACCATGTAGAGGTGGCACCTGGGGACATGGTTCAGCAGGCACAGTGGGGTTGGGCTGACAGTTGGACTGGATGAGCTGAGAGGTCTTTTCCAACCTCAACGATACCACAGTTCTCACGAAAGAGGTTTTTGAGACAAGCTAAGCTCACTCTGCTCCGTTAAGAAATATGAAGAATTTCATTTCTGGTAGTTTTACCCTCTTTTGATTTGTCAGGTTAAGTCAATCCAATAAGCATTGGCAAAAAGGTGCTCAGACGTGCTGTTAAGCACACATGCGACCGGTGGTGTCCCAGCCAGCCAAAGCCTTTTGGGTTAACAAAACACCCGATACTAAATAAGTTTTGCCTTGCATTTTGTCCCTAGAACTCAGAACGCACCTCACAGCCAAAACCACTGTTTAAAAGGCGAAAGGTCATGCTTTGAATCTTTGCTCTTGTCAAGCTGCACATAACAACAAAGAACTTATTTAGATGGTTAGAAGGCCTAAGACAAAATCCAGACAGAAAACCTTTGGGCGCACATTCTCAATGTGATGTATTGAGGGTTTGCTGCACGACTTACTAAACAGCAACGAGAACGTCTTCAGTGAGGATCATCTTCCAAGAAGACCAGCTGTGAGGAAACCCTTCCATAAAGCATCTCTAGTTTCATTTACCGGTTTCACTTTCTCTATATAAAGTAATTTAGGAAATGCATCTCTGGGAAAAGCCAAGTAGTTTTAATGCAGCAGCAAGCACAGCATGAGATTTTTCTTCCCTTATGAATTTATGGCATTCTTTGCACTTTATTCTGACATATTCCAATGTCCCAAGCGCCAAGTATCTCCTAAGAAAACTATTTTTCTTCTGGGGTCGATGTCACAGGAGGATTTACAGGCATTCATAGCTACTGTTGTTTGATTTTGAAAATGCTAATTTCAATAAAACCCTCCATAAATCTGGAAAATACCATTACAGCTTTCTCACCTTGCACGCTGCCGTGAGAAAAGCTGTTTCACAATCCAGTAATGCATCGGATCAACTGTAAGACTACCAGCCAGGATTGCCTGGGAATTTAACATCCTAATCACGCAGAATATTTGCCCCAGTAAATCCACAGCTCACAGAGGAGAGTTCAGGCTGCAGAAAGGTCTGTAACCAGCACATTAAGAAATTAAACCAAAAGCAAAATGAACCACAGTTCTTTAGACAGATGCTGGGGTTATGAGACGTCTTCCACAGCGCTTGGCACCAGGAGTTACAGCAGTACCACAAAGCCAGAGGTTACACCAATCCTCAGACCTGGGAGTTTTACACATCAAGGCAAGGACAAAGAGACCTAAGGTAGCTCAAAATGTTCAGACCATCACTGGTTTACAACATATACCCCCACAAAGTCCTCAGTAGGCAGCTAAATTCTCCTGTAAGGCATGTATTTCACAAAGATAATGCATTCGTTGTCCTTTCTTTGCCTTTAGAGAGTGGATTTCCAGATTTATCACTGTGCTTATGTTGCTCTAATCTCAAACACTACTGCTGAACAGAAATACCGATACCAACAACATTGTGTTGTGGAAAGCAACAGGGAAACAAGACTGTCCAGGTCTTGAAATGACAGAAACAAAGGAAAGAATAAGAAAAATCCTATGGAAAGCACTCTATACAAACATTAAAGTATAAGCCTTTATTCCCAAGAAACTGAAACTGGAAAGAAAGACACAATCACTGCACCGCAGAAGGCAGGAGAAGCCCCATTTTTTCACATCTCCCTAGGGATTAATCCTGCTGGGCAAAGCACCAGCGCTCCAGTCATGGGGCCGCAGGGGCTCTGAACACAGCAATCACAGAACCTCTCACCACAGTCGAGAGTCCGTATGGTGAGGAAAAGGCTGGGGGGACAGACATGGTGCCATGTTGTCGGCAGAAGGATGTGAAGCAGCATCTCTAGTCCGGCTGCAGCCATGCACAGCAGAGCAGACTGAGTACCGTGCCCACACCTAATCGTACAGAGCAAGCCATCAGCCAGCACCTCAAGCATTTCAACAAGAACTCCACGATCCACTGGGAGGTGTCCAAGCCCTTGGCAAGGAGATTGGAATTAGATGATCTTTAAGGTCCCTCCCAACTCAAATCATTCTACGATTTTACGCCTCTCCCATTAAAGCCATCTCACCCAAAAGGCTGTACTTTGCACACAAGCGTCAGACAAGCAGGTAGGTTTTAATTTCGGCTCCCTCCCCTCCAGCAGCGCAGGCTGCTGATGCGACACTGTCCTGGTGCTGCACAGAAGGATTTGCGGAGAGCTCATCCACCCAGAGACCAGGCACGGCCAGCAGGCACAACAGAACAACATAACGATGACCACAGTCAGCACACGTGGCTAACCTGCTCCTCGCAGGTGAGGCCACCGGGTAACGTTCTCAAGAAGCCATCTGTAAGGTACTTAATGCCACAGAGCTACCTGATCCGTGGTAAAAATCCCTCTAGAAGGTTTTCATTAGGTGACGTGTCTGAGGACCTTGCAAATTACTATTTCCAAGTCATGTAGAGTTCCGCCAGCAAGGAAGGATCATGGGTGAACTATGGCACGGCTTGTGGAAATGTACGGATTGATTTACACAGAGAGCAGGGAGTTAAGAGCTCGCCTCAAGAGGCAAATGATGCAAACCTTCACGTGATGTTCTATTGTATAATACCTGAATTTTGTGCAGAAACCCATTCTGTGGTAGAACTTCTCCACAAAACCTGTTCCTATCTCTGACAGTACAAGCTAACAAGGATGATACCTTCCAGTACGGTGAATTAAATGCCTTAAGGCATTAATACGGAAGCCACAGGATGTGGAGCTAAGGCTGAAAACAGACACTCCTGAGAGGCTCCTAAATAGTAACTTATTTCAGCAAACCACAGATTCACAGAATCACAAGAGTGGTTTGGGTTCAAAGGGACCTCGAAGTCCATACAGTTCCACCTCCTGCCACGGGCAGGGACACCTCCCACTGGATCAGGGGCTCCAAGCTCCATCCAACCTGGCCTTGAACACCTCCAGGGATGGGACAACCAGCATTGCTCTGGCCAACCTGGGCCAGGACCTCCCCACCCTCACAGCAAAACATTTCTTCCTAGTATCCTGCGCTGCAGAGTAACACAAGGGAGTGACCGGGTAACCCGCAGCTGGCAAACAGTTCTGAGTCCAGGTTAAGTATCACGTGGAAGTCGACGACATGGAGAGCAGACTTTCACTTGATCGGGTCTCCAGGATATTTACAATTTTGAGTAGCTATTTGAGAAAGTGACCTACGAAAGCAAGCCAAGGGACAGGCAGCATAGCAGGACAGAGTTACAGCTGCCGTGTGTGAGGAGCACCCTGTTTTTCAAAGGGGTTCAGCCACAGCAATGCTGTTTAAAACAAAACCTTAAGGCACACAGCTCTTGCTGAAGCCAAGGGAAGCTGCACAGGAATGCTTGCAAGTTGGAACCAGTAACTGCAAAACAGCACAGAAGCCAAGACGCCGTCTGCACCTTGAGAGAATGGTCACAACATCTGACCCAATCCCCTGTGCTCCCTCTTGGCAACAGGCTTTGCTGTCACCACAGCAGCTCACACAGCAAATATAATCACAGAGCACTCTTCGTTGGAAGGGACCTCAAAGCCCATCCAGTTCCACCCCCTGCCATCAGCAGGGACACCTCCCACTGCATCAGGGGCTCCAAAGCCCCATCCAACCTGCCCTTGAACACCTCCAGGGATGGGGCAGCCACCACTGCTCTGGGCAACCTGGGCCAGGGCCTCCCCACCCTCACAGCAAAACATTTCTGCCTAAGATCTCATCTCAATCTCCCCTCTTGCAGCTGAAAATCTTTCCCTTTGTCCTGTCCCTGCCCTCCCTGACCCAGAGCCCCTCCTCAGCTTTCCTGGAGCCCCTTTCAGCACTGGAAGCTGCTCTAAGGTCTCCCCACAGCCTTCTCTTCTCCAGGCTTGAACAACCCCAACTGTCTCAGCCTGTCCTCGTACAGGAGGTGCTCCAGCCCTTGGATCATCTCTGTGGCCTCCTCTGGCCTCGCTCCAACAGCTCCGTGTCCTTCCTGTGCTGAGGACTCCAGAACTGGACACAGGGCTCCAGGTTTGGTCTCACCAGAGCGGAGCAGAGGGGCAGAATCCCGTCCCTCGCCCTGCTGGTCCCACTGCTCTGGATCAGCCCAGGACACGGGTGGTTTCTGGGCTGCAAGCACACGTTGCGGCTCATGTTCAGCTTCTCATCCTCCAGCACCCCAAGTCCTTCTCCTCAGGCCCCTCCCAATCCATTCTCTGCCCAGCCCGTGTTTGTGCTTGGGACTGCCCTGAACCATCCCCAGCCTTCACCAGGGGCCTCAAACCTGCTAAGAAGTCACGTGGCGTACACACAACAGAAACAACCCTGTGTGTTTGGAGCTGTTCTTAAAACTAGAACAACTTGAAGAGACAAGAACTAAAGCCTCTCATTTTGGAAGTGTCCGGGCTCCCCACCCCCTATTTTAAACACTTAAATACTTTGAAACAACATAAAATGAGTTCCTAGTGTTCTTTAATGTATAAAGCATCCTCCCCTCGACTAGATGATAATAAAGCAGTCAGGAAACCGTAAGGACTGGATACAAAATGAATCAATTCAGCCGTGACAGGAAAAACAAAGCCACTGTGAATTTCCCAGAAAGTACCAAAAATCTTAAATATCAAAGCACGCATGATGTGTTCCAACACTAGCTACGGCTTTTTCCTAATGTATAGTATTAAAATGTGTGTATAATGCACATGATATTAAAGAAGGGCTGCAAATATACCAGTGCAGTAAGCTGCTCCCTTTGAGCAATACTCTGCTCAACACATTTCAGTCATGCTTCCATCCAGGGTGTACAGAACTTCCCCCAGTCAAAGCCACCTTATTAAAGCTGATCCTAAATTCATACAGCATTAAGGCTTTCTGGTGGGGGAGGTTCTTTTTCTAAACCTCAACCACTGTTTTCTGGTTCCTGCTGACAGCAATGCCTGGATACCTGCACGGACAGCATGTGAGCCATGTGCTTCGGAAGAGCATTTAGGACAGCTGGCAATAAGCACAGCCAAGCACTGCTGACTGCACACACAGCATTCATTCTCCACTTCCAGTTTAGCTGAGGAGCTCTGGGACAAGAAGCCGTCGTAAAAACAGCTCCTTGTTTTACTAGGGTTGTTTGACAAGAGGGAAATAAAACAGACAGAAGCGATGCGAGATGATCAAAGGTAATTTATGATAATGGTTCTTCCACAAGAATTCTAATACCCTTGTTAGTGAAGCTCCTTGGGGTGCCTCTTTTTAATATGTTAGCCTACAGTAACCAAATTTAACAAGAAAATAGAGGGATTGAAAACAGGAAGACCCTACAAGGTCTAGTGAGAAAGGAACTGGGTAAAGGAGAATGACCTCAGCCACCAGCTCGAGGTGCAGTTCAGGAACTGAGCCCTGGGGTGCAGAACCTCTCCCAACTCCACTGGAGAGCACTCTCTGCCCCTGTACAGAGAATCATAGAATGCTTTGGGTTGGAAGGGACCTTTAAAGCCCATCCTATCCAACCCCACTGCAGGAGCAGGGACATCTTTAACCACACCAGGATGCTCAGAGCCCTGTTCAACCTGACCTTGAATGTTCCCAGGGATGAGGCCTCCTCTGACTCCCTGGGCAACCCGGGTCACTGCCTCTCTGCCCTCATTGTGAAAAATTTCTTCCTTATATCTAGTCTAAATCTCCCCGCCCTTAGGTTAAAACCATTGCTCCTTGTCCTGTCACAACAGGCCTTACTAAAAAGCCCCTCCCCAGCTTTCCTGGAGCCCCTTTCAGCACTGGAAGCTGCTCTAAGGTCTCCCCGCAGCCTTCTCTTCTCCAGGCTGAACAACCCCAACTCACTCAGCCTGGCCTCATACGGGAGGTTCTCCAGCCCTCAGATCATCTTTGTGGCCTCCTCTGGACATCTTAGACTCCCTCTGGTTTCTTTACCCAGTCAATATAGTCTGGGGAACCTCTTACGTCACAGGCTATATAAACAGGAATAGAAAACTAGCTTTTTACATTAACATGGAAATAATGAATCTTGTCTTCCAAACTCAACTTGCTAAAAATATTCCCTTTTTTATTTAAATAAATCTGCTCAAACTGCTGTTCAGGTTTGCTAAAGAGTCCAGTGACCAAGTTACAAGCCAGTATTGGGGTTGTAAAAGAAAGCTCGCAAAGAAAAAACCAATGTTTTTAACACAACCTTGAATTTAGACTTGAGGTTACTAAGCTCCATTCCATTAACAAAATTTTCCCCTCACTTATAACAGATAATGAATCTCTGGAGTTTTAAGATTTGTTTTGCATTCACCAACCACTCTGCAATGCTGTCTTCACTGCCAGATTAATCTCTAGCTACACAAGTTTGAGACGCAATTTGCAGAAGCCTGCAGCTCTCCTGCAAAGCCTTAAAATGAAGAACTCAGGTAAAATCTCAGATCGCAGCTATTGCAGGAGCAGGAATTGGCCTCAAACTTCAACTGGCCTTGGGAGGGCATGGGAAATGAATCTGCTGACTCACAAACCATGTTCTGAACACGGCTGCTGGTGAAGCAGAGAGTCCTGCACGGGGAGGTCAGTTAAGGATTACATCATTGATCTGCTTCAGTTCATGGCTCTAAACAAAAGAGAAGGGTTACCCGCCAAGAAACAGCATTCAGGAAATGGAACGCTTCATCGTCTTCGATACCAGTGAAAGCCACAAACTCCAGATGGTCTAAGGGCTCAGTTTGACAAAATTCTGATTTAAATAAAGCGTCTGGCAGTTACATACAAAGTTTAAGAACTCCATTGTTTGCTCAACTGCATGTGTTACACATCAATAAACTAACAAGGAAAAGAAGCTCCCTGTGCCTACTACAGCAGCACCAGCAAGAAAGGGGGAAAGCCAAGCCTTAGTGTGAAACCAATTTTATACAAAAATAATGCTCTGGCATAACGGCCTTAAAAACGAGAACAGCTGATAGCAAGAGCTGCATTCCTGCTGCTAAAAATCACAGCTCTGGGTAGAAATCACTTCATAATGACCACTGCACACCTGAGCACAGAAACTCCTGACTGCAGCAGCTCAAGTTCCATGTATTACCAAAGTTTTGGGATACGTACCAGGTATCATCTTCTTCAGGGCAATATCCATGTTCTATCACTTTCACTTCAACCAGATCTGCATTATTCAGAAGGTTTTCTAGATCTCCACATGGGTCATTGGGATTTTGTTCATTCATTTGAATCGCGGAACCAATACCTGCAAGGACCAAGTTTCCCATCAGCTCTGTGCTATTGCTTGTATCCACATGTGAAGAGCATCCAACGTGATCATCGACCTTCCCTTCCACCTCGCACCTGCCGGAAGATAATTCTTCGGCAGCATTGTTGTAACTATACTGCATTTGGACATCTCTGTCTTTTTTTAAGCAGTTGTTGTCTCCTTCCTCTCTTATTTTGCTTAGCTGGTTCTGCAGATCTGCCATGATTTGCAGTTCCTGCTTCTCGCTTATCACATTGATGCTATTATTAATTTCTATCCCATTAAGGCCAGAGTCATGGTTATCCACACCGGTATGGATCTCACTCTGCGTGTTTGTCCCAAGCACGCTCCTGCTGCTCTTCGTTCTCGGGTGCTGATTCTCTATTTCCAGCCTCCTCACCAACTCCCGCAGCTTTCGCATCTCCTCCAGCTCGGGGCCAACCTCCTCAGACACCGGCTCCGTGCCGGGGCCCATGGCAGAGCTCTCCGTTGAGTCTCGTCCTAAGTCAGGCTCCAGGGCATGATCCTGCTGGATGACGGGGGCATTTCCAGGCACTACCATCATCCAAAACGCACCGTCCCACTGCACGACAGGAAAAACATATAAAAGCTCTGCAGAGATGCACAGTATTTTACACAAACTAGAATTAAACACCAAAAATTCTGACCTTTATAAGCACAAACTAATGACACTGGGGTAGAAAGTGGTTCAATTTAAGCCAAATCTATTATAAAAGAACAAGCAAAATCCATATGAAACATTAAAACTAGTAGCTTGTGTTGGTGGAAAACACCTAGGATGTGCAACTGTTATGCTACAGATGAAGCTGTATAGAAGGAAGCTGATTTAATCAAAGACAATAGTTTAGTTTCCATCTGTTTACAAACCAAATACATGACAAAAGCAGGGATTGAGCAAAGTCAGGAAACATAATTAGCAAGGCGCTGAGACGACGCCAGCATTAAGAAAATGGTAAAAACATCCTCTGATCACCACGTTTAGCCTGGAAAAGCAGAAAAACATGAAAACATTTCTGAATCAACTTATCCCAAAGACAAACGAGTGACTGACTACAGGAACTGCACCTACATGAAAATAATTATAACAGACGCCTCTGCTGGCATATCTCCCTGTTACAACTGGAAAGAGAGGCGCAAGCTGATGCAAACACAGTGAAAAACAGAAAAAACCCTGATAAATACATCACACCACAGATTACACATTTTACAAAACAAAGCTCTCTCCTGCTTTCCCGGCCATCTGTGGCTGTGCTGACCAAGGTAAGAACACACAGGTATTCGGGCTTCCCAAAAGCCACAAAACCCTGCTGCACTGAACCCAATGTCCTACCACATGTGGAGAAGCCGCAGCAAGCATGGATTTTCCCTACAGTTGTGATATACGTAAGTTTTCGGTCTCTGTGATGCACTCATTTCTGAACTGACACCTCATCGAACACCCCGAAAACGAGATGAAAGTTCCACAGAGCAGGTAAAATAGATAAACCTAACGAGTCATAAACCTTTCTGGTTTGCAGAAGGAAGATAAAGAGCTGGACTGACCAAGAGAAGGAGTCAGGTGACAGAGCCGGTTCATAGTTTAAAGGACTGCACAACTGCATTTGAGCCCAAATTTTTGTGGCTGTGGATGTTTCTCCTCTTGTTGGCTGAAAACTTCTGGTTTTAAGGCCAAACTGCCAACAGGCACAGGAAACCACAAAAATCCAATATCACCCAAAGTACACGAGGCAAGCAAGGTTAAAAACACAGACAATCATGGGATGGTTTGGGTTGGAAAGGGCCTCAAAGCCCATCCAGTCCGACCCCGTGCCATGGGCAGGGACACCTCCCACTGGATCCAGTCATGCAAAACCCCATCCAACCTGACCTTGAACCCCTCCAGGGATGAGGCAGCCACCACTGCTCCGGTCAATCTGGGCCAGGGCCTCCCTACCCTCATACCAAAACATTTCTGCCTAAGATCTCATCTCAATCTCCCCTCTTGCAGCTGAAAACCATTCCTCTCATCCCGACCCTGCCCTCCCTGATCAAGAGCCCCTCCCCAGCTTTCCTGGAGCCCCTTGCAGGACTAGAAGCTGCTCTAAGATCTCCCTGGAGCCTTTTCTTCAGGTTCAACTACCCTAATTCTCTCAGCCTTGGATCACCTCTGTGGCCTCTTCTGGACTCTTAACAGATCCATGCCCTTCCTGTGCTGAAGACTCCAGAATGACCTGTAAGTGAACAGAGCTGACTGCAGGGCGTATCAAACGCACCTCAAATCACGCCCGTAGGAAGCGTTGCTGAAGTCATTTTGATCTGGGGAAAAGGGATTTAATTTGCCGTTACCAGGCAATCCCATTCCTACTCATAAGCCCATTTTGAAAATCTCCTTGCATGCATTGTCACTCCTACGAACTCATCCAATCTCCCAACGCGTACCAAACCCAGCAGGATTCCCAGACCTTCCCAAGCTGCGGCTCAGTAACACGCTGAGGAAGGACATGCCGGCAGGGAGCCTGGGACCTGGGTCTCCCTCAGCTCCTCCCTGGTCAGGGTGGATCACAGCATCTCCCCCCAGAACATCGGTTCCCGCTTCACGGGGGGGACTACAGGATCTCCCCTGGGAACACACGTTCCCATCAGCCAAAAGGGACCACAGGGTCTTCCTGGGGAATCCTGGCAGCCAGCAGGGACCTCGGCGTCCCCTTTGGGAACCCCAGTTCCCACCAGCAAGAGGAGTCCCTGGGGTCTCCTCTGGGAACCCCGGTTCCTTCTGGCCGCGGAGAACCACGGGGTCTTCCCTAGGAACGCAAGTTCCCATCGGCCAGGGAGGACCACAGCCTCTCCTCCAGGAATCCCAGTTCACACCCGCAAGGGAGGACCATGGAGTCTCCCCCAGGAACCCCAGTTCCTGCCAGGCAGGGGGGACCCTGGGGTCTCCTCCATGAACCTCGGTTCCCGCTGAGGCCGAGGGGCCGCAACTGGCACTTTCATTCCTGGCGGGAACGAACAGCTGGAAACCGCGCAGCCTGTTCCCACGTCCAGTCAGTCCAGCACCACCCGGACCAAACCGCGTGGACGCGGGAGGAAAAAACCAAACCTGCAGAACCGAATTCCACTGTAAAATGGGCTGGGGAAAAAGGAAAAACAACAAAACGGCGAGCAGAGAGGCCCCATTCCAGGCTGTGCCGTGCGGAGACAATAATTTAGAGTTTTCCCGACAGACATCGGGGTTTTTGCGGCAGGAGAACGGCTCGCCCGCCACAGCCAGGGAGCAAAGCCCCCCAGGAGCCCCCCGATCCCGGGGGAGGCTCTGGATGCTGGGCAGGAGACCCTGAGGGGAGAGGGACTGAGGGGGCTTAGAGGGAATAGAGGGGGTGAAGGGCTGGGGGGGGGCACTGGGGAGGGGGGTGGAAGGGGGAGTGGGGGGATGGAGGGGGGAGGGAATGGGGGGGTGAAGGACTGAGGGGTACTGGGGAGAGGGGAGAGGTCTGGGGAGGGGATGGAAGGGGGAGTGAGGGACTGGGGGGAGGCAATGAGGAGGTGAAGGGCAGGAGGGGAATGGGGGCGATGAAGGATTGGGGGGAGACTGAGGAGGGTGTGGAAGGGGGAGTGAGGGGATGCGGAGGGGAGGGAATGGGGGGTTGAAGGGCTGGTGGGGGGCTGGGGGGAGACTGGGGAGGGGGTGGAAGGGGGAGGGAGGGAATAGGGGTGGAGGGAATGGCGGGGCTGAAGGACTAGGGGGGACTGGGGAGGGGGGAGCGGTGTAGGGAGGGGGTGGAAGGGGGAGTGAAGGACTGGGGGGGAGGCAATGGGGGGTTGAAGGGCTGGGGGGGACTGTGGAGAGGTGTAGGGAGGGGATGAAAGGGAGAGTGAGGGGATGGAGAGGGGAGGGAATGGAGGGTTGAAGGACTTGGGGGGACTGGGGAGGGGATGGAAGGGGGAGTGAGGGATTGGGGAGGGAATGGGGGGGTGAAGGACGGGGGGGGCGAGAGAATGGGAAACGGGGGGAATGGAGGGAGTGAAAGACTGGGGTTGGGAGGGAGGAAGAGAATGGGAGGGAGGGCTGAGGGGGGTTGGGGTGGGGGATAGTGGAGGGGCGCCGAGCCCAGGGCCCCGACCCCCCATCCCCGTACCTGCCGCCGCCCCGGCGCCTCCGCTCCCAACGGGCGGGGGGCGGAGCCTCCGCGCGCCCAGAGCCCCGCCCAGCGCCCCCCCCGGAGGGAGCGCGCGTGCGCGGGGGCGGGAACGGGAACGGGGCGGGGGGGAGAGACTGAGAGTGAATGAGTGAGTGTGTGAGAGAAAATGTGAGTGTGAGAGTCAGTGTGTGTCTGTGAGAGAGTGATTGTGAGAGAGACTGAGAGTGAGTGAGTGTGTGTGTCAGTGTATGAGTGAGTGAGTGTGAGAGAGTGAGTGTGTGAGAGTAAGAGAGTGAATGTGAGAGTGAGAGTGTATGTGAGTGACTGCGAGTGTGCGAGCCTGACTGTGTGTGTCTGAGAGTGAGTGTGAAAGTGTGAGTGTGAGAGAGACTCTGAGTGTGAGTGTGTGTATGAGTCAGTGTATGAGTGAGAGTGTGAGAGGGAGTGTGAGTAAGGGAGTGTGTGTGTGACAGAGTGAGTGTGAGAGAGACTGAGAGTGAGTGTGTGAGAGTGAGTGAGAGTGTGAGAGTAAGAGAGCAAATGTGAGTGACTGCGAGTGTGTGAGCCTGACTGCGTGTGTCTGAGAGAGAGTGTCTGAGTGTGTGTGTGAGAGATTGTGAGTCAGAGTGTGAGCGTCCGTGAAAGTGAGAGTGTGAGAGAGACTGAGAGTGTCTACGTGTGAATATGTGTGAGAGTGAGGGTGTGTGAGTCGGAGAGTGTGTGAGTGTGAGAATGTTAGAGTCTGAGAGTGTCTGAGTATGTAAAAGTGTGAGTGTGTGTGAGAGAGTGAGTGCAAGTGTGTGTGTCTGAGAGTGAGTGTCAGAGTGTGAGTGCGAGTGTGAGCGTGACTGGGTGTCAGTGACTGTGAAGTGACTGAGTGTACAAGTGCGACTGTGAGTGTGTCAGTGTACATGTGTCTGTGACTGAGTGTGAGGCTGACAGTGTATGACAGTGAGCAAGCGTGTGAGCATGACTGCAAGTGGGTGTGAGAGTGAGTGTGCGTGAGTGTGAATGTGTGAGAGTGTGTGTTTATCTGCGTGAGTGTGTGAGTGTGTCTGTGTGTTAGAGTATGAGGGTGTGTCTGGCTATGTGTCTGGCTGTCCCTCTCCTGCAGCGTGCACAGCTGAGCCGACAGCGTGTGCTCGCAGCCCAGAAACCACCCATGTCCTGGGCTGCACCCCGAGCAGTGGGACCAGCAGGGAGGGAGGGGATTCTGCCCCTCTGCTTGGCTCTGGTGAGACCAAATCTGGAGCCCTGTGCCTGAGTCCTCAGCTCAGGAAGGAAATGGAGCTGTTGGAGCGAGTCCAGAGGAGGACATGGAGATGATGTGAGGGCTGGAGCACCTCCTGTACGAGGACAGGCTGAGAGAGTTGGGGTTGTTCAGCCTGGAGAAGAGAAGGCTGTGGGGAGACCTTGGAGCAGCCTCCAATGCTGAAAGGGGCTCCAGGAAAGCTGGGGAGGGGATCTGGATCAAGGAGGGCAGGGATAGCACAAGGGGGAACGGTTTTAAGCTGAAAGAGGGGAGATTGAGATGAGATCTTAGGGAGAAATGTTTTGCTGTGAGGGGGAGGCCCTGGCCCAGGTTTCCCAGAGCAGGGGTGGCTGCCCCATCCCTGGAGGGGTTCAAGGCCAGGTTGGATGGGGCTTTGATCACCCTGATGCAGTGGGAGGTGTCCCTGCCCATGGCAGGGGTGGGACTAGATGAGTTTGAGGTCTCTTTCGACCCAAACCATTCCGTGATTCTATACCTGTCCCTGGGGGGGAACAATGCCATTGAACTCTTGGTGATGATGGCACACATAGGTGTCAGAATAGCAGCTCTCCTCAGCTGATCTGAGGAAAGGCATGAAAAAGGGACAGGCAGGACCTCCAAGAGCAGCGACCCGGGCCTCTGTCTGGACCAGGGGTGATGTTTCAGATCGGGGCTCACTAGCACAGATGGCACCGTGTGGATCGAGGCTCCCTTCTCCCCACGTAGCATCAGCTTTTAAAGCAACCAGGCTCTGAATTGTGTGGAGAGTATCAGTCCACATGTTTGCCGAACCCCTCCCTCCTTTTGAGAAAACTCCTTCTTGCTTGTACTGTCTCCTCTCTCTCACTGCTACATCCTCCAGCAGAGCATTCATGCTCTCCTATGGGTTACTGGGATCGCATTACATGGTGAGGAAGCTGCACGTGAGCTAAGGCTGTTTATTAGAGCTGTTTGCAGAGGTGAAACAATTGCTACAGGGAAACGCAATGCTGAGGAGAGACGGTGCCAAACATCCAATGGACAAATCCTGTTCCCCGTAAGGCCCCGTACCCATCAGGAACTCTGGAATCAGTGATAAGTTGTTATTGCTGCAGATCATCTTCTCAAAGTCTACCTGTGTTTACTGGCCTGTCTGTTTTGGTGTTTTAAGCAATCTCCCTTTGGCCGTGGCAAAGCGTGACACGCAACAGCCGCCGTACCCGGCCTTCCCCGCTGCAGTGCAGGTGCCGGGAAGGAACCGCTGGCTGTGGTTTCAGAAATGAGTCATCTGGGGAGCCGAGATGCTTTGTGACCCCCTTTCTGTTCAGAAAGTAACATCTCTTTAACTTCTTGATAACACAGAAACGTGGCAGCCACCATCAGCAGGCGTTTTGGGTACCACACCTTCAGGACTGCTGGGGCCCAGGGGGTTGGTGCTGCCCCGGTGGGACCAAATGCACACGGACCCGGATTTACAGTCTCAACCTGAAGCTCAGCAGTAGAAGAGCTGTTACTGCTTTCTGCTGGAGTTCCCCTCATGGAGTTGCTTCTAAGTTCATGCCTGTAGTTCAGTTAAATAACTGACATAGTGGCCTAAAAACGCGACGCAGCACTTGCGCTGTAAAACGCTCCCTTGCCAAGCTTCACAGGCCCACCAGCTCCCACCACTAAGCACGTACAGGATCCCCTGGCTAAGAGCAGCCTGCATTCCAGCCTTTGCTATCACCTGGTTCTGCGTCAGAGCCGCCCCCGAGCTGAGGTGGGGGCTCTGCAGACAGTCCTAAGGCTGTCAGAGAGAGGAGTCACCCTGGCCACACGCAGAGCTCTGCATTTAAGGCACGAAGGCTGACTTACAGGGGTCGGTATTCAGCTTTCTCAGCCTCTCAGCAGCTGAATTAAAGGCTAAAATTATGCGATTCTTACTTTTAGTAAGTACAGCATCTGCCAGCCATTCATCGTTATGGTTAAGTGTTTGCGCTGTAAATCATGTGCAGCAGTAAAAGGCGCCTTGGCAAGCGGGGGAATTCCGGTTTCAGCCAAGCAGAGCTCCGTGTCAGGAGAGGCAAGGGAGATAGCGGCTCTCCGGCACGTTTTGTATGGCCACAAGATACCTGCCATCAGCGGCCAAGTCAAACTGCCAGGTGAGAGGGAGCGTTATCTTCCCGAACAGACAGCAGGCACGCGTGCTGCCGCAGTGATCCACTAGGGAGAGGGCAGGGAAGGGAAATGGAAGCCGACACACAACTCCAGTATGATGAGTCTGCAAGTGCTCCTGAAAGCCCCTGGAAAGCAAATGGAAATCAGGCAGAAGCTATTTCTAGGCAGAATTTGAGGGTGAGAGAAGCAGAAATAGTCTTTTGCGAAGAACTGAATTCAAACCCTCCCAAGAATCCACATTTAGTGTTTAACTCTCCTAGTATCCACTTGCTTTGTGCCAGCTCACACGCACGGAGCTGCAGCCTGATTGTAGAAATGAAAGGGAAAAGAAAGTACGGAAAGGTTTCTGGCAATTAGCTCCGATAAACCCAGAGCTCTGCCTGAGTTCCAGCACCGGAACACTCTGGAATCACAATGAAGTTAAAGACAGGTGGAGGGGCTCAGCACCTTTGGAAAATCAGCCCACTTATCTCTGTAGGTGACACTGCCTTATCTTGTTAACGCTGGCACTTGTCTTGCATGCAGCTGACAGCACAAACTAGTGGATGTTAAAGTCATTGTGATGAGGCAGCAAGAGGGGAAAATAACTTGAGGAAAGGAGGGAGCAGGAATTCTGCTATCTTAGCCAGTCAGGAACTGCTAGACACATTCCAATCCATGCTGCTGAGGACTTTCCACTGGCTGCTTTCTCCAGCTTTGCAAAACCCTGCAAGCAAATGAAGAGAAAGTGAACATGGGAGCTGGGTGCCGCACAAAATCCTGCATTACAGAGGTCGCTGGAGCAGATAATGGTGCAGGAATGGGACAGAAAAGGCTAACCAGTCACATTGCATTAAGAGATAAACAAAGCCACCGCTCATGCAGCAAGGCAGGTGCCCCTTTCCCTCCTCCTCTCCATCACAAAGCAAAGGGACGAAGCGAGGCCCCTTTTTATAACCTCAATGCAGTGACAAGGTTTCTGCTTGCTGCTGTGGTGACTCCTGCCCCGTCCATGTAACCTGACAAAACAAAACGATATCCAACCCAATTCCTTGTTGATGTGTAGGCAGAATGTGGTTCTCATCTCAAAGGATCTTTATGTAATGCAGAAACTCGCGCCTGCCACGCTGCCTCCTTGCTGGAGGAACATTCCAGCTGCCAGCAGCAGCCAGCCCCTGCGGCAGGGTAGCCCAGGACACGAGGAGCAACTCCTTAATTACCTCTGGAGCAGGCTCTGAGCCTCTGAAGGACATTGCTGTCATCACTCAAGCCAGCCCTCTGCTCATCTCCTCACATGCCGCTAACACAGCCTGTTTATCACATTATGGCTGGAGATTCTGGCTCTGAGCACCCCCTGGGAGCAGCTCTACCCTGTTTCTGGCTAATTCTGCAATGAGGGTCACTGCTTCCCACTAAAAAGCCACGGGAAAATCCCTGCATGGGTCACTCTGTGAATGTGAGGGTTAAATGTTCTTCATTCAGCAAACTCACAAGCGCTGTCATCCAGCCATTTGTGCGGACACTGCGGAGGGACGCTCACCTAGAAGAGCTTCTCGTAGCACTTGTCACAGTGGACAATGTCCCGGTGGATGAACATTTTATCCAGAAGGTCTCCCATTGCTTTGTGGCAAATCCCACACTGCCAAAGGGAAAACAAGGGGGTCAGACAGTAACCAAAGCACCATGCAGTAACGACAGCGTGGGGAGAGCAGGAAAACAAACAGTCCCTGGTTTATTTTATAAAGGTGTGAGGATGCCCAGGCAGTGACAGAATCATGGGCTGGTTTTCGTTGGAAAAGACCTTGAAGATCACCAAGTCCAACCATTAATCCAGCCCTGCTAAGCCCACCACTGGACAATGTTGCCAAGTACAATATCTGCTTGTCTTTTAAACCCCTCCAGAGGTAACCTTTGAGGCTAAACTTTCCTGCAGTAGACAATGCACTGCGGGCTTCCTCCTCCCACACTCACCATCTCCACAGGCTTGACTTGCAAACTCTGCAAGGTCTGAGGGATTCAGCAAGACTTGCACTGGGGCACAAAGGCCACAAACAGGTCACAAGGACAGGGACACAAGGAAGGAGGATGCTGCTATTCTGTCAGGTGGCAGTGAAGAATTCTCCTTGTTCTAATATGCATCTGTCTGAGGAGCTGAAAAGCTTTTGGGGATACAACCAACACCTATAAGCGCACAGCTTTTTTGTCCCAGTGTGGATCCAAGCATTTGGCACACAGGATTTCCAAAGTCTGAGGACAGAATTTGCACCAAGATTCCTCCTCCACCACTCTGTTCCACAGCAGCACAAAGAAGGCAGTCGTTAGTTAAGGTGTTTATTTACCCTGAAACAGTATTCATGGCAGCAGATGTTAAGATGCTCTATTATGATCTTCGGGCAGTCTCGGATCTCACGGCTGCAGTAACTGCAAATGGGGTCAGAGGACCTGGGAGGGAATAGAAATGGGAATTCCACTCTAACACAAGCTGCTTCTAGTCCCGGCACTTGTACCAGAAGTTTCTTAGCTAACAGCAGCCCCACTCTGTGCCAGCTACTTGCTGGCAGGTATTTTCCAGAGGTCATTTATACATCATAGAATTATGGAATGGTTTGGGTTGGAAGGGACCTCAAAGCCCATCCAGTTCCACCCCCCTGCAGGGACACCTCCCACTGCATCAGGGGCTCCAAGCCCCATCCAACCTGGCCTTGAACCCCTCCAGGGATGGGGCAGCCACCACTGCTCTGGGCAACCTGGGCCAGGGCCTCCCCCACCTCACAGCAAAAGATCTCATCTCAATCTCCCCTCTTGCAGCTCAAAATTGTTCCACGCCCTCGTCCTCTTCCTGCACTCCCTGATCCAGAGTTCCTCCTCAGCTTTTCCGGAGCCCCTTTCAGGACTGGAAGCTGCTCTGATATCTCCCCACAGCCTTCTCTCCTCCAGGCTGAACAACCTCAACTCTGTCAGCCTGCTCTTGGCCTATCTTCAGGACTTTCTCTGGACTCGCTCTTCATCAAACATGTACAAATATTCTAAAAAAGCAAACTCTTAAAATCGTTTCTTTTTAACCGTTTGCTGAACCCCCAAGGCAGCCCCAAGCTGTCGTACCGCTGCAGGGGAGCGCTGGACAGGTAGCTGTGGTGGCTGTAGGCTGATCTCTCCAAATCGGTCAGATCCCCAAAGCTGCCACTGGAGACAGAAGGAAACAGTCAGCGCTTGACAGTGATCCACGGGAAGAGCATCTGAGATGTAATCATTAACTTGAAGCTCTAACGGCAACACCCTAGCTGCCTGTTCCTTGGAGAGAAGGTTCATCCTTGCTAACCAGCTCTGAGAAGGCATTTCGTTAATAAAGAGGGCAGCACTGATTGATGCAGCGGGGCTGTCAGCAGCAGCATTTCCATCGCAGTATCCAAGTGCTCCCTCTCTACTTGCCTGTGGTTTTAGACACTGCAGCAATTCACATCTCTTTGGTTGTTGGCATCCACCTTGCCAACCTCTAGGAAAGGCTGGAATTTGCAATCAGCGACCTCAGCAATGCCGACACAGCACCAAGGGAGGATAAACGTCAGCAGGGAGGCAGCAAACCGGGTGTAAATCACCTGCCCCATCAGTGCAAGCACGACGTACACAGGGCCAAATTCTGCTCTCAGTCACACCGGTGTCAATCAGGAGCAGCTTTATGTTGTCACCTTTGAGTGGAATACAAAAGGCTGAAGACTTCAGCTTAATGGCATCTTTTAACTTCTTCCGAATCGGGAATTTTTGACTGAGAACCCTCAGCCTCTACGTTTTTCCCACCAATTCCAATCATTTCTTTGTATGTGCGAGTGCACAGTTAAGCCTAAATATGCAGCCTAAAAACCTGCAGTGTAGCATTTCCATCGTATTTCCCACCTCAGCGGCCAGCCCGCGCAGCGAGGGCGTTAAATCCTCTGCTGGGAGTGGTGGGACAGAGCTCCTCCCGTCACCCCAATGGGACTGGACTGCCTAGTGCCCTGCCGAGACATCCGTCTGCGTTGCCAAAGCAGCACCGCTGCCTTAGCAAAACTCTCTGCCCACCCAGCCTAATAATCCCTCCAGGGCTAATTAGCTCAGGCACAACGGCTGCCGCAGAGCTGACTGTTCCAGCTCCGGCGTTTGCACGGTGTCGGTGTGCGTTAGCCGGCAAAGCCGTGCGCTGGCGCTTTGCAGGTTCATGCAGACCCAGGGCTGCCCCGGGAAACTCCACGTACCTGCCATAGCGTGGGGAGGCTGAGAACTCGCTGCTGTTCACGTATTCCTTCAGAAAGACCACCCCTTTTCTAGGGAGGGATGGAAACAGAAGGAGAAGCATTTGCATTAGAAAAGACTGGAGCTCATGAGAGACCGCGCAGGGACCACATGTGTGCACTTGGACACACAACGCGTGCATGAAAGGCAGTGAGGGAGATGCTGTTGTTCTTGAATAAATACTATCAAGCATTGTTGCTAAATAGCACCTAATAGACCCCTCTAATTAGCCCACCACAACAAATCATGCTAATTAAAAAGAACGGAATGGATACTTTAACTCTCACATCCAGTTATCCTCTGTTTTGCAAGGATAAGTCTCTTTTATATCATGTCCGGATTACGCACACAATAAGTATTTAGAGAGCTGGGGTTCTGCCCGTTAGCGCTAAAGCCCCACTGGCACCACGTTCCTTGCAGCGCCTGTGTTATCGCTGGAACATCTCCAGTGTTCTCTTCCATCATAAACCGCTCCTGGTTTATTTGGGGGCTGGTTTTGCTTACAGAGCTGACTTTTCTTGCATATTCCTCCCTCTTTAAATTTCTAATTTTGAGATGCCATGCCCCCATCTGTCCGAGGGGAGACTCCGTGCCTGCCGGCTCTCTTCCCAGAGCCATGAAATGAACTAATCGAGCTCTTTCTCCACGGTGCATTTTCATTGCTGCCTATAAGCTGTAATTAATCCTCCCTTCTTAAATGAGCAAACCAAGCTGTGCCACAGCTGGGGAAAGGGAAGCTTTGTATGTTAACTTAGCACAGACGCTTCCCATGACAAGTATTTCAGATGAGAGACGGGGTGATGTGCAGGCTGCAGCAAGGCCAGGAGGGCCCCAGCATCACCCGTCAAAGCCTATGTTGACCTCTTACCACCTAGAAATTCCTCTCTAAATTGCGTGGAACCACGCAGCAGTTTTCACCTCTGAGGTGGAGCCTGTGGGGACTGCAAATCCCAGAACAGAGCTCCAAGTTGGCAGCTCCACCGTGACGGGAGGCTGTTTGCTGGCATTCGCAGCAGAGCAGAGTCCTGCCTGCCCCACCAAAGTCCCATACACCCAATGTAGGCTGCTCACTCGCTCCTAACTGGCAACAAGGAAAGTCTTCAAAGAGCCCCACACCCATGGTGAGTGCATACTGCATGGGGAGCTCCATTGTGTCCCTCCAGCTCTGGCATGAGGAGCTCCATCGTGTCCCTGCAGTTACAAATTGAGGAGTTCCATGTCTCTCCAGCTATGGCACAAGGAGCTCCATCGTGTCCCTCCAGCCATGGCATGAGTAGCTCCATCGTGTCCTTCCAGCTACAGCATGAGTAGCTCCATCATGTCCCTCCAACTACAGCATGAGGAGTTCCATCGTGTCCCTCCACCTACAGCGCGAGGAGCTCCATCGTGTCCCTCCAGCTACAGGATGAGTAGCTCCCTCATGTCCTTTCAGCTACAGCATGAGGAACTCCATAGTGTCTCTCCAGCTACAACATGAGGAGCTCCATTGTGTCATAGAATCATAGAATCACCAGGTTGGAAGAGACCCATGGGATCATCAAGTTCAACCATTCCTATCAAACACTAATCCATGCTTCTCAGCACCTCGTCCACCTGTCCCTTAAACACCTCCAGGAAAGGTGACTCAACCCTCTCCCTGGGTAGCCTCTGCCAGTGCCCAATCACCCTTTCTGTGAAAATTTTTTTCCTAATGTCCAGCCTAAACCTCCCCTGGTGGAGCTTGAGGCCATTCCCTCTCGTCCTGTCCCCTGTCCCTTGGGAGAAGAGCCCAGCTCCCTCCTCTCCACAACTTCCTTTTAGGTAGTTGTAGAGAGCAATGAGGTCTCCCCTCAGCCTCCACAAGGAGCTACAACATGCTATGAAGGATTCACGATTTCACCACACTAAAGAGAAAAGGCACAACTCACACAGCGAGCTACATCCTGGTCTCTAAGAAAGGGCACTTGGACAACTCAGCCCATCTCTCCCTTTTGAGTGGCTCTGGCCATCACGGCAGTGACTGCACTCTGAGCCAGAAGCAGCTGAGCAATGTCTCCTGGCCCCGATGCTGAGCAGCAAAGCCTGGCTTGTTACCACCAACCAGGACGCCTGCCTGTCAAAGCTGCGTCACAGCGGGAGCATCACGACCCCCCAGAGCTCTTTACCCGGCAGTGCTGGAATCAGGCTGGTACCCAGAGGCTGCTGGGCTGCTGGACTGGGTGGTTGCCATTGGACTGCAGATCCTCTCGCTCGAACCTGAAAGAAGCCTGGAGAGAGAGAGAAAAGGCTATGGGCACTGGAAACATAAGACAGGACGTGGTGCGAGCTGGCAGCCAGGAGAAGACCCATCACAGCTTCTAGAAGGGCAGGCTAGGAGGGGGCAATGTGAAAGCCCTTGATCATATAGATTAATTTACCTTTTTCACAGACCAAAAGGCTCCTTTCTCTTTTTCCATCTGCCCCGTAATAGTACTACCTCTCTGAAGGAGCGATTTGGAAAAGTCTCATTTCTAGGGCCACGGGACAAAACAAGATCTTCAGATCTAGCTAGAGGGAAGCACGGAGTCTGCATGGGAGAAGCTCCAGAGAGAAATGGCTCAGAGTGTATTGCAGGAGAGCTGCAGATGGGGGCATTGGCCAAAGTTCAACAGCAGAGCTATTCCAAACGGAATGATTTCAGATGCGGCAGGAGAGGAGGGAGAAGGCAGCAATGCTACAGCTACGAACACGTACTCAGAGAACTGCTCTGCCCATCCGCTCGGCAATGAGACCTGCTAAGTCTGCCTCACAGGGGTGAAGCTGATCCTGCCTGGAACCAGTTTTAGGCTATCCAAGGATCTCACGCCTCTGGTTCATGCCCACAACGTCCTTCCCTTTAGAGATGGAACATTCAGCCCTACGCTGGTGCCTCCACACACTGTCAGACGAAGCACGGGTGGATGGCACTTGCCACGAAGGACTGCAGCAGGGCTCCGGCATTCCATATCGGATACTTCCTACCCCTTCTGGCCTTGTTCTGGGACCAGTTCAGTCACTGACATTCTGGAGACAGTGATCCTCTCTCTCAATGTCTCTCTCTTTGCTTTTAGTTCCTTGTAGCCAGTTTCTGGTCAAGGGAGGGCAGCTGGGAACCAGCCCTTCATTCTCCTGCCCCTCTGCTCTGGCACCCCACATGGTAAGACATTTCCAGATGACAGACCCTGCGCTGGGTAGCTTTTGCTAAAAGTGGTTTAAGAATAGTTCTGTGCCTCTAGATCACACATCCACTGCCAGGAAACCATTCACCTCTCTCTCAGCTCTTGGCTTGGATCCCTAGCTTCTCTTCCACAGCAATTCTGTGGCCGTTTCCCTCACAACCATCAAGACTATCCATTTACCTGGTGCTGTTATAGTTTAAGGTGTCCATGTAGAACGGCACCCTGTGGCTTCTCTGGGAAATGGACATGGTGGTATCTCTGGGAAAGGAGTCGTGGCTATGAAAGGAAGTGATACAATCTCAAGCACCGAACTTGGCCACGTGAGGGATCCTCACAAGTGGTGAGAATCTTGACTAAATGTCCCTGCATCAAAATCACCCACACACCACAGCCATCCACACAAAGAGCACTTCCCTGCACATGCCTGGACCCAGGGAGTCAGTATGAAGTGGGTCAGGACACTTCAGATACTGAATAAATGTAGCAGTGGGGTATTCCTTCTGTCAACAAGTCTGGATTCCCTTTGAATCAAAGTCTCTCTCTGAGGAGACTTTAGAGCAGCTTCCAGGGCTGAAAGGGGCTCCAGGAAAGCTGGGGAGGGGCTCTGGATCAGGGAGTGGGATGAGGGGGAACAATTTTCAGCTGAAAGAAGGGAGATTGAGATGAGATCTCAGGAAGAAATATTTTGCTGTGAGGGTGGGGAGGCCCTGGCCTAGGTTGCCCAGAGCAGGGGTGGCTGCCCCACCCCTGGAGGGGTTCAAGGCCAGGCTGGATGGGGCTTGGAGCCCCTGATCCAGTGGGAGGTGTCCCTGTCTGTGGCAGGGGTTGGAACTGGATGGGCTTTGAGGTCCCTTCCAACTCAAATCATTCCATGAGTCCATGACTTCTTACCGTCCAGCTGTGGGGTTAAATTCAGAGTGTCCCCTGGCACCAGTGCTGTCATATCTGCTGTTCCTAGGGCTGCTGCTCCCATCATAAACTCTCCCGTCGTAATCTGGTGTAGGCCTGGCAAGAAAGTACAAAACCTTGATTACATCGTACAGGAGGCCCTGGAGGTCCCGTGCTGGCTAACCTGAATCCCATCGCAGCAGTCGCTGCTGTGACACACTCTCCCTCTGCTCTGCCCATTTCACCTGTGCTGCTTCTGCAGCTGCAGCGTGCGTACAACACTCTTAGGCCAGGGAAGCAGGCTCAGCATGTACTGCTCGAGAGCAAAGCCAAAGCAGTTCATAAAGCAAAGAATCATAGAACAGTTTGAGTTGGAAGGGTGCTTAAAGATCATCTAATTCTACTGCCTTGCCATGGGCAGGGACTTCTCCCACTGGATCTGGTCACTCCAAGTCCCATCCAACCTGGCCTTGAACACCTCCAGGGATGGGGCAGCCACCACTGCTCTGGGCAACCTGAGCCAGGAACTCCCCACCCTCATCATAAAGAATTTCCTCTTAACATCAAGTCTGAATCTTCCCCTCTTCAATTTAAAGCCATTCCCTCTCACCCTGTCCCTGCCCTCCCTGATCCAGAGCCCCTCCCCACCTTTCCTGGAGCCCCTTTCAGCACTGGAAGCTGCTCTAAGGTCTCCCCGTAGCCTTCCCTTCTCCAGGCTGAACAACCCCAACTCTCTCAGCCTGTCCTCGTACAGGAGGTGCTCCAGCCCTCGCATCATCTCCATGGCCTCCTCTGTTACAAAAACTCCACCTCCTTCTTATGTTGAGGATTCAATGAATCTATCGTCAATATTGTCTCCTTTCCCAGCACTCACCCAAACCACCACTACGCCATCTGTCCCGTGGCCCAGTGCCCAACTGGCCCCTCTGGGTGCGAGACTCATACGTTTTCCCTTTTCCGAGACAGAACTCATTATTGGAATGGCTTTGACCTGCGGGCAGAGCTCAGGCTCTTTCAGTAGAGAAATAACCTTATAGCTTACGGTCATTTTTTGCTTTCAGGTGCCCTGGGGCACAGATTATGTTTATATTGTCTATCAGCGCTTTGATCCTGATTGAAGCTTCAGGCAACTGTATAAGTTAATGTTAAACAATGCTGCAAGACACTGCAAATCAACGGTGCATTAAAGAGAGAAAGAGGGGCAGGCTAAGCTCATCGTGAGATGAGGAAAACCCTGCTCTGGGCAAGACTTGCTTCTGGTCTGTGATATAAACCGAAGAGTGAAGCACGAGTTTAAGACAGACACAGCAGCGTCACGTGGTGCCTCAGGGGGATAACGGGCTGTGAAGCACAATAGAAGCCCATCCTATTTTTTTTTTTAGTCCCTGTATGCAAGTGCTTCCAAAAGCAAAAGAGAGGTTGGTGACACCAACTTGCTGAAAAGTGCTCAAGGAGGTGAAGGCTACATTCAGATCGTGTGACTGCAGAGATCTACAGCGACAGCAGTTGTACGTGTACAGCCTGGCTCTTCAGTCACTGAGGACCATGAGAGAGAAACCCAGACTGCTCCTCAGTCATCAGTGCAGATACAGAGGAGAAGCAGATGTGGTCTCTGCACATCTATCACCTTTCCAGATTCCATGTCAGTGGGCTGAACACAACCTGACAAGAACTCCCCGGTGTTACAGAGCAATTATCAGCTTGGATCTCCTGAATCCCTTCTTCAGCCCTTCAGGTCCCAAAATGATCTTAGAATCATGGAATGGTCTGGGTTGGAAGGGACCTTAAAGCCCATCCAGTCCCACCCCTGCCATGGGCAGGGACACCTCCCACTGGATCAGGGGCTCCAAGCCCCATCCAACCTGGCCTTGAACCCCTCCAGGGATGGGGCAGCCACCACTGCTCTGGGCAACCTGGGCCAGGGCCTCCCCACCCTCACAGCAAAACATTTCTGCCTAAAATCTCATCTCAGTCTCCCCACTTGCAGCTGAAAAACGTTGTCCTTGTCCTGTCCCTGCCCTCCCTGATCCAGAGCCCCTTCCCAGCCTTCCTGGAGCTCCTTTCAGCACTAGAAGCTGCTCTGAGGTCTCCCCACAGCCTTTTCTTCTCCAGGCTGAACATCCCTCTCAGCTTGTCCTCATACAGGAGGTGCTTCAGCCCTCCAATAATTTTCATGGTCTCCTCTGGACTCTCTCCGACAGCTCTATGTCCTTCCTGTTCCGAGGACTCCTGAACTGGACACAGTTCTTGTTCCATGTGTTGTGAGTCCTGGCAGCACTCTCTCTCCCTCTGTGACAAAATCCTGTTCACATTTCCTGATGCAGCGATTGTACAACCTGGACCAGAGCATCCATTCAATATTTCTGCACCAGCAGCTTCCCCGGTCTCTGCATCCCATCCCCAAACCCTCACCTCCTCGTGCTGAACGCCTGGCTGTCCACGTAGGATGGAATCCTGTGACTGGGTGCCAACACGCTGGTGTTGGGAGGCTGGCGGTCCATGTACAGTGTCATGGGATGCTGGGTCTCATATGAACTGAGAAGACTCTCCTTGGAGCTGAAGTTAGACCTGCTAAAGAATTGGAGCCAGTTTGACCACAATGCCAATGACTGTAGCCGGCTCAGACAAGTGTTCAAAACTTGCCAAGGCTGGATCACGCTTCTTTCTGCTGCCAATGAGGAAAACCTGGGACACCATGCATTAGTCCTACAAATGTGGAGAGCCAAAGCGAGTTGGATGGTAGGTGAATTTTTTGCTGGGAATGCTGCAAGATTTAGCAGTCGTCTAAGTTAACTTGTTAACTGAAGTTAACTAAGTTAACTAAGTTAACTGAAATGAAATACAAACAGCTCTGCGTAGGTGGAATCATAAAGTCACAGACTTTCCTGAGTTGGAAGGGACCCACGAGGACCATCGAGTCTAAATCCTGGCCCTGCACAGGACACCCCAACGTTCACACCGTGGGGCTGAGGGACTTGGCCAAACGCTGCTGAAATATTGTCAGGCTCAGCGCTGTGACTGCTTCCCTGGGAGCTGTTCCAGGGCTCCACCATGCTCTGGGGTTAGAACCTTATCCTCATGTCCTACTTAACCCTCCCTTGACACATCTCCCTGCCATTCCCTTGGGTCCTGTCATTGCCACCAGAGAGAAGAGCTCAGTGCCTGCTCCTCCTCCCGCCATGAGGAAGCTGCAGAGCACGATGAGGTCTCTCCTCAGTCTCCTCTTCTCCAGGCTGAACAGAACAAGTGATTTCAGCTGCTCGTCATACTCTTCCCCTTTAAAATTCCCCCAACTCTGTGCCCTGCTCTGGACACTCTCCAGCAGTTTCAGATCCTTTTTATCCTGTGATGCCCAGAGTTGCCCCCAGTGCTTGAGGTGGGGCCACCGCAGTGTGGAGCAGAGGGGACAATCCCCTCCCTCGCACAGCTGACGATGCCGTGCTGGATGTGCCCCAGGACACGGAGTGAATCCTAATCCTAATACCGCTTTTTTCAGTCTTGTTTGACTAATGTTTGCTGAGTAAGTTTATGCAAGTGCAGGACTTCAGCCAGCGTTTCATCAAGAAGCAGGGATAGCAAAGGATGAGATACGAAAGCCACCGATGGGCAGACAAAAAGGTCCTGTTGTACCTGGCGGCCACTGGGTTAGGCTCGTAGTGTCTCCAGTCTCCTGGGCTCTCACGGTGACTCTCTGAGGTGGGGTGGGTCTGTTGTCCGTAAGCTGGAGTGGTTCTGGTCAGGGAGGGAAAAGCCCATTAGCAGAGTTAGCGCTTGTGTCTTAACCTGCCCATGGTGGGACATGCCGGCAGTCACGTTGGGATTGTCACAGAATCAATAGGCTGGAAAAGACCTTTGAGATCTTCAAGTCCAACTGCACCTGTCCACTACTAAACCAGATCTCTGAGCATGTCATGTGCCCATCCTTCAAACCCCTCCATGGATGGGGGTTCAATCACCCCCCTGAGCAGCTGTTCCAGTGCCCAAGAACCCTTTCAGCGAAGAAGTTTTTCCTGCTGTCCAACCTGAACCTATCCTGGAGCAGCTTGAGGCCATTCCCTCTCGTCCTATCCCCTGTCACTTGGGAGAAGAGTCCAGCTCCCTCCTCTCCACAACCTCCTTTCAGGTAGTTGTAGAGAGCAATGAGGTCTCCCCTCAGCCTCCTCCTCTTCTCCAGGCTAAACACCCCCAGCTCTCTCAGCCTCTCCTCATAACACTTGTTCTCCAGCCCCCTCATCAGCTTTGTTGCTCTTCTCTGGACACGCTCCAGGAAATGTTATTTTCTGAACGCACCAGTCAAGAAATGAGCATTTGTAACATCTTTGAATGGGGTAACAAGGAGAACACAAGGTGTGTGGGACAGGGGTAAAGACACGCTTGGTCCCGCGGCTCCATACCTTTCCAGCCACGCATCAGATCCGTCCGCACGTTGGGTCTCTGGAGCAGTGCTGCTGCTTTCTCTGAGCAGAGAGCTGGACCTGCCACAACAGGAGACGATTATAGCCCGCACAAGTGCCACTGCGCGCAGAACCAACGCGGGATGTGGCTGCAGCCCCTGGTGAACATCCTGCCTCAAGGCAAGGACAGTACCCTTGCATGGGAAAATGCCAGATAATCCAAAGGGATGTGTGAAAAAGCAGAGTGAAAACACAGATCTCTTCAAAAATAACACTGAAAGGAAGGAAAAATAACGCGCCTGACGAGCATCAGTTAGCAAATTTACTCTTTCCAAATGTGACATTTTAACTCTGGTTCTTCAGCTGTGACTGTTATGGTTTATCTAGTTCCTCTACATTACATTTTGGACCGCTACAACCATGACTTGACCTCATTTGGTGCCACCTCAGCAGCATTAGAGCCACTAGATAAAGCCGCTGCAGAGCCACCCTGGATTTACAGCTGTCTGCATTAATCTAGGGAAAAGTTTGTTCACTTTTTGTAGCTGGTTTTGTATTTTCAGGCACGTCAAGCCCTCTGGGAATACTGAAAACCCTGTAGAAAATCTGAACGGCTTTAAGGTCCCTTCCGACCCAAATTCTGTGATCCTAGCTCCTGGCAATCCAGCTGGACAGTGTGTGAGGCCTCCAGGTAGTGAGGACGTTTTCTCCCAGGCTTTCATGGTAAAAGGTTCTCTCAGTAGAATCGGGCACAGAAGGGGAGCCTGGGAGAATATTTTAATGACGTGTGAATGTGGGAGAAGACAAGTAAGGAATTATTCCTTATCCTCCGGGAAAAGGCAGGGGCAGCAGTTATCTGATTTCTTACCTAGTGATGCTTGTGTCATGTTCAGTGTGTTCCTTCAGCCTGGGAGGCTCTGAGCGGACACCATAGTCAGGAGGTTCCTGTCCCTTCTCAGTACGGTTGTTTGAGTCCAAAATCCTACAACAAAGATCTGTGATTAAGGCAGCAACAACAAAGGTGCTGGGGTGAACAGCCATCCATTCTCCAGACAGGAGTCATCAGGCAGGGAGCTGTAGACACTCTGTGGCCAGAGCTATTCCAAACCACCCTGATGGGAATCGTGTTCAAACCCCTTTCTAGCTTGCAGGATGACAGCTGAAGGCCTTTCATCCAAGACTGTTGCAGAAGGAAACCCACAGGCATAGGAGAAAGCACTCACATCAGAATTCCTCAGGTTGACAGTTGCTTCTAACACCTCAGGACACACTCAGATATGATTTTGCAGCATTCATAAATATTTGGATAGCACTTGCTGACATCTCTGGGCAGCAGAAGCTAATGTCAGCGCTCTGGTACCAAGGGAACCTCGCTGGTGCCAAAGGACCCGTGTCACATGCTGTTAGTGTCAAAAGTGTCTCTTGGGCTTCACACACAGTGTGAGTCTATCCCATCCAGCTGGCTTTTTCCACCAGCTTGGGTGGGATTGCCTGCTGTAATCATAGAACCATAGTGTCCTGGGTTGGAAGGGACCCACAAGGACCATCGAGTCCAACTCCTGGCCCTGCACAGGGCACCCCAATGTTCACACCTTGGGGCTGAGGGACTTGGCCAAACGCCGCTGGAATATTGTCAGGCTCAGCACCGTGATTGCTTCCCTGGGAGTCCACCACCCTCTGAGGGAAGAACCTTTTCCTCGTGTCCAATCTAACCCTCCCCTGGCATCTTCCTGCCATTCCCTCAGGTTCAGAGAGAAGAGCTCAGTGCCTGCTGCTCCTCCTCCCCTGGTGAGGAAGCTGCAGAGCGTGATGAGTTCTCCCCCCAGTCTCCACTTCTCCAGGCTGAACAGACCAAGTGACTTCAGCTGCTCCTCACACAGCTCCCCCTCTAAACCCTTCCCCAACTCCGTGGCCTTGATAATGTGCCACGGTCAAGTCCTCACTCCTGGGTGCAAAGCGGAGAAGCTCTTTGCATGGTCTCCATTACATTGGGAACAATAAGACGTGAAGAATTATGAGGTGAATAGATCCTGTGGCGAGTCCTCTCGACCACTTACCCTTCTTGGATCAGCTCTGGTTTATAGTCGTCAGAGGTCTGTGTGGTCTCGTGCCCCCTTTCTCCAGGGGTGTTCTCCTCCTTGAAATCCTGGGAAGACCTGGAAAAGGAAAAGAAACTCCAGTTGTGGCTATCAAGAATAAACACCTGAAAACTCAGTTCACTGCACACTGAGAAGTCAGTCCTAAGGCTTTGGTGAAGGATATTCCAAGGGTTCTGCTGTAACCAGCGCAACGAAGCAGTGACTTCGGCACGGCACAAAGCACTGCTTAGCTGCTGGGAATTCAACGGATGGGTCAAGCAGCAACACGCTGGACTTAGCTCTTTAAAATACCAGTCCAAATTGTGTTTTCTGCTTTCTAGCATGAATGTAGACGTGCAGGTTATCAGATTATTTACTGTGGCTGTATCGGACATCAGGATGTGCGTGCCAGGATGGGCACCACATCTGATATGGTGTCTGATAAAACCTGAGACTGAATTGGAAATCTTCCTCCTAGTCCAACATTCTTGAAGATTTTTTGGCAGCCAGTCTCACTCACTGCATTTATCCAACGGTACCGCTCTACCCAGCTTCAGCTCCCTTCGCCTGTCTAGCTCAGGCTCCCTTTTCTCGGGACGCAAGCTGACTTTGCACCAGACCTTTGGAGTAAAGAAGCTGCTGCCTCTCAGCAAAGAGCTGAATCTTCTGGAGAAGGTGTCATTCCAGTGTGCGAGGTACAGAGATGGATTCTGAGGGAATCACTTGGAAATTGGCTGTGTTGGAGCCAACAGCTCCAACTCAACAGCTCCATTTAGCTCTGCCTTTTCCCTTCAACAGGAAGGACCATAGGAGGTGTATTTTGCTGAGGAAAATGACCTAAGTCACACCAGCTGGACTGAGAAGATATGTGGCCTGTTCAAGACCTGCTGCTAATTCATTGTGCAATTCAGCAACCCATGTACAGCTGGCACCTGAAATAAGCTTTCAGTGGAGGTCTCTGAAAGGGGTGGAATAAAATAGTCAGCATTTCTAGAAGGATCCTTTTTCCATCATCTATAGCATTTTCAGCTGCAAGAAGGGAGACTGAGATGAGATCTTAGGGAGAAATGTTTTGCTGTGAGGGTGGGGAGGCCCTGGCCCAGGCTGCCCAGAGCAGGGGTGGCTGCCCCATCCCTGGAGGGGCTCAAGGCCAGGTTGGATGGGGCTTGGAGCCCCTGATCCAGTGGGAGGTGTCCCTGCCCATGGCAGGGGTTGGAACTGGATGGGCTTTGAGGTACCTTCTGACCCAAATCCATAATTCTATGATTAGAGGGAGCCTGAACCACTGTGGCAGAGCAAACCTTTCTTTCCTCAGCAGAATCCTGGGGGGACAGTCAAGTGACTCCACCCTCACTGCAAATCTTCTGGCAAAACTCTTTTTAGCTCATTGGGTTTCTATTTGCTCACCGAGTGGGACAGGAACCCCTGTGCCTCCACTAGGGTTTTAGGGCACACAGTGCTGTAGAAGCGACAAAGTGATGATGATGATGGCTGCCTGGCTGCTTTTCCTGTGAGTTTTGAGGGACCTTTGCCATCTCTACACTAGGGTGCAAAACCCAAAGTACTCAAAATCTACACCAGTCCATGGGAATGGACTCCCAGGAGTGCACTTCAACTGTCCTACTGCCCCAGCTCACATCTGGCTCTGTCCCTTAGGCTTCTCCCTGCAGAAGGCAAGGGAGAAGTGGGTGATGCACACTTACATCCCATCCCAGGATTTGTACAGGATGCACTCGGCATCTCTGCCCAGACTCCTAAGCACAGGACAGGGGGAGCTGAAGGGAGATCAGGGCTGAGCTGTGCTGCACACGGCAAGGGTAGGGCCAACTGGGAAGAAATTGGGAAATGCCAAATGCATTTGCTCTGTGGCTTAAATCCTCAGTGAACACAGAAGAAAATTTACTACATCAGTGGATACTGGAGAGAGCAGCAATTGAGAGCTGAGATACGTCCCTTATGCTGCTGTTCTGGTCCTTGTTATTTCCTGAGCAATCAGTATTTCCAAGGCTTTCAAGAACAAGAAAGAATATATTAGCAAACACAGGGTTATCACCCCAGGTCCTTACGTCGCTTCACTCCAGTAAGGCTTGTAGTATGGTGGGACCTCAGGACTCGTGTACCTGCTCTCTGGGGTGCTGCTTCTCTCCTCGTAGCTCAGGACAGATCTAATAATAAAAGACAGGCCCATTACAACTTAAACAACTTGTACATGAACCCTTGCACTAGTCACATTCATCAGGCAGTGCGTTTACCACTCACTGCCCTGCACCAGGACTTCTCTCTAGGGACCATATACAGAGTACATAGAATCAGAGAATCCCTAGGTTAGAAACCACCTTTGAAATCATAAAGTTCAACCACACCTGTCCACTACTAAACCAGATCCCTAAGCACTTTGTCTGTCTGTCTTCTAAACCCCCACAGGGACGGGGACTCCACCACCTCCCTGGGCAGCCCTTTCAGTGCCTGAGAACTCTTTCAGTGAACAACTTTTTATCAGCGTCCAATCTGAACCTCCCCGGTGCAGCTTGAGGCCATTCCCTCTCATCCTATTGCCTGTCACTTGGCCAAAGAGTCCAACACCCAGCTCTCCACAACCTCCTTTCAGGCAGCTGTAGACACTGATAAGGCATCCCCTTGGTCTCTTCTCTAGATGTATTTCAATATATCCCAGCTGCCTTTCAGCTCCCTTGCTGCCACTCCAGCATCACTGGAGCACTTCCCTGAATTAGCAGCACAGAAGAAGGCAGTGACTGAACCCCATCAACCACCCACACACCAAGAGGAGAGAAAAAGCTGGGGTGCTTGTCTCATATCATAGAAGATGGAGAGGGACACAACACAACTTTTGTTTACTTTGAAAGCTGTGATTTATACTTCAGCACAGTTGCTTTCATCATAGAAACAAAGAATGGTTTGGTACCTCAAAGCCCACCTAGTTCCACTCCCTGACATGGGCAGGGACACCTCCCACTGCATCAGGGGCTCCCAGTCCCATCCAACCTGGCCTCGAACCCCTCCAGGGATGGGGCAGCCACCCCTGCTCTGGGCAACCTGGGCCAGGGCCTCCCCACCCTCACAGCAAAACATTTCTCCCTAAGAACTTATCTCAATCTCCCCTCTTGCAGCTGAAAAGCATTGTCCTTGTCCTCTCCCTGCCCTCCCTGATCCAGAGCCCCTCCCCAGCTTTCCTGGAGCCCCTTTCAGGACTAGAAGCTGCTCTAAGGTCTCCCTGCAGCCTTCTCTTCTCCAGGCTGAACAACCCCAACTCTCCCAGCCTGTCCTCATCCTTGGGCAAAAAGCTGTGAAAAGATATCTTTCTGTCCCTGCCTCCTGAGATTTCTCTTAATCCTCAGTGTTACTCACATGCCCGCTCAATTTACCTCACTCTTACCTTTTAAAGGAAGATTCTGTGTCCTCTAATGGCACAGAGGCTCTCTCAGTAGGAGGAGAAAGTACATCTGACTGCAAGCTAGACCTGTAAATTAAAAAAAGGAATCTATGGCTTGACAGCTTGCCGAAGGCTTGAGTGCGGAGCTGTATGGAATAACAGCACTGCACTTATTGTATGAGACCAGAAAACAGAAAGTGATTTTCTCAGAGAACCGATTTTCCTTCAGAAAAAAACACCACCATCTCCTTCACCTCTTTTCAGTACTATCACTCTAATTAAGAAGAACAGAGGCTGCTAGCAGAACTAGTGCAGTTGATTTGCCACAGTCCACACGTCTTGGATGACCGTGTCTCTTCTGGCCCTTCACTGGACCAGGGACCTGGGACAAAGTGCAACATGAATAACTTTTGGGAAGATGCTCCTCCATTGCTTGCAGCAGATGTAGGTCTTGGGTTTTACACCATCCAACTGGGAGCCTTGTGATCCTGCTCACCTCAGCTAGGAGGTTTGAAGACATCACTCGCTCCCTTCAAGTCCTTTGGGAAGCCAATACATGGAGTCATGTCCCAAAATAATGGACTAAAATAACTGAAGAAAGCAGCTTCAGTGTGTTTGCTATAAACAGCAACCACTCTTTCTGAACTCTGGGCCTCTGACATTGTCAGGGGAGCGAGCATGATCTGAAAAGCATCCAGGACAGAGGCAGGTTTGAGGTCAATGCCAAAACCAATGATAGAACTGCTGTATCTGCTCCCAGGCTGCTTCTGCAGAAAGATGTGTAGTAGTGAACAGAAAGAACACTGTCCACACTGTTCAGCCACACAGGATTTTCTGGCTCCCCTTTGCTTTGTTCATAGAATCACAGAATGGTTTGGGCTGGAAGGGAGCTCAAAGCCCATCCAGTTCCACCCTCCTGCCATCGGCAGGGACACCTCCCACTGGATCAGGGGCTCCAAGCCCCATCCAACCTGGCCTTGAACACCTCCAGGGATGGGGCAGCCACCCCTGCTCTGGGCAACATGGGCCAGGGCCTCCCCACCCTCACAGCAAAACATTTCTGCCTAAGATCTCATCTCAATCTCCCCTCTTGCAGCTTAAACCATTCCCCTCATCCTGTCCCTGCCCTCCCTGATCCAGAACCCCTCCTCAGCTTTCCTGGAGCCCCTTTCAGCACTGGAAGCTGCTTTAAGGTCTTCTCAGAGCCTTCTCTTCTCCAGGCTGAACAACCTCAACTCTCTCAGCCTGTCCTAGTACAGGAGGTGCTCCAGCCCTCGGATCATCTCCATGGCTTCCTCTGGACTCACCCCAGCAGCTCCATGTCCTTCCTGTGCTGAGGACTCCAGAACTGGATTCTGCTACCAACTGTGCTCTGGAGGAGACCCTTCTTCTCACCCCCAGACCCACCCTCTGCCAGCAGCACCACAAATACCAGCCCCAGTCCCTGACCTGGCAGGTTCACCCTTCCCATCATCCAGGTAGTGAGAGGTCTCGTACTGATGATGCAGCTTCTCTGCAGCACCTGCTGGTCTGTCCCTGCTCACAGAGCTGGACCTGGTGGGAGAGGGAGTTTCAGGGGTCGCAGAACGAAGTTGAGCAAGTCAGAGAACAGAGCAAGAAGCAAAAACGTCAAACATCACATTTTTCTTTCTCAAACATAACATCTTTTCCTCCTTCCTGCTTAGCTGAGTAAATTTCCTCCAGCAGAGCTGACGGGCCGAGACAGAAATGCACCAGCTCACACCAGCACAAGGAAAGGAGCTGAAAGGTCTCTGCCTGTTTTATTGGGTGGATCAGGTCCAGCCCGCTTTGCAGTGCGTGCAAGTGCTTCTCGCAGAACACGTCTGTTAGGGCAGCACGAGGCCAGGAAAAGACCCCTCTCATGCTAACAGCAAGAAAATAAAATGAGTTTTACACTGTTCATAGGTTTACGCTTACTTTGGTGGGTAAAATCCATTGTTGGCTTCTGTGTGTTCAGAGTAACTGAAAAGGAGAGAAAGTAGCTTTAGAAAGCATCTTTGGTTTGGGTCATGTTCTACAATGATTTTCTTACGCGTTTAATAACAGAGAGAGGAAGAGATCCCTAACGCTTCCCAGAGATGCTCCTCAGGTTGTTTGTACAGGTAAAATGGCAAGAAATGGGGGAAACGCAGTGCAGATGGAGCCAAAGGAGCATTTAGTATCTCTGAACACCACCAACATGTGACAGATGCCAGTGGTATAGAGTCATCTGGAAATTCAAGCCAGGACTCATCCAAAACCAGTGGGATACCCTGCAGCCCACAACTGCAGCACAGGCCCCTCCATCTGCACGCACAGAAGGGAAGGAACAGCCCTGACATCCTCCGGCTCGGCTCAGGGGAGCCGGCACAACGGGGAACTTGAGGTGTCTTGATGAAACCACTTCTGTTTTGGTTTCCTTGTTCCCAGGCTGTGGGCAATGAACATGAGTGGCCCATGAGGGAACAGCTCCCACTCAGCTTCTCCTCAGCACCACAGGGTGAGGCTCTTCTTCCCTCACTTCCACCTTCTCGGGCAGGACAGAAGCACAGACACTACTCTTGGGCATTTGCAACCTTTCTTGTCAATCGTAGAATCATGGAGTGTTTTGGGCTGGAAGGGACCTCAAAGCCCATCCAGTCCCACCCCCAGCCATGGGCAGGGACACCTCCCACTGGATCAGGGGCTCCAAGCCCCATCCAACCTGGCCTTGAACACCTCCAGGGATGGGGCAGCCACCCCTCCTCTGGGCAACTTGGGCCAGGGCCTCCCCACCCTCACACCAAAACATTTCTGCCTAAGATCTCATCTCAATCTCCCCTCTTGCAGTTCAAAACCGTTCCTCTCATCCTGTCCCTGCCCTCCCTGATCCAGAGTCCCTCCCCGGCTTTCCTGGAGCCCCTTTCAGGACTGGAAGCTGCTCTAAGGTCTCCCCACAGCCTTCTCTTCTCCAGGCTGACCAGCCCCAACTCTCTCAGCCTATCCTCGTACAGGAGGTTCTCCAGCCCTTGTATGATCTCCGTGACCTCCTCTGGACTCACTCCAACAGGTCCATCCATCCTTTTTTCCAGTGTGGGTGCAGACTCCCTAGACAAGCTGTGAGGTGGGCTGCCACGTGCCATCACAGAACAGGCAGGCCCTGAGTTGTTTCGGTCACCTTCACTGGATCACTGGGAAGCACCCTCCAACTTCACCGAGCTCTCTGGAGCAGACGAAACCAGTGGTTTCTAGTAAAGTCCACCGAAAGCAGTGAAGATGAGCACAGCACGGAGCCCAGGCTAAGCAGCCCCGCTGGCTATCAGCTATTCTGGTTGCCTGCCAGAAGGGCTGGTGGCCACGGGAAGGGTAGGAGCCAGCCTAGGACATGTCCTGGAGGGGCAAGGATGGGTGGTTCTCACACACAAAGGGCAAGCAAAGCTGTGCTGGTGGATTTCATTTGGACATTAGAGGTGTTCAAGGCCAGGCTGGATGGGGCTTTGAGTCCCCTGATGCAGTGGGAGGTGTCCCTGCCCATGGCAGGGGTGGAACTGGATGGGCTTTGAGCTCCCTTCCAACCCAAACCATTCGTGATTCTATGATTTGGAGACAACAACCAGCTCAGCTACACTGCCCTGCCTAGGAGTATGGGATCTTTTACCATTTCCACAACGCCTTACAGTCAGGACACAACTTTTCCTCATCACTGAACTTTTTGGTTTACCACAGTTTACAGGATGCGTGGTTTCCTTTTCTCTTTGGGTTTGGGGGTTTTGTTTGATTTTTGTTTTTTTCTAAGGGGTCTTCTGTGGCAAAACTGAATCGGTGGGTGGTGCGTGAGGACCTAGAGAGACAGCCGAGTGTGAACCTCCCCATGCTGTTACAAAAATTAAAAATATCACATTCCAGAATTCCTTTACATTTGGTAATAAACCCAGAAAATGCAGAAATGACCCACAGAAGTGATCCCTTTTTCTTATCATAGAAACTAAAGAAAAAATTGGAACAAACTAACAAATATTTTATTGAAGAGGACAGTGTTTTCTTTTTTTTCCCCCTTTCTTAAATAAAATATTAGAGAAACTGCTGCAGTGCTGCAAAGCACAGACTGAACCACATTTTTCTACCCGTAAATATCCATTCCGGGTTTTCTGACAGCTCAAGAGCAGTTTTTTATGGTTTGCCCAACGCTCAACTCAATAAAGGAATTTCACACTAACCCTACCTCCCATCTGTGGAAACCACGGTTGCTCTGGGGGCCGGTTCATCCCATGGGAACGTCTCAGACTCTTTCTTCAGAGGTTTGTCACTAGAAAAGGGAAATCAACAGTGAGCTGTGACCTGACAGCACTTATGTTGGGCCACCCTAGAGCCGCATGCTAACGTCCAGCCAGGAAGAGCAAAAAAACGGGGATAAAGCAACATATCCAGATAGGAAGGGCCAAGCTTAGAAACATGGAATCATTAAGGTTGGAAAAGACCTCTCAGCTTACCCAGACCAACCCCACTGTGCCCGCTAAACCACGTCCGCAGGTGCCACGGCTACAGGTTTTGAACCCCTCCAGGGATGGAGGCTCCACCACGGCTCCATCACGGCCCTGGGCAGCCTGGTCCAGCGTCTCTCCCGAGCACAGCAGGTCCAGCGGCAGCTGTGCTTTTCTCCACCCAGGGGTCAGAAAGGCGTTCCGAGAGGCCCACCAGCTGGACCCTGCACCCATCTTTCACGCCCCCAGACCTGTCAAGCTGCGCGTCTGTCTCCTTCCCTCCCTGCCAATTACTCTCTCTCTGGTTTTAGGTGGTCTAAGTAATGAGGCATCCTCTCTTTTCCCTGGGAGAACGACTCACAATTAGGAGCAGCTACGTGACCCAAACGACCCCAGACACAATGAGTGTGCTGTAATCAGGCTGTCCCTGCAGTGACACACAAGGATGTATTCATGGGCTTCAGCTGAATGACCATGACAACAGCCCAGCCTCTACTTTTCTCAAGCCCTCTAGACTTTGCTTCAGCCCAAGATATCGATTTAAGAACACCCCTAGATTTATCGTCACTGATGGAGATGGAGAGTGAGTTGCAATTAACCATACGTGCTACAAAACCTCATTTGGCAAATCCCAAACCTTCTACAGCTGCCTAAGCGCATCGGAGCGAAAGGGGAGGCCACACGTATGGCTCTGCCTGGTTCAGTCCAGGCACAACCAAAAACTCCCAGCAGGAACACTGCCAACAAAAAGAGCCCTGCTAATGCCGAGTATATTTTAAAAACTTGGAATGTTCCTAGTCCAGAGGATAAACACCGAGGCAGGTGGACAAGGTGGGAGTGACCTCTCTCAGGAGGACAAGAACCTTCCCTGCCCTCAGCTGCCAGGCTCCTGTTTCACCCATGTAGCCGCTCAGTGTTCCAGCTCTACCTCTTCACGTGTCCAGCACCTGTACCCACGCCTTTAGGTCTGCAATCAGTTCCTTCTTTCTCAGGTTCTCCTCCACACAACAGAGCTTTTAACACTTTTCTATTGTTCAGATCCCCTACAGGGTGCAGAGGACCAGAACCAACATGAGGACAACCCAGCAGCAACTGAGGTTCAACACATCCCTGGCAGGTGGAAGAAGCTCCCCAGGGAATGGCAGCGGGAGGGCAATTGGAGCAGTAAAACCAAAAGGCATGAAGCGGACTCTTTAGGGACTGAGCCAGAGCGGAAAATCCTTGAGGGAGGAGAAGGGAGAGTAGAGAAAAATGACGTGTTGTAGCCTAGTCAGCAGATGATGCTCTTGGAGAGGAGCCCAGGACCATGACTGGAGAGATCCCATCTGTCTGAGACCACTAGCAGATACTTGCTATTTCTGAGCAAAAAGCAGAGTTATGCCTTATGTTCAGCAGCACAGAGCAGCTTTTCTCAACTTCTTACCCATCCCCATGCTGCAGCACAGTTTCAGATGAGGATTTTCCAGTAGAAGCCTGCCTGCTTTCACCATTTCTGCAAGCAAACCAGCAAGAACAATTAGGTAGGGAGATAAGGGGACACAATATGAGGCACAGGAACTGAACAGCAAGGTGCTTGTTGGAAGCGTGCTCCAAACAGTGCAGGGGCTGGTTTAAAATGAGAATCAGAAAGCCCATCCAGTCCCACCTCCTGCCATGGGCAGGGACACCTCCCACTGGATCAAGGTGCTCAAAGCCCCATCTAACCTGGCCTTGAACACCTCCAGGGATGGGGCAGCAGAGTTTAGGAGATAGGAAGTCCATAGTCTTGGCGCTCACATTCTCATCAGGAAGAACTGGATAATTTCAAGCTGCAGGAGACCCACAGCTTCCATCTGGGTGTATTTCCTCACAGATTGTTAACACTTTTGTAAAGTGCTGCTTTCTTAGACTCCCTGTGTGATAGCGTTTATTGTTCCATGACTGCACTGTGTCCAGAACAACCATGTGTATCTGGGAACCACTACAAGCAGAGCCAAACCCTGCAGAGCTTTACGATGACAAAGGGCCAGCAGCCCTACCTGATTTCAGCAGCAGTGGAGCTTCGCTCTGAAGTTTCACTTGAGGCTGTGACTGTTTGGTTCTGACTGCCTGGTTCAGTGCTGCAAGAGAAAGCAAAGAGAAAAAAGCTGTCATGCCCAAGCAAAGCAGCTCCATGCTGCAGCCAGCCAAGTTTCCTCCCTTCAGGCATTTCTTCCTGAGAATAAATAGAATGGAAACCGAACATCACTGGTTTCAAAGCATTCACTTACAAAGTCATCTTATCAGTAGCATTTTTTCAACTAAAGGCCCTGATATTGCCAGGAATATGTTTTCTGTCGATGATACACGGCAAACAAGGGCAGCGACCAAAGCACTGTTGGCAGGGCTGTGGAAAACTATTTTGACACTTTTTATACTACAATCATGAATTTACTCAAACAGACAACATCGAAAGCAATTGAGAATTATTTCCCTGCGCATATTTGGTGAGGAGTTCAGCGTGTTTGAGGTTTTTCCTTTAGGGCTTTTTCCTTTCAGGTTTTAAACACTTTTTGCAGGATATTGTCCAATCCTTGCAGGACATAATAAGGATTTCAGGCATAAAAACTTTTGAAAACAGCTGTTTGCATCTAAGAGAAGCCTCCCGCATATGAGGCTGACAAGTTTTCTTCATTTCACCTCCTGGAAGGTGTCTATGGATGTCTCTTACCTACAGCTTAGTGGAGGGCCTGATACAGCTGCCAAAGAGCAAAGAAACATAGACTGGTTTGGGTGGGAAGGAACCTCAAAGTCCATCCAGTCCCACCCTCTGCCATGGGCAGAGACACCTCCCACTGCATCAGGGGCTCCAAGCCCCATCCAGCCTGGCCTTGAACCCCTCCAGGGATGGGGCAGCCACCCCTGCTCTGGGCAACCTGGGCCAGGGCCTCCCCACCCTCACACCAAAACATTTCTTCCTGAGATCTCATCTCAATCTCCCCTCTTGCAGCTCAAAACATTCCCCCTCATCCTGTCCCTGCCCTCCCTGATCCAGAGCCCCTCCCCAGCCTTCCTGGAGCCCCTTTCAGCACTCGAAGCTGCTCTAAGGTCTCCCCACAGCCTTCTCTTTTCCAGGCTGACCAGCCCCAACTTTCCCAGCCTGTCCTCATACAGGAGGTTCTCCAGCCCTTGGATCATCCTCATGGTCCAAGACGTCCTGGTTGTGCTGTAACACTTACCTGGAGGGAGACGCTGCTGTCGTCTTTGGCTCATTCCAGGAAGACTCAGTGGTGGTTTTTCTTAGCCCATTAGTACTGACAAAAAAAAAAGAAACCAAACCAAGTAACAAATCATTAAAGACAGGAGATTTTTTTGGGTGTCTTCTCCTGTTCAAGGGTTTGCATGGCAGTTGCCCCTGTGCATGGTTGTGCCCATGTGACTCACTGCCTGCCCCAGCACCAGTACGCTCGGTTTTTAGACGCTGGCTTCTCCTGTCTGCACAGCTGGAGCTGTTTCTATCCCTAGTGTTTGAGTTTGCACTAAAAAAATCAACTTCCTCTAGTGCAGAGACTCAAGTTCAGAGAATTTACAAATTGGTTGCACTGTGTTTGTGTGTGTAACACGCGAGGAGAGGAGGGGAACTGCTTCCCAGCCCTGCCTCAAACCTGCCCCACCACGGCACAAAGCTGCTACCAGAATTCACGAGGCGGCTCCTTCATCCTGAAAATAAAGCATTTCAGGCTGAAAAATCTCATCTATTGGACTCCCTGCTGGGCCCACGACAGACCAGAGTGGCAGAGAAGCTCATGATGCTGCTGCCTGGCATCACGCCACACTTCTGAGTGGGAATAGAGCATTGAAACCCAAATTAACTGAATCTGCTGGAAAACAGAGAATGATTCTCCCTCTTAGGGCAAATGTTGCCTTGTCAGCCACACTTGAGCAGTGTGGATGAGGGGATGGTGTCACTGCTGCCCCTTTGCACCAGGGACAGTCCGTGCTCAGCTGTCACATCCCTGGGGATGCTCCGGCCTCTCTGCCACAGCTCCGTATGGCTCTGCTTCCCCTTGGGCTTCACAGTGACCTGTGACAGGGACTGGGGGCTTGAAACCAGGCTAACACTTCCCATGGAAGCAAAGATCGATTTAAAGATAATGAACCTCAACCGTCTGTGGTCACACCTCTCTATTGACATCACAGCAGAATAATTAAATCTAAAGTCTCACAAAAGCCGAGAGCTGGCTCAGGGGACTGGAAATAATGAGGTATCAAGTATTTCGTGGCTAGATGATGGGGTCAGTTCACGCAGCCAAGTTGCCTGGTAAAAGAAAATCCCTGCTATGTGATGGCTGCTCTGGCTCCTCCTGCCAGTTGTCTTTCCAGCAGTGTTGCCAGGTGCATTCCTGGGGCACACGAGCACCTTGTGAAGACAAGATGGATTGGGCTGGGGAGTGTGATCAGGAGAGGGGTTCAGAGGCAAGTTTACTCCATATAACTCACACTGGCCTGCAGTTCAACCCAGGGCTGCCAGTTGGATGCTTTATGCCACTCTGGCCCCAGCCCTGTGCTTGCCCATTTGTTCTACCAAGTTATTTGAGGTCCTTTTCCATTTCAGATCTTTCCCTTTTTGGAAGAAAAAGGCATGACGATTTTCTGAGAAGACTCTTTTGAGAATCCTTCATCTCTCGCTGGGTTCAGAGAGCTGCAGCCTGGCAGGTCAGTGCTGTCACCTGTGTGCCCAAAGGAGGGCAATGAGGCTGGGAAAGGGGCTGGAGAACAAGTCCTACAAGGAGTGGCTGAGGGCCCTGGGGCTTCTCAGCCTGGAGAAGAGGAGGCTGAGATGAGACCTCATCGCTCTCTGCAGCTCCCAGAAGGGAGGCTGGAGCAAGGTGGGTGTTGGTCTCTTCTCCCAGGAACAAGAAATAGGAAGAGAGGAAATGGCCTCAAGTTACACCACAGGAGGTTTAGATTGGATGTTAGGACAAATTCCTTCACCAAAACGGTTCTCAGGCACTGGAGCTGCTGCCCAGGGCAGTGGTGGAGTCCCCATCCCTGGAGGGGTTTAAAAGAGGAGATCCTCAGTGTTCTGTTTTATTAGTGGACAGGGATGGTTGGGCTCAATGATCTCAAAGCTCTCTTCCAATCAAAAAATTCTATGATTTTCTCTGCAAAGATGGCAATTCAGTGTGCCCTAAAAGCAAAGCCAGACAAGACGCTACTCCAGGATGAGGGAAATACCTGTTGTGATCCAGCGTAAACCTGCGTGAGTCAGACCCAGTTGGACTCCTCCTCTGCTGTCCTTCCTCTTCTTCTATCTCAATTCTTTCAAAAGGCAAAAAGAGAGACAGAGATCACTGCTTCCCATTCCCCACTGGTAGCTAATTCAGGTGGCTTATTCTTGTTTTCCCTTAAGCCATGTTTTCCTTCTGTTTTCCCTAGAGGCAGGCTTTCCCTGCTCCTCGTGCTCCCTGTGCTCTGCTACTGCTGAGCATCCCAAGCGCGTGAATGAGGTAAGATCTTCAGCCCAAATCAGAGGCATTTTGCTGTCACAGTCGCTTTACAAATAGCATCAGCTGAATGCTTAAATTCAAAAGACAGTCCTAGGCTCATTTCCTTATTGTATCGACTGCTTTAGAACTTAAAATACCTGCAGCCTGAAGAGCATTCACTGTGCTGGCTGGAACCAGCCTTCGCTGGAAGAAGACAGGCAGTGAATGAACCTCTCCACATTTCCCAAAGCATCCCCAGGATGGTATTCTTGGTGTTTACCACACCGTGGGCTCTCAAAAGCCAGGACAACTCAATCCAGAGCTTCCTTTTTAAGGGAAGGGTCCCTCCTGCGCTTTGAAACACCCGGGGATCTCCTATCCCAGCACTGAATAGCAGCCCTGCTGGAGAACGCAGATGCACAACCCCAGCAGTACCTCCAGGGGCTCTGGGACCTACCTCTTGGCGAACAAAGGTGGGAATTCTTGTGTTGGGCTGCTGTAAAGGAAGCATCAAGGCAACAGTTAGAAGTTTGGAGGTAAAGACATGCCTTGGGCAGGGGCAGCTGCCCCACAGTCTCCGCGATCCATCACTGACCCGTGTGGTGCGAGGCATTAAGGGGCCATACAACAACAGTTGGTGGTGACCAGGTCTGTTAGACCTGTGCCAATTACAGCGCAGAGGAAATAAAAATAGGAAGAGCAGCTATTTATAACCTGTGAAGAAGCTTCCCCACGGGGCATTTTTAATTGTATACCTTCCTGATGGCTGTTTTCCTTCCTGCACACCAGCCTTCTTCCCTCCACCCCACTTGATTCTCAGAGCATCGGGGGAACTGGCAGCGAGGGCAAACACTCTCAATGTCCTTTTGAATCCGACCCAAGTCCTTCTCTCATTCTGGGCACAGGCGAGTGTTGCTAGCGCATCCCCTCCCTGCTTTCCTCCCACACCACCAACCTCCTGGTGCCTCATTGTGTCACCCTGAGTTATGTCAAGAGGAAAAGGATTCACAGTGAAAGCGTGCAGCAAAAGAAGTCACTCACGTGGCTCCTGGGAGATCTGCTTTTATACACCCACCCAGGAAAGAGATGGACAGCAGAGCCCTGAACAACAGCAGCTCCCACACAACCTTCACTGCACACCCCCACAGCACTGCTAGGTTCTTTTTCCCCAGAGAACCATTTTGAAACTGCAACTAAGAACCTGGATTCCATAAATTCCAAACACAATGTAGAGGCAAACTCTGTACTGGATGCAGTTTATATTCGTTCTGATTCTCCCCTTACACGCAACAAAAATGGAGAGATCAGTGTTAAGAACCGAGTCTGAAAACTGAGGTCTGGATTGCTGACCCTAGGGAATTAGGGGCTACCTTGGTTTTTCTCTTCCTGATATTTCATCCCTCTCAGTAAGGAAGAATCCCCAAGACTCCTAGAGGAGCTCTATAGATACTTGTGGATAGAGAATCATAGAACGATTGAGGTCAGAAAAGACCTCTGAACTCATCCAGTCCAACCATCCGCCCAGTCCCACTGTGCCTGCTAAACCGCGTCCCCAAGTGCCACCTCTACACAGTTTTGGAATGCTTCCAAGGTTGGAGACTCCACCACTGCCCTGGGCAGCCTCTGTCAGTGCTTCATCACTCTTCCAGGAAGGAATTTTTCCCTAATATCCAATCTAAACTTGTACTGTGCAACTTGAGGCCATTTCCTCCTGTCCTGATCCCTTTTCACTTGGGAGAACGGACAAGCACCCGCTGCACCACAACCTCCTTTCCAGGAGCTGCAGAGAGCAATGAGGTCTCCCCTCAACCTCCTTTTCTCCAGGCTAAAAAGCCCCAGGTCCCTCAGCCACTCCCAGAGCCCCTGGGCTCCAGACCCTTTCCCAGCTCTGTTCCCTTCTCTGGATGCGCTCCAACCCCTCAAGGTCTTTCTTGCACTGAGGGGCCCAAAACTGAATCCAGGATTTGAGGTGCGGCCTCACCAATACGAAGTCCAGGGGGACGATCCCTTCCCAGCTCCTGCTGCCCACCCCATGGCTGATCCAAGCCAGGATGCTGTTGGCCTCCTTGGCCAACTGAGTGCACTCAGCTTCTCTACAGACAGCGGCTGAGTCCTCTCCACTCACTGGAATGGCACCCATTGCCTTCACAGAGTCTTGGGCCACCACCCCTCTGTCTCCTGCCCCATGCTTCCACGCTGAAGACTCACCCATTGCTTTTCTTGGCAGCTGAGAGGACGTAAGCGCGTTCCCTGCTGGCAGTGCGTCTCAGGACACTGTTGGCCGCCTCTGTCCTGGAAAGGAGGGAAGGGGTCACATTCTGCTCACACTGTCAGTGGCTGCTGGGTGTAGCACTGAAGAAGCAACAGGTGATCAATGCAGTGGAGCCTCTTCTGTTAACCCTGACAGAGCCCCCACATTCTGGGTGGCAGAAATCCAGCCAGAGCTAAGAGGAGTAAGGATGCCTTATCTTCTTCTTTAGTATCACTCAGGCTGGGCCACAGCCCTTTCACGTGGATACAAAGCATCAGGCAAAACCAAGAATACTTCCTCTTCCAGGGGGATAGAAAGGGTTGCCCTTTTCAAGACCTGGGTTGTTGCAATATTGCAAAGAATGGGACAAAGAAATGAGATACAGGCTTTGTGGCTGACACATTACACGGCCTGTACGTGTCTATACACATATCAGTCCCACCAAATGGACAAAGGGATAAGTGCAGATCTCCAAAAAGGATTCCTCCCAGTAAATCCCCAGTGGGTAAATGACCAAGTTTTCATTTGCAAAAGTCTTGTATCTCAGGAAAAGCATCTTCAGAAACTCAACTGAAAGCAACAAGGACACTGGCCCATTGAGTTCAACTCCTGTCCCTGCACAGGACACCCCAACGTTCACACCGTGGGGCTGAGGGCCTTGGACAGGTGCCCCTGCTTCTGCAATATTGTTAGGTTTGGTGCTGTGACTGCTTCCCTGGGAGCTGTTCCAGGGCTCCACCACCCTCTGGGGAAGAACCTTGTCCTCATATCCAATCTAACCCTCCCCTGACGCATCTTCCTGCCATTCCCTCCAGTCCTGTCGCTGGTGGCCAGAGAGAAAAGCTCAGTCCCTGCTCCTCCTCCTCCCCTGGTGAGGAAGCTGCAGAACACGATGAGTTCTCTCCTCAGTCTCCTCTTCTCCAGGCTGAACAGACTCCGTGACTACAGCTGCTCCTTACACTCTTCCTCTCTAAACCCTTCCCCAACTCCATGCCCTCCTCTGGATGCTCTCCAGTATCTTTAGATCATTTTTATCCTATGGATCCCAAACCTGCCCCCAGTGCTCGAGGTGGGGCTGCCCTAGTACGGAGCAGAACGGGACAATTGCCAGCGATGCTGTGCTGGATGCACCTCGGGACACATTTGGCCCTCTTGCCTACCAAGGCACTGCTGGCTCACGATCTACCACACAGACAAAACACATTCTACTCCTGGTACGCAAACGAGAGCTCTGTCTGGATCTGAACTTAGAAGAAAGTCTCCAAGTGGTCCAGACTCGGAGATGCACACGTAGGCGGTGGGCAATAGACTCTTCCCATTGCTGCCAGGACATCTCTCTTTTCACAAAGACACTACGCAGCCGATGGATTCCACAACCTACTTCCAGCTGCCAAATTAATTGGGGTCTGCTGTCAGGTTGAATCACGTCAGGCTTTTAATTATATCTTGTTGGGAGCACAGTCGCCCGTGGGCATAAATGCGCTCTGTGTAGAAATATCTGCTTATTATTATTTTATTGCAATCAGTCCTAATGGCTCAGCTCTAATCACCATCGAACTGATCCTCCCAGCAAGGATGAGTTAAGCTGAACGAGTCCACTTGTTACTGCCCCTGCAAGAGAGAGGAGGTTACTGGAGGGGATACCTTTTTTTATGTTCATCTGGAGTAAAAGGCACGTCCTCCTCATCCACGTCCACTGATTTTTGCTTGACGTTGTAGGGAGCTCTGGAAAAGAAAGGAAAGGGGTGAGCCAGGGTTAGGGACCCGCCTCTGGAAACTGCAGAGCCCAACGCAAACCAGAAGGCAGGGGATGCGGAAAGGGGTTCAGACTCTACAAGTGTCACAGGAAGGAGAGGAAAACACTTTTATTTGTCACACACGTTGGGAACGTGTGTTCTCACAGGGTTTTGTTTTCTTAGTGTAGGGATTAAGACTAGAGGCTGGTTCACAGTAAATGCTCAGCTGCATTTCAGATTAGAGCCACTGTCTTTGACATGAAAAGCTGTGTAAGAAATGCCAGCGGTGCTGTTCTGCCACAAGGCTCCTCCTTTCTCCCCGTTTCAGAAAGGCCAGCAACGCTGCAAACCAGGTCCTCAGGCTGCAGCCACCAGTTTGCTGCCTTAATTATTAGCAAGTGCTAAAATTTGCTCCATACAAAGGGTGTTATCAGTTCCAAGAAGGCCTTATAGCCCACACAGGCCTGGAGGTAGACTGAGAACTGCTTCAGTTTGTAGGGAAACTTTGTAGTGCTCGGCTGATGAAGCCACACCTGGCCCCACATCCCCGTACAGGTGGTTTCATTGGCGAAGCTCATGTGCTGCTGAGCCTGCACACGGACAGAAAGGGCCCTTCCCCTTCGCACACTCACAGTTTCTTGTAATCCTCAGTGGTCATCCTGTAGCCAGAGGAGGAGCGGCCCAGGCTGTGTCCCTTCGCGGCAGGGCTGCAAGTGGCACAAACCACATCTGTTAACACCAGCCTCCTGAGCTCTCACCCTTCTCCTCCCTCTGCCCTAGGTGAGCTCATGCTCCATATATTGGGGGAAAACAGAGTGATCCCAAAGACCTTCTCTCTTAATTCAGGGAATGTCATTTGATTTAATAGTAGCACTTCCCCTCTTTTCACTGCCTTGGACTAGGATTTAATGTCTACTTTGCTCCCCTAAGTCCCCTGTGAGTTGTCAGAGCCAGTATGGGCATACCCTTCCATGGGATGGTGCTACCCTGACCCAGGACCCACCAGTGAGAAGGGACACCTTATAGAATCCTAGAATGGTTTGGGTGGGACAGGATCTTAAAGCTCATCCAGACCAACCCCATGCCATGGGCAGGGACACCTCCCACTGGATCCGGTTGCTCCAAGCCCCATCCAACCTGCCCTTGAACACCTCCAGGGATGGGGCAGCCACCCCTGCTCTGGGCAACCTGGGCCAGGGCCTCCCCACCCTCACACCAAAACATTTCTCCCTAAGATCTCATCTCAATCTCCCCTCTTTCAGCATCCTCCTTCTCCCCAGATGAACCAAAACAGGGGGGAAATGTGGTTTCAAAAGGTTTCATTTGAGGTGCAACAGCTGCTCAGATCAGAGCCATGCTTAGATCTCGCTTACTACAATTAAATGTGTCTCTCACAAGACAGGTTTCCAAAAAAAACCCCAAACCCACCACATTAACCACATCAAACTGAAGCATTGCAGCTTTGCAAGGATCCCTTGTGATTTGTACCCCACTCAGAACTATTTGACGAATCAACCCCAATTCCATGAGTACTTTCCCAGCCAAGTGCCATCCCATGCTCTGGTGAGACAGTTTGATGCCCTTTCTTTTTCCCTCATCTGCAGGGTGGAGCTGTTAAATGAACAGCCACATCTTCCAGCATCTCACAAGGACATAGTGAGCTCAATGGAAGCCCACAAGCATTGACTAAAGTAAAAGGATGACTAGAAATATATGCAGTATTTAAAGCTCATTTTCATTGAGAAGAGAAAGACACATTCGTACCGTTTTTGTGGTTCATTATGAGATGAAGAATCTGGCACAGAAGAGGTCTTATCGATGGTTCTTGTGAACACTCCTCTGGAGAGAAGAGAGACATGCTTTAGCAGGACAGAGTTTGGAATTAAAATTAAGAGACTTGCAGCCACTCTTTGGCTGAACAGTGTCTGCGTATCCTGTAGGGAGGAATGTGCTGCCTCAGGACAATGAGAATTAGGTGGTCCCTCCTTGGAAAGTCATCTTGAAGCAAGTTCCATCCTCCTACTCCCTGGCCTTAGACACCACTGTGAAATTACCTTGCACACAGGTGTGGGTACGGTATCACAGGGCTGGCTGGTTTGGGATTACAGAAGCATCAGAGTCCCCATGGTCAACAGCCCATGGAATCGTTTAGGTCGGAAAAGACCGTGAAGGCCATCAAGTCCAACCACAAACCCAACGCTGCCAAGTTCCCCATCATACCATGTGTCAGAGGAAGCTGCAGCACACGAGTCCCACCACTGGCGCTGCGCTGATCACATTTTCAGAGCATGATAATTCTTCCATGTATGATCATTGTATCACACAGGAGATCTGATTTTCTGTTAACATCACCACCAAACTACCTGTTAAATAAAATACTCAGGGCTCTCTCTTCACTAAGATACTCCCTGAGGTTTGGAACATTCCTAACTAAGAGGAGAACCCAAGAGATAGCAGTATTTTTTATGTTTGTTGCTCTCCATCTAGTACTTCTTCCCCTATAGCCCAAATATATGCTGCTCTATACCAACCTGATGAGGTAACCAGTCTGAGGCTTGGCGGCAGGAGACCTGTGCAAAGAACAGACATCGGTGAGTAAAGAACCATGGGCAAAACCAGCAGCAGCAGCGTTCAAAGGAAACGTCCATGAGGCTGTCAAGCCGAAAATCCAGCTAAATGGGCCTTGAGGGATCCCTCAGCTGCTGCACCAAAATTAACCTTGGAAGGACTCTTTAAAAATAAGTTCTCATCAGAACAAGCTCTATAGAAGAGTTGTATGGGAAAACTGAATTTTCACAGAATCACCAGGTTGGAACCACCGGATCATTGAGTCCAACCATTCCCATCAATCACTAAACCATGCCCCTCAGTGCCTCGTCCACCGGTCCCTTAAACACCTCCAGGGAAGGGGACTCAACCCCTCCCTGGGCAGCCTCTGCCAGGGCCCAATGACTCCTTCCGTGAAATATTTTTTCCTAATGTCCAGCCTGAACCTCCCCTGGCAGAGCTTGAGGCCATTCCCTCTCGTCCTGTGCCCTGTCCCTTGGGAGAAGAGCCCAGCTCCCTCCTCTCCACAACCTCCTTTCAGGTAGTTGGAGAGAGCAATGAGGTCTCCCCTCAGCCTCCTCTTCTCCAGGCTAAACAACCCCAGCTCTCTCAGCTGTTCCTCATAAGGCCTGTTCTCCAGAGTTAGCCAATTAAATGTAGCCATGCTGACAGCATTTTCTGGCTCAAAAATTAAGTCTGCAGATTGATGGCACGGAGTGGGGAGATGGCAGAGAGATCCTGGTTATCAAAAGTGGACATCACTGTTATCAAAGGAGCTCAGACAGGTTCCCTTTGGCCCTGCCCAGATGGCATCCACTCTTTTCCTACCTGTCCAGGTGCCCTTAGGATCACAAGATGATTTGTTAAGAAATCTGAGCAGGTCTCTCTTCTGATCTCCTGCTCCAGACAGGGCCAGCCATCGGGTCAGAGCTCGGCAGCAAGGCAGGCTCGCACTGCCCATCGCCATGTGCTCAACGTGGCTGCCAAGCTCAAATTTATGCGGTTGCCTTCACAGACACAGAAATGTGAACTCATTCCAGGCTTAGCCAAGCTCTCTGGGTGGGACAAGCTGGGATCGCTGAATACAGCCACAAGCTCTTGTTTCTGTGGTGTCGTCAGAGCAGGCACTGGTGGGGGGTTGTCCATCTCAGCCCATTGTCTCGCTTTTCCCTGGGCACTGAATGAGAGCTGCAGGGAAGCCAAGAAGTTCTCTGGCTTGGCATATGGATGCCTGCCCTCACTCTGAAGTATAAACAGATCCTGTATAAACATTGCTGTGAAGATGCCCCTTCAGATGTCCCATTTCCAATGTCACAGTCACAGAATGTCCTGAGCTGAAAGGGACCCACGAGGACCATCGAGTCCAACTCCTGTCCCTGCACAGGACACCCCAACGTTCACACCGTGGGGCTGAGGGCCTTGGACAAATGCTGCTGGACTATTGTCAGGCTCAGCACCGTGACTGCTTCCCTGGGAGCTGTTCCAGGGCTCCACCACCCTCTGGGGAAGAACCTTTTCCTCATGTCCAACCTAACCCTCTCCTGGCACATCTTCCTGCCATTCCCTTGGATCCTGTTATTGCCACCAGAGAGAAGAGCTCAGCGCTGGCTCCTCCCTTGTGTCCGATAAAGCACCGTGCTACAGAGGGAGGCAGAAAGAGGTAGGGCATGAAGAGAACCCATCCTGCCTACCTGCAACAAGAAGTGACAAGAGCTGGCACAGAAAATAGGAGAGGAAACAGGAAACTGCTCACAGGAGAGTGCAATGCTCTCCCACCAACAGCACTGGAGCTGGAAAAGAGATCTCACACAAGACTAAGACCTTTCCAACTGGTTTACCCTTTAGGACACCAGTTCTACAACCTCCTGTGTTCCTGGAGAGCCTTCGTGTTCTGGCCCTGCAGAAAATTCAGCTCCCACACAGGGCAAAACATTTCTCCCTAAGATCTCATCTCAGTCTCCCCTCTTGCAGCTGAAAATCATTCCCTCTCGTCCTATCCCTGCACTCACTGATCAAGAGCCCCTCCCCAGCTTTTCTGGAGCCCCTTTCAGCACTGGAAGCTTCTCTAAGGTCTCCCCACAGCCTTCTCTTCTCCAGGCTGAACAACACCATCTCTCTCAGCCTGTCCTCATATGGGAGGTGCTCCAGCCCTTGGATCATCTCTGTGGCCTCCTGTGGACTTACTCCAAGAGATTTGTGTCCTTCCTGTGCTGAGGACTCCAGAACTGGACACAGGGGTCCCATTCATCTGCACTAAAGACCTCGGTCAATTCACATGGACTTTGCAGGAGATAAGCTACAAGGTGGCAGCTGGTGAGACATTACAGTGAACAATGTAGGCTCTCCTCAAGGACTGCATTTTTCAACACAATTGCAGCAGTGAGTGGGGGTGAGGAGGTGAAGAAGGAGCAAATATTCGTGAAGAACCAGTGAAAGCATTCAGTGACCCCAGGATGCATCTCCAAAATTACCTGTCATTCTGGGGAGCAATGGGTGTTGAGGCTGGAGATCCCCCACTGGCCCGTGCAGACCTGAGTGAGAAAACACAATGACATAATCAACTCCTTATCATGTTGAGCTGCATTGCTGAACGTGTCAGGGGTGGTTTTGGAGATAGTTAAGAGCAGACCAATTTGGGCTTGGTTTTGTTTCTAATTAAAGAGAAGCCGGTGCAGATGGTGGCATTCTCTGGTACAGGGTGGCTGCAGACCTGGCTGTTTTATCACCTGAACTCCCTCTCATCAAGTCTGCCCCCTTTGTTTGTCACTTGGAAGATGGCAAAACACAATCTGCCTTAAAAAAAACCCTTTTGCAGTTCTCCTGAGACATTAAATCTGCTTGTGCTGCTGGATTTCCAGCTCCCAGGAAAGACCACTTTTCAGAGCTTCTCCCAAGCCCACATTTATCAACATGAAGCAGGAACACCACTACCCATCGGCGTCTCCTGGCACTGGGGGACCCCAGAACAGCCTGGGACCATATGTGTTGCTTCTGCAGCCTAGAGAAGAGAGGACTCATGGGAGCTTAATGAGGGAAAGGGAAGGGAGAAGAGGAGCGGTCCTTGGTGGCCACACTTACAGCGGACTGCTCTTCTTCTCATCCTCAGAGTCTGAGTTATGGTGGTGGATCCAGCTCTTATCTCCTTTCAGGGTGGTGCGAACCTTCATCTGCCTAATGATCCTCCTGCGGTCTTCATCAGTGGATGGAATGGCATGTCCTGGGAGAGGCAGAGGGAAAGGAAGGACAGAGGAGAAGGGTTGCTGAGAGAGGGCAAGGATTCCCATGTCAGCAGGTGAGCCTGCTAAATCTCAGAGGGCCGGGAGCACAGTCTCCTGTCAGTCTGATTCAAAGACTGGATGAGTCTTTCACCACTTCTGGTGAAAGATGGATACATGCTGCCACCCAGACTTCAGGATCAATTTACCCAGACGCATCCTCTCCTCTGCAAAGATGCAGACAGGTTTTCCTCTCCTTTCAGAAGCCTTTTTAACATTAACAAGCCCTTTTCTCCCAGGAATACCAAAGATATTCAATAGGTTCTTTAACCACATCTTTACAAAGCAGTGTGATTCCTCCAGCATTTCCTATCACATCAGCTCTAGCATAAGGTTCTTTGTGAGAGAGTGTGATACACCCGGAGCATGAAGAGTTGGGGGTTAGAGGTAAGCCAGAAAATGCAAACACTCAACTGTCAGAGTTGGAGGAGACATGTCCTTTGGTTCCTCATTTCATAGAATCATGAAATGGGTTGGAAAGGACCTTAGATCACCCAGTTCCAACCCCCTGCCATGGGCAGGGACACCTCCACTGGATCAGGTTGCTTAAAGCACCATCCAACCTGGCCTTGAACCCCTCCAGGGATGGGGCAGCCACCACTGCTCTGGGCAACCTGGGCCAGGGCCTCCCCAGGAGAAAGGGGGAATGTCCTTGTACAAGGGAAGGAAACAACATCCAAGGCCAGGCTGAGAGTGTTGAGTTTGTTCAGCCTGGAGAACAGAAGGCTGTGGGGAGACCTCATTGCGCTCTGCAGCTTCCTCACCAGGGGAGGAGTTCTTCTCTCTGGCCACCAACGCCAGGACCTGAGGGAATGGCAGGAAGATGTGCCAGGGGAGGGTTGGGTTGGACATGAGGATAAGGTTCTTCCCCCACAGGGTGGTGGAGCCCAGGAACAGCTCCCAGGGAAGCAGTCATGGTGCTGAGCCTGACAATATTCCAGCAGCATTTGTCCAAGGCCCTCAGCCCCACGGTGTGAACGTTGGGGTGTCCTGTGCAGGGACAGGTGCTGGACTGGATGGTCCTTATGAGTCCCTTCCAAGTCAGGACATGCTGTGGTTCTACCCTTGGACACAGTGCACGGGGAGAGCAGAGCAGAGATGTTACAGCAGATAAAACTGAGCAAAGAAGGCAAAGGAAAGCCATGTGAGGGGACAGATTCCCAGCAGCTTGGGATGGGGAAAGGAATTACCTTTACTGACACCCAGGGACATCATGGTTCCCAGAAGCACCTTCCCCTGAAGTTACTCTTTGAAGACAAGATGACCCTGGAAGAAATGAAAAAGGAGGAAAACAGATTAGTACTTCTGAGTTTAAAAACTTCAAAGCTTTGTGGAAGGGAGAGCATCACAACAGTGTCACAGCCACAGCCCCTGGAGGACAGGGAGACGGTGGCAAACAGAGTTGTGATTCCTCCCCCTGCCATGTACCTTCAGAACTAAGGATGGGAAAAATCAGATGGGTGTGTTCTCCACACCAGTAAGGCTTCAGGTTGGCCACAATCAATGCGAACTTCCAGGTCAAGGAGGAAAAGCAGGTCAGAGACCTTCGAGGAGAAGGAGCAGCTGCTGAGCTCTTCTCTCTGGCCACCAAAGACAGGACCTGAAGGAATGGTACGGAGATTTGCCAGGGGAGGGTAAAGTTGGATATGAGGACAAGGGTCTTCACCCAGAAGGTGAAGGAGCCCTGGAACAGCTCCCAGGGAAGCAGTCACGGCACCGAGCCTGACAATATTGCAGAAGCATGTGGCCAAGACCCTCAGCCTCACAGTGTGAATGTTGGGGTGTCCTGTGCAGGGACAGGAGTTGGACTCGATGGTCCTTGTGGGTCCCTGCAAACCCAGGACATTATGATTCCATGATTACAGGATTTTGGTAGGAACGGTTGGACTCGGTGATCCGGTGGGTCTCTTCCAACCTGGTTATTCTGTGATTCTGTGATTCTGTGATTCTGTGATTTTGTGATTCTATGAGTTCCTCTTCCTTCCCTGGCAGCTGGATCCCTCCTTCCAATGCCCACGGTAAAGCAGCAAGGAGCAGCTCCTAACTGTACAACCTTGGAGGTGCTCCAAGATTAGGAATGTGCAGAGCCCTGCTTGTTTCATACCTGTTGTTGTAGTTTGTGGTTGAGTTTGATTCAAGTCAGGAAAACAAATGATTTGTTTCAGGTTCCACCATGAACATTAATTTTTCTTAAAGTCTTAAGCAACTGAACAAAGAAAAGAAAGCAGAGCCCCTCAAAACAGCCCCCCTGCTTTGAGATCAGCAGAGTTCAGGTTAATTCAGCGCTTGATTACATTCTAAACAGAAAAGTTTCTTTTCAGCTAAACTGTGGGATGAGCCCTTGTTTTAACCTGGAGAAGAGGAGGCTGAGGGGAGACCTCATTGCTTCCTACAGCTACCTGAAAGGAGGTTGTGGAGAGGAGGGAACTGGGCTCTTCTCCCAAGTGACGGGGGACAGGACAAGAGGGAATGACCTCAAGCTCCGCCAGGGGAGGTTCAGATTGGACATTAGGAAAAACTTCTTCACCGAAAGGGTTCTCAAGTCCTGGAACAGCTGCCAGGGAGGTGGTTGAGCCCCCATCCCTGGAAGTGTTTAGAAGACTGGTGGATAAAGTGCTTAGGAATGAAGCATGGATGAAGTGCTTTGTGGACAGGTATGGTTGGAGTTGATGAACTCAAAGGTCTTTCCCAACCTAATAATTCTACAATTCTGTTTCAGAGGAGAAAATCAAAGGCAACTTCCAGCTTTTCGAACCTGTTATCCTTTTCTTGCCAACACTGTCTGCTGAGCCTGTATTCTTAAGCGACACTGCTCTTCCTTAATAAAAATGCCCAACCCTATCCAGGAGTCCATGAATCTACACTTAGGTTGTTATTACCTGCTGGTGGGCTTGTCCCTGCAACTTTGCTGTGAAGCCACATGCCCATGAGGAACGCTGAGCGCTGATCTCATAGCATCACTTCTTGGCAAAACCTCCTCCTTCGGCTTGTTTCAGCTGAGGATCAACCTGGGCGCATCCACTTCTCATCCAGTGTGCGCTGCGATCGTGAACAAGCCCTCTGCTATTACCCCAGGGCTCCCTCTCCCTTTCACAAACACTCCCAATCATTAATCCAGCTTTCACCATGAGCAGACAGCTCGCCTCTTTTCTTATCCCTCCCAAATGCCTCCTCTCATGCAAATTTAAATGACCCTGCTGTTTAGAGAGAAGTGAAAACTGTAGGATTGTCCCAGATATCCATGAAGAGCTTCTAAATACCTGGGCATCTTGAGACTAAAGGTAGGAGACATGGCTGCAGAAGCACAGCTGACAGACTTGAATCTGGCATCTGTGGGTCAAGAAAAGAGGACAGCATCTCTCACCTGCACATAGAGAAGCCACACAGCTTCTTTACCTCCAGTATCTGAGCGAGGCCGATTCAGGCGACAGCCTCCCCACTGGCTGCAATTCAGAGCTGCACTCAGGGCTTTCTTCTACTTAGAAACATAGAACCAGAGAATCATGTCTCTTCCCTGGAGGTGTTCAAGGTCAGGTTGGATGGGGCTTTGAGCAACCTGATGCAGTGGGAGGTGTCTCTGCCCATGGCAGGAACTGGGTGGGCTTTAAGGTTTTCAGACTCAAACCATTATGAGATTCCATGATTCTACAATCTCTGTAACCCCTGGTTCCAAACACGCAGCAGAGAACTCTCATCAACACGCTTACAAAATGTGGAGAACTCCCCCTCTCGCATAGACCAAAACCTCTTTGGCCTCAAGCTAGACCCATCCCTTCCCTTCTGCCTTATAGATAGAAAATAACCTCTGCTGGGCTGGACGCACCTTTTTCTCCTCTGTTTATTCATTACCTAATACAAAACATCCCTGCTGTGTGACTAGGAACCTCTCCATCACGAATGGACACACAGTAAGTCAATGTCACTTCGGTTTAGATGCACAGAGCTGCTGCTAATAAAGATTTTCTCCCAAACATTCACTACAAATACGAAGTCTGAGACAAAAAAAATACCCATTTAAATAAAAATCCCTATTGTCTCCCTATTTATCCAGATTTTCCTCCACAGGTCCAGTGGGGGCCCTTTGGAGCCAACTGCTGCCTGTTAAGTGTCTGCACACGACCACTGCAATAGCTGCTTGATCCTAATTGACACTCTTGGGTGTCATCGTTATGTAAATGAGCAACAATCCTCCTCCACTTCCCAATCTGAACAGTTATTGCAGGCTCTGTTGCACTATTATGTGTTTCCCAGTTTACTCCAAAATGGCTTTGAAGGATGATTCCCTGGACAACCTTAACCCGCCTCGAGCTCAATGTTTGTAAAGTGCCCTGGGATCCTGAAATAAACACAAGCCTGGCTTGCAAAACACCAGTCGTGGGAGATGACCCCCTCCAGAAACAGCCGAGGTAAGGAACTGCCTCTGGCTGCAGACAGACACCCTCTATTTCCTTGGCTGCTGAGTAGCCTGGGGCTTTGGCTGTGCCACAGGGCTTCTCAGGAACCCTGCTCAGATCTGCGCTTGTGCCATGCCCTGACTCCCTACTGAAACAAACGGTATTGCCCCTCCATGTGGACAGAGCCTTCGCGCTTGAGCTTACGAGAAGCTGTAGTGTCTGACAGTAAAACCTTTCTCCTGGGCAGTGCAAGGGACAGGACCAATGGGAACTTGTGAGCACGACCTGCTTGAGAGACATCAAACCAGCAACAACCCCCCAGAGTGACCACGGTGCCTAAGCCTGCTCGTCAGAGCTCTCGTTCCTCAGCAGGGACAGTGAGACATTGCTACAGGCAACACTTCAGGCACGGGTACATCATAGAATCATCGGATCCTGGGATGTCCTGAGTTGGAAGGGACCCACAAGGATCATTGAGTCCAACTCCTGCACAGAACAACCCCGCGGCTGGTCCCACTGCTTTGGATGCAGCCCAGGCCATGGCTGGTTTCTGGGCTGGAGGCATCCACTGCCTGTTCACGTTGAGCTTCTCATCCACCAAGACCCCCCTGTCCTTCTCCTCAGGGCTGCTCTCAATCCACGAACACGTAACACTCGATGTTCCAGGCCACAGGAGACCCATCAAAACGGGTGCTACGATGGCTAAACTCCTGCTGACAAGGCGTTCAACAGGAGCACCCCAGCACAATAAATAAATGTTCTGCCTGTACAGGACCAACAACCTGTTTGATTGTGTCCTGTGACTGCAGGCTTCCAACAGGGGTGCTCGCTTAATCCATGCTAGCTGCTTATTTGCAGCAGCATGCTGCAAATTTGCTCCCAGGCATGGGGCATCACCAAGACCCTCAATAAACACGGCCCTCGGAATCACAGGCAGGTTCCATCCAGCTCTGGGAAGCCCTGGGGTGCACAAGCTTTGTCACAGAGCAAAACAGACAGAGCCCACACTTTGGGGCCAACCTGCTGCCTGCAGACAGAGCGACTGCCAGTGCGCTGCCTCCCACTGAAGTCACTACCTCTGAAGATCCTCATGAAAGCAATTACAAGCTGTTTAATAAGGAAAGGGGAGCTGAAACCTTGTTTAGATCCTAATCTTCGGGGCGCGTCTGTCCGTGGGCAGGCAGCCAGCTCCACTCTCCTGCACGCTCCGGGCGCGGCGGTGGTCCCGATGCACGTGGTGTTTTTAAGGCAGCTTCGAGATATGTCCCTGTGTTAATGGGACAGAGAGACTTCAGAGAGCAGCTCCTGCTGGAAACCCTCCCCTGCAAGAAACAAGCTGAAGAGCTCGGTTTGGTTGCCAAGGGGCAGGCAACATACACACACGACCACACTGGTGGGCATCATCACCAGTGGTACCAGCAGAGTATCCCAGAGGTGGCTCAGGCACCACAAACTCCTCTCATACCCTTAGCAGGGAGCAATCCCTATGGATCACAGCCCCTGGGCTGGACAAGGGAGTAGCTATAGTTGTGCTCTTCCCTGTCCCCATGGCCCCTGCTCTCCCCAGGGCCAAAGAGGCCGCAGGGTGCTGCATCCCTGCCCACTCATAGAGTCCTCTGCAAAGGAGCTGCTGGACAGCCAGACCAGCACTAATAAATTCTCCAAGTATCTGAAATCAGCAGCCCATCACCTCATTGGGAACGATTCGGCTTTCCGTCTAAGCCACTTAAAAAGACGTAATTATACCCCGGGAGATGAAACACTTATTATCCTTTCAAAGCTGACTGCAGCTCCCATTACCAGCAAACACAGAAGAAAAACCTGCCAGCCACCCTCCTTTTGATGGCTCAACTGCAACTTTCAAAAGTTAATAACAATTTTTTAGCCCTGCTGTTGTCAGGAGTTCGTTGGGCACTTGTGGTAACAGCCCCCTTTGTGCCTAATAGCCGCCTTGCCCTCTGCTCAGCTCGCTGATGAGCTGGCTCCGAGGCTGGACCTAGTTCTGAGGACTGAATGAGTGTCCTGGGAAAGGAAGAGGAGCTGCTTTGATCCTGTAAATGCAGCTTTCCTGGCGAGCGCCACAGGGTGTCTTTAGACTCCTGGACTGTCCACACAGCGCAGGCCAGCTGCTGAGTTCACGTTACAGCTCTCCTGTTCCCAATGCCTCGCTCCCTGGGTGCGAGACAGGATGTCCCTTTGATGTCCATGGCACCAGGCTCACCTTACCGTGCTGGTCCCTCCGAGAGCTGCACGGCAAGGTACTCTGCACTAGGAAACACTGAATCAGTCTGATCCTCTCTGGACAGGTACCCCAAGGGTTACCCAGGGCGCTGCTGCCTTCCCAGGTCCACGCGACAGGGAGTTAAACTGTTGGTGCCTCAAGGAAGGTCATTGACAGATGACAAACTGTGTCCTACATCAGCTTCCCTTATGAAACCAACTGCAAAGCAACCCCGTCCCGCCTGCAGGGATCCAGGACCAACCGCCAGCAGCAGAGACCACCCGCGCCGTCCCCCTGCTTCACAAGGAGCTCTCACGCGCTCCTCCTGTTCCTGGGCAGAAGCACAAAACTCATTTCACTGGCGAGGAAGCTGAGTACTAACGGAGGACTCGGCCAGCGACCTGGACGCTGGCCCTCAGCCACAAACAGGACTGAGGTCAGGCATGCGGAAGAATATCCTCATTTAAGGATAATTGATGCCTATCCTGACCTTCACGGTCCTCAAATTAAAACGTATTTAAAGCTTGCAAAAGGTTTGAAGTTTCTTCCTTTGAACCTCCTAAACTCTGCTGAGAATTTAGTCATCCAGACCTAAACACGGGTCCAAGCCTCCACTCTCCAACCCATACGGAAAACAGTGGGACCTTGGTTTAACACTCAGCACATCAAGCCCAGCTTTCCCAAACCCCCAGGAAGGAGATCCAGGGAGAGAAAGCCTCTCCACACAGGTTATGTGCACCCATGAGGTGCTCTGTCCCAGAAAGGCAGCATTTAGGGTGCAGAACTGCTCCTCCAAATCCGTGCTGGACGGCCCTCCCATGATCCGGAGGAGACGTGGACACAGAGTCGCATTTCTCCTCCGTTTGCCAGAGCGCACAATGCAAACTTTGTGCCCCTGCTCTGCTTTTCTGTCCGCTGCCACCTGATCTGCTGTGAAGCGAGAGCAGCTCCATGGACCTTACCTGATACAGCACGAACCCTGCCAGAGCAATGTTAACCCCTTACATCCATTTCAGCAAATCTGAGCCGATAAAGAGCATTTACGCTGGATTAGCACCTTCTGCCCAGTGGCTGAGGCATTTTAGAGCCAGCAAACTTAAAACTAGGTTTATCTCACCTTTGAACTCTGACTTGAATGACGTCATGTGCCTGGGAGGGATGGTCGCTCCCATCCTGCTGTCAGCACTCGGGGAACACAAGCTCACACTGTGAACTCACAACCTGTAATTCAGGATCTCATCCCACCGCATGCAAGCAGGTGGCCAAATGTGTTTGATGAGAGTGACGGTCGGTTAAACTCTGGAAAGCCAGAGACACAGCCCAGGGACATGGACTGAGCCTCAATGGCAAATCCCACAACGAGTCCTGATATTGGCTCAGCATGAGGAGCAACTGGCTGCAAGTCCAGAGGAGGCTACGGAGATGATCTGAGGGTGGAGCATCTCCCATATGAGGCCAGGCTGAGGGAGTTGGGGTTGTTCAGCCTGGAGAAGAGAAGGCTGTGGGGAGACCTTAGAGAAGCTTCCAGTGCTGACAGAGGGTCCAGAAAAGCTGGGGAGGGGCTCTGGATCAGGGAGGGCAGAGATAGGATGAGGGAGAACAGTTTTGAGCTGCAAGAGGGGAGATTGAGATGAGATCTTAGGGAGAAATGTTTTGCTGTGAGGGTGGGGAGGCCCTGGCCCAGGTTACCCAGAGCAGTGGTGGCTGCCCCATCCCTGGAGGGGTTCAAGGCCAGGTTGGATGGGGCTTGGAGCCCCTGATGCAGTGGGAGGTGTCCCTGCCCATGGCAGAGGGTGGGACTGCATGGGCTTTGAGGTCCCTTCCAAACCAACCCATTCTGTGATTTTATGATACCCAGCTCTGAACAGCAAAAAGGTTTATAATGCTAAACCCCAGCAGAACTGTCAGCCACACAGGCAGGGGGAGGAGCCCTCACATTTCAGGTGATGCTTAGCTTCTCTGGAGGACCAGCTTTTTACTCTCACCTTCCCCTTTCTCCCTGCAGTGGCTTCTTGACACTGTTACACACGTGCTTGGTGATATTTAAGAAGCGCTAGGAGATTTCTAAGGTCAAGCTTGCGAACGACCAGCAATACCATAGTTGAAGCACTCCAGGCAACCTTAAATCGATCCTCCTAGGCTCATGCAATACAATATGTCATCGCTACCTTGTTCAGCGTGTGCAGAGTCGCTCTGAGAAGCCCAGCCACAAGAGCAGGTTTTTTTCTTTTTTTCTTTTATCAGTGTCTACAATTGCCTAAAAAGAGGTTGTGGAGAGGTGGGTGCTGGTCATTTCTCTCAAGTGATAGGTGATAGGACAAGAGGGAATGGCCTCAAGCTGCACCAGGGGAGGTTCAGATTGGACATTAGGAAAACCATTCTTCAATGAAAGGGTTCTCAGGCACTGGAACAGCTGCCCAGGGAGGTGGTGGAGTCACCATCCCTGGAGGGGTTTAGAAGATACGATTTACTAGTGGACAGGTGCGGTTGGATTTGATGATCTCAAAGGTCTTTTCCAACCTAGGGATTCTCCGATTCCCCAGGAACCACTGCTAGAGGTGTATGAGGAGCCAGGTGTCAGCTTAGAGGACAGATAGTTACTTCACCACAGGTGACATCTCCTGCCTCTGCCACAGTTCTTGCAGGATGCACCCAGGTCATCAAACTGTGCGCCCACCTCTTTCAGGCTGGCCAAGGCCACTCTGAATATGAACTGCAGAAGCATCAAGCACTTGCAGCTGCAGCGGAGCCTGCTTGGCTGCGTGGGATCTCTGCAAGGAGCCTGGCACAGAGACAGTGAACTCCTTCCCCAAGCATGGGGATGAAAACGTGTAGTTTACATGGGGAAGGCTGCACAGAACCCATCAATATGAACAACACAGACCCATTTCAGCTGTGTCCAAGACAAAGCTGTAACGCTACAGATGCACCATTATTACTTGTTTTGATTCACTTGCAACTATTTACCCCACAAATAAAATAATTGAGGCCAACTAGATGAACCTGGCAAAGACGTGAGCTATTGAAATCAGGGAAGTGTGGTTCAAACTTAATCAGAGCAGCACACAAACCAGCTTGTCCCAAGAAACCATCACGGAGCCAGAAGCTGTAGAACCCGACACAGCCTGACCACCCTCAAACACAACCACTCGCCGCTGCTACTGCCAACATCACTAGATCATTTTTCACTATACTGGGTACACAGTTTCATTATTCTAATTACAAGGCTTTAATTCCTAATTGCTCAACTAATTTCTGTATTTGAAGAGGAAGAAGGATGTAAAGGCTCTTTACCGCACCCACATGCCATTGACCTTAAGCCTTGATGTCTAAAGATGAAAGCAAGAAGGAAGGAAAAGTTCGTTTAGCTTTCAAAGGCAGAGCTTTGCCTGCACATCATGGCCCCACAAACAGAGCAGGACAGAAAACCTCACTGAAGATTCCCAACATCGCAGAGATGGGACAAAGCTCTGCCAAGAAAAAATGATGTTTTTGTAAAAGGAAACTCAAGTCTGTCATTTGTGGGAATCGGGACGTCTGAGTAAAGCTTGAACAATTTTTACGAACAAATTTAATGCTTGGTTTTGGCTGGATGAATAAAATAAACGCACCCAAGTGCAACATCCTGATCAATCTGATGAGGGAGGAAATCTTAGAGCAGCTTCCAGTCCTGAAAGGGGCTCCAGGAAAGCTGGGGAGGGGCTCTGGATCAGGGAGGGCAGGGAGAGGATGAGGGGGAATGGTTTTGAGCTGCAAGAGGGGAGATTGAGAAGAGATCTTAGGGAGAAATGTTTTGGTGTGAGGGTGAGGAGGCCCTGGCCCAGGTTGCCCAGAGCAGTGGTGGCTGCCCCATCCCTGGAGGGGTTCAAGGCCAGGTTGGATGAGGTTTGGAGCCCCTTGATCCAGTGGGAGGTGTCCCTGCCCATGGCAGGGGGTGGAACTGCATGGGCTATGAGGTCCCTTCCAACACAAACCATTCTAGGATTCTATGATCTCTGCTCCCCAGCTCTCAGCAAAGCAACCTATCCAGCTGAATCCAGCTTATCCTCAAGTTAAGAGTTTGTCCTGGAGCCACCAAGGGCCAAGCAGAGGGGTGGGGACCGGGAAATGGAGAAGACGCCAAGCTTGGACGCAGGATGAAGCAAGGACAGAAGGAGGTGCTGTCTCCTCTGTACCAGCTTTACCACTCCCATCCTCTCCTTTCCAGGGTGCTGATTTCATACCAATTCAGAGAGAAACAAGGCAGAGCAGAAGAGAGAGAAAAACCTCTATCTGTGCCCCTCTCCATCGCATATGGGTCCTGGGGAGGCAGGGCTGGAGGGGCAGAAAGCAGCGCACCTTACACCAAACTTCTCAAGAGCTTGTTAAGGGTCACTGGCTCAAATTTTACCCCTGTTGTCTGGACCCTGCTCATTCCTGCCCACAGAGAAAGGGCATTGGGCAGGGAGGGAGCGCAGTGATCAGACAGGGACAAGCAACAAAGACCTGCACCCAGACCTCCCCTCTTCTGCCTCATCTGTGCACTGTAGGAACATCATGGAACACCCGAGGACTATTTCAGGTCCACACTTTGGTCCAACACAGCACAGCAAAGAGCATCATTTCACCATGCAGGAGGGGGATCTAAGGTATGGGGTCAAGTCTCCTTCATCTCTGCCAAATCCCTGCATCACAAGGTTAGGAAAGGGCAGCCTCTCCTTCCTTTCTTCCTCCTCCCCTGGCAGAGAGAGCAGGAGAAGCTTAGAGAGAAGCAGCAGCCCAGCCTCCCCTGCCCAGCCCTACCTGTGGAGCCTCCTCAGCTGCAGCTTCTCCCCAAAAGACAGATGTGGAGCAGTCTGCGAGCAATCTCCAGGCACTTTTGCCTACCAAGGGCTGGCAGCAGGTATCTCCGATCCTCCCTGGCAGCAAAAGCAGCTGTGGGCGAGGCTGAGCGCTTACCTGCCAGGCGGGCCGAGAGGGCTGGCTCCTGGAAACCAAGCCTTGTTTTGAGGAGGAGACTTGGGTGTGTTTTGCCCTTCAGGGGAATCAAACAGGTTTCTCCATTCAGAAATGGCATGGTCTGCCCTCCCTGTGAGCTCTCCTCTACATTCCTCGCATTCTCCAGCAAATGCCACCTTCCCCAGCTCTGTGCTGCCAGTGGGACAGTGGAGAGAAGCCCCTCAGCTCTCATCCGACTGGATTTGTTGTCACCAAGCACTGCCAGCCAGGCTCACCCGCAGGAATGGGGAGCAGGCACCCCTGTGCTGCTCAGGCACCGCGAGCCCTTGGAATCCGAGCGAGCCGCTGACAGCAGTGGTACCCAGGTACATCAGGAACTAGCGCTGCAATTAGAACTCAGCACTGATTGTCTAGTTCTAACTAATTAAATAAGGTAGGCAGTTGTGATTATCGCCATTCATTGCAGAGGAAATTGCCAGGTCTTGCTCAGTTTATTTCCCGTTCTAATTGCTGTGGTCACTGCAAGATCCCCGAGGCCCAGCTTTGGTGAGTCTGGACACAGCCAGACCCTTGAATCCACATTTTGCCAATTCCTAAAAAACAGTGGTTGGGGATGTCAGTTTAGAGCATCTCTGAGAAGTGAGGGCTTCTTGCCTGGGACTGCTACAGACTGGTACAAAGAATCAGAGAAACATGGAAAAGGTTGGGTTAGATGAGATCTCAAAGCTCATCTAGTTCCAATCCCCTGCCATGAGCAGGGACACCTCCCACTGCATCAGGGGCTCCAAGCCCCATCCAACCTGGCCTTGAACCCCTCCAGGGATGGGGCAGCCACCACTGCTCTGGGCAACCTGGGCCAGGGCCTCCTCACCCTCACAGCAAAACATTTCTTCCTAGGATGTCATCTCAATCTCCCCTCTTTCAGCTCAAAATCTTTCATCCTCTCCCTGCCCTCCCTGATCCAGAGCTCTTCCCCAGCTTTCCTGGAGCCTCTTTCAGCACTGGAACCTGCTCTAAGGTCTCCCCGCAGCCTTCTCTTCTCCAGGTTGAACAACCCAAACTCTCCCAGCCTGTCCTCATATGGGACATGCTCCAGCCCACAAATCATCCTCATGGTCTCCTCTGGGCTCGCTCCAACAGAGGAAGGTGATGAAGCCACAACCTGTCATCTGTCGGGACCTCTCCCAGCACACACTTTCTCCTGCCCCAATGATCCCATTTGAAGCAACGTCGAGTCTCCTGTGCTCTCCTCGCAGCTCCATGGCAGATCTGCTGCAGGGCAGTGGGCAAACCCCCGCGGGCTGGGTGGGGATGTGCTGTAACAGGGCTCAGAACCCATCCCTGGCTCCCAGCAGCACAGCACAGATAACGTCTGAAAAGCCCTGATGCCAGCGTTGTTACTCCAATCCCAGATCTTCCTCTACGATCTCTCCTTCAGCTGCAAGACCAGCAGCAGCGCAGGCTCAGCTGAGCTGTCTTCCCCAGAGGCTGCCGGTGATCCCAGCTGAGATAAGCACAGGAGGGAAGACATAATGTTCACCAAGCCGCACCCAGAGCATGGAGTGGGCACAGAGAGGTGTCGGCTACTAGAAGATTTAAAGTGTTTAAAGCGAGCTCTTTAAAACACAGCCCAGACCCTGCCTCAGTGAAGCATCCTCTGCTTCAGCGCTCCGGCTGACAGTGAAGCTTTATTTTCAGTAACCCCTGAGTCATCCCATCGTTTGCTGAAAGTTTGTTCAGGTTCTTTGCTGAAATAACAGTGACTAACAGCCCCACCAGCCTTTCGGAAGCCACAGGCTCTCTGCCAAGTGAGCAGATGAGACACCCCAGGGTCAGAGGACTATGTTTTTTTTCCGGTGCAAACACACTGTTCCACAGTGAATGTTCAAACAAATGAACAAAACAGCCCCTATTATGAGCGCCTTAATATTAAACACCAGAAGAAACGGATAAGGAGATACTAAAATGGTGCACACAGAAGCCTAGTGTGGTTTTAGTACAGACAGAATTGTAGAATGGTTTGAGTTGGAAGGGACCTCAAAGCCCATCCAGTTCCAGCAGAGACACCTCCCACTGGATCAGGTCGCTCCAAACCCCATCCAACCTGGCCTCGAACACCTCCAGGGATGGGGCAGCCACCACTGCTCTGGGCACCCTGGGCCAGGGCCTCCCCACCCTCACAGCAAAACATTTCTCCTTAAGATCTCAACTCAATCTCCCCTCTTGCAGCTCCAAACCGTTCTACTCGTCCTGTCCCTGCACTCCCTACACAGACAACTATTTTTTTGATCTGGCACACGTACAGGCTAAAGCACGAGTTGTCTGTCAGCATCGCCCTCTTCCTCAGAACAAAGGAACACAGTAAAGAACTGCCTTTCTAATTAACTGAGAGACATGGGTGCAGTATTAAGTAATGTTTTGTTATTAGCCTGAAAATACAAGTCCAAGCATATGTACAAAACATCCCAAGACAGCTCTTAAAGTCAGGGGTGTGGTGCCAAGGTGGAACAGCAGAGAATGTATTTCCGAGTTGGTGGCTCCATCACCTCAACTTGGATGGGCAAGGTTGTCACTGAAATACACGCCGCATAGCACGTAGCCTAGCAAGATAGAGAGAAGCGCAATGCCAGACGCTTCCCCACAATGCAAATGTTCAAGCCCCATCAAAGTCAACTCTCTAAAGCCTCCCCAATCTCCAAGCTCCGTGTTAGCCCTCCTGATGGCACCCAGAGCCCTGCTGACTCAGCAGTGACCTGACACAGCCTTCTTCCTCCATCTCAGGAGTCACCTCCCTTGCTGCTCCAGTCTGAAACCCATATCTGGCTTCTCCACAGCGTGTTAATGCTGTGGGAAGGCTCCTGAGAGAGAGGACAGAGACCTTTCATTTCACCTCAGTTAGCCCTGATTTCTGGTGCGAAGGCTTCCTTTGGGATTCCAGGCTTGCAGGCTGGGAGCTCTAAGGCTGTTGCACAGCAGCACTTGTTGAGGGAAGGAGAGCATTTGCCTTCTCGCTGCCAGACATCACACTGGCCACTGAGCTTCTTGGGTGTAAAGGGAGAGGAGAGTTAAGGCTTGTCTGGGAAAGCCACAGGAGAACCGCAGTACTGCTACAGCTGCCACACATGGACAGCCCCCACTGGAATAAAAGGGACTTGGTTCTGCTACACCTACTCCTCTTTTTGGCCGATTTCCTATTTAATTGGGGTACAGGTTCATTTTATTTAAGAAGCCATGATTTACTTGTGAACTGCAGTCCCAGGGAGAGGCAGGAAGTCGCAGCTCCTTCCCCTTACATCCACGGTCCCTCCAGTGCAGGGACTCATGTCTCCTGCTCCACTGCAGCAACGCTGGTGCTTCAGCCACTGCCTAGTCTGGAAGGTACTGGTTTATCCAGCAGTTAAACCCAAGACCTACCTACAGTCCCCAGTGTCTCTGTCCTATCTGTTTTACAGCAGCATAGCCCTTTGCTACTGCTTTCTCTCACAGTAATGTCATTGCAAGGAGAAGCAAGCTCACACATTTCAGACACTCAAGGACTCCACAGGAGGAACACCAAGGGCAACATCACATCTCGAGAACACCACACCCTCATCCCCACTGAGCATACAGCTGCCAAATACCTCCTTCTGTGGAAAGAGTAAAGCAGGGAAACTCTTCTAGTCAAGGTTGCTGATAAAGAGGAGCAGAGAAGTAGAAGCTCCAAGGACAGTGTGAACATCACTGGACTGGACTGGAGGCTGGACTGGAGGCTGATGTTGTGCCCATCTACAAGAAGGGTTGCAGGGAGGACCCAGGGAACTACAGGCCTGTCAGTCTGACCTCAGTGCCAGGGAAAGTCCTGGAGCAGGTGATCTTGAGTGCTATCATGAAGCACATGCAAGAGAACCGGGTGATCAGGCCCAGTCAACACGGGGTCACAAAAGGCAGGTCTTGCCAAACTAACCTGATCGCCTTCTATGACAAAGTGACTCGGCTGCTGGATGAGGGAAAGGCTGTGGATGGATCTTCCTGGACTTCAGTAAAGCCTTTGACACAGTTTCTCCCAGCATTCTGCTTCAGAAACTGTCAGCCTCTGGTCTGGACAGGCGCACACTCTCCTGGGTGGAAAACTGGTTGGCTGGAGGGCCCAGAGAGTGGTGGGAGATGGAGTTAACTCCAGCTGGAGGCCAGTGACAAGTGGGGTTCCCCAGGGCTCAGGGCTGGGTCCAGCCCTGTTCAATGTCTTCATCAATGACCTGGATGAAGGCATCGAGTGCACCCTTAGCAAGTTTGCGGACGACACTAAGCTGGGTGGAAGTGTTGATCTGCTGGAGGGTCGGGAGGCTCCAAAGGGATCTGAACAGGCTGGACCGCTGGGCAGAGTCCAATGGGATGAGGTTTAACAAGGCCAAATGCCGGGTCCTGCACTTGGGGCACAACAACCCTGAGCAGCTACAGAGTAGGAGAAGTCTGGCTGGAAAGCTGCCTGGAGGAGAGGGACCTGGGGGTGTTGGTTGACAGTGACTGAACATGAGCCAGCAGTGGCCCAGGTGGCCAAGAAGGCCAATGGCATCTTGGCTTGGATCAGAAACGGCGTGGCCAGCAGGTCCAGGGAGGTTCTTCTCCCTCTGGACTTGGCACTGGGGAGACCGCTCCTCGAATCCTGTGTTCAGTTCTGGGCCCCTCACCACAAGAAGGATGTTGAGGCTCTGGAGCGAGTCCAGAGAAGAGCAACAAAGCTGGTCAGGGGGCTGGAGAGCAGGTCTTATGAGGAGCGGCTTAGAGAGCTGGGGGTGTTTAGCCTGGAGAAGAGGAGGCTGAGGGGAGACTTCATTGCTCTCTACAACTACCTGGAAGGAGGTTGTAGAGAGGAGGGAGCTGGCCTCTTCTCCCAAGTGACAGGGGACAGGACGAGAGGGAATGGCCTCAAGCTCCGCCAAGGGAGGTTTAGGCTGGACATTAGGAAAAAATTTTTCACAGGAAGGGTCATTGGGCACTGGCAGAGGCTGCCCAGGGAGGTGGTTGATTCACCTTCCCTGGAGGTGTTTAAGGCACGGGTGGACGAGGTGCTGAGGGACACGGTTTAGGGTTTGATAGGAATGGTTGGACTCGATGATCTGGTGGGTCTCTTCCAACCTGGTTATTCTATGATTCTGTGATTCTATGATTCTATGATCACAGACCTCACAGGGAGTGCATTTCCCAATTAACAGCAAGAAAGACAGAGCATATTAAAAAAAGACTTGAAAGAAGGAAATCTCAAGAATAGTTGCCTTCCAGGACTGGCAGAATATGGAAAAGGATTTTCTGACTTTCTCACTTGGAGAAATATAGCAGCCCAGAAACCACCCGTGTCCTGGGCTGCACCCCGAGCAGTGGAACCAGCAGGGAGGGAGGGGATTCTGCCCCTCTGCTCCGCTCTGGGGAGACCAAACCTGAAGCCCTGAGTCCAGTTCTGGAGTCCTCAGCCCAGGAAGAACATGGATCTCTTGGAGTAAGTCTACAGGAGGCCACAGAGATGATCCAAGGGCCAGTGCACCTCCCGTACGAGGATGGGCTGAGAGAGTTGGGGTTGTTCAGCCTGGAGAAGAGAAGGCTGTGGGGAGAACTTAGAGAATCTTCCAGTCCTGAAAGGGGCTCCAGGAAAGCTGGAGAGGGGCACTGTATCAGGGAGTGAAGGGATAGGATGAGGGGAAATGGTTTTCAGCTGCAAGAGGGGAGATTGAGATGAGATCTCAGAAAGAATATTTTGCTGTGAGGGTGGGGAGGCCCTGGCCCAGGTTGCCCAGAGCAGTGGTGGCTGCCCCATCCCTGGAGGGGTTCAAGGCCAGGTTGGATGGGGCTTGGAGCCCCTGATGCAGTGGGAGGCGTCCCTGCCTGTGGCAGGGAGGTAGAACAGATGGGCTTTGAGGTCCCTTCCAACCCAAACCATTCCATGACTCTATAATTCTGTGTCTAAGACGTTACCAGAGTTAGGGCTACTCCATGCTATGGGCACTGTGGCCTGTTATGTGCACACACAATAGAGTACAAGTGCACTGGTGTAAACCACAGCTCTGTCTTTTATTTCCTGGTGATGAGAGTAAGACTGGAACACATTTCTTTCTTGGCCAACCATGCAGACAGCTTACCTTGAACTGGAGATATCCGGGGCTGTGGTGCCACAAGTCACCATACTCCCATGCTGCCAACAAAGCTCAGCAAGAACGTCCACAGTGCTCAGAAGCTTCACAGGCAGGGACAACCAGTCCCAAACAAATCTTTGTGGCTTTAACCCAATTAAACTCTTAGATAAACCACTCTTCCCAAAGTATCGCTGGATGTCACTCACACCAGCCTCATAATTTTCCTCCTCATAATTACAGGAGCATATGCAGTTTTTAATGATGTGACGTTTCAAAATCACAGCAGTGGCCAGAGGCAGGAGGTTTTTTGCCAGCAAGTGGCCGGGCTGTGTGACATCTGGAAAAGCACCACACCGTGGGGCCACCGAAACGCAGCACCACCAGCCCACGGGCTACAAGAGCATCCAGGAAGTCTGCAGGCAAAGTCAATTCACTTCACTTCATGGAGACAATCAGATCAGGAGCATTGTCCCTCCAGGTCTGAAGGGGTTTAGGGATAAAAATTCTAGATCTATGTTAGGAATTCATTCAATACACAGTGTGGGTATTGAATGTGGGTAAGGGGAGTGAAACTGGGTCTTTTTGCTGATACAGAGCAATAACTGAAGCCCAATGCTTCTTCAAAGCTAGGAGACCTGTAACTCATACCAGCGCAAGAAGCAGCAGCTTTTCCAAGCTAGCAGCTACAGGTTATATACTGACAAATTCATGATGTTGCTGAGAAAGTCACCAAACTCGGTCTCACTGGCAAGACCAGCCTCATCTGGAAACAGCACAGCCAGCCCGCACAGTGCTGGAGCAAACCCTGCATGGGCTGAAGGGAACAAAAGTGAAAAATCCCTTATCCTCATCTATCCACGAGCAGAATCACAAGAAGGGTGATTTTTTTTCTTCTGTACCAGGTAAAAACCAAGAGGGTCTGGTTTGAAACCTGCCAGCCCTGCTGCAGGTCAGGACTCCCTCCTCGGGCCCCGAGCCAAAGCTGCAGTTCAGGCTGTCACCCAGGTGTGCTGGAGAAGCCAGCCCAGCCCAAAGCACAAGGATCGTCCCATCGCTCTGTTTAAACAACACAACCTCCTCTAGGGCCCTGCATATGGTCCTGCAGCAGGGGAGGAGGAAGAAGCAAGTCAGAAGAGCCTTTTTTCACCAACTGCAGTTAGGATACCTTATTCATCTGTAAAAATTGTAGGTGAATTTCAGCCTGGAGTATCCGACCTTATCAGGAACTGGATCCTCCCTGAATATTCTTTAGGAGGAAAGCACAAGCACCTCTCATAAAAGTGTTGCAAAGTTGGCACTGGTTGATCCTTGTTTCACTGCTGTTTATGTCTCCCCTATATTCACAGAATAATAGAATGATGGAACGGTTTGGGGTCAGAAGGGACCTCAAAGCCCATCTAGTTCCACCCCTGCCATGGGCAGGGACACCTCCCACTGCATCAGGGGCTCCAAGCCCCATCCAACCTGGCCTTGAACCCCTCCAGGGATGGGGCAGCCACCACTGCTCTGGGCAACCTGGGCCAGGGCCTCCCCACCCTCACAGCAAAACATTTCTCCCTAAGATCTCATCTCAATCTCCCCTCTTGCAGCTCAAAACCATTCCCCCTTGTCCTGTCCCTGCCCTCCATGATGAAGAGACTCTCCCCAGCTTTCCTGGAGCCCCTTTCAGTGCTGGAAGAATTCATTCTTCTATTCTTAGCACACTGCAAAGCAAATAATTTGGGACCAGTGAGACATGAGAATTACATCACACCAGGAAGCTGCAGCCACAGAAACCACTCGTCAGCTGGAGCGAATGCCCAACAACAACAGATTTAAAGGACTCTGACTGTTTAGTCAAAAAAAAACCCACACTAAAAATAATTTTAAAACATCAATAATTTGACCACAGTGTTAGAGACTTATCCAGCAAAGAATGCGACAAATATGAAGAGCACTTGCATCCAAGAAATAAATCCAGAAAAATGATGCCTGAGCTACACACTGGACGCTTGCTGAGGAGAGTTTCATGCTGGGGGTGGGCTGGTTTGGGGCGTTCTTGGAAGAGCAATGGGCGTTAAAGCATGCCAGTGCTCTGAAACATCACCAGACAAGCTCTCCATCTCGTGAAACTTCACCAGACAAGCTCTCCATCTCGTGAAACATCACCAGACAAGCTCTTCATCATGTGAAGTCCAGAAGAGATCCCTTCGTGAAAGCCCAGTGGGTGAGCCATGCAGAGGGACGGGCAGGAACGCTTACAGCTGGAACGCTACCCTGCAGTCTCTTCTTGCTAGGGTAAACCAGCCTGATCCAAGCTCTCTTTGACCATGGGCACACTGCTACCACCTCCAGAAACAGCCAGTTTAAAACCAGCCTGCATAACGCTACAGTACTTTCCTTTCCAGAGTTGCAGTACACATACCTTCAGAAACAGAGATGTCTACAACGTAGAAATCAGCTCAACATTCAAAATCCAGGCAATCAGTTCTATGGGAAGGCGGCTCTAGCAAGTAGCACGGCAATTCTTGTCATTCTTATGACAGCAAGACACCTGCCCAGAGGCACGCAGCCTCCCTGACCAGTCCAGCTGGTACTGGAACAGTTACTACAATAAATCATGGAATCACAGAGTGCTTTGGGTCAGAAGGGACCTCAAAGCCCATCCAGTTTCACCCCCTGCCATGGGCAGGGACACCTCCCACTGGATCAGGGGCTACAAGCCCCATCCAACATGGTCTTGAACCCCTCCAGGGATGGGGCAGCCAGCACTGCTCTGGGCAACCTGGGCCAGGGCCTCCCCACCCTCTTAGCAAAATATTTCTCCCCAAGATCTCATCTCAATCTCCCTACTTGCAGTTCAAAACCATTCCCATTGTCCTCTCCCTGCCCTCCTTGATCAAGAGCCGCTCCTCAGCTTTCCTGGAGCCTCGTTCACAACTGAAAGCTCCTCTAAGGTCTCCCCACAGCCTTCTCTTCTCCAGGCTGAACAACCCCAACTCTCTCAGCCTGGCCTCATACAGGAGGTGCTCCAGCCCTCGGATCATCTCCGTGGCCTCCTCTGGCCTCACTCCAACAGCTCCATGTTGAGAGTGTTGCCTCTCCAGAGGGGCAGAATCCCCTCTCTCATTCTGCTGGTCACCTATCTTTAATAGTTTTCTAGCATTTTCTAGCCACAAAAAATCAGCCAACACCACTCCAGAGCCCTGAACGCACTGGAACATCTCCTGGCTTTTCAATAACACTTTCTCCACATAACTTTGGCCCCCATCCTTGCACTGAAGGTGGAAGGTGACTAATCCACCAATCCTTTGGCCCTCCACCAAGGGGACAGAAAACCAAAGCCTCAGTAGACACTGAGCAGAGCTGTGATGAGTAGAAGGGTGTAAAACCACTACACCCATTTGTTACAAGGGAATCAAACTGGTTTTTCATGAGGTGTCATTACAAAGCGCTGCCAAAACGCCAGACCTCACCTTCCTAATAGCAGGTAGCAGAACAGAGCCGCATAGCCCTGGAGAGGTAGCGCTAAAACACGATCTCACCTGTGGTCAGGAAGACACACCTGCATGGGGGGGTCAGGAGCGCCCGGCACTGAGACAAAATGATCTTGTCAGCAAACGCAGGGTGAAAGAGCAACCGTGGCAGAGCGCCAGCCGGCTGGCACTGCTGAGGCAGTAAAACAATGCGTGCAATCCTGCAACAGAAACACCTCAAACACGCTCTGTTGCAAGTAGAGAGATGCCAGTTTTTTTCTCATCACCAGCTCAGCAAACTTCCTCTGGGCGCTGAGGCAAACAAGTTGTTTTCCTTCTCCCATACCAAGGACCAAATTGCACCATCACTGGCATCTGTGCAGCTGGCCCTCTCCAGAGGTTTGCACAAGCGTCAGCGAAACTCAGTACACAATCCTCCCAAGAGGCCAGCCCACTCGTGTCAGGCTTGGTTCCATGGGGCTAAAAGGGCTGGAAGCTCACGCTGGTGCTTGGAGATCAGGAGCATCAGCAGATTGGAATAACGCGCGTCAGGTTCTCCTGAGTCAAAAGGAGCCCCTTTCACAGTTTCCCAAAGGGCTGTTTGGGCACCATAAGGCATTGTGCACTCGGAGCCCAGAAACCACCCGTGTCCTGGGCTGCAACCTGAGCAGTGGGACCAGCAGGGAGGGAGGGGATTCTGCCCCTCTGTTCCACTCTGGTGAGACCAAACCTGGAGCCCCGTGTCCAGTTCTAGAGTCCTCAGCACAGGAAGACATGGAGCTGTTGGAGCGAGTCCAGAGGAGGGCACAGAGATGATCTGAGGGCTGGAGCACCTCCTGTATGAGGACAGGCTGAGAGAGTTGGGGTTGTTCAGCCTGGAGAAGAGAAGGCTGCAGAGAGACCTTAGAGCAGCTTCCAGTCCTGAAAGGGGCTCCAGGAAAGCTGGGGAGGGGCTCTGGATCAGGGAGGGCAGGGACAGGATGAGGGGAATGGTTTTGAGCTGCAAGAGGGGAGATTGAGATGAGATCTTCATGAGAAATATTTTGGTGTGAGGGTGGGGAGGCCCTGGCCCAGGCTGCTCAGAGCAGTGGTGGCTGCCCCATCCCTGGAGGGGTTCAAGGCCAGGTTGGATGGGGCTTGGAGCCCCTGATCCAGTGGGAGGTGTCCCTGCCCATGGCAGGGGTGGGACTGGATGGGCTTTGAGGTCCCTTCCAACCCAAACCATACTATGCTTCTAATATTCTATGCTTCTTCCCCCTCTCCTTTCTCCCGGGTGAGCAATAGATCACTCCTCTATCTCTCCCACTACTTATCAAACCAAAACCAGTCTCGGGTCAGCAGAATCAGGAGCTGCAGAAAGAACAAACCAGAAAAGGAAAGTGAGAGAGATGAGAAGTTTGACAAGAGTGCTACAGGAAGTCTTTGAAGTCCTCAGCAGCTGCCACGGAGCCTTACCGAGAATGACAGCTTGTTACTGCGTTCCACCCTAGATATTTGGAAGGAAATGTTGACAATGGCAATTTTGCTTTGTGGCCTCCTGCTTGCTTACTGACACACAGAAAGACAGAGGTGGCAAAGAAGTGGTATGAGAAATACATCACAGACAGGAAACTACAGAAGGATCCCACTGGCTTGCCCAGAAAAAAAACAAGATGGGATGCACGCAGGTGCTTATCAAGATGAGAAAATGATTTGAGAGGAGGTAGCTTGATCAGGGATAGCAGAGGCTATGAACAAAGCAAAGTTCCTCCTCTGTTGTGGCCAGGGTATAGGCACAGGGATGTTAGGCTCCACCAAAGCAACAATGCCTCTTTACTTCTGTTTTCCAAAACAGAAGTCAGTCAGCCTGCCAGAAGAAACACTGGGAACTGACCTAATTATATAGGGAGTACCAAGACAAGCCAACTTCAGCATGATGCAACGCTTCTCTACGTGCCCAGCTCTGGGAAACTGCTCGCCCCCGTACAAGCAAAGCTCCCTTCTGATTAATACAAGACACATGGGGGGAAATCATATTCCCTGCTGGTTTTTATCCAGCAGAATTGAACTTCCAGCTCCTCTAGTTTCTGCTACACCTTCAGGTTGTTACCTACACCTCTGAACTGCACAGAATTCAAAGGCACAGGAGATGAGTAACCCTGCACTGGAACTGTGTCCAAGGACTGAAAGACAGCACTTTGGGGACTGATCTAGCTGGGAAATGCCATCTAGAGGCCAAAATGTGGTTTTGCCTAATTTTCATGCTCGACTCCCAAGTAATCATAGTGTTCCATTCACTTTCAGCGCAGTCCTGTTCTCTCATCACCTCTCTGCATGAGCACAGCGTTACCTCTGCTCTGTAGATGAGGACATGAAGTTCTCTGCTGTGCATGGGTCCCAACAGCAGTTCCACCTTCTCCGTGCAGCACTGCATCCGAACTAGAACACGCTGTCCCCCAGGGCTTGGGGCTTGCAGCTGCCTCTCCCACACACAGCAGAGGTGCATGCCCGTTGCCCGCTTTTGCAGAAGGTCATTCCTCCAGAACAGAAGTACAAATTTAGTGTCACCACACAACAGTGTGAGTTGGAAGGGACCTCAAAGCCCATCCAGTTCCACCCCCTGCCATCGGCAGGGACACCTCCCACTGGATCAGGGGCTCCAAGCCCCATCCAACCTGGCCTGGAACACCTCCAGGGATGGGGCAGCCACCCCTGCTCTGGGCAACCTGGGCCAGGCCCTCCCCACCCTCACACCAAAACATTTCTCCCTAAGATCTTATCTCTCTCTCCCCTCTTTCAGCTCAAAACCATTCCCCCTCGTCCTATCCCTGCACTCCCTGATCCAGAGCCCCTCCCCAGCTTTCCTGGAGCCCCTTTCAGCACTGGAAGCTTCTCTAAGATCTCCCCACAGCCTTCTCTTCTCCAGGTTGAACAACCCCAACCCTGTCTGTCTGTCCTCTTACAGGAGGTTTTCCAGCCCTCACATCATCTCCATGGCCTTCTCTGGACTCAGTCAACTCTGTTACAAAAACTAGAAGTGGGGCCAGCTTTACAGAAAGAAGCAAGGAACAATCACACTCCAGTCCTTCCTCACCCCTTAAAGCACGTGCGATGTCTGGCCTCTTACAAACCAAACCTGGGGAATAAAGTCACATCTCTCAGCCAGGGGCGGTTTCACCACAAGTGCTCTTTTTGCACATCACAATTTTTTTCTATGTGCAGAAGAGGTGCTGCCACACACTTACAGACACAGTGAGGGAAGAAAAGCTCTTTTCATTAACACTGGATTTGTGCTAGCACATCAGTGCATCCCATGGAGGCCACCACAGCTCACGTCTGCCACTGAAATGGGATGCAGGGTGGCACAAGCAGAGTCCACAACACCTGGGGACCACAGATGAACCATGTGCTGCTAAGGAACTGCATTCTAGAATTCACGTTTTGAATAGTTAACCCTTACAGGCTGGAAAAAAGGCAAAAAGAAAGTGGCCAATGGGTGCAAATCAGAACCATGTGAAGTGTCCCAGGCAACTGGCTTGTGTTTACTTCAGGATCAAGCAAAGCAAGGTGCAGTTGGTAAAACCAGCCAACTGCTAAAGCAGCAAATAAGCTTCCAGAAAAAAAAACCCAACATCAAACTCTCCAGAAAACAACTAGAAGTTAAAATAGAACTAATTCCTATAGGATCCTAGCAGCATATCAAGCTCCAAGGCAAGGTTGCTCATTGAGCGAGGCGCTTCCCATGCTTCTGAAACGTGAAACACCAAAACTCCCGGGAAGCCAGGAATGGGCCTAGGGGGAAGTTCCAGCTCTGACCTAAACTCTTCATTTAAAAACAAAACAGAGCTGGAGCACTTGAAAAGACGATGAGGTGAAGTGAAAGACGATAGGGTAAAGAACAGTTAGTATAAATGTCAAATTGAATAGCTTGGTGATCATAATGCTAGGACAATAATTTTCTTGCAGAAAAGAGTTTTTTTCATGTCCTAAGTGTTCAAAGCACCAAACCCCACCATTACCACTGATAACACGTCAGACGAGGAGAGGTCTGTGCCATAATGATCTTCCAACCAACGAAGTTCTTGGGGGAACTGAGCAAACTGTGGTAAATTAGTGTGCACTGACCAACAGCAGCCACAGCAAAGGCTTCTCCCCCATAAAGGGAATGATTCAAATCCCATTTACGACAAGACGTTTAGAACAGGCTCTGCCCTTTCAAAGATGAAGCACAAAATTAGGAATTCATCTCTTCTTGATTTATTTGGTTTATTCTTTGACTAGAAGCAGATTCCTGCAGAAACAAAGGAGTCTGCTTCCTCACAGAGAGAGGCGTGCCTCTTCCTCAGGTTTCCTTCTGCTGCCTCAGCAAGGAGCCAAATCGCCCACCAACCACAGAATGAATAATGAAATCAGCTTCAACAATTTAAGAGATGGCAGAACCCCTTTCTGGCACAAGCCTCTCTTGTATAGCAAAAAGCCAAACCACAGAGAGGAACCAGTCCCGAGAAGTGTTTCATGAACCAGCTGGCAGCTCTGGGAAGAGGCGGCTGTTATCACCGCAGCAACAAAACAGAGGGCGAGGGTGGAGAGAGAAGAAGAAGGAATGCTGAAGTGCTGGATTGGGATTGAAGAGGACACAGCAGAGTGTTTATTCACAGTCCGTAGGGTTCAGCAGTTGTTTCAAAACAAGCAGTCACATCAAAGAAAAGAACTGTTAGCACAGCTCCTACCTGAGTTTTTTTTCAACCCAGAAAAAGCCGCCTTGATAATGGTGAGGAGGAGAGGGGACTTGAGGAAAACCCCCTGTCCCAAAGAATTAGTGACATTTGCTTCAGTGTTGAGATGTCAAAGCAATTACAAAAATCAAGTAGAAAAAAAAGTCCATCTTGGACTTCTCAGGCCTCAGCCCGGCGCAGGTGGGGGTAGCTCTGCACAGTCCTCTTGATGGCTTCATCCAGGCTCACCACTGGTTTGTAGCCCATGGCTCTTTTGGCCCGTTCACAGCTGTAGTAGTGAAACGTTCCAGCTAACGCTACCCGCATGGGGGTGAAAGTGGCCTTGATGGTGACCAGCGGACTCAGCAGCCACAGCACCAGAGACAGGAACAGGGCCAGGTAATAAGCCAGCCAATAAGGAATGTGGTACTTGGGAGGGTCGTAGTTCAAGCCAGTCAAGATACGGGACATGAAAGTCCAGAAAGGAATGGGTTCATCGTTTGTGATATGAAAGGCCTGAAAGACAGGAAGACAAAAACCCAGATGATGAAATCATTATGGCTTTCACACATTTGTCTGTGATGTCCTGTTCATGCTGAGGACACCTCTGACTTGGCTGAGAACACATTTCCATGAGAAACAGCATTGCACCAGCCACCTCTGTCTGAAAAGCAATGAACTCCTCCTTTGCTAAGAAAGCCAGCAATTTCTGACACTCCAGAGGTTAAGATTGCGCATAAATGGTCAAACAAACCAAACGACACAAACATGTTAAAGCATCCTCGCTGCAGGTACGGCGCATGCCCAGAGCACAGCGATGCCAGGAAAAGATATGCAAGTTTATCCTGCTCTAAACTCTATCGTAACAGCTAAATAACTGTTCCTTATGTAAGCATCTTGGTTGCCCACAATTCTGCCTGGATTTCTTTTCAGAGTTTTATAGCATGAAGTGAAAGCATATTGATACATCTTAGTCCATGTGGTTGCACACGACGGTCACCAGATGGGCAGCCACTCACTCCACCCGCAGACAAAGTGACCCGTGTGTGTTTCAGCTCTGCTCATCTCCAAGACAAAAAACAGCACAAACCACAGAGCAGGCACGTGAGGCCAAGCAAGGCTTGCACACGAGTTCCAGTCCCCTCGATGGGTCCTTCCTTACCTTCCCACACAGGGGAGAATTTTCCTGAAGATTTTCTGCAGCCAGGATGTGTCCATGGACCACGTTTTCCACATAGGTGAAGTCTACCAAGTTCTTTCCATCCCTGCATAAACAAAGGGAAGAAGCTTAGCCCTAAGGCAACTTAGGCTGGGAAAAAAAAAAAGGAAAGACTTCCACACAAGATATATTTAGTCCAAGTCTCCTCTTCTCCTGCTCTTTGGTGCTGCAAGTTCAGGCTATAACCTGTCGGAGAGATGAAATTGCTACCTGTTATATTGGAGATGGGAAAGGTTGTAACTGCCTCAGCTCCTGTCAAGGCCCTCACAGTTTACATTCCTGTAACAGCACCACTCTTAAACCTCGACTTGCTGAGTTTTTGAGTGTTGCAGGTTCTACATGTCTCAGAATCAGCAGAGTGATCCACAGAGGCAGGAAAAATCCAGAGTGGTAACTAGCACCAAGGAAGTCACTTAAGAACAAGCTTATGGAATTCTAACTTAGTCCTTTAACAACCCAACTTCAGCCCAGGCTGAAGCAGTTTTAACCCACTGTGTTAAATCTATTTCTACACAGGTACGGAAAACGAGAACTAATGTGCGTATCATGTTCAAGAGTCCAGCTAAATCAAACAACTGGTTTGTTACAAAATCCTCACCACTCTCATTTGGTCATAAAACCAGCATTGCTGCAATCCAGCATTCTGAGAAAGAGTGGTTTTCATTTCCTCCGTCCATGGAGAAGTGGCTATCTTATTGCTTTTTTTGGAAGGGATATAAGGGTCTGTATGGTGGTGGTAAAACTCAAATGAGGAATGTGTCTTCAAGTTGGAAGAGAATGCAGACTTGCACGAAGTAGAAACATTGACTTTGCATAGGTTTGCTGCTCACAGAGCAGTTTGATATCAATTTGGATGTGAACTGTAAGGAAGAATAAGAACAAAAAACAAACCCCAGCACCAAAAAACCCACAGCCCTATTCCCTTCCTTCCTTCTGCCCCAAGAACATCTTCACGTGTGCAAACACAAACATGAACCAGCTCCTTGCATATGATAAAAATCAATTATAAATTAAAAAGCAAATTTCCTTTCAAGAGCATAAAACAACCAATAAAAATATCCTTAGTAGTAACTTAAACAATTTCTTGCTCTGAAGTCTCAGTGTTCCGCTAGAAGCTCTGCAAGGCTCAGTAACAAGGCAAATATCCTTGATCTTATAAATAGAAATATTAAATTTTGCCATTCCTCAGCACAGGAAGGACATGGAGCTGTTGGAGTGAGGCCAGAGGAGGGCACAGAGATGATCCGAGGGCTAGAGCACCTCCCATACGAGGCCAGGCTGAGAGAGTTGGGGTTGTTCAGCCTGGAGAAGAGGAGGCTGTGGGGAGACCTTAGAGCAGCTTCCAGTCCTGAAAGAGGCTCCAGGAAAGCTGGGGAGGGGCTCTGAATCAGGGAGGGCAGGGACAGGATGAGGGGAACGGTTTTGAGCTGAAAGAGGGGAGATTGAGATGAGATCTTAGGCAGAAATGTTTTGCTGTGAGGGTGGGGAGCCACTGGCCCAGGTTGCCCAGAGCAGTGGTGGCTGCCCCATCCCTGGAGGGGTTCAGGGCCAGGTTGGATGGGGCTTGGTGCCCCTGATGCAGTGGGAGGTGTCCCTGCCCATGGCAGAGGGTGGAACTGGATGGGCTTTGAGGTCCACTCCAACCTAAACCATTCTGTGATTCTATGATATAGTCTTTTAACTTGCAAGGACCTCAAATACCAGAAGGGCATTTTAATTAAATGAGCAGTGAGGAATCTGAGCTCTCTCACCTTTAAAAGGACAGCTCTTCAGACAACGCAAAGACAGTTCAAACTTTGTCAGCTTTCCCCACTAACATTTTTCTCACATTAGGAACACTTACCAGCTTACTGCACGAGTCTCTAATACAGAAGAACTTTTAAAAAAAGAATCCCAGATCACAAATGAAAACTTAACGAAATGTACTTTTTTCTGTGCCACACCACCACTACTGAATTAATACTATTCTCTTCCAATAGGGGTCTGTAGGTTCAGCATCAATGTTAACATAAGCTATATAACATCTGCGCCTTGCTCACCCAATGATGAATTTCATTTTGCCACTCTTAGCTGCCTGGATGAGGATGGGAACCAGCTGAGGGTCTCTAGGACCAAATATTCCATGAGGACGAATAGCAGTGGTGAAGAAATTGTTACTTGGGTCGTTTGCACTGAGCACTTCCTGTAGGGAAAAGAGAGCTAAATCAGGAGAGGAAGACTGGGAAGAAAACAGGACTTAGTAATGTATTCCAAGATCACCACTAAAGGGGGTGGGTGTTCCCCCATCTCCTTGGGAAGACATCAGTGGAAGAATTACTGCCCATCCATATCTTTACAAATGACCCTTTGTTCCCATCTTCTCCCACTTCTCTTTAATGAGAAAAACAGACAAGAGTCTGTTTTCATTATTGAACATTTAATGAATTGATAGGCAAAGGAAAGAAACTCCTCGCCTATCTCATTTAACACCGGAGAAACCAGAGGAGCTTTGAAAGTTTCTTCACTCCATGGATTCCTTATGGACATGCTGGAGAAAAGAAGGACACTACAATCTGTGTCTCTCATCCATCAGCAGAAGATTTCAATCACAGACAATTCCCAATATCATTTGGAAGGCGTGTGACCCCATTTTCCCAGCAGCACCGAGTGTTGAGCAGATTCAGCAAAGCACCTTTGAAGAAGATTTCATTCTACCAGGAATTTTCAAACAACGTGTTCTGCTAATTCACAACAGCTGCTGGATTTTCCGTTAAAAACCCAGGAACACCACATACAAACAATCACTGAATACTGTCGCTGTGTCACCCAAAACAGAGACATAACTAGAAGCATATGGGGCTAGATTCGATTGCTACTCATAAACTCCCACTTCGTTAGTTCCCTTACCTGCAAAGCAGTTACACTTATGAATGAACTGACATTTTCATACGCTGTGTTCTCAATTAAGCTGTTTCCAAGGAACGCGAAATAAAATTCTTAAAGGCTAATACTCGACTTTAGAGGACACACTGTCAGCTTCAGCGTGGAAGCAAGTCTAAGATCTTCTTGCACAAAAAAGTGCATGTTCTTTCCACATCAGGTATGTAAACCATAGAAAAAATGTTAGAAAAAAATCATATTTGCTTTGATTTCAAGCATCATCACACCATGTTGAAGCCTCAAGACACTGCAGCATTAAGCACCAGAAACAGAACAGATACTGGTGATCGGCCCGTGTCCAAAGCAAGGGACGTTCAGATGTGGGGAAAATTTTTTGCTCTTTTTTAACAAGCACGTTTCCAGTATATGGCCAAGAGCAGCACCTTACAACCGTTCTTAGGCTGTCACACCCCGAGACTCAGCCCCCAGCTCCATCTCATCTCCCTCCAGTGACCTGTTCACAATTCCAACTGTAACCTCAGGCTGCAGACTGGGTAAACGTGGTTCTGAAATAGCCTTTCAGGAGGAAAAAGGACTGCAAAAAACTCCCCTCAACGGCTCTTAAAACAAAGCTGAATCAGTTTAGAAACAGGATTATTACATGGCTCTTGCAGCAAAAGCAACATCTGCCAGTTCTTTCTTTCTCTAGAAACAACCTCCGCAGTGCAACACCTTCAATTTCAGTTGTAATTTACATCACAGCAGTATTTTATTCTCTTTTTATACAATAAATATACTCCTTAGTAGTTCCAGCAGCCCAGGAAGACATAGCTGACTACTTATAAATCTGGACTGCTAGGAAGCTGCTGGGACAGCACCCCCTCAGGAAGCCCATCAGCATCCCTAGGGAAAAGGATGCAGGTCACCCGTGAAAGGCACCCACAGCAGCCACCTGCCACACTGCTCTGTAACACAGCAAATAAATCCGCAGCTCGCCAGCCTCCATGCTGAGAATAAGATGGCTAGAATCAGACTAGTCTAAAAGAAGGGAATTGTGTATTTCAGTTATGCCCTGGAAACTCCGGCAGGCGCTGCTGCACATGTCCGATTCTGTACAGATTTTTTTTTCGACTTTAAGAACAAGATACCTCTTTTCAAGGTGAGACTGATTCAGGAGAACAACAGGGATCTGTTCAACCTTGACGAGTCTGTCAAGTCCCCTAGGGCAGGCCCAGTTTTCAGAAGGGCAGTTTTAAGCATCAAAAATAACAATTTTAACCCTATGCTGACAAATACCTTCTCCTGGAGGATCTTCGTCTCTGTGTAGTAGTCAATGGGCTTTTTTGCATAAGGGAGGTCTTCTGATCCATTTTTTATGTCTGTGCCCTCAAAGACTACACTGGCGCTGCTAGTCAACACCAGTTTCTGCAACAGATATGAAAAAACACAGTTGTTTAAAACCTAAGACAAAAAGGTCATTATTTATGAAGAAAGACTACAGACAACAATGATATTTAATCAGCTGATTCTACAGATAATAAACCAAGTTAGAAGAACACAGGCCAGTAGATAATAACCTGAAACTGCAATTATGAAAACTCCCACTCTTTTAATTGACTCTGTCCCAGTGCTTGGTGCTACCTAAAGGAGGTTAAAACATTTCAACAAAGGTTCAAGGCAGCCAGACAAGGGGAAAAGATCTCCAAGAAAATCTAAGTGCCCACTTGGCTTGGCACATTTTAGCACTTTACAGGCAAGGAGTAATTTTAAGATATATTTGCTCATCCTCATGATAACAACATCACAGTGGATTAAACTAAAAAAGAATTCTTATCTTGGATATTTTTGTTGGATAAAAACATATCCTAGTGGATTCAAAAGAAGGCAGTGCTGCATTTGAGTAATCAGAAACATGTGGTTTTAAATGAAATATACATTGTAATGGAGAGATGATCCAACAAGTTCCAACAAGACTTAGCTCCACACTGTGACAGAATCCAGACTAAGCCTGAAGGAAAACACCACGTGGAACAATCCCTTGTTACACGAAGGGGTAAAAAAACCAGCACAGAACAGACTGTGGGGCTGGACTCCAGGGTTATAGACACCATTTAATTCTGAATATTAGCACTTCCCTATTAGTACGTGGGCACTGCACAAAACTCATGCTTTGGAGGCAACATCTCTGTCCAGAATAAGTAAGGGATAGTTGTGTGCATTGCACTTGAAAATGTGCTGAGAATTTAAATGAGCACTCATGTAATATCAAAATAACATAGGGAGAAAGAAAATAAAACCCACAGCCTCGATGAACAGCAGCCTGGTTTTGTTTGGCTCCTTCTTTTGCAGACAATTGTCTTTCTAAACCAAATTATATGGAGATTACAGCATGAGTGTGTTTCTTCTCATTACACATCAGAATTCACACAGGTAATAAATGCCATGAATGCTTCCACTGTTGCAAAAGCAATCTTTAGAGCTATCCCCTTATTAAAGCATGAAAGAATCCACCTGGCAGTCGTGGTTCTCCTGTGGGTGACTCCCAGACATCTAGTAGGACAAATGTTAATGGATGCTCTTCCTGCACTCAGGAAGACTGCAATGTGTAGGTGTTGTGCAGCAAACGGGGACTGAGCTTAAACCAGACACTAAGCAGGAAAATAGAGTCTTTCTCTTCTACTAATTTTACAGAATAAGTATGTATTCATGACCTCCAAGACCCTTGCTCCTCTGTCAAAACAGTGAAAATGCTGCATTTGTTATAAAGTCACACCAGCATCTTTACAAGCTCTGTCTGCTTTTCTACCCATACCTGCACTCCAGCTTCTCTGCAGGCTTCAATGACTGCTTTGGTTCCCACAAAATTCACCTTATAAAACAGTTCCTTGTTGTCACCTGAAGGTGCTGGCGATGCGCAATGGAACACGACCGACACACCTCGCAAAGCTGGGAGCACAGCCTAGAAGACACAGTGCATGAGACAGCAAGGAAACAACAGCATTTACTTGGAGAAACAGGAAGGAAGAAAAACACAGTGGGTTTTCTCATGGAAATAAACCTGCTAAATTTCAAGTTGTGTTCCTTCTGTAAAGGTGAGCAGCCACAACAGGGTTAGCATCCAGGAGCTTCACAATGTCCTCTCCTTCTTGCTAGGCAAAAATACATTACATTGTCTTTTCTTTCCAGAGAAAACCTGGGAACTTTCCGAGACCTGGAGGCTACCCACACTTAACCACTTGCAATTGTCTCAAGCGCAGGTATGAGACTCAAAATTACCTGGAGACAGGAGTTTGAAAACCCAGTGAACAGCAGGTTTCACAGCCAGCAGCAACCCACAGCCCTGCCTGTGTGTGCCTGACTGGCATAACGCCCCAAGATGCGATACTGGCGCGGAGACGTCTCCTCACAGCGCACACAACTGGTTTTGCAAAGGCTCCCAGGCAGGACTGAGTTAAGGAAAGAGGCCTTAGCGTGCCCCAAGTGTCAGGGATGATGCATTCCGCCCTTCTCATGCAGCTGAGGGCCCACATGCAATTACCAGCAGTGACCGTAATTAGACTGTATAACTGCGCTAACGGCGATGCAAATACAGAAACAAGGTCTGTTCTTTTCACCTGCAAGCAGATATTAAGCATATTTCTTCAAACGTTCCACAGAAAACTGCTTAGACTACTGACTTCACAGGGAAAGGCTAGGGCATACCCACACACCCTTGTACAGTCCGTGCAATGCCCTCAGGTGTTTCAGAGTTTCAGGCAAGGCTCAGTAGTTGTTTGAATGGATCTTTATTTAAATGGCCATCCTGTCTATCTCCCCATCATGTATCGTTGCTCTGTACCTCTTTGTCACAGAGGTCTCCCAGGAAGAACTGCACTCTGTCATCATCGAATCGCTTCTGAATGTCGAACACGTTGACTGCGTAACCCTTCTCCAGGAGCCGCTCCACCATGTGCTGGCCTAAGAATCCTGACCCACCGATCACTGTGCATTTCTTACCAGCCTGCAGAGTCAGGGAGAAAAGCACTTGAGCAAGCAGACATACACCAACAAACTCAAGAGTGAACTGATCTGAACTTCCTGAGATCTTAACGTGCTGGAATTTTGCACAACTGCTCAGTAGCTAGTTTAATTGGAGGACTCTAAAATCAGATATCAAAACTCTTCAACATGTACTGTATGCAGTTCAACAAGGCCAGTTGTTGGGTCCTGCACTTGGGTCACAATAACCTCGTGCAGCTCCAAGCTTGGGTAAGAGCGACTGGAAAGCTGCCTGGCAGAAAAATCCCCGGGGGTGCTGGTCAACTGCAGCCAAACATGAGCCAGCAGTGGCCCAGGTGGCCAAGGAAGCCAACAGCACCTGGCTTGGATCAGCCATGGGGTGGCCAGGCTGACAATCCAGGAGCAGAGAAGGGATCATCCCCCTGGACTCAGCGCTGGTGAGGCTGCACCTCGAATCCTGGGTTCACTTCTGGGTCCCTCGGTGCAGGAAAGACATTGAGGAGCTGGAGCGTGTCCGGAGAAGGGAATAGAACTGGAATATGAGCACCCTGATCCAGTGGGAGGAACTGGCTGGGCTTTAAGGTCTCTTCCAACCCAAAATGTTCTATGGTTCTATAACCAGTTACTTAGAAAGGTGCATGCAAAGCAGAGTCTGATTAAAACAATTTTTAAAGCTCTAATGGCTTGGCCCAGTGCTCTATTTAGTTTTCACAGCTGCAACAGAACAGACAGCAGAGAAAGAACTCACACATCTAAGCACTGTGCAGCTCACTCTCCTTCTATTCCCCCACTACAACAGCTTTTGCACTTGCTTTACTCTTCAGCTTCCTGATTCTCTAAACTCTGTCACATGCCCCATCCCAGCATTCTCCTCCCTGGCTGAGGGCTCCAGCCTTCCCAGCTCTTCCTCAAAAGACAAATGTTCCGTACCACCAATATTTTTACTTGTTTTCCCTGTGCCATTTCTCGTTCCAGTGAGTTATTCATGAAATGAGAACACCTGAACTGCACACTGTGCTTGCGTAGTTCTGCGGCAGAAGGACGCCCTCTGCCTGGCTGGAAAGGTCAGGATCAGTTTCTACAGCACAGATGAGATAGTCCAGGTTTTCCTGTAGGATAGCTTTTCAATCATCCAAGCATAAGGACAGTATTCTCACTGGTGATGAGAAGCAGACTATTTAAATAGCCTTTAGTGTGTATTTATAATATGCAAAACAACACAACGCACACAGCTCTGGGGGAAGCACTAAGTGAAACAACGCGATGAGCAGGATCAGCACAGCAGCACCTCACAGCGCTGCACCTGGACTAACCAGCTGGTTTAAAACACACAGGTAGAAAGCCAGGCTACAGACGACTACAATGACTTTAAGATATGAAACACAGAACCATTAGGTTGGAAAAGACCTTAGAGATCATCAACTCCAACCGTACCTGTCTACTACTAAATCATGTCTCCAAGCAACTCTACCCACATTTTAAACACATCCAGGGATGGGGACTCCCCCACCTTCCTGAGCAGCCTCTGCCAGTGCTTGAGAGCCCTTTCAGTGAAGAAATCTTTCCTAATGTCCAGTCTAAACTTCCCCTGTTGCAGCCTGAAGCCATTCCCTCTTGTCCTATCACCTGTCACTTGGGAGAAGAGACCAACATCCAGCTCTCTGCAACCTTCTTCTACATAGCTGTAGAGAGCAATAAGGTCTCCCCTCAGCCTCCTTTTCTCCAGGCTAAAACAACCCCAGGACTCTCAGTTGCTCCTCATAAGACTTGTTCTCCAGCCCCTTCATTAGTTTCATTGCTCTCCTCTGGACTCGCTCCAGCCCCTCAATGTCTTTCTTAGGGCCAGGGGACCAAAACTGAACCCGGGATTCAAGGTGCGGCCTCACCAGTGCTGAATACAAGGGGAGAACCACTTCCCTGCTCCGGCTGGTCACGCTGTTTCTGACCCAAGCCAAGATGCCATTGGCCTTCTTGGCCACCTGGGCCACTGCTGGCTCACATTCAGTCGCTGCCAACCAACACTCCCAGGTCCTTCTCTGCCAGGCAGCTTTCGAGCCACTCTTCCCCAAGCCTGGAGTGCTGCACAGGATTTTTGGGTCCCAAGTGCAGGACTCTGCACTTGGCCTAGTTAAACCTCATTATGTTGGCCTCAGCCCATCAATCCAGCCTGTCCAGATCCCTTTGCAGAGCCTCCCTGCCCTCCAAATGATTGATACTTCCTCCCATTTTACAGTCATCCACAAACTTACAGAGGGCACATTCAATCCCCTCATCCAAGCCGTTAATAAAGATACTGAACAGAACTGGAACCCAGCACTGAGCCCTGGGGTACACCACCTGTTACCAGCCTCCAAATATCTACCACCTATCTAGCGTCACGCTGTGGAGAGACCAACAGCTTCTTCCCACTCTCCAACACAACACTATGTTGGTTTTTTGTTTCTCCACTTCCGAAAGAGCTGAGATTCACTGCTCTTCCCTAAGCTCCACATCAATGAATGAGAAAATAGTTCAAGTTTTAATGAAGGAGGCTGCAATGGCCCCTGTCTGCACTACAACATGGAATCATGTTATAAGGCACATTGAAATGATCCTGGAGTAACTAAATCACAGAATCACGGAATGGTTTGGGTTGGAAGAGACCTCAAAGCTCAAGCAGTCCCTGCCATGGGCAAGGCACCTCTCACCGGATTAGGGGCTCCAAGCCCCATCCAACTTGGCCTTGGACACCTCCAGGAATGGAGCAGCCACCACTGACCTAGGCACCACTCTCCTTTTTCAGCTGAAAACCATTACCTTCATCCTACAAAAATACATTTCTGCGAGACAAAACTTCATAAAGCATCACCGAAGTCACCAACTTACAGATCTGAGATGTGCAGCCATTTCTCGGACGAATCACTCTCACCTTGATCCCTTTAAGAAAGGAAAGCATCATTTTATTCACAACATAATACTTCACTTACTTAAGCATGCCAGTAACACAACTCAAATGTTTTAAGCAGGTTCCTATTTAGAGAAACCAAGGTTTGAAGCTATTATCCTAAAGCAGATGCACGAAAAGAACGAGTTGATTGTGCCCTGCCCTGCTGAACAAATAAGCAGCATGGGAGGAACTGTGGCATTAAACAGCTTTCTCAGAGGCATCATTTCAATACAATAAAACACCCTCGATAACAAAGGCACTGTCTTATTTTAGTTGATATCAGCTTCTGACCCTTCCTCCAAGTCTGAGTATTTATAAGCATAGAATAGTTTGGGTTCGAAGGGACCTCAAAGCCCATCCAGTTCCACCCTCTGCCACGTCCCACTGCATCAGGGGCTCCAAGCCCCATCCAACCTGTCCTTGAACACCCCCAGGGATGGGGCAGATAGAGCTTCTCTGGGCAACCTGGGACAGGGCCTCCCCACACTCATCGTGAAGAAACTCCTCCTTATGTCCAGTCTAAATCTTCCCCTCTCCAATTTAAAGCCATTGCCCCTCATTCTATCACTACAGGCCTTTTTACAAAGTCCCTCCTCAGCCTTCTTGCAACTCCTTCATGTACAGGAAGGTCACTATAAGGTCTCCTCGGAGCCTTCTCTACTCCAGGCTGAACAACCCCAATTCTCTCTGCCTCTCCTTGGACAGGAGATTCTCCAGCCCTCAGATCATGCTCGTAGCCCTCCTCTGGACCTGTTCCAACAATCCGAAAAACATGAACACAATTACAGGGTTGGGCAATCCCCTCTTCAAAAATATAGCTTGGTTGTGAGGAACAGCCCCATAAAACTGAAGGTTGAGCATTCTAGCAGCACCAAGTCCTCCTGTTCCCCACCGGCACCCATTGGTGCTCCTCAGCCAAGGCAGGGGAGCCAGCAGTGGGATTTTTTCACATCACAGGCTGTTGATGCCACTAGTTTCATCACAACACACTCTTCCTCCCAGCAACAGTGAATAAAATTCCCTACTCAGCTGGGACCGTACTGTGCCGGGTGCAAGTGAAAGACAGAAAAAGGCAAGGCGCCTCTCTAGATCCATTTCCAGCACAGAGACTCCTGGTGGCTTTATAGGCACTTCGAACTAACAGTCGAGGAAACTAAAGCCTCCCCACAGCTCCCACACCCTGCCCCACGTCCCCACCCAGGCTCCCCATCCCAGCTCCCCTCTCCACATCCCCCCAGCTCCCCACACCCCCAACAACCTGCCCCACACCCCAGCTCCCCCCACACCCCCGCAGCCTCCTCCTATCTCCACACAACCCTTCCCACCAACTCCCCACACCCCCAACCTGCCCCACAGCCTCCTCGCATCTCCCCATAACCCACCCCTCCCCACATCTCGGATGTGGGGGGGGTTGTTAGGGGTGTGGGGACCTGGGTCCCCCAGGTCCCCACACCCCTAACAACCCCCCCCACATCCCAGCTCTCCCCACATCCCCCCCCTCACTCACCACCCTTCGCTCCCCCAGCCCCGTCTCAGCCCCTCGCGCCCCGCCCCTCCCCGGCCCCGCCCCCCGTGCCCCGCCCACCAATCGGCGCGGGCGCTCGGGTCAGGCCCCGCCCCTCGGCCCCTCGGCCCCGCCCCTTCCCGCGCTGGGGCGAGCATCGCGCCAGCCGGATGCCGCGCGCTGATTGGCCCGCAGGCTCCTCTTAGCCACGCCCACCTCCCCGTCCCGGCCAATAGCGCTCCTTGACCCGCCCGCCCCTGTCGGCACAGAGCGGCCTTTGGCCACGCCCCTGTCCCGTGTCGGCCAATGGCGGTCCTTGGCCACGCCCCCAGTGGCCAATAGCGCCGCTTAGCCCCGCCCCCCGGCCAGCAGGGACCTTGGGCCCCGCCCTCAGGCTCTTGTCGGCCAATAGCAGCCTCTGGCCCCGCTGGGGAGGGGCTCCTGATCAGGGAGGGCAGGGAGAGGGTGAGGGGGAATGGTTTTCAGCTGCAAGAGGGGAGATTGACATGAAATCTCAGGAAGAAATGTTTTGGTGTGAGGGTGAGGAGCCACTGGCCCAGGTTGCCCAGAGCAGTGGTGGCTGCCCCATCCCTGGAGGTGTTCAAGGCCAGGTTGGATGGGGCTTGGAGCCCCTGATCCAGTGGGAGGTGTCCCTGCCCATGGCAGGGGTGGAACTGGATGGGCTTTGAGGTCCCTTCCTACCCAAACCATTCCATGATTCTGTGATTCCTTATTGTAAGATGATATAGAATTAGTAACTTCTACCCTCTGGTAAGGGTTGTAAAAGTGAGGAAATAGGGGATGGAGGCCCTGATGCAAGGAGGGGATGAGTGTGTGCTCCAGCACCACAAACCCTTCATGCTGGCCCTGCCACCCGGTCAGAAAGGACCAAACTGGACCCAGATCAACACCAGCCTCACTCAGCAGCTTGTGTTCCTGTCCTGGGGGTGGGAGAGGCTGTCCTGGGACGTCTCACGCTGACACATCTATAATCTGCAATTTCCTTCTGTATTTGCTCGCTAGATTCCTGGGAATAAAATGACAGTTGCAAACTTGGCCACAATCTTTGGTCCCAACATCCTGCAGAAAGAGAAGCCTGGAGAGAAAGATGCTGGTGCCATGAACTTTGAAGACAGCGCTGCCATCATACTGGTACTCCAGAGACTGATTGAACACTACCAGACCTTGTTCATGGTAGGTGAGGCTTTCTCAGGGCAGCTTCTCTAGACCTGTCATAGAATCACAGAATCACCAGGTTGGAAAAGACCCACTGGATCATCAAGTCCAACTATTCCCATCAATCACTAAACTGTGCCCCTCAGCCCCTCGTCCAGCCGTCCCTTAAACCCCTCCAGGGAAGGTGACTCAACCCCCTCCCTGGGCAGCCTCTGCCAGTGCCCAATGACCCTTTCCGTGAAAAAACTGTTTTCCAAACATGAGCTCAGGCGGAGCTGGAGCCAAAAGCTCCAAATGAGCAAAGGCCAGACCGTTTAAAGTTCAGAACAACATGAAAACGAGTCCTCAGAAAGCGATAGGAATCATAGAATCTTAGAATCAACAGGTTGGAAAAGACCTTTTGGATCATCGAGCCCAACCATTCCTATCAACCGCTAAACCATGTCCCCAAGCACCTCATCCACCCATCTTTTAAACCCCTCCAGGGTTGGTGATGCCACCACCTCCCTGGGCAGCCTCTGCCACTGCCCCATCACCCTTTCTGTGAAAAATATCTGAGGAGACTGCCAGGAAAATTTATCCACGCACATAAGCAGGAAACCTGCCATGTCCCAGCCCCTGCCCGGCTACACACAAGTGATGGAGCTCGCTCCTCGCACTGCCCACGCTAAGAAAGGGCTCTTGCCTCCGAAAACTCAAAAACAAGCCCTAAAGAGCTGATTTGCTGGTGTTTTCAGTATCTCCCCCTACCTGCCTGGCCCTGTTGTGCTCCAGAGCAAACCAAGAGGAGCTGCTGTGCAGAAGAGTCCGTCCTAATCCCTAACGTAATCATAGAAATCAATGAACAACAAAGCCCTCGTATTGTGATATTTAAGGAATAAAACAATGAGGGCTGCAGAAGACCAGCATCTGGCCAGCACTTCAGGAGCCAAAAAAGACTGAAGGACAAGATAACCCTGATTTCAAATCTAATAGAGGAATTCCAAAGGTGGCCAGATGCCAACGAACAAGAGGTGGGGGCTGCTTTGTGACCTCTGACTCAATAAAGGACCATGGGGAGTGTGCACGAAGGGTGGACCCCAAGTATAATATGTATTGGGAAATGTGATTAATATGCATGATTTTTACAAGAAACAGAATATATATGAATAAATTCAGTGTATAAAAACCTGCTACTCGTAGTCACTGGCATATAAGATAGAAGTATTGATCTCCCCTGTAAATTGGTGCTACGTTAAAAGAATGCCTGCTTCTTAAGACCCTCAGTTGATGTTAAGAAGTTTCTTTTCCCAATTTCAGTGATACCCCCCATTCTCTACACACACCAGTTCTCCTCCCACCACAGCCTTCACCAGCTTCCCAACTGCCTGCCTCCTTCTGAGCCCTCTTCAGCTACATTTCCTTTGAAGCTAGACCTAAATCATGAACGTGACAATGGACGTTTCAAGCCAAGGAATTATAAATTACATGAGCTCAGAAGATAGATGGCTGATAAAAAAATGTCACATGCAGAATTCACAGACATCTCTTTTGCTGTCGCTTTGTCTTCCCCTTCCACACCAGGGATGGAGACTCCACCACTGCCCTGGACACCCTCTTCCAGCGCTTCAACACTGTTTTAGCAAAGAAAGTGTTCCTGATGTGCAATCTAAACCTCCATTGGCACAACTTGAGGCCATTCCCTCTCGTCCTGTCACTGAGCAACCCTCCCTACACCACCGTTTCACTCAGGGGTGACCCAGCCTGCAGGGGTTGCTGGGGAAGGGGCTGCCAGGCCGTGTCTGGCAGAGGAAATGGAAAGAAAAGAACAGAATACATTTGCTGATTATGATAGTCTTGTCCTACCAGCTAGAAATGTACATTAATACATAACTGGCAGTGGCTTCCACAACTTCGAGCGCCGGGTACAGTAGTAGGAACACCACTAGGATCAAACCAAAGCAGACATAGCTCAGCCAAAGATCATCAAAAGACACCATAATCTGTAAAACCCATTAGAAATTCCACTTACTGAATATTAACTTAAGGAAAATTGAAGTTTATAATCCTCAGAATACATGCTTCCCTCTTACTACACCAGCGAATACATTTTGGGGTCAACGCAGTGTTTTCTGTCCATAAAATAAGCAGTTTGAGACCTGGGTTCAAACAAAACAAGCTGTGATTCATTCCAAGCGTGGCAGGCCAGGATGTCTTTGCAATGACGGTGCTGTTGCGTTAGCTCCACGGCCATTCCCATAGCTCCCAGAGAACTTTCTCTCCGCACAAGCCTGTGACACAACACGCAGTAAATGGGATTGCAAAGCACCAAAGCATGGGGCTGGAGGCCATTTGGAGGGGAGAGGTTCTCGTCCCCAGACAGGGACATCATGAAGCCACCCTGCAGTCCCTGCCACCCAGTGTGCTGCATGAAGGTTTAATAAGTAAGTTTGCAGATGACAGGAAAGCGGAGTGGAGGTGTTGACGCTCCTGAGGGCAGAGAGGACCTGCAGAGGGATCTGGAGAGGTTGGAGATCTGGGCAATCACCAACCACATGGAGTTGAACAAGGGCAAGTGCCGGGTTCTGCAGCCGGGACACGGCAGCCCTGGCTGGACAGACAGACCGGGGATGAGAGGCTGGAGAGCAGCTCTGCGGGAGGGGACATGGGGATCCTGGTCGAGGGCAAGTCGGACATGAGCCAGCAGTGCCCTGGCAACCAAGGGGAGCAACCATGTCCTGGGGTGCATCCAGCACGGTGTGAGCGCTGGGGGCAGTTCTGGGCACCACAGGATGAAAAGGATCTAAAGCTGCTGGAAAGCGTCCAGAGCAGGGCACGGAGCTGGGGAAGGGTTTAGAGGGGAAGAGTGTGAGGAGCGGCTGAAGGTGCTTAGTCTGTTCAGCCTGGAGAAGAGGAGACTGTGCTCTGCAGCTTCCTCAGCAGGGGAGGAGGAGGAGCAGGCACTGAGCTCTTCTCCCTGGCCACCAATGACAGGACCAGAGGGAATGCCAGGAAGATGGGTCGGCGGAGGCTTATGTTGGACACGAGGACGAGGTTCTTCCCCAGAGGGTGGTGGAGCCCTGGAACAGCTCCCAGAGAAGCAGTCACGGAGCTGAGCCTGAAAATATTCCAGCAGCATTTGGCCAAGTTCCTCAGCCCCACGGTGTGAATGTTGGGGTGTCCCATGCACGGACAGGAGTTGGACTCGATGGTCCTTGTGGGTCCCTTCTAACTCAGGACATTCTATCATACTAACCATGAGCCAGAAGTTCATGCACAGCTCCAAGGGCAGGAACTTCAAGCCTCAAAGCCTTGTGAAGCAGTAGAGCACAGGGCGATGCTGACCTTCAGACCTACAAGCAGGCTGCAGCCAACGGCAGTGGCTTTCTGGCTCGCTGGCCTTCGCACAGCACTGCTGGCACCACCTTGTCTGCACAGCTGCTGCACGAACACAGGAGTTTCTTGGTTGCCGTCTCCCAACACACTCATACACAGAAAGCCTTTCTGCTGGCCACCTGGCGATGCCTCTCCTGCTGTGGGTCTGCCAACACCAGAACCTGGTCTGTCTGCTGGTTGCAAGGATGCTCCCACAGGCACCTTCACTTATCCACTTCTCCAAGTGGGACAGAAGACTTTTTTTTTGCTGGGGAAAAGTTGCCCAGTTTTGTCCACATCAGATGGTGTAGAGGGCACAGACAAGGCTCGCTAAATGCCAACGTCCAGGTTTAGGAAAGAAACGTTCCTGTACAACTCTGAGGAGACTGAGCTGCTCTGCAGGGTACAGGTGGGGCCAGGCAGCAGGTGTGGAGCATGATCTTCTGCTGAATCCTCACTCGCCATGCTCCTAAGAAAGCAGAAAAAGAGAAAGATGCTCCTTGCAAACAGCTTCTGCTGCCAACTCCACACCCAAATGGCCTCTAGCAGTGACCCAGAAGATTTGCCATCTCTCTGAGCAGCCCCAAAAGGAACAGAGACAGATAAGGAACAGTAGGATGGATGACTCATAAGGTCTGTGGTCCAGGACACTGTTTCACACAGCACAGTTCATGATTGCTGCAGGAGTCACCAGCACTACAAGGAGACCAAAAGCTGCTGAGCGTGCCCTGCTTTCGAGCACAGAGAAGCAAAATGCCTCCTGTCTTATTGCCATGATCATAGAATCATAAAGTGGTTTGGCTCGGAAGGAACCTCAAAGCCCATACAGTTCCACCCCCTTGCCGTGGGCAGGGACACCTGGATCAGGTTGCTCCAAGCCCCGCCACATCCAACCTGGACTTGAACACCTCCAGGGATGGGGCACAAGGCCCTTTTCCCCCACCTTTTTGAATCACAGGGACAAGCATGAGCTCACATTCCGAGCCCGTGTGGGACTATCTTAGCCAGCAGCCAGAAAACAGACATTCAGACAGAGCTGGCAGCCCCAGCCCCACGCGCACACGGGTGCACACAGAGCAGGCTGAAAGTGCACGGAGACTGAGGGTGAAGAAAATGGGGAGAGGGCTAGTGATGGAGCTGAAAATGGAGCAGGCATCGGTGTGCGATCCCGAGAGGCTGGAGCTGCAGAGGAGCCTGGGGGTGCAGCAGAACAGAAGCTGTGTGCACAGAGAAAATGTGTTTGGGGGGGAATTCTGATACAGGGCAGGCTGCGCTAAAGGAGAGAGGATGGCACAGGGGAGGGGAAAGGGAGGATGGGGACAGAAAAGCTGGGAGGCTTCAGCTGTTGGCACAAAGAGTGAAGGATTGTAGCTGGGGAATTCATGACCAAAAGTGATGGAAGGAGCAGGCAAGATGGGCAGGAAGACGAGCAGGATTTGTCCGCAGCACAGTGAGCAGCCCTGCCGCAGGAGGTCCTTGCCCTGCGTGGTGGCCTCCAGCAGCGCTGCCACTTACGGTGCCATGTTGAACTTCCTGCGCAGAAGGTAGTCGATGACATCGGGGTCTGTCTGAAACAGCCTCCTCAGGATGTGACACTGCATTTCTGTAGAGACCTGGGAGGGAAACACAGATACACTGGTTCACAGCATCTCCTCCTCTCTGGAGGAGGACAAGCAGAGGCAGCCAAAGACAGCAGAAGGACTCCAGGTCAATATGTGCTCACAGACCCACTGCGTTGGCCTCATGTCCCACAAACCTCCTGGGGGTCTGAGCAGGATCTCAGCCCCTGTTTTTCCCACACTAATTCTGGTCCTTTGGCTCCCTGTAGATCTGACGATTGCTACAAGGCTTTTGGGGGACCTGAAATGTCACATTTCTCTGCAGGGACCGGAGTTGGACTTGATCCTTGTGTGTCCCTTCCAACCCAGGACATCCTAGGATTCTATGAAATGGACTTTTCTGGGATGTCTCTGGAATTTCTCAGGTCGTCTCCTAAACCAGGGCCAGGAGGACTGCTCAGGGTAAGCTCCTGCTGCTCTAGACAGTTTCTGATGGGGTTTCAAACCAGCTGCACAGCCTCCACTGGGTTATCTCCAGGGAAAGAAGCCACTCCAGCTCTGCATGACTTGGGGGCTGCTTCAGAGAGCAGGTGTCCACACAAAGCATCCGTGGTGCTTCAGCCAGAACCTTGCTGCACATCTTTATCAATGACCTGGATAAAGGCATTGATGCACCCTTGGCAAGTTCACAGATGACACTAAGCTGGGTGGAAGTGTGGATCTGCTGGAGGGTAGGGAGGCTCCAAAGGGATCTGAGCAGGCTAGAGTGATGAAATGAGACTAGTGGGATGCAGTTTTCACAAGGCCAAATATTGGGTCCTGCACTTGGGGCACAACAACCCTGTCCAGCTACAGACTAGGAGAAGTCTGGCTGGAAAGCTGCCTGGAGGAGAAGGACCTGGGGGTGTTGGTTGACAGCGACTGAACATGAGCCAGCAGCGGCCCAGGTGGCCAAGAAGGCCAATGGCATCTTGGCTTGGATCAGAAACAGTGTGGCCAGCAGGTCCAGGGAGGTTCTTCTCCCTCTGTACTCGGCACTGGAGAGACCGCTCCTCGAATCCTGTGTTCAGTTCTGGGCCCCTCACCACGAGAGGGAATGGCCTCAAGCTCCACCAGGAGAGGTTCAGACTGGACATTAGGAAAAAAAATTTCACCAAAAGAGTCATCAGGCAGTGGAACGGCTGCCCAGGGAGGTGAAGGAGTCCCCATCCCTGGAGGTGTTTAAAAGACAGGTAGATGAGGTACTTAAGGATATGGTTTAGTGTCAGATAGGTGTGATTGGACTCAATGATCTCAGAGTTCTTTTCCAAATTGATGATTCTATGATCCTATGGGGCCCTCCCACTCAACCACTTCTGAGCAACCCCACCTGCCCTCAGGTGCTGCACCACACTGCTCCATCCTTCTCCATCGGCACCTCGCACAGTGGCAGAGGGAAGCACGGAGCCTGGAGAGGGGCCCTCAACCCATCATGACTCCCTGGCACCCGCAGTCAGAGTGGAGGGTGCAACAATGAAGGCACGACATCCACCTGAACAACCATGCAAAGGAGGATTTGGCCAGGAGAAGATACAGGGACTCGCTGCTGCCTGGATGTGCCCCATGGGAGTGTGGAGAGAGGATGGAGCCACACTCTTCCCAGAGGTGCCTGGGCACAGAACGAGATGCACAGCAGGAACAAGCTGTACCAGGGCACTTCTGAAAGGAGAAGATTCTTCCCCTGTGGGTGGTGCAACCTTGGGAAGGGACCAAGAGAGGTCAGAGCTCTCCATCCCTGGAAATCAGTAAACCCCAGCTGGATGCAGCTCTGCTCTGGCCTTGGAGTGAGCCCTGATCTGGTTGGTCTGGAGGCCCCAGAGCTCTCTTCCTAGAAAAAAAATGCTACGTGAATCTAAAAGATGCTTTTGGGAACTCCAGGTTGAGTCATAGAATCATAGCATCATTGAGGTTGAAAACACCTTTAAAGCCATCTGCTCCAGCAGAGACATTTAAAACATGGGTAGGTGAAGTACTCAGGGATCTGGTTTAGTAGTGGACAGGTACGGTTGGACTTGATGATCTCAAAGATCTTTTCCAACCTAGTGATTTTCTGATTCTTAAATCATCCACTGAAGTGATCCTGTCCTTCACTGCCCTCACCTGCTCTCCCCAGGACTGCTTGAGGCTGTGGTATCTCCACCCCATGCCATTGCCTTCCAGCTCCTTCCCTCTTCTTTCCCCTCCTCACTGGGACTTTGAGAAAGAAACAGGACTGAGGTGCCACTCCTGCAGGTGGTGTTGGCCAGTCGTGCCCTATCCCAAAGGAGCTGAGTCAGATGTCACCAGAGAGGAAAGGAATGAATCACATTTTCACAAGCCGACTTGAGTCCTCTGCCACTAAGTGGGGCTGTGAATACATCCTTCCTTCTGCTGTTAAAAGGGCTCCGAGGGGAAGGAAAGGGCTCCGCGAATCCTGTGTTCAGCTCTGGGCCCCTCACCACAAGAAGGATGTTGAGGCTCTGGAGCGAGTCCAGAGAAGAGCAACAAAGCTGGTGAGGGGGCTGGAGAACAGGCCTTATGAGGAGCGGCTGAGAGAGCTGGGGGTGTTTAGCCTGGAGAAGAGAAGGCTGAGGGGAGACCTCATTGCTCTCTGCAACTACCTGAAAGGAGGTTGTGGAGAGGAGGGAGCTGGGCTCTTCTCCCAAGTGACGGGGAAAAGGACAAGAGGGAATGGCCTCAAGCTCCACCAGGGGAGGTTCAGGCTGGACATTAGGAAAAAATTTTTCACAGAAAGGGTGATTGGGCAGTGTCCGAGGCTGCCCAGGGAGGGGGTTGAGTCACCTTCCCTGGAGGGGTTTAGTGATTGATGGGAATAGTTGGACTTGATGATCCAGTGGGTCTTTTCCAACCTGGTGATTCTGTGATTCTATGAAAGGTCTAGAGAAGCTGCCCTGAGAAAGCCTCACCTACCATGAACAAGGTCTGGTAGTGTTCAATCAGTCTCTGGAGTACCAGTATGATGGCAGCGCTGTCTTCAAAGTTCATGGCACCAGCATCTTTCTCTCCAGGCTTCTCTTTCTGCAGGATGTTGGGACCAAAGATTGTGGCCAAGTTTGCAACTGTCATTTTATTCCCAGGAATCTAGCGAGCAAGTACAAAAGGAAATTGCAGATTATAGATGTGTCAGCGTGAGACGTCCCAGGACAGCCTCTCCCACCCCCAGGACAGGAACACAAGCTGCTGAGTGAGGCTGATGTTGATCTGGGTCCAGTTTGGTCCTTTCTGACTGGGTGGCAGGGCCAGCATGAAGGGTTTGTGGTGCTGGAGCACACACTCATCCCCTCCTTGCATCAGGGCCTCCATCCCCTATTTCCTCACTTTTACAACCCTTACCAGAGGGTAGAAGTTACTAATTCTATATCATCTTACAATAAGGAATCACAGAATCATGGAATGGTTTGGGTAGGAAGGGACCTCAAAGTCCATCCAGTTCCACCCCTGCCATGGGCAGGGACACCTCCCACTGGATCAGGGGCTCCAAGCCCCATCCAACCTGGCCTTGAACCCCTCCAGGGATGGGGCAGCCACCACTGCTCTGGGCAACCTGGGCCAGTGGCTCCTCACCCTCACACCAAAACATTTCTTCCTGAGATTTCATGTTAATCTCCCCTCTTGCAGCTGAAAACCATTCCCCCTCATCCTCTCCCTGCCCTCCCTGATCAGGAGCCCCTCCCCAGCTTTCCTGGAGCCCCTTTCAGCACTGGAAGCTTCTCTAAGATCTCCCCACAGCCTTCTCTTCTCCAGGCTGAACAACCCCAACTCTCTCAGACTTTGAACAAGGGATAAAAGAAGTCTCTGAAACACAGAAAGACTTAGAGCTCCAATTGTCCAGAGAAACTAAAATCAAGCTCAATGCACCACTGCAAATCCTTTATGAAAGCTGGAGGTAGAAAACCAGACTTAGTCCACAAGAAATGCAGATACACACTCAGGTCTCTCTGGGGTCACTGCAATAGAGAAAATCACTTAGCTGGGCTGAAAGCAACCCAGACCGGCCATGGACAAGGGGATTCTTCAACAATTTGGTCTTGCCAGAGGATTCATCCAGGCTAACAAAAATAAACTTTGCTTCATTAGGACATTAGGAAAAAAATTTTCATGGAAAGAATCACTGGGCACTGGCAGAGGCTGCCCAGGGAGAGGGTTGAGTCCCCTTCCCTGGAGGGGTTTAAGGGATGGGTGGATGAGGTGCTGAGGGACATGGTTTAGTGATTGATGGGGATGGTTGAACTCGATAATCCAGTGGGTCTTTTCTGACCTGGTGATTCTATGATTCTATGATCTTAAGCAACAAAGTTCAAGCAGCCCCTTCTTTGTGCAGTTCACCTCTTCAGGCTGGCCTTACCTCCTGGCCGTCGGGGCCCCAGGAGCTCTTGGCATGCTGGGCCACCTTGCTGAGGAAGCACAGGAGCCGGTGCAGCGTGTCGCTGTGGCAGGGGGGCAGCAGGAAGAGCAGCAGCTGGAGGGTGGCGAGCTGCGCCGGACGCTCCATACCTAGGCAGAGAGCAACCTGTTAATTAGTGCAGTTCCCAGCCCTCATTTACATCCACAGTAATGAGCTCTGGAGGAAACCAGACCAGCATCCTACCCTTCATCCCATTCATGCAGGGAGCAACTTACGGGAAGCACCTGAGGGCCTTGGGGCTTTTTAACCTGGAGAAGAGGAGGCTGAGGGGACACCCCATTGCTCTCTGCAGCTCCTGGAAAGAACGTTGTGGTGAGGTGGGTGCTGGGCTCTTCTTCCAAGTAAGAAGTGATGGGACAAGAGGAAATGGCCTCAAGTTGTACTAGGGGATGGTTAGACTGGATATTAGGGAAAATTTCTTTCCTGAGAGAGTGGTGAAGTGCTGGCAGAGGCTGCCCAGGGCAGTGGGGGAGTCTCCATCCCTGGAAGGGTTAAAAAACCGTGTGGCTGTGGTAACTGGGGATGTGGTTTACATGGTAGGATTGGGCTGATGGTTGGACTGGGTGAGCTGAAAGGGCTTTTCCAACTGTAATGATTCTATAAGCACTCTGGGAGATCCCTGCAAGAGCTGCAGCAGGACGGCATTTGGTGTGGTACAGCCCCATAGTCAAAGCCAGACTGATTCTGATCCAGCAAGAAAGACGGAAAGAAAAAGAAACAGGAAAAAAAAACAGACAGGAAGAAAGAATGAACACACAGACTGCAGCGAGTACACGTGGCAGCACACGCCCAGTGCCGGGGCTCTCAGGCAGTTTCGGCAAGGAAGGGTCTGGGCGCCAAGCATTTGAAAAATTGTACAAGATCTCATCTCAATCTCCTCTCTTGCAACTCAAAACCCTTCCCCTCATCCTTTCCCTGATCAAGAGCCCCTTCCTAGCTTTCCTGGAGCCCCTCTCAGTGCTGGAAGGCAAGGACAGGTTGGTTTCCCCTCCTGCTTTGCAGTTCAGGTGTGCTGAATGCTCTAAGACCTGAGCTTCAGGGCAGAAGCTTCCCTGTGCGCCTGTGTCCCCCTCTCCACCCGTCCCGTCGGGCTCCCTGACGAGGCACAGCCCACCGGGGTGGACCTGCTCGTTTTTGATGTTGAAGCAGGCATTTGGGGATTTGGAGAACCAGTTCTGACAACAGAAGGCTGGTAAAAGGGAAGCAAAGACGTGGTGAAGGAGACAAAGAAAAAGCGATGCCGGGAGCCACGGAAACTGCCCAAAATCTTGGTCATGAAAATATAGAGGGCAGGGCAACCTGGGCAGAGCATTTGGAAAGACCCACTTACAGGCACTGCAAGGTGCTGGGCTGAGCTGAGTGGTCCTGAGACCTGGTACTGAGCCAGGTCGTTGCACAAGAAGAAAATCCCCCTTTTTATCTTGCAAAAGCAAACGGGGTGGGTGGATGCACAGGGTGAGTCTCTGCGCTCCAGGTACTCACTGGCTGTGCTGAGGAAGGCTCCATAGAGCTCTCCAGGAATCAGTGAATCCGGCATGTCCCGAAGAAATTCTTTGAGCAGAGCAGCCACATCATGAACACTCTGATGCTCGTCCAGGAAAACATCCAGCCCTTGGTCAAACTCTTCCCTCAGCTTAAAGATAGAAAAAAATTAGAAAAATAAAAGCAACAGTCAGTTCCTCCTCTTTATACAAGCCAAGCTGTCATGATCTAAATCACAGAATGGTAGAATGTCCTGAGTTGGAAGGGACCCACAAGGAACATCAAGTCCAACTCCTGTCCCTGCACAGGACACCCCAACATTCACACGGTGGGGCTGAGGGCCTTGGCCAAATGCTGCTGGAATATTGTCAGGTTCAGCACCGTGACTGCTTCCCTGGGAGCTGTTCCAGGGCTCCACCACCCTCTGGGGAAGAACCTCGTCCTCATATCCAACCTAACCCACTCCTGGCATCTTCCTGCCATTCCCTCCAGTCCTGTCGTTGGTGGCCAGAGAGAAGAACTCAGCACCTGCTCCTCCTCCTCCCCTGGTGAGGAAGCTGCAGAGCACAATAAGGTCTCCCCTCAGTTTCCTCTTCTCCAGGCTGAACAGACCAAGCGACTTCAGCCGCTCCTGATACAGCTTCCCCTCTAAACCTTTTACCATCTGCCCCTGTGCAGAGCTTCTGCAGTGGCAGGACAGGAGGATTGTCTACCTGATGCAGGGCACCACCAAAACAGCATTCCAGAGCCCAACAGAGACCACTGGACCAGAAGGAGCTGCTGGCTGGTGAAAGGAGCCCAGAGGAGGCTCTGACACGACAACAGGGGATGGAGGTTCAGCTGATAAGGACAGCTTGGAGAGGTGATGCCCCCTCTCCATGGCTGGGAGAAGGTTCCAGCAGCGGCTAACTGGTCATACAGTGTGTCTGTGATATTTTAGGCTTCTCCATGCCAATGTCTGCTTCATTCGTTCCCCACCCACACAAACACTGGTCCTTTGGATGGAGAACTGCTACAGAGCCTGCACTCCAGGTCTCACGTTACCTGCTGAACTCTTTTCTTGGAGCTCCCAACACGGAAGATTCCCACCGTTTGGAGACCTGGGAGACAGACAGGTTAGTGGTCTGCATTCCCACAGCCCCCTGCCACCCCGGCTGGTCCTTGGAGCACCTCAACACCATGGAAAGGACACAAAGCGAGGCAATGTGTCCTCCCCCACTCCTGGCAGAGGTGTTAAAAGAAAGGGTCTGGAGCCACAAGATCTCCTGGAGTTGTCTGTGGGTCGGGGTGATCCCATCGGTGATCGCTCTGAGCTAGACGCTGGGTTTGCAGGGGATGTTGTAGCCAAAGCGCACCAGGAGATGCGTCACTGAACGCAGGGTGACATTTGCCTCTTAGCCCAATCCAGAGAACTCTCCTCAGGTGGCTTTTTGGGAACACAGAATCACAGAAAATCCTAAGTTGGAAGGGACCCACGAGGATCATGATGTCCAACTCCTGTCCCTGCACGGGACAACCCCAAAACTCCCACCATGTGTCTGAGGGTATTGTCCAAACGTACTTTGCCCCAGACACCAGCTGCCTCCTACCATCTCAGGGACCAGCCAGGCCCACCGGCTATGATGGGTTTTACCACCCTACCGTGAGACGGGCCATCTGGCTGGAGAGACGTATTTACCGTGTGTTTCGATGTGTTTGCAACATCTCTCCACAATCCGAGGGACCTGCCAGGAGATGGGATTGAGGCTCAGCATCTTTTTCTTGCCCAGGCTTCTCTGTGGATCCAGCTCGTGGGGGTGCGACAACTGCAGTGCCTCCAGCAGCTTGGAAGCGTTGTCACTCAGGTCGGTGATGGAGTCCACGGACATTGCCCCCTGAGATGGAGCAGAGGTGATTCACAGTGTGGTAGGAACTACCCCACAAGATCCCAATCACTGCTGTGACCTCAGAAGTTGGTGAGACAAGAGAAGCATCGCCTCCAAATGAACACAGAGGTCTACAGAACCTGTCTGGGGTTGCAAGAGAACCACAGAGAAACCTTTCTTCCCATTTATATGCACTGCTCTGAGTGCGATGTGTTTCTAGAGACAGCCTTCCTACTGGGGAGACCCTACGCCACTAGCAGATGTGGAGAAAGAGGAAACATCCCCAAATCTTTCACCTTTGACTGCACAAAACACTGGATTGAGCTACCAGTATTGGAGCTGCTTTACACCAGGGGCTGCTGGCGCTTAGCAAGAGGCAGGCGTGGGTCTCTGCTCCGAAGAGATGAAGCCAACCAAACCCAGCCTCCTACCCACCTGACCCCGCAGGAAACGGGGCTAAAGCCAAGAAGGTGGTGGCCAAAGCTGCTCAACCACACACCATCTTCCTTGTCCTTTGACACAAGGGTGGTCAGTACTGAAAGGCAACACCTGCTGAGCGGCACAGCCGGCACCCCTACAGCAGCAAGGGGTCTCACACAGCCACATGGCCACGAGCCACCAACAGCTACAGCTTCTGGTGGGAATTTCACAAGCGTGAAGCCCAGTTTCCAAGATGCGATGCAACACGCAAGCAGAAAAACCCACGCTATCGATGACAAATCTCTTCTCATCCCCACCAACCTTTGGGTGCCTGGCCACGAGCTTCTGGTAACCCTCACTCCGCAAGAGCTGAGCCAGTAAAGTGTGTCCCACCACTCCCAGTCCATCTTTTAGGGGAAGCAGGGGCAGAGAAACATGACAGACCCAGCATGAATAACTCACACTCATTAAGAAAAGACCCTGGGAAACCACATTTATTGCTGAAGCCAGAGCCTCCCCCATCCTACGGCACTATTGCTGCGCAGCCCATTTTTGCAATCGTACCCTTCGCTGGCTCCAGAAACTCTGGTTTGGAAAAGCTGGGGAAAGCGGCTCCTCTGGGAAGACTCCGCAGGGTACCAGGCCACAGCTCCTGCCCATCAGGGTCCTCTTCTGCCTCTGAGCCCGAAATCTCGTCACCGTCGCTTCCACTTCCAGGCAGAGCCGGCGACTCTTCTTCACCGCTTCCTGCAGTTGCTTGTAGGCGCGGTCATTGGCGATGACTTGGAAGAGCGGGATCCCAAAAGTCTGAGGAGAGCAGTCTAGGGGAAAGCATGGGAGATGTGGAAAAGCACCGCTAGGAGAAAAACTAAGAGGGAGCTGCACCAGCACAGCGGCCCAGCTTGCAGGGGGAAGCACGTGCCTGGATGAAGCAATTAACCACCAGACAGGAATACCAGGATACTGTGAAGGTCACCCCAGCGGGAGAGTGAAAAGGACAACATGTAAAACCGATTCACTACATGACAAGGTGATTTGTAGCTTGAACCCTGGACTGCAGTTTCTTGCCCAGAGCAGGGGTGGCTGCCCCATCCCAGAGGAGTTCAAGGCCAGGCTGGATGGGGCTTGAAGCTCCTGATGCAGTGGGAGGTGTCCCTGCCCATGGCAGGGGTGGCACTGGATGGGCTTTAAGGCCCCTTCCAACCCAAATCATTCCATGATTCAATGATTCAATGAATTTATGATTCTATCAGTGCCGTGCATGCCCTGTCCCCTCTTGCTCCCTGCTCCTCCTCCACCTCCCCTGGGCCCTGCAGCGCCTGGGGTGGGTGGGAAGAGCATCCCAAGGACCCTGGGAAGCCCAAAGGGGAGCTGCTGCCCTGTAAAGCCCCGGGGAACTGCAAGGTAAAACTCGGGGTGCAGGGCAGTCAAGGAGCCATGCGGGGAACACACAGTGTGGGAGAAGGTGTGCTGGAAGAGGAGGAGGGAGACGCAGCGGAGCTAGGAAGGTGGCAGGAAACCTGCACACATTGTGCTTGTGACAGCCTATCCCAGTTATTCCTGAACCTTCCTTTCTTTTATTGGTTACATCGTGAAGATGCCAGAGCATCTCTGAAGTGGAGATTTCATAAATCACCAGAAATATTGGATACAAAAGACTCTGCCCAAATACTAACTTCCAGTTTTCTACAGGGTTTGCACCAGCTCCGTCTGTTCAAGAGTAACAGTCTTGGTATTAAAGGTATTCGTCCCAAATGACTTCCCCCCACCCCCATACCTCCTTGCAGATGTAAGGACTTATTCCAGGCTCCACACCACCCCTGGCCTAAGGGTCTTGCAGCTGGAGTACAAGCCACGAACTTATTTGGTAAAATATTGGACTGCTGCTCAATAATTTCCTTGTAGGAATGTGAAAAAAATTAGGAAGTGCTCATTCCCAGCTGGCAGCTCTCTACTCTTCTGGTTTCCCCGGGTTCACAGCTGACATACTCCAACAGACAATGAAACACCTTGAAGCAGTGAGACCAGGGGTAAAATGGGCAGAGAGAAATATAGAATCATGGAATCATAGAAAGGTTTGGGTTGGAAGGGACCAGTTCCACCCCCTGCCACGGGCAGGGACACCTCCCACTTGATCAGGGGCTCCAAGCCCCATCCAACCTGGCCTTGAACCCCTCCAAGGATGGGGCAGCCACCACTGCTCTGGGAAACCAACCACTCAAGTTTCTACATCTTCACAAATGCACATTAACGCACACAGACATTTCACCTTCACACACATCCCTTCCAGCCTCTCTCATGCTTGGGCACCATCATCACACGCCGCTCTGGAGAACAACAAACAATGGAGAACAAAGCACCTTGCTGAGCCCAGGCACATCCCTGCTCAGCCCCATCAAAAATGACCAATTCCCTTTGAGAGCAGGGACCCAGCCCGGGGGAAGGGGAGGCTGCTCACCTTTCTTCTCCTTCGAAAAGCTTTCCAGTTTCTGGCGGATAGATTTACTGCTTTTAGGTCCAACTATGAGGAGAAAAGAAAGCAAAGGCTCTGCATCATTAGGCTGGTTCAGCACAGGCTGCTCTGAAAGGCATTTGGCTTTTTGCACCCTCGTAGGCTGAGCTCGGCCACAGGCAGCTCCCATGGGCAAAAGGGACATTGGGGGCTTGATGTGACCTCAAAGCCCATCTCTTTCTACCCCCCTGCCATGGGCAGGGACACCTCCCACTGCATCAGGGGCTCCAAGCCCCATCCAACCTGGCCTTGAACCCCTCCAGGGATGGGGCAGCCACCACTGCTCTGGGCAACCTGGGCCAGGGCCTCCCCACCCTCACAGCAAAACATTTCTCCCTAAGATCTCATCTCAATCTCCACTCTTGCAGCTGAAAATTGTTCCTCTCATCCTGTTCCTGCACTCCCTGATCCAGAGCCCCTCCCCAGCTTTCCTGGAGCCCCTTTCAGCACTGGAAGCTACTCTAAGGTCTCCCCACAGCCTTCTCTTCTCCAGGCTGAACAAGTGACCTTATTTCATCCTCAGGGGTGTGGAAAACAGAATACAGCCCCAGAAAAGCTTTTGGGAATGTTTTACAGAGCACAGATGAATAAAAGTTAGACAGAACACACACCACCAGGAATCTTGTACCGGTCCCAGCCCCGCTCCTAAGTATTCCGTACATTGCACATCCAGGGGCACCGTACTTTGTCAGTGCGACGAACTGAGAATCCATTCACTGACCACCCTAAAGCCAAAACAGATCATCCTATTCTTCCTTTTGCTCCTCGTTCCTGAGGAGTTCTCTTCCTAGACACAGCTCTGAGGGTTGTTTGGGTTATTCTTCAAGAATTTAGAAGAAAGCTATGAAAGTTGGTATGAGCAACATCTGCCTAAAAGTGCAGCACACGTTCCTCAGTGTGCAGAATCGTAGAATCATAGAATCCCTAGGTTGGAAAAGACCTCTGAGATCATCAAGTCCAACCATACCTGTCCACTACTACTCATATCCCTGACCACCTTATCTACCCGTCTTTTAAACACCTCCAGGGAAGATGACTCCATCACCTCCCTGGGCAGCCTGTTCCAGTGCTTGAGAAACCCTTTCAATGAAGAAGTTTTTTCCTAATGTCCAGCCTGAACCTCCCCTGGTTCCTGCTCCTGGCGGAGCTTGAGTCCATTCCCTCTCGTCCTGTCCCCTGTCACTTGGGAAAAGAGCCCAGCTCCCTCCTCTCCACAACCTCCTTTCAGGTAGTTGCAGAGAGCAATGAGGTCTCCCCTCAGCCTCCTCTTCTCCAGGCTAAACACCCCCAGCTCTCTCAGCTGCTCCTCACAGGACTTGTTCTCCAGCCCCTTCACTGGCCTGGTTGCCCGTGTCTGGACTCACTCCAGGACCTCAATGTCTTTCTTGCAGGGCAAATACGGTGCTGCAAACCCTCTGTGTTGCCTCATTCCAAGAGCCAAAGAGGAGAGAGATGAAGAACAAGCTGGAGACAAAACCAGCCAGCCAAGGAAGCAACAGGCCAGCAAAATGCCCCTGTTTCAGCATGGAGTTAGGAGAGGGGACAGAACGTGCTAGGCGTGAGCATCAGCACAACGCTCCACTCCTAAAGCCACACAGATGTGCCCAAGGGAAACAAACCATGGACCCACAGAACCACGGAGCCAGCAACGTGTGCTCCCAGCCCAGAAATGAACTGTGTCTGGGCTGCATCCCGAGCAGTGGAACCAGCAGGGACAGGGAGGGGATTCTGTCCCCCTCCTCCCCTCTGTGAGACCAAACCTGGAGCCCCGCGTCCAGTTCTGGAGTCCTCAGCACAGGAAGGACATGGAGCTGTTGGAGCAAGTCCAGAGGAGACCATGGAGATGATGTGAAGGCTGGAGAACCTCCTGTACGAGAAAAGGCTGAGAGAGTTGGGCTTGTTCAGCCTGGAGGAGAGAAGGCTGTGGGGAGACCTTAGAGCAGCTTCCAGACCTGAAAGGGGCTCCAGGAAAGCTGGGGAGGGGCTCTAGATCAGGAAGGGCAGGGACAGGATGAGGGGGAACGATTTTCAGCTGCAAGAGGGGAGATTGAGATGAGATCTTAGGGAGAAATGTTTTGGTGTGAGGGTGGGGAGGCCCTGGCCCAGGCTGCCCAGAGCAGTGGTGACTGCCCCATCCCTGGAGGGGTTCAAGACCAGGTTGGATGGGGCTTGGAGCCCCTGATCCAGTGGGAGGTGTCCCTGCCCATGGCAGGAGTGGGACTGGATGGGCTTTGAGGTCCCTTCCCACCCAAACCATTCCATGAATCTGTGATTCTCTGAAAAATAAAAAAAAAAAGGAAAAGGAATGCGGGTGTCTTTCATCAGAGCTGCCCAGGGACTTAAAGGCAGTTTGTGGTGGGGCAACTAGGAGTTCTCAGAAGAAGAGGGAAGCTTCCTCTCTTAAATTTTTCTCAAAGCCTTTTCATTACATGAAATATTCCAAATTTTCATTATGACAGGAAACCAAACTTGGATCTCACCCCGCGTCAGCACTTGCCATTCAGTACAAGGCTGAGCTCAGGCATTAGGAAAAGCTCCTTCCCTGGGACAGGTCCCCAGAGACGTCGGGGGCTCCAGCCCGGGGGCTCCCAGCCCCAGCAGCCCTGGGTTGGTGCAGGAGGCTCTGCTGCAAGCAGCACCTGAGCTGCAGCCCCTCGAGCTGCTCTGCACCCACACTGCTGGGCCCCCGCGGCCCCAGGGCTGGTGAGCTGGAGGCAGCTCCTGCCCTACTGGGACGCTGAGATACGGCCAACGGGAGAGCGGGCATTTCAAGCTGCTCTGTCCAGTCTTAAGTAACGAGGAAACTTGGGAAGGTGTCAACCGATCCCCAGGTCCATGTGCTTGCTTGGTTAGAGATGTTGGGGGACACAGGCTATGGGAACCCAGGCAATGCTGGTATGTCCAGGACACAGGAGCTCCACCCCTGTGGAGCTTCTATATTTATCTGCTCATTAATTTCAGTAGCACTTCTTCTAGCCTTGCACAGGCCCCATCCCAGCATCAGGATGTTGTGCTGGATGTTAATCCAAAGCAAAGCTTGTCCCATCCCAGCGGCATTAAGATAGTCCCACTGGAAGGCCCTGCCAAGTCATTCTTCATCTGGTTTGGATTAGGGGGATCAGAGGCAGGCAACAGGCAAGGTCATATTCTCACACTCCTATGGACACACAAACCCTCCTCAAAGCACTGATGAGGCCTCTGAGGCTCAGAGCAAAGCAGGGAACAAGAAATAAAATGGGCCAAAACGTGTCACAAAAGTCTTTCCATAAACATCATCCCACATTATCACAGAATCATGGAATGGTTTGGGTTGGAAGGGACCTCAAAGCCCATACAGTGCCACCCGTCCTATGGGCAAGGACACCTCCCACTGCATCAGGGGCTCCAAGCCCCATCCAAGGCCTTGAACCCCTCCAGGGATGGGGCAGCCACCACTGCTCTGGGCAACCTGGGCCAGGGCCTCCCCACCCTCACACCAAAACATTTCTGCCTAAGATCTCATCTCAATCTCCCCTCTTTCAGCTCAAAACCATTCCCCTTGTCCTGTCCCTGCCCTCCCTGATCCAGAGCCCCTCCCCAGCTTTCCTGGAGCCCCTTTCAGGTCTGGAAGCTGCTCTAAGGTCTCCCCACAGCCTTCTCTTCTCCAGGCTGAACAACCCCAACTCTCTCAGCCTTTCCTCGTACAGGTTGTGCTCCAGCCCTCGGATCATCTCCATGTCCTCCTCTGGCCTTGCTCCACCAGCTCCATGTCCTTCCTGAGCTGAGGACTCCAGAACTGGACCCAGGGCTCCAGGTTTGTTCTCACCGAGCGGAGCAGAGCGGCAGAATCCCCTCCCTCCCTGCTGGCTCTGAAGCGCAGGCGTGGGGATGAGCAGCAACCAGGGCTCAGACTCAGCCCTCCCTCAGCAGGAGCCGCCTGCTCTCACCTTTAGCCAGGTTGAGATCTCTGACAAGCAGCTTCTCCTGCAGCTGGTAGAGAGCGATCTCTTGCAGACTGGCTCTTTCCAGCTCCGAAAGGCTGTGCAGGGGCATCGGCTGCATCTTGGTGCTTCGTCCTGGCAGAAGAGCTGAGATAAGTATCCTCTGAAAAACATGTGTATAAAAGTAAGAGTTGGGACCATACTGCAGAGACACCAGATCCTTCCAGTACCAAAAGGGGCCCCAGAGAAACCCTCGGAACAGAGTTTTTGGCAAGGCTTGTTGTGACAGGAGAAGGAGTGACAGTTATAAACTAAATGAGGAGTAATTTAGACTGGGTGTAAGTAGAATTTTTTTACACTGAGGGTGGTGAGGCCCTGGCCCAGGTTGCCGAGCGAGGTGGTTTTCTTCGGACGCTTCCAGCAGTGACCAGAGCTATGGAAGCCACGTCAACGTCTCTACCCCCAGCACGGGCTGGACTGCAGCCCCAGCCCAGCGCCCGTCCCCTCTCTCACATCGCTGTGCAGCTCTCCCTGTTCTTCCCAGTCTCCCAGAGAGGCTGCAGAGGGACCCAGGTTGCCTCTTTGTCCCACACCAACCTGGGTGCCCCCAGCCCGCGCCCCGCGATGCCTCCCCGGCACCCGGCACACCCCGGTCGGGGTTCAGAGCGTGAACAGCAGCACAAACAGAGGAAAGGACCAAGGTTATCAGCATGCGCACAGCAAAGCTGCGGTCAGAGCACAGGCGCCAAAGGGAGTCTTCCCAAAGAGGGCTGCAAAATAAACGCCTGGAAATCTCCTAGAGCTAGAGATAATCATAGAGTGATGGAATGGTTTGGGTTGGAAGGGACCTCAAAGCCCATCCACCAGTTCCAACTCCCATCACGGGCTGGGACACCTCCCTCTGGATCAGGGGGATCAAAGCCCCATCCAACCTGGCCTTGGATACCTTATAGCAGGTTTCAAAACCATTTGGTGATCGTATATTCCCGAACCTTTTGATATTTACTACAATACAGACGTGCCTCAGCGTGGACACAGTGACAAATGTGAGATGCAGCACAGCCAAGTGCCTGACACAGCTCAGCACCTCAGCATGATTAAAACCAGGGTACCCGGCTGCCTTTCAGAAACTGCCTGCAGGGGCAAATCACCCAGGAAAAGCTGGTGCAAACCTGTTGACAAGGCAGCTGATCCTGCAGGCAGCCCGATGCAGCCCTGACCCCTACCTGGGATTTGGAGCTCAGGGGATGCATTTAGCAAAGGTGCTGGAGAGCCACAGAAACATACAATCACAGAATTGTTATGGTTGGAAAAGACCTCTCAGCTCATCCAGTCCAACCCCACCGTGCCTGCTAAACCCTGTCCCCAGGTGCCACGGCCACATTTTTTTTAACGCCTCCACCACTGCCCTGGGCAGCCTCTGCCAGGGCTTCACCACACTATCAGTGAAGAAATTGTTCCTAATATCCAATCTAAACCTCCCCTGGCACAACTTGAGGCCATTTCCTCTTGTCGCATCACTTCTTACGTGGGAGAAGAGCCCAGCACCCACCGCACCACAACCTCCTTTCCAGAAGCTGCAGAGAGCGATGAGGTCTCCCCTCAGCCTCCTTTTCTCCAGGCTGAACAGCCCCAGCTCCCTCAGCTGCTCCCACAAACCCTGTTCTCCAGACCCTTCCCCAGCCCCGTTCCCTTCTCCAGACACTCTCCAGCCCCTCATGGTCTTTCCTGCACTGAGGGGCCCAAAACTGAACCCAGGATTCACCAGCACCAAAAATAGGGGCACAATCCTTTCCCTGCTCCAGCTGCTCACTCCATTTTTGGTACCCATTAAAGCTCAGGTGAAGCGCAGCCCACAGAGACGTTCCTGTATTGCTTGAGAAGTGGCTTTTGCATTCTGAACTGATTAACTACCACCAGGAGCTGCTCTTTAGGCTCTCGGACAGCTTTGACTGCCCTCAGCGTTCTGCCCCTCCACGCGCTCCCTCCCACAGCAGGGTGGGTGACCACCCCCAGCGCAACACCAGCTTTCTGTAACTCATCCTGCAGAAAAACCATCTGTGGAAAGGAGAAGCAGCCCTTTGGGATGCATTTTATTTACTGGGGCTGCAGGTAAGAGGTCAGCCATAAACAACTGGTCCTACAAAGCTTTGCAAACAGAGGCCCCTAGATGTGGGCTGCCCTGGGTGGAAGGAGGGAGCTTCGACAGGCAAGAACGTCTCCCCGTGTCAGCTCCTGTGGTTCTGCCGCGCCAGAAAAGAGGGATGAGCAGAAACGGTGCCTGAGCAGGATGGGAGCAGACAGACAGACAGCCCAGAGGACAGACGCTTGAAGGGAATTACCTTTCTCCGGGCAGAGCCCACGCTGACAGGGACAAGGAGGGATGGTTGGAGCAGAGTCACCGAGGATGCAGCTGCCTTGGGACAAGGAGGAGGAAACCTGATAAGGAGAAGGAGCAGAAGAAAGGGAAAACAGGAAGGAGAAGCTGAGATAAGCTGTGTCTTATCTGGCCTGACCGTAAGGGCTATGAGAATAACCCTGTAATATGCCTCATTGTGAGCTTTCTGATAAAGTCGGGCTTCCACTGTGAACCCCAAAAAAACCAGCCTTGCTTCTTGCATGAAGAGTGCGTTTATGCTCGTGGGAGGCAGCCAGATGGGGGTCACCAACAGCCCCCCGACAGCCACTCAGCCGCGCGGTGGGGCAGCTGTGGGGCAGCAATGGGGCTGCGGTGGGGCAGGCTCCGGGGCTCCCGCGAAGAGGAAAATGCCAACGTGCAGTGAAGGCAAGAGCCAGAGGGCTGCAAATCCCCCTTCGGAAGGAGATGCCGTCGAAGGAATGTTCCTAACTCAAAACCAGAAATAAAACTGCCTTTCACTGGCAGCGTTAACGTGGCTCTTCCTCTCTGCTGTGACTTCCCCTGCTCATTTTTAGGACTAGGGCATATTTAAGGAAATCTCAAGGGAGAAGCTCAGCTCAGCCACCCCTTCTATTCCCAAGGAGCTGCAGTCACTCCCTCAGTATTAGCAGCAAAGTTACTGTTTTCCCAGCTAGAACAAAGGGCTGACATTTACCTTGCTCGTTTCCTTCTCGCAACACAACTGGTGGTAGCCTGGTCTCCCTTCCCTCGAGATGATGGTTTTCAAAGCGGTGTCCTGGCCCTGTGGGAGAACCTCCCCTGCCCACTGGTGGGAGAAGCGGAGCAGTGACAGAGAGGAGACGCTGCAGCTGAATGCGGCCGAGGGGAGGAGAGGGGTGATGAGAATGTGCATTTTCTGCCAAAAGAAATGAGAGCCAGAAACATCATCGTGTGGAGAGAGAGGGCAGGGTTAGATGGAAAGGACCAGCACTTCCCACGCCTGACCGTGTTTGTGCCTTGGCAGGGGATCCATCATTGCACAATCCATCTCCTCCATCCCCCTGCTCGCCCCACGCTTACCTATCAGCAACCAGGACACCTCCCTGAGCATCAGCTGCTCCGGCAAACAAAACCTGAAAGGGAAACTTGCAGCTGGGTGCTGGCTGGTGACGGCCAGTGGATTGTTTCCACTTTGGGTCTCCATGCGCACCTCTCAACAGCTCCATCACAGCATCTTACCAACGACCGGTCCCCAGTGCTGAGCCCCAGGCAGCCAGCAAGCGACTGTCCCACCCCAGGAAAAGCCGAGAGAGTTGGGGTTGTTCAGCCTGGAGAAGAGAAGGCTCCAAGGAGACCTTAGAGCAGTTTCCAGTCCTGAAAGGGGCTCCGGGAAAGCTGGGGAGGGGCTCTGGATCAGGGAGGGCAGGGACAGAATGAGGGAAACGGTTTTCAGCTGCAAGAGGGGAGATTGAGATGAGACAGAGCACCTCCTTTCCTGGACCAAGCAGCAAAAGCTACATGAGAAAAATAAAGCAGCAGCGCCAAGATTTACCCATAAAAAAGTTTATTCTTTAAAAACACAATGTTCACACCTGCAGTGACACGACTATTCAGAACATTTCTTTAAAAGAGTTTTCATCCGCTTCCAGCGTAGCAAGAACCAGGGAAGCAGGTGGCTCCATCCCAACAGAAACGTTCCTTTCACCCATTCCCACTGCTGGTACAGAGTGAGCTGTGCCCAGGGCCCTCGCCAGCTTCTCCAATTCCAGGAGCACCCACTCCCAGAGCTTCCTGGAGACAGAGAGGGCTTGGCACCTGCAGCCACTGTCCAGCGAGCACATCTGCAGAACATATTTTTCCTGGTGGCAAAGAGCACACAAGGTTTGAGGGAAACAGTCCCTCTGGAATAGCCTTGGTAAAGAAAGCCTGGAGAGGAGGAGCAGCAGCACCCAGGACTCATCTTGGCCCTCACTTGCTTTTACAGACGTGCGTTATGGCCAGTTCTGTTTAATATCTTTATCCATGATTCAGATGAGGAGACCAAGTGCTCTCACTGTCAGTTTGCAGATGACACTGAGCTGGGGTGGAGTGTCAATCTGCTCAAGGGAAGCAGGAATCTGCAGAGGGACCTGGACAGGCTGGATCCATGGACGAGGTATTTTACCCTAGATCTTGCCAACCTTTTGCAGAGGGAATGGAGAAGCCTGTCCTTTACTGAGAAAACAAGGAAGAGCCTTTGGGAAGATTCAGGAGACGAGTCTGTCCCTCTAGTCGCATTTCCAAAACCTCAGTCTCCAAAGCAAAAGCGGGTGAAGAAATTTGGTGGCAAGTCACTCCTAAAACAGAGATCAGAACCAGGATCCTTTGTGCCACCCAGATCAACAGAAAATTAAATAACCTTCCCACACAAAAAGTTATTTCCAGAGTGACTCTGCAACATTCAGACTGCCAATGGCACTGCCAGAATCACACTTGGCTCCTGGAGACACTGCCTTCAGCTTAGCTTAAACCGTATAGTAGAGAAAATAGCGTGAAAAAGAAGCAACCGTTGGGCTCAGAGGACTCCGAGCCATCTAAATCATCTTCTGTTTAATCACATCTCATTTTTTAATCATAGAAAATCAGCCCAGAAGTCCTGGGCTGCATCAACAGAAGTGTGTCCAGCAGAGCAAGGAAGGGGATTCTGCCCCTCTTGTCAACTCTTGTGAGACCCCACTTGGAGTAGTGTGTCCAGTTCTGGAATTCCCAACACAAGAAGGATATGAAACTGTTGCAACAGGTCAAGAGGAGGCCATGGAGATGATCTGAGGGCTGGAGCACCTCCCATCCAAGGACAGGCTGAGAGAGTTGGGGTTGTTCAGCCTGGAGAAGAGAAGGCTGTGGGGAGAACTTAGAGCACCCTCCAGTCCTGAAAGGGGCTCCAGAAAAGCTGGGGAGGGGCTCTGGATCAGGGAGGGCAGGGAGAGGATGAGGGGGACGGTTTTCAGCTGCAAGAGGAAAGATTGAGATGGGATCTTAGGGAGAAATGTTTTGCTGTGAGGGTGGGGAGGCCCTGGCCCAGGTTGCCCAGAGCAACCTGAAGGGAGGTTGTGGAGAGGAGGGAGCTGGGCTCTTCTCCCAAGTGACAGGGGACAGGACAAGAGGGAATGGCCTCCAGCTCCGCGAGGGGAGGTTCAGGCTCAACATAAGGAAAAAATTCTTCACTGAAAGGGTCATTAGGCAATGGAACGGTCTGCCCAGGGACGTGGTTGACTTGCCTTCCCTGGAGGTGTTTAAAGTGCGGGTGGATGAGGTACTGAGGGGCATGGTTTAGAGATTGGTGGGAATGGTTGGACTTGATGATCCGGTGGGTCTCTTCCAACCTGGTGATTCTGATTCTATGAGCAGTGGTGGCTGCCCCATCCCAGGAAGTGCTCAAAGCCAGGTTGGATGGGGCTTGGAGCCCCTGATCCAGTGGGAGGTGTCCCTGCCCTTGGCAGGGGCTTTGAGGTCCCTTCCAACCCAAACCATTCCACAATTCTATGAAATGCCTGAAAAAATGCCCTTTTTTTCCTCCTTTTGGTGGTTCCAGAAACCAGAAAACACTTCTCTGTTGCTGCTTCAGAGCCAGTCCATGGCTGTTCCTGCCAGTAAGAAGAGGTAAGGGATGAGAGGTTTGTGCCCACAAAACACGTGACATGACACTGGCAAAACATGGAATCAACGCCTTGTGCTTAAAAATATCAGACAGGAGCTTTTTTCACAAAATATATTGAACAGCACTTGATAAAAGAAACTACAGAACTTGAAGTTTCTTCCAGCACTGCTCTGGACTTACACTTTCACTTACACATTATCCCACCCGAGTCCGTGCTACGTGCAAGAGTATCGTCATGAACAGAGGTAAGAGGCATCCCAGGTCTTCTTGGTGTGTACGTATCTCGTTTTTTTCAGCATTAAAGTCAAAGCTCAAGTCATTTTCAATCCATCAAAGCCACAAAACTTCCACCTTTTCTCTAGGCTGGCCCCGACACCACTAAGCTCCTGCCTGAATGTGTTCTGGAGTCGAGTCATGAGAACTTCCACTTCCGCGGTGCAGATCTGTGAAAACAGAAAGAAAACATGATTAAAATGAAACCGCTTTAGGTTATGGAAGCCCTGTAATGGCTGGCTATATTCAAACTCAAACACATGGAATAGCTAAAGAACACCTCAGCTTTCCCTAAGTCCTGACCCAACAGGCATGGCAAGAATCTTGGGACAGCATGAGTCTCACACTTCGGGGTGAGACGGCTGCAGAAATAAACACTAGAAGCAAGGGTAAAAGGGCTGTCCTCATTTTTTCCACTGTGAAATGCAAGATAATGGAACAAAACCTCGTTGGAGTAACTGGGTAAGAAATGCTTTTACTGCTGCTGAAAGAACAGAGGTCTCGGTTATAGAAATCAGGGACACAGGGAATTGATATTCGTGTTCTGAACAGTTACAAGCGTTCATCTGCAGTGCAGCTGCCGTGCCCCTAACAGCATGAGAGAGGCTCAAACAGAACTAAGATACGAGGACATCAAGATGCTGAGGTGCATCCAGAGAAGTGCAAGAAAGCTGGGGAAGGGTCTAGAGCACAAGGCTTAGAAGGAGCAGCTGAGGGCCCTGGGGCTGTTCAGCCTGGATAAGAGGAGGCTGAGGGGAGACCTCATTGCTCTCTGCAGCTCCCAGAAAGGAGGTTGGAGCGACGTGGGTGCTGGTGTCTTCTCCCAAGTAACAAGCAATAGGATGAGAGGAAATGTCGTCCAGTTGCACCAAGGAAGGTTTAGGCTGGATATTAAGAGGAATTTCTTTACTGAAAGGGTTGTCAAGCATGGGAAGAGGCTGGCCGGAGAGGTGGTTGAGTCCCCATCCCTGGAGGTGTTTAAAAGACAAGTAGATGTTATACTTGGGGACGTGGTCCAGTGGTGGGCTTAGCAGGGCTGGATCAATGGTTGGACTTGATGATCTTTAAAGGTCTTTTCCAACCAAACCCATTCTATTCTATTCTACAAGATCTGGAGATTGCACCACTGCAGAAAAGAAACCAAAATACATAAAGCAGACAGTTGCTAGAGCAGGTCAGTTCAAAGGCTTGTCAAGCCAATCTTGTTCCAGGTAGTGGCCCAAGGAGGAGAATTTGCATTTGGTGGATGTGCTTTTGTCCTCGTGCTGTTCTGCAGCCAGGCAGAAACAACAGCCTGAGTTTGGAAAGAAACCAAGAAACAGCACAAGCTCGGGCAGGCAATGGGTTTGGCAAGGCAGAAGCCCAAGCCAAGACATGAAACAGAGAGCAGACACCCCAGGAGGAGCAGCACGTACACTGCCCAGCACCTGCGATGCCCACAGTGCTGCAGATCTTCCCTAGAGAAAACACTTCAAACCACGTTCGGTCTCACTTCTGCACTTTAACTGACCTGCTGGCCTCATGGCGAGACTGATGGGCAAGGAACTGGGGAAAGACATTCCTTTTCCTTTCCTGCTGGCAGCTTCAAGAAACCAGCTCTCAAGTGCTCCCAGTGCTACCACCTCAAGACCAAAGATCCGCTTGACATTAAAAGTGACACTGCCAACTGATACCCAGCTCCTACAGCAACCAAGGATGAGACAGAAGAGCCAAGATGTAAACTGAAGGACAAACGCAAAGACCTCCTTTCCAAGGGACCAGGCAAAAAGCCAGCAGGCTGATGTATTTACCTGGGTCAGTGGACAGTAATAAAGCTCGATGCCACTGTGAAGTTTAAAGGCTGCGCTTTGCAGAGGGTTTTCCTGCTAAGCTTAGTGCAGGAACCTCCAGCAGCAGCAGATCCCAGACAGGAAGTGCCACAAGTCAGATGAACAACGTGAGGACATCTCTTCAGAAACTCCAAAGAAAATAAAGCCAGCTGTTCACCTCAGACAAACTCCGAACAAGAAGGAGAAGATAAATTTGTCTTTGAAGGGCTGAAGCAAGCCTGCAAAACAGAGGCCAGCGAGCTGCGCTTTCTTAGAATGGGGAAAATGAAACAGTAGGTTATAAACAAAGCAGCTGGTGAAGTCCAGTCAGTGGAGATGATTCCCATGTTGGCGAGGCTCCTGTTGCTGGGGCACTGGAAGGCAGACAACCCAAGAACAATGCAGCAGAGGAGCGAGATGCCATTGCCTCCAACCTGCAAACGCCTTTGCACAGTCCCTCCCTATTTCATAAGGAGTCTGAAGCCAGTGATGCACAGAAATGCTGAGGGGAAACAGCAGCTTCGTCTTGGAAAGCGCATGAACGCTGCTCTTGTTATTGCACTTCTTGACCCCTGCACCCAGGACTGATCCCTCCTCTTAGCACAGATCCCTGGAAGCAGGCATCGGGATTCACTGCTTACACTTTTGCAGTGTAAGGCCCTTGAATGGCGCCCTCTTCAAAATTACTCCACTGGTAGTATCCAAACAGAGACAGTAAAAGCTCAGCGAAGGGCTACAAGATCAGAAATAAGGAAAACCTCTGCTCAGAGACACAAAATCAACACAACTGCTCGGTTTAGGGAGAATATATACAAACAGTGGCATGGCAGATGTTATGAGATAATAAATAGTTGTGGCTTGTTTGCTTTTTTCCTTAGAGGTCAGAAGGGTAAAGGAAACAACAGAACAAACTTAAACAGAATAAACAAAAATACATTTGAGAGAGAGATTTTAGAGATGGAAATTCACTGATGTAAAATACTGCGACTAACCAAGGGTTGTCTTGACTCACGAGAAGGGTTACACATGAACATCTGCAGTAGGAACCTTGTCTTCAACACCGTACTTAGGTTAACACGAACTGTGTGAGGGCTCAGCCAGAAGCTGGGTTGCTCTGAGCAGCCTGACCCAGCGAAAGACGCTCCTGCTCGTGGTAGAGGGTTGAACCAGATGGGCTTTAAAGATCCCTCCTAACGCAAACCCTTCTGGGGTTCTACAGAAGTTCATCCCTTGTCCTCTTCCAGTTAAGACACCAGTTCTGTGTCCAACCCCACGTCATTCCTAGGGAGGCAGTGATGCTTTCCCCAGCCACACAGATCGATCAAACCCAGGGCACACACCCCCCAGGACCTACTTTGCTGTCCAGACGCTGCAGGTAGGAACAGATGTACTCTATGCTTGCTCCAAACGGGTGCACGTGGAGAAATGTTGAAATTATCCCTGGGGAAAAGAACACACAAACATCATTCTCGGGAGCACCAGCTCTGCTACGGCTGGCACAGCACAAAGGGAGCTCATCAAGCAGTTTTGGGTTTCAGTACAGTGAGGTTTGGCTCCCAGATTGCAAAGAAAACAGCAATGACCCAATGCAGCACTCAAACCAGACCTCACCACCCTCGCTCCCTGTCGCATACATGTCATGTGCCCAGCAATGAACCTCACTGAGCTGATCAGGCGTGTGGGGATGGCAAAGCACAAGGAGCGGAGAAGCGGAGCTCTCGTCCAGCTGTACTAAAGGCCAAAGAGCAGGACAAGACAGAAGGCAAATTGGGCAGCAGTGGCACGTCTGCCCTATCCCAGCGTCGTCACAGCACTCAGTTCAACAGAGCAACCCAAGCTGACTCTGTCATGAAAAGACTCCTCTCTATCTCATGGCCAGAACCGTGTATCAAAAAGACTGACTCGCATTTCTGACCATCATCTGCAGAAAAAGCCTGTGCTTTCCCCCAAGGGAAAAAAAGCCTGGGTTTCCCCCAAGGCTTCTCCGTCCACAGTGCAGAAACTAGCCCTTGATCTGGCACAAAGAGATCCATCTGGGTTACAATAAATGATCTGTTGTTATTCTCAAACCAGATGTAGAGGGAAGGCTAAAGAGAACTTGGCTGAGTGAAAATGAACTAAAGAAAATGCATGTCCCATAAATTCCTTCTTATTACTTCTTCTCAACCTCCCCTCTTTCAGCTGAGAACCATTCCACTCACCATGTCCCTGCCCTCCCTGATCCAGAGCCCCTCTCCAGCTTTCCTGGAGCCCCTTTCAGGACTGAAAGCTGCCCTATGGTCTCCCTGGAGCCTTCTCTTCTCCAGGCTGAACAGCCCCAACTCTCAGCCTGACTGGGCTCTCAGTGAATGATGTCAGACCCTCTTTTAACTCGCTGCTTTCACCGCAGAAGAGCAACCTGCACCCAGTACATTCTGTCCTGGACCGGCACTGCACACAAGCCCACTTCACATGTGTGTGGTTTTGACTGAAAGGTGCACAGCACAAGATTTCCATGTGAGTAACGCACAGGGTGAAACCCTGACCCCACCAAAGCTCCAGGCTTTCCTTGGCTTCAGGCCTCCCACCTCCACTGGCATAACCAAAGGAACAAGAGGCAGCCAGAGGGAGCTGCGGGGCCACACTGAAGGCAGTTCCACCCAGTTCAGGTCCCCGGCATCATCAACAAGCCCCTTAAAATAACTTACCGACTAATAGAACTTCTCGTTCGGACTTCACAGGACTATTGCTCAATGTCTTCTCAGCTGGACATTCCTTCTCCTGGCTGCATGCACAAACTCTGGATGTACCGCTCTCCTGCAAAAGAACCACAGGCCCCGTTCCACGCACCAGCAGGGGCTCTTACACATCAAGTAGCACCTTGGGCAGACTCCACAGAGGCTGAGTTTTTGTTTTCCTGTTCCTGTGAGTCACTGTACTCATGGCATTACTGCATCTACTGTTTATTTTGCAAAACACTTCCAACAAAGGACAGCTATGTCCACGCTGCCCCGTCTGAATTATTGAGCTAGATTAAAAGCCCATGATGTTAAGCAAGATGCCACAACAGTCACTTTATCATCCTTAGTCACTGGTATGGCGTCTGCTGTAGAAGAGCCATATTTTCAACAATAAAACAAAAACCATATTAAAAAGCCTTGCAGTGACTACTTCAGATGCAGATGTTTATTTTCCAGATGCCTTAACTGAGGCAATATGATTTATCAAGTGCCCGACTGCTGCAAAGGGTTTAGGATCAGACTGTCCTTGACTTGAGTTTGTAGTACTTAATTAAAACAGTTTTGCGTATTTTCTTATCCCCCAAACAAACACAAGGCTTCCAGTGATGCAAAGACCTGGTGAGTGCACTAAAAGCAGGACTTACTTTCTTTCATTCCTAAGTTTTATGTGGAATTCCAGTAGTCTGAGAGCTACAGACAGCTATAATTGGAAACAGCCTCCAGCCACTAGCGAAATGGACTGGACCTGGGCCAGTAACAAAGATAGAATTCAACGGTCCCTTGGGTTTGTTCAGCTTCTTACTTGGTGCAATTCTCAACTACACAGAATGTGTTTGTGCTGGAGAACAGAAAGGTCTGCACAAGAGAAAGGGTTTCACGCTGACAGAGACGCTGCGGTTCAGCCAGGAGTGTTACACTGGGAATGACCTCACTGCTTTCCCTTGGAGATCCAGCAGATTTGTGACAGTGCAACAAATTATCAATCAATTATCAATAGTTAAAGGGAGCTGATAAGAAAGATAGGGAAAAACTTTTTAGTAAGGCCTGTAGCAACAGGACAAGGGGGAATGGTTTTAAACTAAAAGAGAAGAGGCTTAGACTAGACATCAGGAAGAAAATGTTTACACTGAGGGTCGGGAGGCCCTGGCCCAGGTTGCCCAGAGAGCTGGTAGATGCCCCATCTCTGGAGGCGTTCGAGGCCGGGTTGGATGGGACAGTCTGATCTAGTTTAAGGTGTCCCTGCTCAGTGTGGGGGGGTTGGACTGCATGACCTTCATGGTCTCTTCCAATCCAAACCATTCCATGATTCTATGATCTTGCACACCAGAACCCATTTCTACACACACCATAGCGTTGCAAACCCCTACTGTTCTTCCAGCCAGAAGCTGCTAGTGATGGATAACCTGATGACTTTAATTTGTACATGCAGACAGTCTGCACAGGCCACACTAAAATGCTCCACAACAAACTTTAAAACACTGCTCCTCATTTACAATGAAGTGTCATCACCTCCCTCAGTAAGATATTCTGAGTAAAGTAGCATAAAAGAAACTTAGACTTACATTTCCTTGGCCATCAGTCCCATCTCTCTCCTTGTCCTCCTCATCAGGCATACTTTGCTACATAGAGATAAGGAAAAGGAAAGATTACTGATGCCAGTCTGTTATTTCTATTCTCCAGTATCAGGCACTGACAGTTACTGGGATAGAAAACCATTTTTAGTTACTAGAAAGACATTTACTATCGTCCCTAGCTCATGGCACAAAGAGGTGGGGCTAAGGGCTGAAAATACTGGACAAGACCCTGCATTTGGCTTTCTGGTCCTCAGTGAAAAGGGCTGTGTGATGTTGTTGTCTACCCTGTATAATTAATTATGTCTGTGTCACAGAGGAGAGGTCCAAGTTTAGATTCACGCATGGGTCCACAATCAAAAGACTGGGTGATCACACCTGAGAAGGCACAGGATGTATTTACGCTTGGAATAAAGCCAGCGAGTGTAGGAATATTGTAACACTGACAAAACCTTTCTATCAATAGTGTTCTATGGAAGGCAGATCAAAACATGTCCCTAAAATGAAAATCTACAACTCAGTTGAGACCCTTTTTTATCTCTTAACGCTTGGGTTGCACAAAAACACATTTCATTTCATCTGCAACACCATGGTATATGATAAACGAAAGCTGATCTTTTCTTTATACAGTTGCTTATGTCAACTGGCTCACTGGTCCACGAAGCAATCAGCAAGTTCATCACTGATACACATGCAATTTGGCAGGTAATTCATTGCAGCTTTCCAAAGACAACTGCTCCTAAGCCAGGGCTGGGCACTCTCTCCCTCACTGCACTTGTGAGGGACCATGAAATCCAAGGACTGTTTTTACTACTGGGAGTAAGGAAGCAAAGGGATGGCACATACCTGTTCCTTCAGGTTTGCTAATAACGTTTCTACTTTAAGTTTTTCTTCTTTCACTTTCTCAAGCTCAGCTTCTCTCTTTTTGTATTCATCTTGTACTTTCAAAAGATGCTAGTAAAGAAAAGATAAACTCAGTTCTTAACTTGCATTTTACCTCCTCCTATTTAAAGGATATAAAATGAACAAGAGCTTTGCCGTAAGGACCAGAGAAATCATATTCAAAAGGTTGAGTTTATAATAAGAAGAAACTCTGGAGGTGTTCAAGGCCAGGTTGGATGGGGCTTGGAGCCCCTGATCCAGTGGGAGGTGTCCCTGCCCATGGCAGGAGGGTGGAACTGGATGGGCTTTGAGGTCCCTTCCAACCCAAATCATTCCACAAGTCAATGAATCCATCAGGAGAAAAAAAGCTTAAACGCTAGCATGCAAAGGCAGTAGCCTAGCATGTTTGACTTCCCTAAGTCAAATCAGGATACATTAATACATGTATAGTTCAGCAAATGCTTGCCTGCAGGCTTAAAATACCCCTAGCCAGTTGTTTACTTTAAAATTTTTCTTTCTCAACTAGAAGAAAAAAGAAGACTCATAATCCTATTTATTAATAGTTACAAACAAACAGCATCTTTTTTCATCAAAGCAGTTCCTCCAGACTATTCTCACCATTTATCCTGGTAGCAATGCGAGGAGAACCCTGACCTGCTCAACATCTGCGGAAATCTTATGTCCTGCAATTCCTGCCATTTCCTCCTGTACTGAAGGCTGACAGTGCCTACAGGAGGTTTTTCCTGCCACCTCCAATGTCACAAACCCCAGTGCTGTCCCTGTGTCAAGTTCATACAGAGAATGACCACAGCCTGCACAGCACTGCTGCAGGTTCTGACTTTAACCAAGTGCTTACCTGAACCATGCTAGGCTTTACGTGCTTTTTTTATCCATCTGGTCCAATATCCCAAGGACTACAGTTAAAGTTTATGAGGACCCAAACCACTCAAAATCCAGCCCAGAGAAATCCCAAAGAACAAGACACGGCCCCTTCCAACCCAAACCATTCTTATCATTCCATGCCCTCTGCCCCATCTGTGAGAACAGGAGCCCAGCAAAGTTCAGGAAAGGTGTCAAAGCAAGCTTGGGGTTTCCCACTTCCCTGCTCATGCTGGTAACCAGGACCTCACACAGTCACAGAACAGGTAAGCACAGACTCAGCACCTTCAGAAGTCACAGTGGTCAAACAAGAAGAACATGAGGAATCTACAAACCATAGATTGTTTCCATGTCACTTATCAGCTCATATACAAGCACTGGTTTGAACATTTGGGGGGGGGGGTTTGCAACACTGAAAATGAAAGGAAGTTTCTCCCATTTGCCAGCTTTGACCCCACTGAAACACAAAAAGCCTTTGCTTGTGTTTCTGCTCCCCATCACAGCCCCTCTGCCTCTGCAGCAAAGCCATAGATATAGCAAAGTCCAGGCCCACCTTCTGCATCCCCTGCAGAGCCTGCTGGAGAAGCTTCATCTGCTGCTCCTTGGTTGTGTCTTCGTCCCTGCTGGCTTTGCCCTGCTCCTGCTTTAGCAGTTCCACCTCGTTCCGGTAGGCGTCCAGCTGCCAGCGCAGACTGTCATTTTCTTCTTTGAGGGCTTCCACCTGAGATACCAGTGCTGGAGAACAGAGCAGGCAGGAATCAAAAGTCAAAGAACTCTGAGCAAGAAGTCTTTGGGAGCTCTCTCCCAGCACATGGTGGCTCTGTAGCTCCCACCACCCAGTCCCAAATCCAGACTATCAAAATGAATTTATTCCAACCACTGTTTGTGACGTCCCTTTAGAAAACAAGCTCCTCTAGACAAGAAGCACCTCGCAGTGGTGAATGCAGTATTTAAGTTGGAAGAAGGAAACAAAAAAGAAGCAAAAGAAGATACTGGGGTTCCAAACTGGAAGCAGGTTTCCTAACATGCAAAGCTGAAAGATTCTGGGCCAGGGTCCATTGGCATCTTCAGCCAGAAGAATGTCTACAACAGCCTTCCAGCCCCAAGAAAGCTGAGGAGGAAAGCTGATCAGGGAGGGCAGGGATAGGATGAGTGGGCATAGTTTTAAGCTGAAAGAGGGGAGATTGAGATGAGATTTAGGGAGAAATGTTTTGCTGTGAGGGTGGGGAAGCCCTGGCCCAGGTTCCCTAGAGAAGTGGTGGCTGCCTCATCCCTGGAGGTGTTCAAGGCCACGCTGGATGAGGCTTGGAGACACTGAATCCAGTGGAAGAAATTACTGGAGACAAGTACTCTGTTGAAGAGCTGTAAAAAGAGATTTTACCTGATTCTTCTGTTTCTTTCATCTCTGGTGGATCTTCTATTTCTTCATCAGACATTTCCATTTCCTCCTCTCTTCGAATACCCATAAGTTCATCATTATGAATGTTACGAATTTCCTAAGGTTCAGAAAGCAGAGTGGGTTTTAAATACAGATTACAATGAACAGATTGGTTGGATGAAAAGATGCTGAAATCAGTCTGCAAAATGGAACTCCGTGATACAAAGTGAAATGATTAACAAAAAAATTGGCACAGACTTTTAGATCGAGGACAACATCTGGCATGAATCAATCTGTCAGCGCTGCTGGTATCACTGACTCTTCCTTGTAACTCCCACTGGCTCGCTACCTCGTGTCTCCTCGCTCACACAGCAAGGCTGTTGATGTCCTGCTGCCACAAATTGCTGTCACTGCCTTCTCCCGAGGGCTTTGCTGCCCTTCCCCAGCACCGTTCTGCCCCACGCTCTCTGGCTCAGCACCAGTGACAGACGTCCCCACTCTGAGTGAGCAGGGCTTTGGTTCAGCGCTCACCAACAAACGTGCCCAACCAGTCAGCCCTGCTGCGCAAACCATGAGGAACCGTGCCAGGCTCTGTCTTCTCCAGAGCCAACAGTGCTGGGACTAAACCCACTGCAGCTGCACATACGACAAAGGGAGTGACTACGTGTCCATCACTTGACACTATAAAATTCTGTAGCCCCTCAAACCCACTGAGCTCTCCTGCACAGAAGCGAGCAGCACAGCAGCCATCCAAGCAGGGATGCTTCTCAAGGCTGAGACCCTTACCTGGCATCTGATATCTGCAATGACATTTGACATGAAGTCTAAAAGTACATTGTATGCTAGCAATGATTTTAACATCTCTGTCAAGCTATAGCTTAATTATTAGAAGCACAGTCAGTAGTTGAGTGTTTGACCACTGCCAAGTCACCACTTAGTTACCTTTCAATTATTGCTTAATCACCACTTGATTACCATTTAATTATCAATTAATAATCATTTGATCACCATTTAATCATCGATAAAACCCACAACGATGGCTTCTCTTAATACACCAGTGACAGCCCCCTTGCTGTTGATGTCCCCTCTGGCCACCCACAGCCCAGCTCCTTACTCACACATCCCCTGGCATCGTTCCCTCCTGCCACCCAGTACACCCCGTACCTTCCAAGCCGCAGCCTACAGGGCACCTCGTGCCACCTCGCCATCAACCCTCTGTCCCCGCTGCAGCACAACCATATGCCCGTGACCTGCTGCCCACTCCATTCCTCCCTGCTCCGAGCCTTCTCCACACACCTGCACAGCTACAGCAACAAAACCTACCTGAAACGGAGGTCACGCCAGGTAGAAGCAGGAATCGCAAGACAGAGGCCAGAGACCACCCAGTCACCTCCTGACCTTTACCAGTCCTGGTTCTTTGAAGTTTCTCTCCCCTGTGCCAAGCGCTGGTGTTCAGCCTCCACCACAGGGACTCTCCCTCCAGCTGCTGAGATCCTCTCCGCTCTCTGCCACAGCCTTGGTCAACACCAAGGATCAGACAGGAGCAGAGATGCTACCTCTTCGCTGGTCCCTGAGCCACCCCAGCTCCTGCCTGTGCATGTCCTTTCTGCTCCATTCGCCTGTCCAGGCTAATCCCACCTGCTCCTCCAGATAAGACACCTCGCTACATCCTCTCGTCACACTGGGCAGGCACAGAACATCAGCCCCTGTTTGCAAGACAAGGAAACACCTCGCTAAGCCTCTCTATCCCCACCAACAAGCAGGACAAGCAACACTGAGAAAACAACAGTCAGTTATCCAAGGAGGAATTTCTTCATGATAAGAGTGGTGAGGCACCGGCCCAGACTGCCCAAGGAAGTTGTGGCTGCTCCATCCCTGGAAGAGTTGAAGGCTAGGCTGGACGGGGCCTCGGGCAGCCTGATCTAGTTGGGATGTCCCTGCCCATGGCAGAGGGGCTGGAATTAAATGATCTTTAAGGTCCCTTCCAACTCAAACCATTCTATGATCTACCAAGAGCAGACAACAGGGTAAATGACCAGGCCTTCAGCTTGGATGGATGGACAGCCTGGGAAAGGGCAAGAACAAGGCAGACCCAAGTGCAATGGGCAGTGCCGGCTACACACCCAAAGCCACTGCTGCCTGCCCGAGAGATCACCCATAAAACAGCATCGGGGTTATAGACCAGAGGAAAATCTTCTCAGCATTTTTAACTGACTGGTCAACAGCTGAAAGCCTAAAGCAGCCACAGAGGTGGAGAAGAGCACAGCATGCAGCAGGGCCAGGCTTGGCTGGGCTGCACAGTGCATTTTGTCATGGTGCACCTGCATCCAAAGGGAGCCCTGGATGGGAATCAGAGAAGCCAAATACTTGAGCGAGGCCCTTCCTAAGCAAAGGAATATGCTGGCTGGAAGGTACCATGGTGGTTCATCATGTCTTAAGCTTCCACAGCTTCTTCATCAGCTGCCTGCAGCTATAGGATTTGTCAGCACTACCTGGGAAAAACATCTTAAGTCACCATGGATAAAAATCAATCCCTGGCCTAACAATTCCCCAACACAAACCCATTCCCTGAGCTGCCTCTACCAGGTTTGCCTCCAATGCAGTGAGCCACAGGATTCATTTCTGCTAAAAGCTGTCCCGAGAAGATGCACCTTGTGGGTCCACCTTCCTTGAAGAGGAGACCCTAAGCTGGTAGAGGAGGAGACCAGCAGGCTGAGCCCAGCAACAAGTACTCCTGGAAGAGGCCTCAGCAGCGGTCTCTCAGCCTCTTCCCAACTGGAGAACTTACCTTGGAACAAAAGACAGCTCCAAATGGAGAGAGTGCTTCCACCCCAGTCTTAGTTAGAAACCTCAGTAAGCAGGAAAGAGCAAGAGCACTAGGGCTTAAAGTAGAGGCAGAATCTGAATCAGACTCTCTGCTTGGCTTATCAGGTATAAAACAAACCTTTAGCTCCTCCTTTAGCTACAGCAAAAGCTTTGACTCAGTGGGATTTGGAAAGCAAGCCCCAGAAGTGCAGTCCAAAGGGAAGATCACAGCTGGAAACTGCCTAGGAAATCACAGTCATTGAGTTTTCCAGTTCTGTGGAAGAACAATCATCTGCTTTTTCACCAGCTGGCCACTGCCTGGGTGTGATCCAACTCATCCACTCAGTGTTATCCAACTGATTTCCCTCAGGTCACAGCTATACAGTAAGGTGGCCTGCGTCCACCTCCAGCCTAGTGGCGATCACCATCAGTCTGTCAGCTTTGCCCAGATTTACTTTCAATGTTAAATAACCATAAAGGTGAAAGATGACTTCTGGCTTCACTGGGATAGACTTGTTTTCCAAGTCTGTAATAACGAACACGGTATCTGAGGAAAACGCAGAACCACAGGGAGATTTACACTAAATGGAAGGGATGCCATCCGGAGGGACCTGGACAGGCTGGAGGAGCAGGTCCATGGGAATCTCATGAGGTTCAACAAGGCCAAGTGCAAGGTCCTGTGCCTGGGTCAGGGCAATTCCAAGCACAAATACAGGCTGGGCAGAGAATGGACTGAGAGTAGCCCTGGAGAGAAGGACTTGGGGTGCTGGAGGATGAGAAGCTCAACATGAGCTGGCAACACGCGCTCAAAGCCCAGAAACCAACTGTGTCCGGGGCTGCATCCACAGCAGTGGGACCAGCAGGGCAAGGGAGGGGATTCTGCCCCTCTGCTCCGCTCTAGAGTCCTCAGCACAAGAAGGACATGGAGATGTTGGAGAGAGTCCAGAGGAGGCCACAGAGATGATCTAAGGGCTGGAGCACCTCTGCTAGGAAGAAAGGCTGAGTTGAGGTTGTTCAGCCTGGAGAAGAGAAGGCTGCATGGAGACATTACAATGAACTTCCAATTTGTAACATGCAGAGAAGATCGTGTCACTGCATGTGTACTCCCCACAATGGCCTTTCAATGTAGAAAGGGGACTTACAAAAAACACAAAGAGAGACTTTTTACCATAGCCAGTAGCGACAGGACAAGGGCAACAGTTCTAAGCTGAAAGAGGGGAGATTTAGGTTATATATGAGGAGAATTTTTTCCCTGTGAGGGTGATGAGGCACTGGAACAGATTGTCCACTGGGTCCTGCTACCTTGAAGAAGTCTTTATTGCCAGTGGTAAAAACAGATGCAAACTCCACCACACTTTAAATGCTTAATGGGGAAGAAAAATGCAATTCCTCGCTCTTTCCTTCACAGTCCAGAGTGCCAATACTTCTGTTCCTACTTTGAGCATTAACCTGCCTATAGAAGGAATCCAGAAGAGAGGCTCCAGGGGGACAAGCTCTGCCCAGGAGATGCACCACAGGGCTCCTGTGCCACTCCTGGTAGGCGTCCACATTCCCAGGAGCAGAGCTACCTCCAACTGCTTCCTCAGGCCAGACAAATATCACTCCCCTACTACACGTGCAACAGAAGGCAGCACGTATCACTATTTCATCACAGACTCCAGGACAAACACTCCCAAAACCATCACATCCCAAGAGATAGCCTTTAGTTTGATCTTTAAATTGATTTTTTAACCTTAGCTTGATTTTTCTGACATTGTGCCTGAACCCAATAAAATAAATCTTTCAGGACAAGCAGTTTGAGTTACTTGCCTTCTTCTATCAAGCCCAGCCTCGTCACCGCCTTTAAATCCTGTATTTCACTAGCAATGTCATGGGATAAATACACAAATACGAGAATTTTCTCACTTAATTTTTCCAGCTACAATCATTTATTGACAGACTCAAGAGTGGAAAAGTGTGCTAGAACACACTTCTGATGATGCTTAAGATTTGTGGCTTGTATTTTTTTATCATCTCCACAAATTCTTCTTGCTTTAACATTAAAAACAGCAGAAAACAGATCAATTATTATTGTGCACAACTTCAACCAGCGTGGAGATCTCAATATATTGCTACGAGTAACACAGATACCAAGAGAAAGTTTATTACCTGTAACACAAGAGACGACTGAGTAATTCCCATCTCACACTGTGAACGAAGGTGTTGTTATCCAGGCAAGCATTGTGCAAACTTAAAATCAATATCCTGACAAGAACGAGACTGTGCTGGAGGATCTAACACAAGAAAAAGATTACCAACCTCTGCTTGTTTGCACCACACGCTGATGTTCTTACGCTGAGCTTTCGTGAAATGGTCCCAAGCCTTTTGTTTGGAGGCAGAATGGTACACGGCCACTATCTGCTCGACTGTAGTAGCAAATCAGCAGTCAAATCAGGCCAGAATATCATCCAGAGAGGGCGAACAAGAGGAGTAAAGGAGTAAAAAAGTGGAATCAGGCAGGTAGTTTGGCTAACCTTTTCTTATAACACTGTACTGTGCTGAGGCTACGCTCAGGAAAGGGACTCTGAGCCTGGAAAGGAAAGCATGGACTTCACCAGGCCAGTGTCAAACACTCACAGAGTAATGATCGACCGTGGAAATGGCATCCGCTCTCAACCGCAAAAAAGGCAGGCACACCTTGCACCAAAAATACTCCAATACGCTGCACAACGCTGCCTGTGAGCACAACAAGCACCCCTAGGCAGCACTCACTCTCTAGAACAGGACGATGAAGTACAAGGGTGAAAGCAGGCCCCTCGGCTGCTCTTCTGCCCCGTGGGCACAAAGAACAGAGCCCCAGCCCGAGCATGGCCGCACCACAAGAGAAGGGTTTGGCCACTAGCCATCAGCTTTTTCGTTTCTGAGATTTATTCCTTCTATCTCTCTAGAAAACTTGTAGAGGATATGGAATCACAAAGTGCCTCTCCTGGGATAAGAACTCATCCAACAGCAGAAAGCACATCTACCTGATGTGGGGTTTTGTTCACACTTGCACTGTTGCAGTAGCCATAAATCTTACAAAATCGAATCAGCTCTCTGCTTGGATTAACCTAAGAGCAGCTGAGAGATCAGCAGGTGCCTTATAGAGCGGAGCCGCATGCTGTTGTCTACAGCTACTTATTCGGCAGTGCTCACTTTTTCCTCCTGGACCAGGTACCGACAGTTTTTACCATTAATAGAATTTAGGCATTACAAGAAAAATTTTTAAAAAATCAAGTGTCAAACAAGTAACAGCTAAAATTATTGGTTATAAATCCAAAAGCAGCACATTCACAGTCTATCCAGAGGCTCAAGGAGACCAAGTACCACTGTGGAGAAGGTAGTCTTAAAACATTCAGACTAACTAAACAAAGGGCATGTAAGAGGCTGAGGGGCTGTTACCTCAGATAAAACAGCCCACATATCTTCCTTGATTTCATGGTTTAGTAAAGCACTGGGATTTGAAAGAGCCAGCTTCAAAATGCTGTTCTGCAACAAGTTTTCAGTTGAGACTGAGGACAGGGTGTTGGGAACCCTCTGCTTCATCCTACCTTTGGCAGACTTCGCTGAGGCACCAGATTACCAGGGACTTACCTTGTCCATGCACACAAGTGAAGTTGAAAAGATGACAGAACTACTAATAGACTATAATTGAAAGAGGAAAACAATTAAGAATTCATTATTTCCTTCCTCCCCAGATGTGGACTCTTACTCCAATAAAAAGTACGACAAGGAACTCTTGCCACGTTAATGATCTACGCTTGTAAGTTAATGGTAGCTGTACAGAAGCGATTGCTGCTTCTTTTCCTGGAGCCTTTTCAGCGCAGCCTCTCCAGATGCTAGAAATTAAGCAGCTTCCCTACAACAACAGACAACGAACATTCCATGTGGAAACACTACTCACACTGAACCAGAATCCCTGAGAGAGCGAGTTTGAATTTCTCTTTAGCTTCTTCCATCTCTTTCTCATGAGCCACTTTCTCATTCACCAGTCGGCGAATGTGGCTGTTGGCCGACTGGATCATGGAGTAGAAGTTGTTGGCAGTCCTCCTGTTCACTTCTCCACGTTCTATCCATGTCAGCAGGGTCTGTATGGCTTCCGAGAACTTGGTGTCATCTGCAGCAAGGAAGGACACCTTTACACAACAGAAGCACAGGGTCTCCTGCACAGCATTCAGGTCCTTTCCCTGGCACTGCTGATCTGCTCTCTTCCAAAGGTCAACTCACTTTGGGCAGCTAATCCCAATTCCTGAAAGCACGGGGTTGTCTGGATACAGGTCTACACAAACGAAGGAAAGTCTAACATCAAGCTGACGGAGGAAACATCTGCTGAGGTGCAACAAGAGGAGGACCAACTGCTAGAAATCTACTGGAAAACTTAGAAGGACAGAACGGTTTGGGTTGGAAAGGATCTTAAAGAACATCCATTCATTTCCAATCCCCTGCCATGGGCAGGGACACCTCCCACTGCATCAGGGGCTCCAAGCCCCATCCAGCCTGGCCTTGAACACCTCCAGGGATGGGGCAGCCACCCCTGCTCTGGGCAACCTGGGCCAGGGCCTCCTCACTCTCACTTTAAAAAAACTTCTTCCTTGTATCCAGCCTGAATCTCCCCTGATTTAAAATGGTTTAAAACCATTCCTCCTTATCCTGTCACTACAGGCCCTGATAAATGATCTGTCCTCATCTTTCCTGCAGCCCCTTTCAATGCTGGACACCGCCCTAAGGCCTCCACACAGCCTTCACTTCTCCAGGCTCAACAACCTCAACTTTCTCGGCCTGTCTTACTAGCAGAGGGTTCCAGCTCTTGGACCATATTTGTGGCCTCCTGTGGTCCTGCTCCCATAGGTCCACATCCTCCTTGTGCTGAGAATGTGAGCTGGACACAGGGCTCCAGGTTGGGTCTCACCAGAGCCGAGCAGAATCCCCTCCCTCACCCTGCTGGCCATGCTGTGGGTGACGCACCCAGGATACGCTTGGTTTTTGGTCTGCAAGCACACACTGCTGGCTCAGACCAGCTTTTCATCCTCCATCACCCCAAGTCTTTCTTAGCAGGGCTGTTCTCAGTCCCTTCACCTCCCAGCCTTTGCTAGTACCGGGAGCTGCCCAGCTTCGTGTGCCTATTTAGATGTACTCTTCCACAAAAGAGAATATCTTCCAGCTCCAAAATTATCAGGCCATACCTGGGGAGTCTCAGGCTTCACAGAAGGTCTTAGGACTTACACCAGTCCTTTTAATGTGAACCAGAATGGTTTGGAAGAAACTGTTGTATTCAAGTATGGGTTTGTGTTTACAAAAAAACCAAACAATTATGAAAGAGAAGGCCAGGAGAGTTGCTGCAGGCATGCCAAGGGCTTGGCCTGAGCAGGTTCTGCAAGGTCTGGATGGCTCCACCACTCCAGTTCAGCAAGAGGTACCACTGGAGACTACAAATGTGTGTTCCAGCACCTGCAGAGTAGGGTGGCTGTGGCCACAGAACTGTTACCTTTCAGTTTCTCAGCAACAATGCTGCACTCGTGGTCAGAGTAATGGACAACGGGAGGTGGGGAGGGCGGGCGGAAGCGCTCCTCTTCCAGCCTCCTGCGATGGCGTTCCTCCCTCGCCAGCATCCGCTGCTTACATTCCCACTCATAGAGATCATCCCGAGCCTGAGCAAAATCCACATGTAGGCGCCCAGTATCCTTCTTGTCCGTGCTGGAACCCAGCCTGATGCGATAGCCTGGCAGGGACAACAGTGGGCAGACAGGACAGGTGAACTCCCTTCAGTTCCAACCACCCACCACCGCCCGCCTCGCGCTCCAATAGAGCCAGAAAGCCCCTGAACAGAAGAGTTTACTGAAAGGCGCAGTGTACAGACAGTGATTCTGGAGAAGGAAACATTGTAGTGGTAGGACTAGAGGCAATGGCTATAAACTGGAGGGAGGCAGATTTAAACTAGATATAAGGAGGAATTTCTTGACTATGAGGGTGGTGAGGCACTGGGACAGGTTGTGCAGAGCAGTGGTAGCTGCCCCATCCCTGGGGGTGTTCAAGGCCAGGCTGGAGGAGACCTTGGGCAGCAGAATCTAGTGAGATGTGTCCCCTCCCACTACAGGGGGTCTGGAACTGGACGGGCTTTAAGGTCCCTTCCAACCCAAACTATTCTATAATTCCATGATTGTTTGGAGATTTGCTGCTCTCTGCCTGTGTTTTTCACACGCCAGGCAGGATCTTTCATGGGCCGTTCCTCCTGTAAACACTAGCAGGTAGTGGGTGTCTAACAGTAACTGCAATTGTACAAAGGCTGTGGGACTAAGCCCCGTTGTTCACACAGGGAATAGAGAACTGACTTGGATTCACACTTCTACAGACTTCAGAAGTTCATAGAATCATGGAATAGTTTGTGTGACAAGGGATGTTAGAAGCCCATCCAGTTCCACCCCCTGCCACAGGCAGGGACATCCCCCATTGGATCAGGGGCTCCAAGCCCCATCCAACCTGGCCTTGAACACCTCCAGGGATGGGGCAGCCACCACTGCTCTGGGCAACCTGGGCCAGGGCCTCCCCATCCTCACAGCAAAACATTTCTCCCTAAGAGTCCATCTCAGTCTCCCCGCTTGCAGCTGAAAACCATTCCCCTCGGCCTGTCCCTGCACCCCCTGATCAGGAGCCCCTCCTCAGCTTTCCTGGAGCCCTTTTCAGCACTGGAAGCTGCTCTAAGGTCTCCCCACAGCCTTTTCTTCTCCAGGCTGAACCCCAACTCTCTCAGCCTGTCCTTGTACAGCCCTCGGATCATCTCTGTGGCCTCCTCTGGACTCATTCCAATAGACCACATCCAACAATCTGCCAGCCATAGAGTCCATGACCACCAACCAGGCTGTGAAACCAACAGTTGTGAAACAGGTGGCTGCAGAACAGGGCCTCCCTAGGCAAAATCAGCCCAGGTGCTCCCACTCCGATGACTAAGAGGGAAAATAATACTGATAAATTCAAGCTCACCATTCAATCCAGAGGCAACTGAGAGCAACTGCAAGTTTTTATAGGACCTTTAAGCATTATCTACAGCATCTGCTGGACATTTATCCAGGTAAGATAGTGATGGACTTGACTTCATCCAAATATTTTCCATATGTTTGTAACACCCAATGTAACAAAGAATTGCCGTCTCCCCTGTCAGGAGCTGCTTTCATGTACTTAAGCAGAAACGCAATAGCAGCAGAAAAAGAGGCAGACACAACATGAGACAAATCCTCCCATGGCAACAAAGCCTCTCATTATGGTTATAAAGAACTCATTACATCCCTGTCCCAGAACTTCAAGCTGTCCTCCAAGACAGAAATACACCTACCAGAAAGATAAAGCGCCTTGTCCACCATGAACTCCTCAGCGAAGCGGATATGACAGAAATTCTTCTTACTCTTTCGAATAGCTATGACTTCCCCGCACTGTTCAAACACTTCCATGATGATCTGCTCGGTTGCGTTTTCCGGCAGCCCTCCAACAAACACTGTCTTGCACCCTGGGGGCCTCTCTCTTGTTGCTGGAGGGGGAAGATCTGAAGAGAGCAAGAGAGAGAACACAGACCAGGTTAGTTATTGGTTTGCCAGCACATTCCTTTCACCTGTTTGCTTCTCCTGAGAGACGACCCATTCCTTCCTGGTTTCCTCCGAATGTACACCTAGCTATGTTGCATTCAACTTTATCAAGCAGCAGATCTAAAGCAGAGTAAGAGAACAAGCAACACGGAACCATAGAATCACTGAGCTCAGAAAAGACCTCCAAGCTCATCCAGCCCCAACCATCAGCCCAACCCCACCGTGCCTGCTAATCTGTATCCCAAGGAGCCACAGCCACACGCTTTTTTAACCCTCCAGCAGATGGAGACTCTGCCAGGGCTTCACTCACTACTCTCTCAGGAAAGAAATTTTTCCTAATATCCAATCCAAACCTCCCCTGGTGCAACATGAGGCCATTTCATCTTGTCCCATCACTAGTTACTTGGGAGAAGAGACCAGCATCCATCTCACCACAACCTCCTTTCAGGAGCTGCAGAGAGTGATGAGCTCTCCTCTCAGCCTACTCCATGTCCCTGCCCATGGCAGGGGGGTTGGAACAAGATGGTCTTTAAGGTCCTTCCAACCTAGACTATTCTATGATTCTCCAGGCTAAACAATCCCAGCTTCCCTTTCCTCGTAACACTTGTTCTCCAGCCCTTCCCCCAGCTCCACTCCCACCCTCTTGACATGCTCCAGCAGCTCAATACCAGCCTGTTTCCAAACAAAAGCTCTCCAGAGCCTGAAGCCATCCAAGCAGTCTCCCTAGCACAAGCAAAGGCTCACTGAGCTCCTGTTACGGGACATCAGCAGCACCAGGACCTCAAAACTTTATTCTTGGAGATGCTACACAAACACAGCCTAAGGAACTTTTTGTTTTTCCCCTAATATCCAAGAGCTCCTCCCCAACTTTCCTGGAGTCCCTTTCAGGACTGGAAGCTGCTCTAGGGTCTCCCCACAGCCTTCTCTTCTCCAGGTTGAACATCTCCAATGCTCTCAGCCTGTCCTCATACAGCAGGTTCTCCAGCCCTTGGATCATCTCAGTGGCCTCCTCTGGACTCACTCCGACAGCTCCACATCCTTCCTGTGCTGAGGGCCCTAGAACTGGATGCAGGGCTCTGGTCTCACCAGAGCAGAGCAGCAGAATCCCCTCCCTGATGCATGCAGGAATCACGCCATGAAGATTAGAGTTCATATATCCAGGGACTGGAATACTTTCTTCTCCAGGCCTTAACACTCTGACCATCAAGGCTCTTGACTGAAATGGCAAACAGCAACAAGAGGAGGCTTTTCCTATCACTCTGTCACCTGCTTGCCAGCATCTACCCCCAGAGACACCCCAGAGCAACGCAACGGCTCTCCTCTGACAAAGACACGTTTATACACACACACACACACACGCTCTTACACATTCCCACATGGACAGAAACAGGAGAAGACACTTACGGGGGTTTGGTGGGAAGAGAGTGCAGCTTTTACAGTGAATGATCTCCTTCACAGCAGGCATGTCCGGAGGGATAGGAGGTGGGACTATTCCCAAGCCTGGCATCATGGGGTTGAGCGGAGGGATTCCAGTCATCATCCCAAGAGCAGGATCAAAATCTAAATGAGGGAGAGACTAAGGGAGTCAGGGGCTGGTTTGGACTCATACAGCAATGGTGTATTCCATCAGCAAAAGGAGTGCTGTATCCATGAGTGCCAATGAAAATTAGCTGAGTTTGAGCACTAGAGAGAACATTGGAATACAGCTCACCAGCACTTTAGATCTGTGTCCTCAGAACAACATTTTTAAAACTGTTTCATTGTTAAAGAACCACAGAATGGTTTGGGTTGGAAGAGAGCTCAAAACCCACCCAGTTTTCACCACCTGCCAAGGGCAGGGACTCCTCCCACTGCATTAGGGGGCTCAAAGCCCCATCTAGCCTGGCTTTCAACACCCCCATTTCTTCCTAAGATCTTTTCTCAATCTCCCCTCTTTCAGCTGAAAACCATTCCCAAATAGATTGTCCTCTCTGTTCAAATAAACCACTTCCTTTTCCAATCTGTAGATACCATCAAGTGTCAAAAGCTTCCCCAGCAAGCATTACATTGTCCATATAAAGTGCCACACGCAAGCTGTGTAAAACCTAACCCAGTGCGGTTTCATTACATAGTTTTGCAGCTTCTGACAGAGGGTTTGACCCTGCAAACTACACACAGGTACCAACTTCAGCAGCTAAGAACACCCCAGAATGACTGGGAGAAAACCAACCAGAAGTGTTTAAGGGAACACTTTACTGCAAACCTTACCCTGCTTAACTCCTTCCTAGGCTTTAGTTAGTGCTCTGACTCCTACCCAGTAGTATTTTACTATGATTTTGCTCTTAGATTTACCTCCAGTGCCAAATAAAACTAAACAGAGCTGTCAAAGGAGGCGTTTTTTAATCTGTTCAGAAGCTGCAAAGCAATGACTGTGGCAACCAAAATGGAATCAGCACACCGAGATGCTTTACAGAGAGGCTCCCGAGTTTGAGAAAGCTACAGCAAAGCTGCAAGGACACCCGGCAGCAGCAGGGCCAGCTGGCGTGGTGGGGCGAGAGCTCAGGGAGAGCATCTTCTCTACCCTGCACATGGCATCTTCTCTACCCTGCCACCACTGCTCTCTGTGGCAGCTCCAAAAACCTGGCCAATCCCAAAATATCAAGGAATGCGCAAGCCCAAGCACTACGGAGCCTTTGAATCCGGCTGCCTTGTTTAAGATGTAGATGAAAAATGTTAATCTTGCAAGGCACCAACAGAAGTTACTAATAGTCAGAACTGAGTGGTGCAGCAGCAACGTTTCCTTTTGATCCTAAGCTGGCATCATTTCAGATGCTGCCAATATCCCTAAGGCAGGCAAACAATTTTGTATTCCTCTCTTCCCAACCACTACTTACAGCAACTGGGATACGAGCCAGCAATTAGTACCCAGATTGGATGTTTGAGCTGATTTTTATTTTTCTTTGTATTTTATATTTTACCCAGGGCTACATCTCCACACAGTTTACGTATGGTGTTCAGCTCGCCTAATTCGGATTTCCTTGCACTCACTGCAAGCATTGCTGTTCATTTTACATCCCACACAAAGTCACAACAAAAACACTGATCTGAGGCAAATATCCTGCCATGAAACAGGCATTTCAGAGGAAGGAATGGTTTGGGTTGGAAGGGACCCTGAAGCCCATCCAGTTCTAACCCCTTTGCCACAGGCAGGGACACCTTCCACAGCATCAGGTTGCTCAAAGCCCCAGCCAACCTGGCCTTGCACACCTCCTGCACCCTTACAGCCAGATCAGAACAAGATATTTTGCTCCTTCTAAACAATTCTGCATTGTTTGTGCTGGGTGCAGACCTCTGGATCCCAAAAAGGACAAACCAAACATCACTCTGAAGTTGTCTCCAGCACTGGAAGACTGGCTCCAAACTTGTGTGCTCTCCTAGGACCGGCTTCTGTTGGTTTTCACTTGACACAGGCATGTGAGCACAAGAAAGACATAAAAATACCACCCCTATAGCAGAGACAAGCATGAAACAGGCCTAGGGGACAGGACAGGACAGGCTGCAGGCAAAACTTACGTCAAGTTAAGTGATGCTGTTAGTTAAATATAGCATCAGACACCCAGCAAACTGCCTGCTCTCTGCCACAAGAGCAGAAATAGGATTGTAGAGCGCTGCCAGCACAGACACACCCTCCCTGGGTGAGCAGGCAACTCTTCAGGCAAGAGACAGCATCCCCTTCTCAAGCGCTTAATGCAGTAAAGCGCTGAAGCAGCGATTTCATTTCAGGTCCTGGATGCGCAGGCACCCTGCAGTGCTGAGGAACCAGGCATGGCACAGCCCTGTTCCTACAGGAGCTCTGCATAGGATGGCTCACCCGTGCACACATACTCCGGTTTACAAGGTGGGAATTCCTGGAGCAGAATCCTCCACTACTTTCTGACACATCTATTTTACTCTCCTATTGCTTTCCTCTTCATTTCCCTCCCACCCTTCCTTTTCAGCAGCTCCAGTTCAGCTTAGAATAATGTGTTACTTGATATCGCTGGGTTGCCGAGCTCTGTGTGGGATCATCCTCTTCCTGGTCCACTGCTGAGTATCTACAGGTACCCTACAATATCTAGAGGTACCCCACAACAACTATCGTTTGCATCAAAAAATACATACACATCTGTTTTAAACTACTCGCCTCTCAATAAATTCCTTGCAGGCATTACTGCATTCAAACACAGCTCACTAATGTGTTCTGTACACAGCAGGCATTCGTCCAACTCGAGGGAAATAGGTTCTTCACGTTTGAAAAGCAAAAGCGGGCACAGGCTGGACACGTACCAGGCAGGAGGGGCTGTCCCGTCATCCCCATGGGAGCCATCCCCAGGTTGTTCATGGCAGTGGCCCAGGCAGTTGGGTCGGACATTGGCAAGCCCATCGGAATAGAGTCGAGGCTTAGATTTCTGCCACCATCTGCCGGAGGGAAAAAAAAAAAAGTGATTCATAGCGTAGCACCTACCCTAACTCTGCTGCAGGGCATATGTTACCCAGCAAGGCTCTGTAGGAGCAGCATCCAAAAACAGACCTCAACCTAACATACAGGGAAGAGCCAAATAAAACCAGTTCTGTTCCCCTTAGGCAGATGACGTTCTAACAAACCAAGATCTATGAAAATACTGCCTTTCAAGAGCATCTAAATTATGTTTTATCCACTACCATCAACAGCTCTAAGGGGCCTTAAAAGAACACTGATTAAAGGTAAGGGGTTGCGCTTTGATTCCTCCCAAGGTATTTATGGACAAAGGACAAACATTCAGCAGGGATGAACTGTCACAACCACAGTGCACTTAGCAGAGAGGGCCAGACTATTCCAGCAGTGAGCACCTCCCACTGCCACTGGAAGACATCTCTCAACTCTCTTCCGTGCCAAAAGGGGCAATAAAGCAAAGAACAACACTGTGCTGCTGCCAGCAGCAGTACCAGCATTAGTTACCCAAGCTCTGGCAGAGTTACCTGGCAATCCGGGTGGAACCATTAACATTATACAAACAGGCAGCTTAATTAAGCATTCAAATCTTATAGAATCATAGAATGTTTTGGGTTGGAAGGGACCTTAAAGCTCATCCAGTTTCACCCCCTGCTTTGGGTAGGGACACCTCCCACTGGATCAGGGGGAGCAAAGCCCCATCCAACCTGGTCTTGTACACCTCCACCTTCCAACCCAAAACATTCTATGATTATGGTTTTCATTAAGGTCTTGATTTTAATATTCCTTCTGCATGAACACCCTTGCCTGGCAGTTGCTGTTTTTTCAGCCTACGCTTACATGGGTGCCTTCTCTAATTCTCAGCTCACCTGGAGGGATGTTTGTTCTCTTCCTCTTCTTGCCTGGATCGCTTCCATTCTCAGCTGGGCTCTCCGACACCTGTGGGCCAGCAGTGCTGCTGAACTGCAGAGATTTGTTGCTGCTGGCAGGATCAAAGGACAGAGGGTTTAAGCCTGAAAGAGAAAAATCACAGTCATAGACTTCCTTTAACTTGGTTTGTGACGCTTCGGGATCACAGTAATTAGGGAAATGCCCAGTCACAGGTCCAAGCAGCCCTTCAGGCCCCTAGAGGAACCATGCCTCCTCTTCACTGTCCCCAGCTACACCTGACCTTAATGTTACACTGACACCATCCTAAAATATCCCTCACAAACATTAATCCCAACACCTACACAAACCAAACTGTTTGTTACTGTAAGGAAGGGGTGTATCTCCCCTCTGCTGAACAGTATTCATGGACAGTTATGCCACCCCAAAGCACCAACAGGCTCTCGACACACTGCAACATCACAATTCCTGTTTTAGAGGATTCCACTTCCAAGAACTCATTAATAAGCACGGTTGCTGCATAGGTCTGTAAATAAAAAAGAGAGTGGACACAGAGAGCCTGAAGGAGTTCTTCTCTGAGCTACTGAAAGGTGAGAATGCAAGGAGCCGCCAAAACCACAAGTACTACTCGGCTGGCAACTACAATAGTCACGCCTGACTACGTGAGATGCCTACAATCCTGATTCTTAAATACCTCAAAACCAAAATATCACCGAGGTCATGAGGACGCGGGAAAACAAACCTCAAACACAGCAGGTTAAAAATAGAGAGGCTGTGCACAGCAAAGAAACAGGGAGAAAAGGAGCAACTCTAAGGGTTCTCTCTGTTATCATCCACCTACAGGAAAGGCAATGTTAAACTTCAAAGCGTGCTTTCCCACGCTGGGGCACAGGGAAGGATGTGGACACACCGCGATCCAGCCAATTGGCCAATTTGGCAGCTAGAACAAAGCAGTTGGATGCCCAATTCCCTTCTCCACCATCCCCAGGAAAGGGAAATAAGAGGAAAAGATTTGCAGGTTGGAAACCAAAATTAAAACTACACCTTTAATTAAATAATAATAATAACAACAACAACAATAATAATAAAATAAATACAAATATATGAAATTGTGTCTCGTCCTACAATGACTGCGTCACCAGCGATGCTGCAGGGCAGGCACCGGGAAGGATCTGGGCTAGGAGGGAGCTGGGCTCTGAAACTGGATTCAGGAAAGCATGGATCTGGGATCAGCGCAAACAGACAAGGTCCTCACTGGACCTTGGCCATCGAAGAAGAGAGCGAGACCCCCGTGATCCCTCAGTTTTATGTCCAGTATAATTTACATGGGGTGGAATCCTCTGTGGTCAGGTTGGGGTCACCTCTCCTGTCACCCCTCCCTGCAGGTGCCGCCCTTCTCCACCCCTTTTCCTCATAGCTCCCCCAGCCCCAGGGTGGCCTTGGTTTCTGTAGGAATAAGTGTAAGTAAAGGCCTCTCTGCACCCCCATGCCCCAAGTTACCCCTTCTAGACAGAAACAGAGCCTGAAATACACACAGTTCCCTTTCAGAGAGTGAAGTTACTCAGACAAGACTGAGTTGGAGTGAGAAACTGATGCTGGTTCAGCTCAACCCAGAACAACACTCATGCCTGAAGTGGGTCAAGGCCCTGCTCTGGCTGGAGACACCATCCAGACCCTCAGCACCAACCACTGCCTGAATGACAACACACACCAGTCTGGTGATACCTCCCAGCCTGCTGGAAAGCAAAGTCAGCTGCCTAACACCACTTGTTTCCACCAGCAGTGTGAGCTGGGATGCGCAAAGGGGCTTTGCGGTACAGGAGGAGCACGGAGACGCTGCCTCTGCACTCTGACAGCTGCTGGGAGAGAGGGAGGCAGCCGGCTCCAGCAGAGGTGAGCTAACAAGGAGTCAAAAACCCCATCCTTAGCTACAGACAAACACTTGGGTCTGCAGAAAGCAAAGGAAGTTCTCCCAGCAGAACAGCCAGTGCCCCTGCCGGTTAGGACATCAGTCAAGACATAAGAAAGTGTCCAAACGGAGGGAATGGCCTATGCCAGATCAGAACAGAGGCAGCACTGCTCTGAGCTGACACGGCCTCTACACCCATGGAGGCCTCCTGTGATCTGACTCAGCTCACACCCCAGGCAGAAATCAATGAAGCTCTTGGGAAGTGCATAATATTCCGCTGGGATTAGTACATCCAAGTGGCTCACAGAAGGTTCCAACCTAAAATATATAGGAAGGAATGGAAATAGACTTAGAAATGCTCTTATGTCTCCAGCATCAGGTCCCAGGACCTTGCCCGCTCACTGCCTCCCATCACGAATGAAGCACTGCAGAGCTGCAAACCAGCAGGCAACTGGTTATGGACCAACTGGGAACCAGCAATGCCTCTCCTGCTTATTAGGGAGTGCAGGGATAAGACAAGGAGAAGAGTTTTCAGCTGCAAGAGGGGAGATTGAGATAAGATCTTAGGGAGAAATGTTTTGGTGTGAGGGTGAGGAGGCCTTGGCCCAGGTTGCCCAGAGCAGTGGTGGCTGCCCCATCCCTGGAGGGGTTCAAGGCCAGGTTGGATGGGGCTTGGAGCCCCTGATCCAGTAGGAGGTGTCCCTGCCCATGGCTGGGGTGGGACTGGATGGGCTCTGAGGTCCCTTCCAACCCAAGACATTCTGTGATTAATGAGAAGAGATCTATAAAAGGAGGAGAGGAGACCGTGGTGATGAAGAACTGAACAGTAATTACTAAGAACTTGTTTTTCTTCTTATCTCATTTCTACACAAAACCATCTGAACCTTGGGTGCCAGCATGAAACACTGCTGAAGAGCAATTAAAGGAAAGAAAGGTGCGCTCCCAGAATTCACCAAGCCCTGTGAAAAACCCAAGAGGGCAGCTCCGTAATTAGAAGCGCTCCTGAGGAATTCCCCTCCTAGTTATCTGCTGCACCAGAAGGTCAACACTTTCATGCCAACTTGTTTAAACAGCTGGCGAGGAGCAAAGGGGAAGGGGAAGCTGGTGGAATTGCAAGGAAAACACCCTGGAACAGGCACAGGAATGTGGGTGCTGACTCAGCGATCAGACAGACATTCTCCTTCCCAGGTTTGGGCGATTAGCAGCAGCAGGCTAAGCCTGCAGCAGTCTCCTACAGACATTAGATGTCATTAACAAGAGAGGGAGCAAGGAAATCTCATCCTCTCCCTCCTCAGCTGCTCCTCACTGGAGGTTTCACTGCTTTTGGACAAACCTGCCCTGCAACACAGGGAAAGTTTGCAGTGCTGGTACCAACCACCAGCAGCACAAACACAACCAGAAGCTGCCCCACGTGCCCAAGAAGCAGCACCAGAGCTTGGAAAACACCCACCACAGTGAATAATGTGCAATTTGAAACAGGACTAGTTGCCTCAAGGATTAAGTTCATCACGCGCAGGATGAGGTGGATGTGAGCTGGACAAGGAATATGGAGACACAATCACCTCATGCTGCTTGCCAACATCCTAGGCTGAGCAGCAGGCCAGGAGCCCTGGATGCCCACCCATAAAGGTGACTTTTCCAAAGGGAGAATTGCAGCAGAAAAGGCTGCAGTGAAGTAAGAGCCAATTCTTCATTTGGACTCTGGTATGTCAAACCAGACTCCCGAGTTTTTAGTCTGATGCTGCTTCACTCAAAGCTAGCCTGCCTTGCCAGTGAGAAAAGGCCTATTGCAGAGTTCAGCCTCTGAGGTGATGTGATAAAAGCTCATCTGCACACACAAAGGAGCAGAGATGGACAGTGATGGGTGTGGGAACCTGAGTAACACCTCGTTTAACCCCTCCAAGGGAGCCACCGGTCCCTTAGAGCCTACATCCACCAGCCCAGAGGAGCATCATCGCAGGTGTGAAGCACAGGAAGGGCACCCAGCCTCTCACAGGATTGTCCCAGCACAGTCTCAACCCCAGCAACCAGCCCAAGGCTGTTCCAGCAGAGCCACAGCCTCAGCATCCATCCCAAAGCTGTCCCAGGGGAGCACCCATCCCAAGGTGGTGCCAAGGTATGTTGCTGGCTGACGGACATCTTGGTGTCAACCAAAACACTCAAGGATCTTTCTACACGGCAGCTCTCCAGCCGCCTGCCCGGAGCACATTCTGGCGCACAGGGTCACTCCTCCCCAGGACACGGGACTCTCGGCACAGGAACTGCCCAAGGGTAGCAGTAAGGTCAGCCGTGTTTCCTGGGGGAAGCCAGGTGAAAGTCCAGCGTGAGATCAATGACCTAAGGGATGGGGATGCGTTCAGCTCAGCATGAGTGCAACAAACTGCTGTTTAATACCTTCATCAATGACACAGACAGTGAGGTCGAGTGCACCCTCAGCAAGTCTGCAGATGCCACCAAGCTGAGTGGTGCAGTTGCCACACTGGAAGGGCAGATGTCATCCATAGCGACCTGGACAAACTAGAGAAGTGGGGCTGTGCAAACCTCATGAGGTTCAACAAGGCCAAGTGCAGGGTCCTACACTTGGGTCAAGGCAATCCCTGCTTTCAATCCAGGCTGAGGGATGACGTGATGAAGAGCTGTGCTGCACAGAAGAACTTGGGGGAGACTGCTGATGAGAAGGTTGACGTGAGCCGGCAACGTGCACTCACAGCTCAAAAACCAAGCATATTCTGGGCTGCATCAGAAGCGTGGCCAGCAAGGTGAAGGGAGGTGATTCTGCCCCTCTGTTCCTCTCTTGTGAGACCTCATCTGGAGTCCTGTGTCCAGTCCTGGAATCCTCTACACAAGAAGGAGATGGAGCTGTTGGAACGCGTTCACAGGAGGCTACAAAGATGATTCAGGGCTGAAGCACCTCCCATATGAGAGTGGGGGTTGTTCAGCCTGGAGAAGAGAAGGGTCCAAGGAGACCTTATAGGGACCTTCCAGTACCTGAAGGGGGCTACAAGAAAGCTGGGGAGGGAATCTTTACAAAGGCTTGTAGTGATAGGACCAGGGGCAATGGGTGTAAATCAGAGAGGGGCAGATTTAGACTAGACATAAGGAGGAATTTCTTCACCATGAGAGTGGGGAGGCCCTGGCCCAGGTTGCCCAGGGAAGCTGTGGCTGCCCCATCCCTGGAGGTGTTCAAGGCCAGGTTGGATGGGCCTTGGGCAGCCTGATCTAGTGGGAGGTGTCCTTGCTCATCGCAGTGGGGTTGGAACTGGATGATCTTTAAGGTCCCTTCCAACCCAAACTATTCTATAATTCTATGAAACGCATCTCTAACTACCAATGCACACGTACTGGTGGTGGGAGATGTGGGCAAAACTCAGTGAAAGCAACACAAAGACAACCAGAGGCGCTCCTGGGAGAAGGGACTGTGGACTTCCTCCAGCTACCGCATGAATATCCCACTTCCATAAACTTATTATTTATGGGCTCTCCATTAAGTGTAATCAGATACACTCCCTCACAGATGCAACACATGATCCCTAGACGTGAATGCAGCAACATTTTTTGTGCTGGTACAAATTTCACGGTGTCAGATTAATGCTCAAAGGTGACCACACACGCTGTGATTATGGCATCAATACCAAGAATCCAGATCCAGGCTCACTGTCTCATCAGGCCTTGGCTTGGGCCATCCTATAGGAGAAGCCACACCGAGATAGGTGGAGAGGTCAGAGTTAAAACTCTTTTAGTTCCCACTGGGGGATCTGGTTGTGTTTTCAACTTCAAGTTGTATAACAACAGCCATGACTTACAGAGCTCTTCTAAAACAGCCACACCAGTATGACGGGACAGGAGTATGAACGAACCCAACAATTCTTGTAGTGCTCTCAGATTTCCAGTATTAGGAATTGACTTCCCTATCACCTTTTTTCAAACTGACACCTCACAGGCCAACAAAGAAGCACTTTGAAGCAGTGTGGAAGAAGCAAGGATTTGCCTGGAGCCCTGCATTCAGTTCTGGAGTCCTCAGCATGAGACAGTTTGCCTTGGAAGGGACCTTAAAGCCCGTCCAGTTCCAACCTGTGCCATGGGCAGGGACACCTCTCGCTGGATGAGGGGCTCCAAGCCCCATCCAGCCTGGCCTTGAACCCCTCCAGGGATGGGGCAGCCACCACTGCTCTGGGCAGCCTGGGCCAGGGCCTCCCCACCCTCACACCAAAACATTTCTCCCTAAGATCTCATCTCAATCTCCCCTCTGGCAGCTCAAAACTGTTCCCCCTTGTCCTCTCCCTGCCCTCCCTGATCAAGAGCCCCTCTCCAGCTTTCCTGGAGCCCCTTTCAGCACTGGAATCTGCTCTACGGTCTCCCCTCAGCCTTCTCTTCTCCAGGCTGAACCACTCCAACTGTCTCAGCCTGTCCTCATACGGGAGGTGCTCCTGCCCTCGCATCATCTCTGTGGCCTCCTCTGAACTTGCTCCAATAGAAAAGTGGGCAAGGAAAGCAGTGCACAAAGGAGGCATCTTGCCTCCTGTTCTGCTACAGTAGAGATTGCTTCAAGAACTAAATCAAGCCGGTGAGATTTCTAATGCACTTCAAAGCAAGAAACCCTTCATTATGTCAGATTTTCCACCCTACAACTGGTAAATGCCACAGACAGCAGCCACCTTCGGAACAGATTGCCTTTCTCCTACCATTCCAGTGAAGTGCTGTTCAGCTGCAACTACACCCCACCAGATGCAGAGAAAGTACACAGAAGAAAGCTGAAGCTACAGAATTTTCTTTCCTGAGCACAGAGCAGGATAAAAGTGGGCAGAATCAGCCACTACGGCTGCAAGGCACGAGCACAAGCACTTCCCTTTGTACCAACCTTAACAAACCATCTTTGGCTGTTTGGAGCTGCTCTGCTCAGGAGAGGATGGACGTGAGCACAGGAGCAAGCCTTGGGGCTTTGCTCCTAGGTCCTGCAGTGAGCCAGCCAGGAAAGGCAGAGATCAGCTCACTTCTGCACCTGCAGTGAAGTGCTACACAGCCAGAAAGGGCAAGGGGGGAGGAGAAAAAAAAGGAGTTTCAGCAAGGTCTGAGTGGCGCCAGCATTTCCTAAGAGCCACATGTACCCTTCACCTCGAAGCACAGCCAGTGGGTATCTCCAGGGACTTTCTGAAGAGTGAATTTTTAGGAGCAAGGTATCAGGAGCTGCCATAATACTGTGACTAAAACATGAAAACGAAAAAAAAAACAAAAAACAAAAAAAAAATCAACTTGGACCAGGAGATTCCTCATCACAAAAATGAATCAGGGAAAAACAGTGAAGATCATAAAATCATAGAATGGTTTAGGTTGGAAGGGACCTCAAAGCCCATCCAGTTCCAACACCTCTGCTACAGGCATGGACACCTCCCACTGGATCAGGGGCTCCAAGCCCCATCCAACCTGGCCTTGAACACCTCCAGGGATGGGGCAGCCACCACTGCTCTGGGCAACCTGGGCCAGGGCCTCCCCACCCTCACACCAAAACATTTGTTCCTGAGATCTCATCTCCATCTCCCCTCTTCCTGCTCAAAACCATTTCCCTCATCCTCTCCCTGCGCTCCCTGATCAAGAGCCCCTCCCCAGCTTTCCTGGAGCCCCTTTCAGGACTGGAAGCTGCTCTGAGGTCTCCCAGCAGCCTTCTCTTCTCCAAGCTGAACAACCCCAACTCTCAGCCTGTTGTCATACAGGAGGCGCTCCAGCCCTCAGATCACCTCCTCTGGACTCGCTCTAACAGAACGGCACCTAAGGATGAGCAGCAAATGACTGTCAGCAAGTCCTGTGACTCAGGTCGCTGTAGGTGATCCTCATCCCTACAAGAAGACAGGCGGCGGTTCCAGGCTGTCGGCAATAACATTACCAGCGTGCAGCCCTGCCTGCCCCTTTGGGCAGGTACCGACCCGGTCTCTGCTGATGCTAAATACGGCTGTAACTTCCACAGCACATGCTCAGAAAGGGCCTGGGTAGAGGGAGGAAAGATCTCAATGTTCCAGGCATAAATCAAGGGAAGCGTCTGCCCTCAGCAAGTCCCATGCCAGATCCTGGGTAGGACTTCATTTTCCAGCCACGATCTCCTACTAAACGAGCTTCGCCATTTGCCCTAACGACGAGCAGAAAGAGAGACATCAGGAACAGCCAACACCACAAACCAAAAAGCAGTGTTTACAGATCATCCCTCTTACCCAGAGCTGAGCATGCCAACACCACCTCTCCCCAAGGAGCCTACTGCGCAAGGCTCCTACGGCTGCATGGGAAAACAGCTTCCAACAGGGCTCCCGCTCCCAGGTTTCACAAAACCTCCCTCGCTGGGTGTATTCACGGTCAAACAAATGATAGCGGGAGCTCTGCCCACAAGCACAGCTTCAGAGGCACCCACAGCAGTCGGAGGATCGGCACATTGCAACAGCGAGCACTCACACTCCAACGCGCCTGCTGGCACCCACCTAGGGAACAGGAGTGGGCGTGCAACCCTCTGCCCCTAACTCGAAGGAAAAAAGACTGCTAACAGGCACCCTGACATCCACCTAGCAGCATTTTAATTGCACACTTAAAAAGCACACGTAGATTGTGCCCACTCATCAGACTTCTCTCTTAGCCAGCATCAAGTGGAACTTAAGAAATGGGCTGACACAAGCTTTGCTATAAATATGGATTTACCTTTTGCCAGCATTGGCAAATATAGGAAATATGGATTGCTCAACCTGAAGAGGGGTCCCTTTGCGGTTCTGCGTGCTTAGAAATGCAATTTAGAAACACACCAGATTCCAGTACACGATCTGCCTTCTGATTACAAACAGCTTGTTTGCAGCTCTGAAGAAACCAAAGCACACAGCATCTGCAGAGACCAACTGGGGGAAAGGGAAAGGGAAAGGGAAAGGGAAAGGGAAAGGGAAAGGGAAAGGGAAAGGGAAAGGGAAAGGGAAAGGGAAAGGGAAAGGGAAAGGGAAAGGGAAAGGGAAAGGGAAAGGGAAAGGGAAAGGGAAAGGGAAAGGGAAAGGGAAAGGGAAAGGGAAAGGGAAAGGGAAAGGGAAAGGGAAAGGGAAAGGGAAAGGGAAAGGGAAAGGGAAAGGGAAAGGGAAAGGGAAAGGGAAAGGGAAGAAAATACCAAGGCTCTGAAAACATATTTCAGCACCAAGTGTTTGCTTTCTGAGACTACTTCCAATGTTCAAATACTCCTGTTGGGATCGTGCATTCCCTCCTGGCTGAAGTGTCCCAGTTGGAGCTTTAGAACCAGCAGAACCTGGCTCGGCACCCTGATGAGACCAGCAGGCTTCTGACAGCAACTGCTGCCAACTCCCTGTAACTCTACATGCTAACAAGACACCACTAACAAGAAAGGCACATGAAATACAGACTTTACCTGCGTACTGCACCAGAAACATGGCAAGATGCTGATCGTACATCCCTATTTCAGCCAGTTCTCCCAACACTCCCAGCTAATTGTTTAAAAGAGTGTCCAGGGTTAAGCTCCCACGCTCAGGGCAGCTTCACACAAGTCTCCAATCTCTAGCACTGAGCACAGAAGGAAAGCTGGGTCCTAATGACGATAAAACTACCACTGCACTGCCCCGTAGGCAGGCGGGGACAGCCCAGCATCAGGAGCACAGGTTGGGACAGGAGCTGGCACAGGGCGGTGGCATGTGTCACCATCAGTCTCTGGTGACTGACAGCAAGAGGCAGATTCTGGGATGTGGGGGACAGAGGCAGATGAGCAGGTGGAGAAGCGATTAGCAGGCAGTACATCTGAATTCCCCAGGGATTCACATGGCAATACTTCTAAGCACTGGCGTGCAGTTAAATAAACCCTGTTTGCATGCCTGAGATTAGTGGCCTTTGCACAGAAAGATTAAGTTCTGGTAATCCTTGATGGCAAGAGGCTAAGCGCTAACTTTCCTTGATTCTGGAAGCTTGTTCTCAAAAGAAATATTAACTCCAGACAAGCTCATTATTCTAGGAGGGCAAAGTAACAAAAAGAGAGACAGAGCCCCTTTCTTTGACTCTGAAACCACAGCATTCAGAGCTGCCTGCAGCGTTCACAAGCAAATGCATCTTTTCACAAAGATATATCCACAACACCGCAAACGCAGAGCCCTGATCCAGCCCTGGATGAGCCGTGCTGCTTGCTTACTGTCACAACCCGAAACAAAGGAGACAACACTTCTTTGCCAGCGTGCACATGACAACCCAGGCACAGGCCCTTCCATGTGCACATCCAGACCCTCCACCCTCCCTATGGACGGTCTTCAGCAGCCCTAGAATCACAGAGTGTCCTGAGCTGGAAGGGACCCACAAGGACCATCGAGTCCAACCCCTGTCCCTGCACAGGACACCCCAACATTCACACCGTGGGGCTGAGGGCCTTGGCCAAATGCTGCTGGACTACTGTCAGGCTCAGTGCCGTGACTGCTTCCCTGGGAGCTGTTCCAGGGCTCCACCACCCTCTGGGGGAAGAACCTCGTGTCCAACGTAACCCTCCCCTGGCACATCTTCCTGCCATTCCCTTGGGTCTTGTCCTTGGTCACCAGAGAAAAGAGGCAGTGGAAGAAATCTGCCAGGCAAAGGGACACAGGATAACTGCACAGACCTACTGGGGAAGATAAATAGGAAAGGAAAAAAAAGAGAAAAAGAAGGAAGTCTCAAAGAAAACTCCAGCAGAGCCAGCAATCGGGATTTTCAGAAAAATCCTAGACCAAAGGGTAAGCGATGCCCACCAGACAGGAGCCTCGCAGAGAGGATGCACCAGCGCGAGGGCCTGAACCGCTTCGCCTCAGTCAGAGGAGCAGGACAGCACCACTTTGGGATGGACACATTGGCACTGGGTGAATGTCAGCAGAAAAGTTGGGGATTAGGGGAGAAATCTCACACCCTCTTTGGAAGGTGCACAGGATGCCTCTCTAGCAACACCTTGTCTTTGAAATTACTTGGAGACTGAACTTCCCCCTTCCACGAGCTCAAGTGACCTGTACCAAAAACATGACCTTAAACTAAGAAACCTGACCTTGCAGGGGCTCAGACAGAGCTTTCAACAACTTCACGCAGGGGCCTTTTTAATTAGATGTTAAGAAATCCCTCCAACAAAACACTGAGAAACAGAAAAATCAACCAGCCAGCTTCCTGAACAGAAAAGAGGTGGAAGGCTGGAGGAAGAAGGAATGTGACTTTGTTGGATACACTTCCACCCAGGTTGCCCAAGTGTTTTACCCATCGTCTCCTGGTTCTACTGCAATGTTCTGCCGACCAGAAAAATACAGCATCCAGGTATCGCAGTGAAGAACAGGGAAGATAAAAATTGTGTGGACTAACAAGTAATCTATCCAAGGACAAACAGCTTTGCGTAACAAAGATGGCATCAAAGAACAAGAGTGTTTCCACACAGCACAACCCAAATACAGGCTGGACCTTGCACACGCAACCAAAACACAAGCAAAAACATAAAATGGTTTGGGTTGGAAGGGAACTCAAAGCCCAAACAGTTCCACACGCTAGCATGGGCAGGGACACTTCCCACTAGATCAGGGTGATAAAGCCCCATCCAACCTGGCCTTGAACCCCTCCAGGGATGGGGCAGCCACCACTGCTCTGGGCAACCTGGGCCAGGGCCTCCCCACCCTCAGTGTAAAACATTTCTTCCCAAAATCCAGTCTAGACTTCTTTTAGTTTAAAGCCACCACCCCTTGCCCTATTGTTACAGGATGACTAAGCCTTTAAGAAACACATAACCAAGCTTTAGCGTAACATTTAAGGAACCACATAAAAGACGTGTGCGCACGCTGATGTCAATCACGGCCAAAGGACTTTCTGGAGCTGCGGGAGGGTTTCAGCCCCCTGGTGGGAGCATTCCAGGGCCCCACAAGTGCCAGTAAGGAGGGCACAGAGCCCCAAGAGAACTGACTTGCAGCCCAGCCGCGGCCCTGATATGGGGCTAGGGGGACTAACAACTGATGATATCTAAGTTTTAACATTTAAGGTTGAATGAAATGACAATTATTTAACTTTTCTTAGCAATTAGCTTGAGGAAAAGCTCTGCGCCTGTTAGCAGAGAAGGTCTGGATAACACAGCTCCAGCCCCTGATAAGAAGCAAAACTTGTTACCTGAAGCAACTAGAAGTGGTTGAGAATGGCCTTAAAGACAGGACAAGAGGGAATGGCCTCAAGCTCCACCAGGGGAGGTTCAGGCTGAACATTAGGAAAAAATATTTCACAGAAAGGGTCATTGGGCACTGAACAGGCTGCCCAGGAAGGGGGTTGAGACACCTTCCCTGGAGGGGTTTAAGGGACGGGTGGACGAGGTGCTGAGGGACATGGTTTAGTGATTGATGGGGATGGTTGGACTCGATGATCCGGTGGGTCTTTTCCAACCTGGTGATTCTACGATTCTAAGGTTAGAAGGAATGCCAAGAACCCAGGGAACACGTGCAAGAAACGAAGTTACTAAAGTTCACAATGAAAAAGGCACCTTTCTTTATCCCTGAGACCCCAGCCCACAACCACCAGGAAACACTGCACCAATATAAAAAAAGCCTCTCGAAACTCATTCTAATAAAAAGCAAGAAAGGATTATAAACAGATATAGACAATTTTTTAAATTATCATGAATATATAACACTTTACCGTATCGAGTCGAGACACGCTGCCACGGAAGGCACACACATTTTTGGTGGAAAGATCCCCCGTGCCACCCCAACACCAAACAAACCCACCCTGCTTTACAATCTTACAGGTTGTAAAATCGTTATTCCACAACCCCCCCCCGACTCCGGCCCCGCCGGGGGCGGCGCCGCCCCCCCCCCACCGCCCAGGGCCGCTCGGGGGCGGCGGCAGCCCCGCTCCCCGGGCCCCGCAGCCCCGGCCCCGCGCTCTGGATGCGCCCCCGCACCCGCTCGGGCCCCAACGAGGGAGGCTTCGCCCCTCAACCCTCCCCCCCATCCCGTCACGGGCCGCTCCGGGGCGGCGGGAGCCCCGCACTCACCGCCCGCCGGCAGCCGCCCCGCCCGCCCATTGGCGGCAGCGCGCGCGGGGCACGCCGGGAGCGGGGCGGACTCCGCCGCGGGGCACGCCGGGAACGGCGGGGGGAGCCGGGGGTCGGGGGGGGCGGGGAGGGGTCTCTCGTCCTTCGTCTCTTTGGCCCCTCGGCCCCGCCGACCGCGGACTGTTCGCTGCAAGGAGGGTGTGGGGGCTCTGGAGCGAGTCCAGAGGAAAGCGAGGAAGCTGGGGAAGGGGCTGGAGAACAGGCCTTAGGAGGAGCGGCTGAGAGAGCTGGGGGTGTTTAGCCTGGAGAAGAGGAGGCTGAGGGGAATCACAGAATCACCAGCCTGGAAAGGACCCACCAGATCATCGAGTCCAACCATCCCCATCAGTCACTAAACCATGGCCCTCAGCACCTCATCCACCCGTCCCCTTAAACCCCTCCAGGGAAGGGGACTCAACCCCCTCCCTGGGCAGCCTCTGCCAGTGCCCAATGACCCTTTCCGTGAAAAATATTTTTCCTAATGTCCATCCTTAACCTCCCCTGGCGGAGCTTGAGGCCATTCCCTCTCGTCCTGTCCCCTGTCACTTGGGAGAAGAGCCCAGCTCCCTCCTCTCTACAACCTCCTTTCAGGGAGTTGGAGAGAGCAATGAGGTCTCCCCTCAGCCTCCTCTTCTCCAGGCTAAACACCCCCAGCTCTCTCAGCCACTCCTCATAAGGCCTGTTCTCCAGCACTGGACTATGATTCTATGATTGCTCTTCTCTGGACTCGTTCCAGAGCCTCAACATCCTTCTTGTGGTGAGGGGCCCAGAACTGAACACAGGATTTGAGATGCAGTCTCACCAGTTATTGCTCTTGAGGTAGAACAGACCGAGGGCTCTCAGCCTTTCCTCCCAAGAGAGATGATCCTGTCCCTTCATCATCTCCATGCCCTCCGAAGGGCTCTCTCCAGTCGTTCCTTGTCTTTCCTGAGCTGGGGAGCCCAGAAGTGGACACAGGAGTCCAGATGGGGCCTCCCTGGGGCAGAGCAGAGCGAGAGGAGAGCCCCCTCATCCTTCTGGCTGCAATCTTCTCCTGCACTGCTGCAGGGGTTGTTCCTCCCCAGGTGCAGGACTCTTCTCTTCCTTTGGTTGGACACCATGAGGTTCCTCCCTGGGAAACTCTCCAGCCTGTCCAGGTCTTGGGTTTTGTGTCATCAGCAAATGTGCTTTGGATGCACTCCGTCTCCTCAGCCATGTTGTGGGTGAAGATGCTGAACAAGGCTGAGCCCAGTACTGACCCCTGGGGAACACCACTAGGCTTCCAACTGGGCTCTGTGCTGCTGATCACAACGCTCCATCCCACCTCACCATGGCTTGGGATGTACCCACCCCTGCCCAGCCTCACTCCTGCAGCCTCCCCCAAGTGCTGGGGCGATGCTCAGCCCCCACAGAGTCACCGTGAGGCTGGAGCAGGGGGACAAATGTGCTCTGGAACACGGGATGAAAGCAGATGTGGTCTCACATGCAGAACAACCACCAGTCCATGCCACTCTGGCAGGATCTGGACGTGCCTTCCAGGAACGAGGTTCCAGGTTCTCCAGCCTGCAAACTCCCCTCCAGCCCAAGGCTCAGAGCAAGGGGAGGCAGCTCAGTGCCAGCGTGTGGATGCTTCACAAAGGATCCTCTGCTGTAGGGAGGTGCTCTGCTTCCAGCTGCACTATCTCCCCCACCTCCTGGTTCCCTTGGCATAGCACAACCAGAGCTTTACACAAACAGCAGTAACAAGCAGTTATTCCATGTAAAATATTTATGATGCTGACATGATGATGTAATACAGGAGAAACTCCAGCTTGGGGTGATAGCGGCATCCTTGAGAAGTGATGATGCAGGTTGTGGCATGGGGTAAGAGACAGGGCTGGGGCTTGGCACTGCAGCCTCTGTGGCCATAAACTGCTTGGCCAGCACCAGGCGCAGTGACTCAACCCAAGATAAAGTGTAAAAACATCAAACAATTAATAAAAGAACTTGGCAGAAAGCAGCGGGCTTGAGCTCATGTAGCCCCATGCATCCCTTCCCAGTGTGACAATGAGCGTAGTCCAGAGCCCAGCAAGGAGCTCGTGTCACCCCACGCATCCCTTTCCAGCTTGATGATGAGCGCAGTCTAGAGCCCAGCAAGGAGCTCATGTCACCCCACGCATCCCGCCCCAGCATGACAATGACTGTAGAGCCCGGCAAGGAGCTCATGTCACCCCAGACATCCCTTCCCAGCTTGAAGATGAGCATAGTCCAGAGCCCAGCAAGGAGCTCATGTCACCCCACGCACCCAGGACCAAGGCACATTCTGGACACATGTTGGATACGGCCTTGAGCATTCATGTCTCCCAGCAGGGGGAATGACAGAGGTGGAAATAACTGCAATTTCATGCATAGCAACTTCATTTTCAGCTCAGGGTATGTTCTTAGCTAAGAAACCTCTTTTAAGGGTTTTGCCACGTGGATCAAATAGGCAAGATTTTAGGAGAAGCCATTGAATAGCATCATAGCCTCCAGCAGTCTGGCCACTGCAGAAGTGCCATGTGCTCATCCCATGAGATGCGCCAGTGCACAGGGACCCTTGCAGTCCCAAATCCAGCCCTACAGCCTCAGTGGGACCAAGCAGCCCATCTGCACAGGGATGTCCCTGACAGACGTTCCTCCTGCTCCTTTGCCACAGCTTAGTGTTCAGCCAGTTACACATTAACTTGCTTTACAGCCCAAGCCAAACAGCAACGGAACAGCCTGTGCTGCTCTGCACCTCACCCAGGTGAGCAGCACCTGGGGCTGCCCCGCACTCACCGTGCGGCTCTGGTGCAGATAGAATCATAGAATCCCTAGGCTGGAAAAGACCTTTGAGATCATCATGTCCAACTGTACCTGTCCACTACTAAATCGCATCCCTAAGCACTCCATCTCCTCGTCTTTTAAACACCTCCAGGGACGGAGACTCAACCACCTCCCTGGGCAGCCGTTCCAGATGTGTCTTGCCAAGGAAAAACGGGAGCCCTCTCTGTGTCCGCCACCCACAGCAGAGAGCCCAGACCCGTACACCTCACCTCTGCCTCAGAGCAGGATGACCCTGCGACCTCTCAGCCCAGGCTACAGCTGTAGGATCATGAGTTCAGTTTAGGAAAAGCAGCGACTGGGAGTGCCTGTGGTCCAGGACAGATTTAGGACACCTCCAAGAGCCAAAGAAAACAGAGTCTGGCTGTGCAAGCAGCCCTGGAGCAGAGCAGGGGGTCAGCAGGGAGCTGCGCAGTTCCAGCAGCCAGAGGTAACTCTGGATGACTTCAGCGGGGAAGAACTCGAGACAGTTTGCATGATGGTGGCAACCAGGACAGCGTGAAGCACCCAAGACAGTTGGCACGATGGTGGTGATGAAGAATGGCAACCAGGGCAGCGTGAAGCACCTGCCGAGCACAACCTGGAGCTCATTGCTCAGAGAGTCAGGGCAGGCGGAGGGGAGGACAGGTGGGTCCCAGGTCCAGGCAGCGATACACGAAGCATCTGAGCCTGCAGAACGAGTGCTGAGGGCCAGGAGACACAAGGCTGCCCTTGCTAAGGCTCCCCAGGCAAAACCTAAACTGTGCCACGCACCCACGATTCGAGGAGCCTGGGGCTGGTGCAAAACAGGCCGTACTGTGTCTCCGTGGGGCTGTGGGCAGGCTGGAATTTGGCCATGTGGATGTCTGGGAATTAGCATCCAGGTGGGTGCCACCCCATCTGTCATCTCCTCCACAGCTGGCCAGCCACCAGTTCATGGTCACGATGCAGGAGATGAGCTGGAAAGGTGGTGACAGGCACTCCTTACCGGGTCAGTCCTGGAGCCGCGGGCAGGAGATGGTGGGGAGAGGCTTGCTGCCTCCACCGGGGAAACAACGGCCCTTCCCCAGATGGAGGAGGACCCTCCTCTTCACACCTAGAACCAGCTGGGAGAGCTGCAGCCGCACATCCTTCTGCCAGTAGGAGTAGAGCAGGGGGTTCAGGAGGGAGTTGCCCAGTCCCAGCAGCCAGAGGTAGCTCTCGATGACTTTGTAGGGCAAGCACTCGAGACAGACAGTCTGCACGATGCTGGCGATGAAGAACGGCAGCCAGGACAGCGTGAAGCACCCGATGAGCGCAGCAACGGTGCGCATGGCCTTCATGTCGCTGGTGGTGCGGGACGGGGGACAGCGACCCGCCAGCGCCACGTGCTCCACTTCCCGGATCTGCTGCACGTGTGTGGAGGCGATTTTCAGCATGTCGCAGTAGAGGTAAATGAAGAGGAAGAGCGCCGGGAAGAAGCCGAAGCAGAAGACGGCGAGCATGTAGGCAGGCTGGAAGACTCCAAAGAAGGAGCATTTCTCATGGGTGGAGATCTTCTGAAAGGCCGGGGTGAAGACTGGGAGGAAGCCGATGAAGGCAGCAACCAGCCAGAGCCCCAGCAAGCGCACCCTGACCCGCAGGCCTGTGACTATCTGGAAATAGTGGAAAGGCTTCCTGAGCGCCAGGTGCCTGTCGCACGCAATCAGGATCAGGGATAGGATAGAGGCAGCAGAAGAGGAGGTCACAAAAGCCATTCTCAGGACACAGAAGATCTGGGGAGGATGAAAGGGCTGTGAAAACTCATCCATGACCAGACCTATGACCGTGAACCCAACCATGGCATCCGCAACGGCGAGGTTAAGGACAAAATAGAGCCCCTTGGAGCCGCTCTTCTGGATGAGGCGAAAGAGAGCGATGGCCACCAGTGCATTGGCGGTGATGATGAGCGAGGCCAGCACAGCAAGGATGACTCCCAGGGCTGAGCTGGCCACGTCCATCCCCTGGGGGAGGACAGACCAAGGATGGTGTGTCCCCGACATGATCCTAGGGCATCCCTCACCTGGGGCTTCTCAGCACATCCAGCTGGGCAGGAGGGCGGCGAGGGCAGCCCCTCACTCTCCGTGGGACGCGGCAAGAGCCCCGGGTGCAGCGGCGTCGCTCGGGCTGGGCAGCAGAGCTGTGCTGAGCAGCTGCCTGCCGGAAGGGACCGGTGCACTCGCAGCACCCGCTGTGCCCACGGAGGTCCCTCCCCTCCAGCCACGTTTCCAGACAACCCTGGAGCAGCGAGCGCCTGGGCAGGAAGCTGCCATGGTGGCACAGGGCACAGTGGACATAGAATCAACAGGTTGGGAAAGACCCACCAGATCATCGAGTCCAACCATTCCTATCAAACACATAGAATCATAGAATCACCAGGACATCCTCCAGCTGAGCACCCAGGACCCGAGCAGAACCAGCAAAAAGGCTCCCAGTGCCCAGCGCCCACGGGTGGCACAGCTCGTCGGGGTCCTACGGGGTCACTGCCCGACCCAGGGCAGCCTCTTCATGCAGGGACAAAAGGAACAACACAGATCCCTTGTTAGACCAACAGCCAGAAAGGCAACCTGGCTATAATGGGGAAAAGTACTGACAAGAGAGGTTTGCTAAAACAGAGATGGAGAAAAAATCTGCCGGCCCAGAAAGCCAGCGCACACTTGGCAGGTGGAGCTGGGAGCCCAGGGCGTCCTCAATGAGCCCAAAACAAAGAAACTGCCCTAATTTGCAGGGCAAAGAAACAGCCGTGACCTCCAAAGGGGCCTCCTGATCAAGCAGGAGGCAGCAAGAGCTGCCCTAGGAGCTGGTGTCCTCTGCCCGCTTACGGGCTCACATTAAAGTCACAGGCTACCTGCCCCAAACGAGCCCCTCTCTCTTCCAGAGCTCCCCCCGCCCCAACTTGTCTGTGTGAATGCACCTGATTCCAGGCTCCGTGACGTGGATCATCTCCAGAGAGACTTCATCCGTCATCGACTGACCTCATTCCTGGGAGGAGCTTCATGAGCTGTACCCTAATACTTGGAATGAAATCTAGATATCTAATACTGAACCCCCCTGAAGTCCATACACACCCACTTGCTTTGCTGATCACAATGGTGTTTACCTTGCCAATAGCAACTTGTAACTAAGAAATTCATGGAAACACATGGAAACATATCCTTATGGATCCAAGGAATCCACTGTCACATCTTTACCTTCCCCAGGGCTGGGTAATCCTTGCAGACTGAGCTCGCGATTGCCCCATCCCTTTAAATAAAGGGCCATAAGCTGCCTCTCCTGCCTTGTGAGCCAGAAGAATCCCAGCTGCCAGGAAACAGGGCAGGTTCAAGCCTTCCTCTGTCAAACAGTAACCTGAGGAGCGCGGGTGGATGGGGAGAGGCTGAGCATGGGGCAGGATGCGGCCGAGGGGCAGGGAGAAGAGATATGACAGACATACAATCTGCGGCCACTATGGATGGAGCTGGGAAGTCCCTTCAGAACACCCAGCTCGGTGCCACAGCTGGCCACAAGAAGGGCTCCAGTGGCCTTAACGTCGCCTCCTCTTTTGTTTGCCCAGGGAAACATCTTGGGAGCTACAGCCTGGACAGGGGAGAGGGTTCAAACCCCAGGGCATGAGATCAAGGTGGAGGGGAGGTTGGACAGAGAGAGGAGAAGCAGCAGGGCAGCTGGGGAGAAAGCACAACAAACTGGAGCTCCCTGTGAGCACATCCCTGCCCCGTCCCGTCTGTAGCTCACCATGGCAGGGCAGTTCTGCTCTGCATCCACTTCATATTTCTATCTCACCAGGCCCCTCTGCAGCTCAACACCACCCGTTCTCCCAGTGACAACCCTAAATGCTTCAAATCATGACCTTTATCAGACCTTGACAAGCATTTTTCTTTTATCAGCCCATCAGTCCAGCTGCTCTGATCACTCATAAAGGACTCACTCAAAAGCCTTTTGGAAACCCAAGACAGATGAGACAGCTTCCTGCTCCTCACACTTGCTGACTCCTTCAGAAACCTCCAAGCAGATTTGAAGTCTGGATTCCTTCTCTTCCTCACTCATCAGCTTTTCCAATATATCAGAGGCATTTATCTCTCAAGCTGTTATAGGAGGTTCTACCAGAGTGGCAAAGATGTCACGGCCACTAGTTCTTCAAAAAGAAACCTCTTCTCAAACCCTGTCCACACTTCCAACACTTGTCCAAAGCGAGAACTTTAAATGAGAGGCTACCAGCAACAGTTTTGGCCTTCTCATCCTCAGGTCCCCTGACAACTCAGAGTGCAGGTCCCCTCATTCCTCGATTGCCTGCCAGCCCCAAGGACTGCCCAGAAGGGTCCCTCCTTCTCTCAGAAAGAGGACATGCCCTCACACTCAGGCTTTCATCTCGGTAAGTGGATGCCTATGGTCCTTCTTTTGGTTTTGACGTAATTTACAGTCATTTTTATATTTAACATATCAGGGACCATGCATATTTCTTCCCACATTTGGGCTGGACTTTGCTTTCCAGGGTGCCTCGGATACCACCTCCACGTCAGATTTAAACAACCTGGACCATTCTGTGTGTGCACAGAGAAGGTCCCTTCCAGTGTCTGTCTTCGAGTGCAGATGTGTTCACCCTACACACTGAACATACACTGCTGAGACTGATGCCTACACCATCACCACAGTGCTTGCCATCAATCCCCAGCCACTGAAGTAGCTCTTTACATTTCTGCTCCCTCTCCTCTTTATGGAGTGACTTTGGTGGGGACGAAGGTCCCTTGTGACACACAGCAGCACTTCGTCTTCTTCTGGGCCCTTCTCTCTGGCCACCAATGACAGGACCTGAGGGAATGGCAGGAAGATGGGCCCGAGGAAGGTCAGGTTGGACATTAGGACAAGGTTCTTCCCCAGAGGGTGGTGGAGCCCTGGAACAGCTCCCAGGGAAGCAGTCACGGCACCGAGCCTGACAATATTCCAGCAGCATTTGGCCAAGGCCCTCAGTCCCACGGTGTGAATGTGGGGGTGTCCTGTGCAGGGACAGGGGTTGGACTCGATGGTCCTTGTGGGTCCCTTCCAACTCAGGACAATCCGCGGTTCTCTTTTCTGACCAAGGGTAAGAAAATGCCAGTATCTGAACATTTGTCCACTCATACTGAGTGAAGCGAGTGAGCTGAGCCTTGTCTCATTGCAACAGTTTAGAACATGTTCTATACCCATCTCTGTCCCTCCTCTCCTGCTCTTGGTTCCTGAGCTATAGGACATCTTGGTTTCTTGGTGTCACACCTCATACGGCTGCAGTAAATCTGCACAAAGACAAACTCAATCCATCCAGTCAATAAATAATTTAATGAGGTTACAGTTCAGCAAGAAAAAACGACAGCGCCCCTTTTCCCAGCCTCCAGAGACCTGCAGGCACGGCAGAAAAGTGCACATGAGGCAAACAAACACCCACAGCTACACTGAAAGGCCACAGGAACACACGGATCTTCACAGAAGATATTGCTCCAGGCCAGGACGCTCACTACTGCCCAGTACTCCGCTCATACCTGCCTTCGTGTGAAAAACCATGCGGCACCTGCCCCCAGCCCCCCAGTTAGACTGCAGGCAGATCATGCTCCAGGGACCATGCGTATGGGAGAGGGGGAGCCCAGATCCACATGTACCAAAACATCCAAACATGGGGATGGTGAAATGAAGAGGAAGGCTGCAGCAAATCTCTCTGCTGCAAGTCTTGGAGATGACTCTTATGGAATAACTCCAGCTGTCAAAATGGAAGGCGCTTCAACTGCTCGTATGTGATAAAAAACTGAAAGGAACGTCAAGGAATTGGGTCAAATACTTAAGGCAGCGGCTCTGGGCCCCTCAACCTGACCAGGCATCACCTGCAAGGCGAGGAGGTAGAGCATCATCTAAGACCAACGTGAGAAAGCCCCACTGCCAGGGAGCATAAACTGATCTGCACAGGCAGAAGGAAGAGCTACCAGGAGAGGGAAGAGACTGAGCCAGAAGCAAGCCTGGGCCATATGGAAAGGGAGGTGGCTCCAGCCCCAGGCTGAGGATTCTTTAAAACAAATCACACACATAGTTTCAGTGGGCAAGAAGGCTCCAGTACAGCAAACACAGCAGCACTGGTTCTGCAGAGCAGGTCAACACTCAGGTTGAAGCAGAATGTTCCCTGGGCTCCCCTCACAACACAGGAGCCAATCCAGAAGCTGCAGCACCTTGAGGAGCTCAGGGTACAGGGAAAGTCTCAAGCTAAGCACTGGAAAGCACTCACCCTGCAGGAAAGCCCCCACGCAGCCACACGGGAAGCCCCTGTGCTGCCACCTCCAGAGCTGTGAGAAGCAGCAGTCACCAGCAGCAGCCGCATCACAGCTTCTGCCTGTCCAAGCAGGACCAAAAGTCTGCTTTGGGCTGCTGCAGGGAAGACAAAGAGGTGCCCCATTGAGGTGGCTGCTCTACACTTCCCTGGCAGCTTGATTTCCCCCTGCCTGCCCATGCCCCAGCAACACAGTGAAGGATACGATGATGTTCCAGGGACCGAGCCGAAGCCAGTTGGGCCAGAAACCTTTATAGAGTGCAAAGAAGCCCTCACTCTTCCATGTCTGGGAGGAGAGAAGAGACAGATCAATTCTGAGACACACCAGGTCCACGCTCTGCCCATCTCCCTACTGCCACGCATGATGGAATGGACCTTTACAGCCGCTGCAGGAAGCAGAGAGGCCAGCGGAGATGCAGTTCAGCGGTGTGAGTTTCTTTCTCCATATATGAACGTAATCAAACTGCATCATTAACAACGTTTTGTCCCACAAGGTTGGGAAGATGCTCAAGCTGCCGGTGACCTCAGGAACATTACTCTGGGCCCTTCTCTGGTTTGCCTGAAACACTCACTGACAAGCATGTTCTGTCACTGTAGAATCTAACTGCTCCTCTCAGTGGCGTGTGCTGCCTCCTGAAGACAGGGATGTGCCCACCCCTCCCACCTCCTTACCTTCACGAGCCCGTCCAGAGTGCCCTTATAGAGCTCCGTGCTGCCCACTATTGCCCGCTGGTTCATCATCCGAGTCCGCACCACATCCACAGGGTTGGAGGCGATGGCCCCAGCCAGCCCACACGTAAAACTGGAACTACACACCAGGACAGGAGAGAGGAACAGGTCTGAACACGGCTGCTCTGGCTCAGACAGGCCTTGGCATAAGCACAAGAGAGCGTCCTTCGCTGGATTTTAAGAATAAGCATTAGCTCCACCACCTCCTGGTCTGGAGGTGCGGCGGCTGCCTGGAGCAGCCTGGAGAGCGGCGGCTGCAGCAAATACTCACATAAAGTGGGCAAAGATGGTGTCACCCATCAGGCCTGACAGAATTAAGTGCTTCTTGGTGATGTCGTAGACTGGCAGCTCCACCCCGACCACGATGGCGGCTCTCTGAGCTGTCGGGACAACACCCTGCAGAGCACAAACCTCAGACATGAGCACAAATGCTGCCCGGGACTACAGCTGCTGTAACATCTACCCCGGCTTCCTTGCAGGGACCTTTTGCCAACACTCCACCTCGCCTCCTCCTGGCCCAACCTTGCAGTGGGAGCTCTTGAGGCAGAGCAGCTCCCACTGGCATTACCACGGTAATTTCTGGCATTCCTGGCATTACCCCAAAGCTAAGGAAGATGCCTTCACCCTGGCAGCGTTGCTCCACCTAGATTACCCACATGCTGCTTCTCTCCTCCCAGCCACTAGCGCAGAGGACTCGGGCTACAACCCACTCATCCTCCCCTGCTGAAGAGCACCCAGGAAAGATTCTGCACCCCAGGAAGAGCAGCTGGTTAAGGAGGCAGCTGGGGCTCTGGGTCCACCCTCTGGCAGAACAAAGTCTGCCTTGCTATGTTTTTTTATTTATGATCTTCATCTAGGAAAATAATTACTGCCAGCAAGACATTGATCTGGGAACTAGCAAGACAGTTACTGGAATGACTAGGAGGTGAGAGGAACCAGGGTCCTTCCGTCTGAGAAACAGCCTAGTGAACTTGTTCCCATTAGGAACAAGATAAACATACGTGCGAATTGCTATTGGCCTGCAGGAGAACACGACAGCAACGTGGTGCTGGGCCATTTCACCATCTGAGTAATCCAGGGTGACCCCTGGTGTCACAAGAGCACTTCCTGGTCACTGGGACTGGTGGTGCGGCCAGACCATCAGCCAGCCTGTCAGGACAGCCAGCTTCTTCACTGACACAAAAAACAGAGCGACTGTAAGAAGCAGAAGTACTTTCACGTTCATAGAATCATTAAGGTTGGAAAAGACCCCTCAGCTCATCCAATCCAACTGTCAGCTCAACCCCACTGTGCCTGCTAAACCCTGTCCCTATGTGCCACGGCCACACAGTACTTGACCCCCTCCAGGGATGGAGACTCCCCCACCGCCCTGGGCAGCCTCTGCCAGGGCTTCACCACTCTGTCAGTAAGGAATTTGTTCCTAATATCCAACCTAAACCTCACCTGGTGCAGTTCAAGACCATTTCCTCTCATCCTTATCCCTTGACACTTGGTTGAAGAGACCAGCATGAGATGGCTCCTGCTGTCCCTGTCCCCCTGCGCTAACGCAGTGCCTGACAGTCTCCTCCCAGGTTCCTGACCAACCCAATCGTGGCGCAAGCAACGCAATCACCCCCACAGGCACACCAGGGCTGGCAAGACTGGGGAGCACAAACAGCTTTGCCTCAACGGTGAGGGAGGTTTGGAGGGAGCAGACAGTGGTTGTCCCAGATCAGAGAGCAACAAGCTTGATCACCAGAATCCAACTCGAGATTCTTCTGTCTCTCCACCATGTCCTGTCTGCAGCACACAGCAGCGACAGCGAGGGTTTAATTTCTTTTCTAGTCTCTCTTCCCCTCTTGTGTTTCTGTCTCAAGAGTAGAAACAATCTCTAAGTAAATATTGTGTTTGCACTGACAGCTGCTCAACTCCTCACAGAATCACAGAATGTTTTGGGTTGGAAGGGACCTTAAAAATCATCCAGCTCCAATCCTGCTGCCGAGAGGGTCCTCCCCTCCCCAAACAGGACACTGCAGCACCTATCCTTCTCTAAAGGACTTCAGTGACCATAAGAGGGAGAAATCAGGCTGTTGCTCAGAAAAAAGCTTTGAGATTCTGTAGCTCCCATACCCGACCTTGTGACTCGGTAGACTGCTGGATAGCCGAGCCTATGGAAGGCTTGTAATGGAAAGGTAAAGTGATGTTCTCCAACAAAAACTGAAGAACCACTGCTAAAATCCAGTGACGCTCAAGCATTACTAACTCTCAATTGTCTCCAGGCCCAAGAACATCACCTCACCAGCATCCCCAACAGCCACCACCCTGTCCTACCTTTGCATGCTCAGAGGGTAAGTTTCAAGGAGTCTAAGACTCGGTAGGCAGGGACCCAGAGCAAATCTGCCGCTTTGGACCTTCAGAAAGTCACTGTATGTCATGACTGTCAGAGTTACTTGGAAGAACTCCTCCTCTTCCACGTGAAGAGGTGCTCAGCTGCTCCTCTCAGAGGAAGGTCAACTGCCCTGCTCACCGTGTGCGGGGTCACCGCCAACAGAGTCCAAGACAGACCACAGAAAGACAGACTGTCCTGAGTTGAAAGAAACCCACAAGGACCATCGAGTCCAACCCCTGTCCCTGCATAGGACACCCCAACATTCACACCCTGGGGCTGAGGGCCTTGGCCAAACGCTGCTTTTTTTTATTGTCAGGTTCAGCACCGTGACTGCTTCCCTGGGAGCTGTTCCAGGGCTCCACCACCCTCTGCATGAGGAACCTTTTCCTAATGTCAAACCTAACCCTCACCTGGCACATTTTCCTGCCATTCCCTGAGGTCCTGTCACTGGTCACCACAGAAAGAAGAGCTCAGCGCCTGCTCTTCCTCCTCCCCTGCTGACAAAGCTGCAGAGCGCAACAAGGTCTCTTCTCAGTCTCCTCTTCTCCAGGCTGAACAGACCAAGCAACTTCAGCCACTCCTCACACTCTTCCTCTCTAAACCTTCCCCAACTCCGTGCCCTCCTCTGGACACTCTCCAGCAGCTTTAGATCCTTTTTATCCTCTGTTGCCCAAAACTGCCCCCAGTGCTCAAGGTGGAGCTGCCCCATTCGGAGGAGAACAAACCAGCCTGAGCACCCTTCGTAAGGCAGGCTACGGAGAGGATCCAGCCCCAAATCCTGCTCCATTCAAGGGATGCTCACGCATTTGAAACTTTATGCACACCAACTTCAATGCTAGAAATCAGGTCTGACTGCCCCAGCTCCACCCCAGCATGCTCCTGTTTGCTGGGCAGCCCAGAGCAGACCATCACTGCTCCCCGTGGCACTCAGCACTCTTCAACGTGCAGCAAACAAGCTGAGGAAGTCACCAAGTCCTGCCACTAATAGGGGGGGCGTTGGGTTGGAAGGGGGTTCCAGGCACGGGTGCTCACCCTCCAGAGGCCGCGAGTACCCTCCTGCTGGTAGATGTCGATGAAGCTGCCGATCATACCACCCTGGAATAAACTGCCTTGAGCCTGCATTCGAATCTGAAAGAAATGTAAGCGTTGGTGGGACAATGTCAGCACCTGCCCGAGAGGGCAGAGGTGCCAGATCAGGTGCTGGTAGGAAAAGCAACTCTGAGCAGACACTGCTATCCGCGTACCCTCTCCCTGGGAACCACGCAGCAAATGGGGACAGCAGGCGAGAAGCAGGGACAGCAACAAGCTGGAAGCACAGTGCAAAACTCAAGCAAGGTGGAAAAGTGACGGACAAGGCCTTCCCTCTCTGAGAAGGTTGGTCTATACAGGGAGGAGCATGGGAATGTTCTTCAGGCTCTCTTTGCTCTGAGCAGAACCAGCTTGACCCCAGCATCAGGGAATAGAGGGGAAGAGCAGTCCTCGCCAGTCACGCCACCAAACAGGCAGGACACTGTGGCAGCAAAGCACAGCACAGTGACCAGAGAGAACAGAGCCGAGAAAGGCTAGAGAGTGGCTGGCCACCACCCCACTCGCTCATCTCCTTAAGATAACACAGCCTCCAACTCTTGCCATAATAGATTTCATGATCTTTAAGATCTGTTTATTGCTCTGGGCTTCCGTTCTCAGTCATAAAAGCCCCAAACTAGCAGAGCTGATGCCAGTAGTGGCTCAGGGAGCATCTCACTGCAGCTGGGAGGGACGCATCCCAGGGATGAGGGAAAGCAGCGGCACGCCAAACCACAGCCAGCCAGGAGCTGCCTCCAGCCACGTGCACTTCTTACCTTCAGCACATCTGTTGGATTGGCGAGTGCTGAGGAGATCACCCCTGAAACCACTCCGCAGATCACATTGATCAGCAACGTTTCATCTGCAATCAAGAGAAGAAAAGTCAGACCCTAAGGCTTTAAAGAGAAGGTGCGCAGATTGTGCAGAACAAGCGAGAAGCTCTGGGAAGAACAGAGAAGCTCAGTTCGCCAGTCACACGAAGGTGGGGGAGCATCTGGCCAGCCACCACCAGCACACGGCAAGATCCGTCCCCACGCCTGCCAGCAGCCACAACAGCAACGTCCTCAGAGAGGAGCGAGTCTGGCTGAAGAGTCCGGCTGATTGGACAAGGGAAAGACTGTGATGGGGACAATTTGGGACAATTATCTGAGATTTCAGTGCCCAGTGATGCATTTCTCATGATGGAGACAAGCCAAGACAGAGGAAGACAGACAGAGACAACCCAACACTTCTCAAGGCAACCCAAGAGCAATTTCTTTGGATCCGGGGGCCCAGCCAGCCGCACTCGGAACACGCAGCCACCTTGAGAGAACAGGCGACCCAGGCAGAGATCGTTAGAGGCGATTAGTTCTAGGGGGCAGGCGGAATAATCCCAGGCTCCAGGCCCAGTATTAGGGTGATGGTTACGTTGGGGAAAGGCACAGCCCTTGGCTGGTACTGACCACAGCACTTCCCAGAGAAGACCAGGCCACTGGCTGCCCCCGGCCTGTAGGGAGACAAACATTCAGAGAGCGGAACTGACCACGCTGCGACAGCACGCGAGGAGAGACGTGCGGCCCCGAGCGCACGCACAGAGCCACGGGCAGGGAGAGGTGTGACCGGAGAAGGGTGCAGCCTCTGACAAGCAGCCCCACAGTGCTGCACCTCCCAGTCCTGTCACCAGTCTGCTGCCCGGCCTAGTTCACCTTCCCAGGCCAGAATGGCCTTGTGGTACTCACTCATAAAATGAGAACCAGTTGGTTGGAAAAGAACTTTGAGATCGAGTCCAACCATACCTGTCAACTGAACCAGATCCCTGAGCACCTCGTCTGGCCAGCTTTTAAATCCCTTTAGGGATGGGGACCCTGGTTCCAGTGCCTGAGAGCCCTTTCAGGGAAGGAATTTTTCCTAATACCCCATCTAAACCTCCCCTGCAGCAATTTGAGGCCATTTCCTCTCATTCTATCACCTGTTACTTGGGAGAAGAGCCCAGCAACCTCCACGTTTCAACCTCCTTTCCAGGAGCTGCAGAGAGCGATGAAGTCTCCCCTCAGCCTCCTCTTCTCCAGGCTAAACAGCCCCAGGGTCCTCAGCCACTCCCATAACCCATTTTCCAGCCTCTTCCCCAGCTCCGTTCCCTTCTCTGGATGCGCTTCAGCCCCTCGAGGTCTTTCCTGCACTGAAGGACCCAGAACTGAACCCCAGATTCGAGGTGCAGCCTCACCAGGGCCGAATCCAGGGGGACAGCCCCTCCCCTGCTCCTGCTGGCCACCCCATGGCTGATCCAAGCCAGGTGCTGGTGGCCTCCTTGGCCACCTGGGCCACTGCTGGCTCGTGTTCAGCTGCTGTCGACCAGCACTCCCAGGTCCTTCTCTGCCAGGCAGTTTCCCAGCTGCTCTTCCCCAAGCCTGGAGCTGCACGGGGTTGTTGTGACCCAAACACGGAACCCTTGGCCTTGCTGAACAACGTCATGGCACAGCACAGTTTAAAACCACACGTGCAGATCCCGGTGGCCCCTCAGTGAACAGGTACCAAACTGCTCCACTCAGGAGCCGTGGGGGCCCTCGTCAGCAAGGAGCGCAGGTCCAGAGAGTCACCGTGTCCCACCTCTGTGGCTGGAGCCAAAGCTAAAGAGCAGGACAGGACAATTCCTGCCTTCGGGCCATTAAGGCTCCAGCAGGAAGGCAGGAGCAACTCACTACTGAAGCTCTCAAGCCGTGTACCGCATCTGGTGGGACCTGATGTCCTCCCTGAGACTAAACAGGGAGCAGAGATGAGCCCAGGTCAGCAATCCCCGTTTTCTGGCTTTGTTGTTGCGAAACACAGGAAAGGGAGCCCTGGCTCCCTGGAGGGGAGGTGCCCAGCAGGGCCAGGCACAACGGGATTCACATCCCTACTGACTCCTATCCTTGCTGTCACTGCCCAAACAAAACCACAGTGTCTCCTAACAACCCCATTTCTGTCAAAAGCTCCAGCTGTGGGGAGGACAAAGAAAGGACTGAGCGAAAAAGCAAAACAATAGAGCACAGAGAACAGGAAATTCCACCCCCTAGTGCCAGTGCCAACATGTTCACCAACACTGACCTTCCAGGCGATCCACAAACAGCCGCTTCAGGCTCTGGTAAATCCCGATCTTTATGGTGCCGTACGACGCCTGTCTCAGCAGCGCAGGGGCGATCCTGAGCAGGGAACAAAGGAATCGCTGACCCCCCAGCAGTGTGGGAGCAACTCACGGGCCTGGAACCAGGCACCCCGAGCTGCGAGGGACACAGTGGGCACAGGGACGGGACCTGGGAGGGATGGGACCGGGGAGAGGGACCCGGGCGGGCAGGAGGAACTTCAGGAAGGGGCCCAGGGTGGGCACAGAGAGAGACTCGGGGCTGGGGGATCCTGAGACGGGAAGAGGGAGCTGGGGGAGACTCGTGGTGGACAGGGAGAGGGGTGCAGGGCAGGCAGGGGCTGCTGGGAGAGGGAGCTGGGGAGACTCGGGACAGGCAGGGAGAGAGACCTGGAGCTGGGAGGCTCCTGGAAGACACTCAGAATCAGGGAGAGCCAGGGCAGGGAGAAGGACCCTGGGGGAAGACCTGGTGTAGGTATAGGGAGGGGAACGCAGGGTAAGGAGGGGATGCCGGGATGGGAAGAGGGACCCAGAGCTGGAGGAATCCTTGGGTGGGGTGAAGGACCTGGAGGAGACTCAAGGTGAAGGAGATGAGGGCAGGGAGGGGATACTGGAATTGGGGGGACGTACCTGGGGCACTGGGGGTTTCAGGGCAGGTAGAGAAAGGGATGTGCGGCTGGAGGGTCCCATCTGCTGCTTACCCCGAGTAGAGGGCACGGCCGCCCTCCTCACGGCAGATGCGGAAGAGGGCGTGGAACATGCCACGGTAGCGCACCTCACGGAACCGCGCATCTGTGCTCTGGCCCTGCACCTGCAGCCGTGTCTTGGTGAGGTCCACGGGGAAAGTGCCTGCGGGCAGAGAGGCTGCCAGTGACCCCCGCTGGGCCCCCACTCCCCCATCCTCTGGGAACCCCCCAGCGCCAGTCACTCTCTCCCTGCCCTCCCTGGGACCCTCAGCGTCCTGAGACCGTCCCCATCCCAATACCCTGGTCCTCTCCCTCCCCACCCCAGAACACTCCCAGCCCTGGCCCCCCTCCTTCCACATCCCAGGGCACCCAGTATCACAGGAGCCCCCAGTCCCTAGTCCCTCCCCACCCCAGGACCCCCTCTTCCTCATCCCAGGACCCCGTCAGCTCCAGCCCCCCTCCTTCCTCATCCCAGGAACCCCCAGCCCCAGGTCCCTCTCCCTGCCTGCCTCGGAATCCCCAAAACCTTGGGTTTCCTCCTGCCCCGGGACTCCCTTCCTCCCTGCCTGGGCCCCCCCGACACCCTGTGATGCCCAGCCCCGGGTCCTTCTCCCTGTCTGCCCCAGGACCCCCAACACCTCAGGTCTCTCCCTGCCGTGCAACTCCTCCAGCCCTGCCCAGATCCCCCCCAGACCCCAGGAGCCTCAGCCCAGTCCCTTCTCCCTGCCTGCCCAAGGATCCCCAGCACTTTGGATCCCCCTCCCAGTCCCGGGACACCCCCAACCCCAGGTCCCTCCTCGCCTTGGGATGCTACCCCAGGACCCCCAAAACCCCAGTCTCTCTTCCTCCCCACCCCAGGATCACCCAGCCCTAGTCCCCATCCCAGGATCCTCCCGGCACTGGAAGCCCTCCTTCCCTGCCCCATGTCCCCCAGCACCACGGCACCTCCAACACCCTGGGTCCCCCTCCCTCTTCGACCCAGGACGCCCACAGCCCTGGGATCCCTCCCTCCCTGTCCCAGGACCCCCCAGCCCCAGCTCCCTCTCCCCGCCTGCCCCAGGACACCCAACACGGTTGTGGGGCAGGGAAAGCTCCAGGCTCCAGCTCCCCCAGCCCCAGCTCGCTCTCCCTTCCAGCCTCCACGTCCCCTCTCAACCCAGCTTCCCTTTCTTCCCTGCTGCGAGTTCCCCCCACCCCGGTCCCTCTCCCCACACCAGGACCCCCCCAATACAGTGAGTAATAGAATTATAGAAACAGCAGGTAGGAAAAAAAACACTGGATCATCATGTCCAACCATTCCCATCAATCCCTAAACCATGGCCCTCAGCACTTCATCCACCCGTCCTTTAAACCCCTCCAGGGAAGGTGACTCAACCACCTCCCTGGGCAGCCTCTGCCAGGGACCAATGACCCTTTCCGTGAAAAACTTTTCCTAATGTCCAGCCTGAACCTCCCCTGGCGGAGCTTGAGGCCATTCCCTCTCGTCCTGTCCCCTGTCCCTTGGGAGAAGAGCCCAGCTCCCTCCTCTCCACAACCTCCTTTCAGGGAGTTGGAGAGAGCAATGAGGTCTCCCCTCAGCCTCCTCTTCTCCAGGCTAAACACCCCCAGCTCTCTCAGCCGCTCCTCTTGTTCTCCAGCCCCCTCACCAGCTTTGTTGCTCTTCTCTGGACTCGCTCCAGAGCCTCAACATCCTTCTTGTGGTGAGGGGCCACAACTGAACACAGGATTCGAGGAGCGGTCTCACCAGTGCCGAGTCCAGAGGGAGAAGAACCTCCCTGGACCTGCTGGTCACGCCGTGTCTGATCCAAGCCAAGATGCCGTTGGCCTTCTGGGCCACCTGGGCCACTGCTGGCTCATGTTCAGTCGCTGTCAACCAACACCCCCAGGTACTTCTCCTCCAGGCAGCTTTCCAGACAGAATTCTCCTAGTCTGGAGCTGCTCAGGGTTGTTGTGCCCCGAGTGCAGGGCCCGCCATTTGGCCTTGTCAAACCTCATCCCATTGGTCTCAGCCCAGCGGTCCAGCCTGCTCAGATCCCTTTGGAGCCTCCTGACCCCCCAGCAGATCGACACTTCCACCCAGCTCAATGTCACCCGCAAACTTGCTAAGGGTGCACTCGATGCTTTTATCATTGATAAAGACGCTGAAGAGGGTCCCTGCTCGCCCTGCGATGCTGCCGCAGCCCCGGGACCCCCAGTACCGCGGTTCCTCTCCCTCTGCCCCCCGGGATCCGCCAGCCCTGGTCCTCAACCCTCCACACCGCAGGGCCCTCAGCCCGCCCCGGGCCCCCCGACAGCGCGGGTCTCTGGCCGCCCCCCGGCCCCGTTTCGCTCCCCGCCCGGCGTCCCCTCCGCACCGAACTCGGCCACGATGGAGGCGAGCCCGCCGTACACGAAGGGTTTCCAGCTGAGCCCGGACATGGCATGGCGGGGCGGCCACAGCTCCGCGCGCCGCCGCCACCGGAAGCGCCAATGGAACAGGAAGCTCCACCGGAACCGGAAGGGCGAACCCGCCCCGGCGCAGCCCGCGGGGCGAGCGGCCTGGGGAGAAGGAGGCGGGTGAGGGGGCTGAGGAGCCCAGAGACCACCGAGTCCTGGGCTGCACCCCGAGCGGTGGGAGCAGCGGGGAGGGAGGGGATTCTGCCCCTCTGCCCTGCTCTGCTGAGACCAAACCTGGAGCCCTGTGTCCAGTTCTGGAGTCCTCAGCACAGGAAGGACATGGAGCTGTTGGAGTGAGTCCAGAGGAGGCCACGGAGATGATCCGAGGGCTGGAGAACCTCCTGTACGAGGACAGGCTGAGAGAGTTGGGGTTGTTCAGCCTGGAGAAGAGAAGGCCGCAGGGAGACCTTAGAGCAGCTTCCAGCACTGAAAGGGGCACCAGGAAAGCTGGGGAGGGGCTCTGGATCAGGGAGAGCAGGGAGAGGATGAGGAGGAAGAGTTTTCAGCTGGAAGAGGGGAGATTAAGATCTCATCTCAAGGAGAAATGTTTTGGTGTGAGGGTGGGGAGGCCCTGGCCCAGGGTGCCCAGAGCAGGGGTGGCTGCCCCATCCCTGGAGGGGTTCAAGGCCAGGCTGGATGGGGCTTGGAGCCCCTGATCCAGTGGGAGGTGTCCCTGCCCACGGCAGGGGTGGGACTGGATGGGCTTCGAGGTCCCTTCCAGCCCAAAGTGCTCTGTGATTTTAAGTGTCCAGAGGCTTTGAAGCACAGTAACAGCTAGGAGAGGGCTGGGGAGGCAGCGTGTCATGGCCCAGTCCACGCAGCTCCTGCAGAGCCAGTTGCAGACTCCTGGGTCTACAGCATCATGGAGAGGGGTTGGTCCTTTTGGATTTTGGTGGTGGATGCAACTGGCACCATTCAAGTGCATCACATTGACCTCCTGGCAATCCTTCTCCGCTAGGACACTTGGGCCAGGATTCATGGCAGAAGATGCCACTTGCTAACCTCCAAGCTGGGACCATCGTCTTCTGTTGACGCAGCTTGGGTTTGGGAAATGGTTTTAGTGCTTCCCCTCAGTCCAGCTGCCACATGAAAAGCCATCAGTCATCAGATGGGATCCATTTTCCGTCACAGGTCACAACACAATGAAGAAATGGATCAGTTTTGTTACACCAAAGCTAACTTCTTTACAGCATTTTCTTTAGGTTCCATTCCATTTCTGGAACCAGTGTTGAGCTGTTCCTTCATCGACAGCTGCCTGGGCAAACACTTGGCCAATAGTGCTGGCGGCAGCTGCTTCTTTACATCTCCTTTTAAACTCACACAACAAAATCACTGAGATTTCCTTCCCCACCCCCATCTTTAACCTGACAGTCATATGAAAACGTACAAACAGAGGAACTAAATCCCTCGGCATAAATAAGGAGAGCAAATTTTGCGCTTTAAAATGGTTAATTCAAAGTTCACAGTGACAAAACCTGCAATTATTTTTGCCCCAAATAATATTTCTGTTATTCCCATCCACCCCACCCTTCCCTCCGTCGCTCTGCACCCTCTGGCTCCAGGGCTATTACCTGGGGTTTCATGTAGCTTAAAAACTCCTGGGTCCTGGGAGGAAGAAACGCTGTGCCCAGGCCTGCCTTCCCTTTCAGTTCGATTACAAACGACGCTGCAGTGAATCACCCGGACAGAACAGCATCTTGGGATCCACCGCAGAAGCCAGATGCACTGAGCGCACAACGGCTTCGGATCCAGAGCCCAAGGCCAACGTGATGACCTCTGTTCTCACAGGAGGAGGACAGCCCCCAGGACAGACAGACAGAACCCTTTTGCGACAGACAGCATCCTGCTGCTCCCAGTGATCGTCCGTGTGCTGCAGTGCAGCAGCCCCGCACACCTGCAGGATGGGCTGCAGTGGGCAGCCTGCTCCCAGGACAGACCGTGAAGCTGTTGGAACGGCCCTGCGGGGCCACCGAGAGGCACAGGGAGCTCCCAGCAGGGTTTCGGTCAGAGCTCGTCTCCAGGGCTCAGCAGCGGCTGGAGCCCCTCGCAGAGCCCCGCTCCTTCCGCCTGGAATGGGACTCCCTGGCACCACGCTCCCGGGATCTACCTCCCTCGGGACACTCGTCTCGACGGCTGCTGTGCCCGTCACCCTTCCTGCCAGCCTCCTCCCTCTTCTCTCTCTCATCCCACAAACCGCTTTGGCCCCTCTGGTCCTGACAGCTCTTTTCCCCTCTTCTCTCCGAAGGCCTCTGGTGCCTCCGCTCTTCCTCATCTCTCTGAGTCCTGCTCACAGGCTTCCCCTCGGAGCCCTTCCAGGGCTGCTGGCTCCCACTGGCGTAGCGCTCGTAGCCAGGGTCCTCCTTCTCCTTCTTAATCTTGATTCTGGGATGCGCCTCCTCCCCAGGCGCCGTCCTCTTTGCCGCCTGCAAGCTGTGCTTTTGCTGCTCTGGGTTGCTTTTCTCCTTGTCTGAAACAGAAGGTGCATCTTTCAGGATGGACTGTCTTGCAAGCATCACCCCAACTCCCCATGCTCTGCCTAAAGCACCTTTCCAACCCCTCTCCCGTTTAAGTTCTTCCTCTCCACCCAAGCTTCACAACCTGTTTCCCTCCCCAAGCAGAGAGAACCTGTTCCATTTCAAACCTCCAGTTTGAGCCATCCTACCCCTTCCTACTCACCAGCGTTGCCTTCTTCCCAGCAAGACTCCCCTCAGGCACTTAATCACAGAATCATTAGGGTTGGAAAAGACCTCTCAGCTCATTCCATCCAGCCACCACCCCAACCCCACCGTGCCTGCTAAACCCTGTCCCCAAGAGCCACGGCCACACGGTTTGTGAACCTCTCCAGGGATGGAGACTCCCCCACTGCCCTGGGCAGCCTCTGCCAGAGCTTCACCACTGGACTTTGTAGCAAGGTGGGTGCTGGGCTCTTCTGCCAAGTGACAGGCAATAGGATGAGAGGAAACGTCCTCGAGCTGTGCCAGGGAAGGTTTAGGTTGGACATTAGGGAAAATTCCTTCCCTAAAAGGGTTCTCAGGCACTGGAAAGGCTGCCCAGGGCAGTGGTGGAGTCACCATCCTTGGAGAGATTTAAAATACAGGCAGACGAGGTGCTCAGGGATGTGCTTTAGTTGTGAACAGGTACGGCTGGGCTCGATGATGTTAAAGGTCTTTTTCCAATCAAACAATTCTACGAATCTATGACTTTTCTCAGCTTCAGCTTCCAGCCACAGAATCTCATCTAGATCTGCAGGTTTTGGGCTCTATTCCGTTCCGTCAGTTTGCCCAGGCCACGTACCAGTCACTGCATACACCTATAGCAGCCCTGGTCCTACAGCAGCAGATCTTCAGAGCAAGCAGTGCTTCTCCCAAGCCTCCCGTCTCCCCGTCTCCCATGGTGCTGCTCCTCTGTTGGAACATTTTACAGAGAACAAGGCCTGGATGCTGTGAGATTGTTTAATTCTGAACAACTCTAAAAAGGCCACGAGGCGGAGAGCTGAAAGTTAAACGGGGGCCAGTTGGGAGGAACGTAGTGGCTACTTCTGCGGGAACAAGCACCGGCTGAAAGAAAAACAATTGAAGAGAGCTGTCAACATAGTTAAGTTTAGTATAACTTGGTTTCTTAGCCTGTGCAGTAGTTTAGCCAATATTATATTAGTAATGGCATTATGGACAGCTACCTTTAACCAATAATACACCATAGATACCCTCGTGGGCACCCAGTTATGTAACCGAAAAGGGTTTATAAAGAAACAGCTAAGCTCAATAAAGTGAACACTCGCTGATCACATTGATCTCTGCATTTTGATTCCATGCTCCCGTCAACACTCCTCCCCGCAGGAACCCTGCAACCTAGCAGGCTTTTCTCCAGGCAAAGCACTATTGTTGTCTTCTGAGCTTGGGTGAGGACATTCACAAGAGTGAAACAGAAGCACTCAGAGACCCCTCAGGAGATCACAGAGCAGAGCCTGGACATTAGGGCTGTGGCTCTTTCAAAGAGCATCCCTGTCCCTGGTGTTCCCCAGAGCAGAGGCTCCCATCGGGTTTAGGACTGACGCAGAATCACGGAACGGTCTGGGTCAGAAAGGCCCTCAAAGCCCATCCAGTCCCAGCCCCTGCCATGGGCAGGGACACCTCCCACTGGATCAGGGGCTACAAGCCCCACCCAGCCTGGCCTTGAACCCCTCCAGGGATGGGGCAGCCACCCCTGCTCTGGGCAACCTGGGCCAGGGCCTCCCCGCCCTCACAGCAAAACATTTCTCCCTAAGGTCTCATTTCACTCTACTCCCTTTCAGCTGAAAACTGTTCCCCTCACCCTATCCCTGTACGCCTCTATTTAGAGCCCCTTTGACTCTCCCACTTGCTGCTCTCTGCCAGCTAATCATAAATACCAGAAATATCTTAATTACTAGAAATTAAGCTGTACTTAAAAGAGGACTAAATGTGGCCTGACAGGAACACGCCTCACTTTTGCACTTTTTTACAGGCACATCTCCATCATCTTCTAATAGGGAATCAGATGATGTACGACGTGGCGTTTTAACTCCGCAGCCTTTCGCATGCAGGGCTTTCGTAACATCATTTACGTTGCTGGAATCTTTGGGGGGCCGATAGTTGGCCACGTGATCCACGCGGATCGTCCTTCCTTTGATCTATGGGAGGAATTGTGCTGTTGGAGAAGGCACAGACGAGCACCCCATGCTTCAAGGCTCCGTTTGACACGGAATGGTGCCTCAGGAGCCCCGGCAGGCCAGCCTGCACCCCGGGCTGCTTCACCCACCTTGATGCCATTGAAGTTGTCAACAGCGAGAATGGTGCTCCTCTGGTCCTCATAGCACAGGAAGCAAAACCCTTTGGACTTCCCGGTCTTCTCGTCCCGCACCAGGTTAATGTTGACAACCTCCCCGTACCTGTAACGGACGCTGAGCAGCCGAGGCAGTGGCAGGGGCGTGGGGGGCGTGAGGCTGCAGCACTTACTGTGAGAAGACGCAGATCACATCCCCCTCCGTCAGCTGGTAGTGCAGCCCGCCTGCAGGGACAGGGAGAGGAATGAAGAGGCACCCGCACAGGCCCACAAATCCCACCTCCCTCAACCCAGTCACCCCCTCCCTGGCTCAGGCCCCAGCCCAGGCCCCTCCTCCCACCCCCAGGCCCAAGCTGAGGCCGCGGACCCCCTCCCCTGGGCCAGATCCTCTCTTCTTGTCTAGGTCTTCAGGCTCCAGACCCCTCTACCCAGGCACAGAAGCCCTCAAGCCCCCATGTCCCACCCCTCCCCAGGTTCAGGCCCTGGACCCCCCTCTTCCCCAGTTCCCTACCTCCCCAGGTCCCTGCCACCCCCCACCCTCCAACCCGAGCTTCCCAAGTCCCAGCCCCCTTTCTCCTCTCCTAGTCCCCACTCTTCCCCACGTCCCAGCCCCTTCCCCACGTCCCAAGATCCCAGTTCCCTCCCCTCCACCCCGTTCCCCCTCTCCCCAGGTCCCAGTCACCTTCTCATCCACCAGGTCCCCCTCTTCCCAGGTCCCAGCTGCACCCCCTTCCTCCCAGGTCCCCCGTCCTCCCTCTCCCTAGGTCCCAGGTCCTCCCTCCTCCCCAAGTCCCCCCGCTCCCTAAGTCCCAGCACCTTCTCCTCTCCCAGGTTCTCCCATTCCAGCAGATCCCAGCCCCCTCCTCATCCCCCCAGGTCCCTCCCTAGCTCCCAGGCATCTCCCCCTCCCTAGATCCCAGGTCCCCCCCTCCTCCTAGGTTCCAGCACCCTCTCCTCTCCCACGTCCCCAGCTTCTACCAAGTCCCAGCCTCTCCTCCTCCAGGTTCCCCCCTGCCCACGTCCCAGCTGCACCCCCTCCCTCCACAAGCTCCTCCCCAGCTCCCAGCCCCCTCCTCCCCAGCTCCCAGGTGTCCCGCCAGGTTCCAGGTCCCTCCCTTGCATCAAGTGCCCCTCCTCCTTCCCAGGTTCCTCCCCAGGTTCCTCCCCAGGTCCCCCCATCTCCCCAGGTCCCAGGGCCTCCCTCCTCCCCAGCTCCCAGCACCTTTTCCTCTCCCAGGTGCCCCCTTCCACCCAGACCCCGCCCCCCCCAGGTTCTTCCTTCTTCCTCCCTCCTCCCCAAGTCCCAGCACCTTCTCCTCCCCAGGGCCTGAGCCCGGGCCCGGCCCTTTCCCCAGCCCCCTCCCCGTACCAACGAACACCCAGGCGCTGTCCTTGTACTCCGCGTGCCACGACACCGTCTCCTGCACGCTCAGCTTCTCCTCCCGCGCGTTCAGCTCGTTGATCAGCTTCACTTTCGTGAGGGGGCTGAGGGGGGGAGGAAAGCGCCGTCACACCGAGCCGAGTCCCCCCCGCACACCCCGTAACCCGTACACTCACTGCATAGCAACGCCAGCACTGCGCATGCGCTGCCCGAGCGGCGCCGGAGGGAGCCGAGCGGCGCCGGAGGGAGCCGAGCGCGGCCGGAGGGAGCCGAGCGCGGCCGGAGGGAGCCGAGCGCGGCCGGAGGGAGCCGAGCGCGGCCGGAGGGAGCCGAGCGCGGCCGGAGGGAGCCGACAGGGGCCGAAAGGAGCCGACAGGGGCCGAAAGGAGCCGACAGGGGCCGAAAGGAGCCGACAGGGGCCGAAAGGAGCCGACAGGAGTCAGCGAGGCGGACCCAGCGCCAAGGAGCCGGACCCAGCGTCACCGAGCCAGGCTGAGCGGTGCCGACTGTCACCGTCACCGAGCTGAGCAGGTCCAACTGGAACTGAACCGAAACGAGTGTAACTGAGTCATAGAATCACAGAATCACCAGGTCGGAAAAGACCCACCGGATCATCATGTCCAACCATCTCCATCAATCCCTAAACCATGGCCCTCAGCACCTCATCCACTCGTCCTTTAAACCCCTCCAGGGAAGGGGACTCAACCCCCTCCCTGGGCAGCCTCTGCCAGTGCCCAATGACCCCTTCCGTGAAAAATTTTTCCTGATGTCCAGCCTGAACCTCCCCTGGCAGAGCTTGAGGCCATTCCCTCTCGTCCTGACCCTGTCCCTTGGGAGAAGAGCCCAGCTCCCTCCTCTCTGCAACCTCTTTTCAGGTTTAACACCCCCAGGCCCAAGCTGAGGCCGCGGACCCACTCCCCTGGGCCAGATCCCCTCTTCTTGTCTAGGCCTTCAGGCTCCAGACCCCTCTACCCAGGCACAGAAGCCCTCAAGCCCCCACGTCCCACCCCCTCCCCAGGTTCAGGCCCTGGACCCCCCTCTTTCACAGCTCCCTACCTCCCCAGGTCCCTGCCACCCCCCACCCTCCAACCCGAGCTTCCCAAGTCCCAGCTCCCTTTCTCCTCTCCTAGTCCCCACTCTTCCACAGGTCCCAGCCCCTTCCCCACGTCCCAAGGTCCCAGCTCCCTCCCCTCCACCCCGTTCCCCCCCCTTCCCAGGTCCCAGCTGCACCCGCTTCCTCCCAGGTCCCCCGACCTCCGCGTACCACGACACCGCCTCCTGCACGCCCAGCTCCGCCTCCCGCGCGTTCAGCTCGTTGATCAGCTTCACCTCCGTGAGGGGGCTGAGGGGGGGAGGAAAGCGTCGTCACAACGGGCCGAGCCCCCCCCGCACACCCCGTAACCCGTACACTCACTGCATAACAACGCCAGCACTGCGCATGCGCTGCCCGAGCGGCGCCGGAGGGAGCCGAGCGCGGCCGGAAGGAGGCGACAGGGGGCGAAAGGAGCCGAACGGAGCCGGAAGGAGCCGACAGGAGTCACCGAGCCGGACCCAGCGCCAAGGAGCTGGACCCAGCGCCAAGGAGCTGGACCCAGCGCCAAGGAGCTGGACCCAGCGCCAAGGAGCTGGACCCAGCGCCAAGGAGCTGGACCCAGCGCCAAGGAGCTGGACCCAGCGCCAAGGAGCTGGACCCAGCGTCACTGAGATGAGCCAGAGCCGGTGTCACCGAGCCAGGCTGAGCCGGACCCAGTTTAACCGAGCCAGGCTGAGCGGTGCCGAGTGTCACCGTCACCGAGCTGAGCAGGTCCAACTGGAACTGAACCGAGCCGAGTGTAACTGAGTCACAGAATCACAGAATCACCAGGTCGGAAAAGACCCACCGAATCATCATGTCCAGCCATTCCCATCAATCCCTAAACCATGGCCCTCAGCACCTCATCCACCCGTCCTTGAAACCCCTCCAGGGAAGGGGACTCAACCCCCTCCCTGGGCAGCCTCTGCCAGTGACCAATGACCCTTTCTTTGAAATATTTTTTCTGGATGTCCAGCCTGAACCTTACCTGGTGGAGCTTGAGGCCATTCCCTCTCATCCTGTCCCCTGTCACTTGGGAGAAGAGCCCAGCTCCCTCCTCTCCACAACCTCCTTTCAGGTAGTTGGAGAGAGCAATAAGGTCTCCCCTCAGCCTCCTCTTCTCCAGGCTAAACACCCCCAGCTCTCTCAGCCGTTCCTCATAAGGCCTGTTCTCCAGCCCCTTCCCCAGCTTCGTTGCTCTTCTCTGGACTCGCTCCAGAGCCTCAACATCCTTCTTGTGGTGAGGGGCCCAGAGCTGAACACAGGATTCAAGGAGCGGTCTCACCAGTGCTGAGTCCAGAGGGAGAAGAACCTCCCTGGACCTGCTGGCCACGCCGTGTCTGATCCAAGCCAAGATGCCATTGGCCTTCTTGGCCACCTGGGCCACTGCTGGCTCATGTTCAGTCGCTGTCAACCAACACCCCCAGTTGGACCGGGCTGAGCTGGGCCACGCGGCGCAAAGCAAGACCCAGAGTGGAGCGGAGCCTTCGAGCCTTTATTGGGGTGAAAAGTTTCTATAGGTACATTGGTGATTAAAGGAAGACTACGGAGAATGTGGGCCACCTCCAGAAGGCAAAGGGAGACCCGGTTGCCCAGGATATGGAGAAGGCTGAGGTACTCCAAGACTTTTTTGCCTCAGTCTTCTCCGGCAATGGTTCCAGCCACAGCACCCAGGTGCGGGAGGCAAAGGCAGGGACTGGGAGATGGAAGGAGCACCCACTGTAGGAGAGGATCACGTGCGAGAGCATCTAAGGAACCTGACAGGGCACAAGGCCATGGGACCTGAAGAGATGCATCCGTGGGTCCTGAGGGAACTGGTGGATGAAGTTGCTAAGCCACTGTCCATCATCTCTGAGAAGTCGTGGCAGTCCGGTGAAGTTCTCACAGACTGAAAAAGGGAAACATAATTCCTGGTTTTAAACAAAGGAAAAAGGAAAACCCAGGCACCTCCAAGCCAGTCAGTGTCGCCTCTGTGCCCGGCAAGATCATGGAGCAGATCCCCCTGGAAACTCTGCCGAGGCACGTGGAGAATAAGGAGGCGATTGGTGACAGCCAGCATAGCTTCACTGAGGGCAAATCATGCCTGATTAATTTGGTGGCCTTCTACAATGGAGCTACAGCGTTGGTGGTGAAGAGAGTAACCAACATCATCTACCTGGGCTTGTGCAAAGCATTTCACACTGTCCCATGTGACATCCTTGTCTCTAAACTGGAGAGACACGGATTTGATGAATGGAGCACTCCGTGGATAAGGAATTGGCTGGATGGTCCCACTCAGAGAGTTGTGATCAATAGCTAAATGTTCAAGTGAAGACCGGTGACGAGTGGCATTCTGCAGGGGTCGGCATTGGGACTGGTCGTGTTTAACATCTTTGTCTCAGACATGGACAGTGGGGTTGAGGGCACCCTCAGCAAGTTTGCCGATGACACCAAGCTCTGTGTTGCCGTCACCATGCTGGAGGGAAAGGATGGATCCAGAGGGACCTGGGCAGGCTGGAGAGGTGGGGCTGTGAAAACCACATGGGGATCAGCAAGGCCAAGGCCAAGGGCCTGAACCTGGCTCGGGGAAATTCCAAGCACAAATACAGCCTGGGCAGAGAATGGATTGGGAGCAGCCCTGTGGAGAAGGACCTGGAGTGCTGGGGAATGAGAAGCTCAACATTAGTTGGCAATGTGCTCACAGCCCAGAAACAAACCACATCCTGGGCTGCATCCAGAGCAGTGGGACCAGCAGGGACAGGGAGGGGATTCTGCCCCTCTGCCCTGCTCTGCTGAGACCAAACCTGGAGCCCTGTGTCCAGTTCTGGAGTCCTCAGCACAGGAAGGACATGGAGCTGTTGGAGTGAGTCCAGAGGAGGCCACGGAGATGATCCGAGGGCTGGAGAACCTCCTGTACGAGGACAGGCTGAGAGAGTTGGGGTTGTTCAGCCTGGAGAAGAGAAGGCCGCAGGGAGACCTTAGAGCAGCTTCCAGCACTGAAAGGGGCTCCCGGAAAGCTGGGGAGGGGCTCTGGATCAGGGAGAGCAGGGAGAGGATGAGGAGGAAGAGTTTTCAGCTGCAAGAGGGGAGATTAAGATCTCATCTCAAGGAGAAATGTTTTGGTGTGAGGGTGGGGAGGCCCTGGCCCAGGGTGCCCAGAGCAGGGGTGGCTGCCCCATCCCTGGAGGGGTTCAAGGCCAGGCTGGATGGGGCTTGGAGCCCCTGATCCAGTGGGAGGTGTCCCTGCCCACGGCAGGGGTGGGACTGGATGGGCTTCGAGGTCCCTTCCAGCCCAAAGTGCTCTGTGATTTTAAGTGTCCAGAGGCTTTGAAGCACAGTAACAGCTAGGAGAGGGCTGGGGAGGCAGCGTGTCATGGCCCAGTCCACGCAGCTCCTGCAGAGCCAGTTGCAGACTCCTGGGTCTACAGCATCATAGAGAGGGGTTGGTCCTTTTGGATTTTGGTGGTGGATGCAACTGGCACCATTCAAGTGCATCACATTGACCTCCTGGCAATCCTTCTCCGCTAGGACACTTGGGCCAGGATTCATGGCAGAAGATGCCACTTGCTAACCTCCAAGCTGGGACCATCGTCTTCTGTTGACGCAGCTTGGGTTTGGGAAATGGTTTTAGTGCTTCCCCTCAGACCAGCTGCCACATGAAAAGCCATCAGTCATCAGATGGGATCCATTTTCCATCACAGGTCACAACACAATGAAGAAATGGATCAGTTTTGTTACACCAAAGCTAACTTCTTTACAGCATTTTCTTTAGGTTCCATTCCATTTCTGGAACCAGTGTTGAGCTGTTCCTTCATCGACAGCTGCCTGGGCAAACACTTGGCCGATAGTGCTGGCGGCAGCTGCTTCTTTACATCTCCTTTTAAACTCACACAACAAAATCACTGAGATTTCCTTCCCCACCCCCATCTTTAACCTGACAGTCATATAAAAACGTACAAACAGAGGAACTAAATCCCTCGGCATAAATAAGGAGAGCAAATTTTGCGCTTTAAAATGGTTAATTCAAAGTTCACAGTGACAAACCCTGCAATTATTTTTGCCCCAAATAATATTTCTGTTATTCCCATCCACCCCACCCTTCCCTCCGTCGCTCTGCACCCTCTGGCTCCAGGGCTATTACCTGGAGTTTCACGTAGCTTAAAAACTCCTGGGTCCTGGGAGGAAGAAACGCTGTGCCCAGGCCTGCCTTCCCTTTCAGTTTGATTACAAACGACGCTGCAGTGAATCACCCGGACAGAACAGCATCTTGGGATCCACCGCAGAAGCCAGATGCACTGAGCGCACAACGGCTTCGGATCCGGAGCCCAAGGCCAACGTGACGCCCTCTGTTCTCACAGGAGGAGGACAGCCCCCAGGACAGACAGACAGAACCCTTTTGTGACAGACAGCATCCTGCTGCTGCCAGTGATCGTCCCTGTGCTGCAGCGCAGCAGCCCCGCACACCTGCTGGATGGGCTGCAGTGGGCAGCCTGCTCCCAGGACAGACCGTGAAGCTGTTGGAACGGCCCTGCGGGGCCACCGAGAGGCACAGGGAGCTCCCAGCAGGGTTTCGGTCAGCGCTCGTCTCCAGGGCTCAGCAGCGGCTGGAGCCCCTCGCAGAGCCCCGCTCCTTCCGCCTGGAATGGGACTCCCTGGCACCACGCTCCCGGGATCTACCTCCCTCGGGACACTCGTCTCGACGGCTGCTGTGCCCGTCACCCTTCCTGCCAGCCTCCTCCCTCTTCTCCCTCTCATCCCACAAACCGCTTTGGCCCCTCTGGTCCTGACAGCTCTTTTCCCCTCTTCTCTCCGAAGGCCTCTGGTGCCTCCGCTCTTCCTCATCTCTCTCAGTCCTGCTCACAGGCTTCCCCTCGGAGCCCTTCCAGGGCTGCTGGCTCCCACTGGCGTAGCGCTCGTAGCCAGGGTCCTCCTTCTCCTTCTTAATCTTGATTCTGGGATGCGCCTCCTCCCCAGGCGCCGTCCTCTTTGCCGCCTGCAAGCTGTGCTTTTGCTGCTCTGGGTTGCTTTTCTCCTTGTCTGAAACAGAAGGTGCATCTTTCAGGATGGACTGTCTTGCAAGCATCACCCCAACTCCCCATGCTCTGCCTAAAGCACCTTTCCAACTGCTCTCCCGTTTAAGTTCTTCCTCTCCACCCAAGCTTCACAACCTGTTTCCCTCCCCAAGCAGAGAGAACCTGTTCCATTTCAAACCTCCAGTTTGAGCCATCCTACCCCTTCCGACTCACCAGCGTTGCCTTCTTCCCAGCAAGACTCCCCTCAGGCACTTAATCACAGAATCATTAGGGTTGGAAAAGACCTCTCGGCTCATTCCGTCCAGCCATCACCCCAACCCCACCGTGCCTGCTAAACCCTGTCCCCAAGAGCCACGGCCACACGGTTTGTGAACCTCTCCAGGGATGGAGACTCCCCCACTGCCCTGGGCAGCCTCTGCCAGAGCTTCACCACTGGACTTTGTAGCAAGGTGGGTGCTGGGCTCTTCTCCCAAGTGACGGGCAATAGGATGAGAGGAAACGTCCTCGAGCTGTGCCAGGGAAGGTTTAGGTTGGACATTAGGGAAAATTCCTTCCCTAAAAGGGTTCTCAGGCACTGGAAAGGCTGCCCGGGGCAGTGGTGGAGTCACCATCCCTGGAGAGATTTAAAATACAGGCAGACGAGGTGCTCAGGGATGTGCTTTAGTTGTGAACAGGTACGGCTGGGCTCGATGATGTTAAAGGTCTTTTTCCAATCAAACAATTCTACGAATCTATGACTTTTCTCAGCTTCAGCTTCCAGCCACAGAATCTCATCTAGATCTGCAGGTTTTGGGCTCTATTCCGTTCCGTCAGTTTGCCCAGGCCACGTACCAGTCACTGCATACACCTATAGCAGCCCTGGTCCTACAGCAGCAGATCTTCAGAGCAAGCAGTGCTTCTCCCAAGCCTCCCCCTTCCCCGTCTCCCATGGTGCTGCTCCTCCCTGCAGGAACCCTGCAGCCTAGCAGGCTTTTCTCCAGGCAAAGCACTATTATTGTTTTCTGAGCTTGGGCGAGGACATTCACAAGAGCGAAACAGAAGCACTCGGAGACCCCTCAGGAGATCACAGAGCAGAGCCTGGACATTAGGGCTGTGGCTCTTTCAAAGAGCATCCCTGTCCCTGGTGTTCCCCAGAGCAGAGGCTCCCATCGGGTTTAGGACTGACGCAGAATCACGGAATGGTCTGGGTCAGAAAGGCCCTCAAAGCCCATCCAGTCCCACCCCCTGCCATGGGCAGGGACACCTCCCACTGCATCAGGGGGATCAAGCCCCATCCAGCCTGGCCTTGAACCCCTCCAGGGATGGGGCAGCCACCCCTGCTCTGCGCAACCTGGGCCAGGGCCTCCCCGCCCTCACAGCAAAACATTTCTCCCTAAGGTCTCATTTCACTCTATTCCCTTTCAGCTGAAAACTGTTCCACTCACCCTATCCCTGTACCCCTCTATTTAGAGCCCCTTTGACTCTCCCACTTGCTGCTCTCTGCCAGCTAATCTTAACTACTAGAAACTAAGCTGTATTTAAAGGAGAACTAAACGTGGCCTGACAGGAACACGCCTCACTTTTGCACTTTTTTACAGGCACATCTCCATCATCTTCTGATGGGGAATCAGATGATGTATGAGGTGGCGTTTTAACTCCACAGCCTTTCGCATGCAGGGCTTTCGTGACATCATCTACGTCGTCGGAATCTTTGGGGGGCCGATAGTTGGCCACGTGATCCACGCGGATCGTCCTTCCTTTGATCTATGGGAGGAATTGTGCTGTTGGAGAAGGCACAGACGAGCACCCCGTGCTTCAAGGCTCCGTTTGACACAGAAGGCTGCCTCAGGAGCCCCGGCAGGCCAGCCTTCACCCCGGGCTGCTTCACCCACCTTGATGCCATTGAAGTTGTCAACAGCAAGAATGGTGCTCCTCTGGTCCTCGTAGCACAGGAAGCAAAACCCTTTGGACTTCCCGGTCTTCTTGTCCCGCACCAGGTTAATGTTGACAACCTCCCCGTACCTGTAACGGACGCTGAGCAGCCGAGGCAGCGGCAGGGGGGTGGGGGGCGTGGGGGGCGTGAGGCTGCAGCACTTACTGTGAGAAGACGCAGATCACATCCCCCTCCGTCAGCTGGTAGTGCAGCCCGCCTGCAGGGACAGGGAGAGGAAGGAAGGGGCACCCGCACAGGCCCACAAATCCCACCCCCCTCAACCCAGTCACCCCCTCCCTGGCTCAGGCCCCAGCCCAGGCCCCTCCTCCCACCCCCAGGCCCAAGCTGAGGCCGCGGACCCACTCCCCTGGGCCAGATCCCCTCTTCTTGTCTAGGCCTTCAGGCTCCAGACCCCTCTACCCAGGCACAGAAGCCCTCAAGCCCCCACGTCCCACCCCTCCCCAGGTTCAGGCCCTGGACCCCCCTCTTCCCCAGCTCCCTACCTCCCCAGGTCCCTGCCACCCCCCACCCTCCAACCCAAGCTTCCCAAGTCCCAGCCCCCTTTCTCCTCTCCTAGTCCCCACTCTTCCACAGGTCCCAGCCCCTTCCCCAGGTCCCAAGATCCCAGTTCCCTCCCCTCCACCCCGTTCCCCCTCTCCCCAGGCCCCAGGCACCTTCTCATCCACCAGGTCCCCCCTCTTCCCAGGTCCCAGCTGCACCCCCTTCCTCCCAGGTCCCCCGTCCTCCCTCTCCCTAGGTCCCAGGTCCTCCCTCCTCCCCAAGTCCCCGCGCTCTGTAAGTCCCAGCACCTTCTCCTCTCCCAGGTTCTTCTATTCCAGCAGATCCCAGTCCCCTCCTCATCCCCCCCAGGTCCCTCCCTAGCTCCCAGGCCTCTCCCCCTCCTTAGATCCCAGGTCCCCCCCTCCTCCTAGGTTCCAGCACCCTCTCCTCTCCCACGTCCCCCCCCTTCTACCAAGTCCCAGCCCCTCCTCCTCCAGGTTCCCCCTTGACCAGGTCCCAGCTGCTGCCCCCTTCCTCCGCAGGTTCCTCCGAAGGTTCCTCCGCAGGTTCCTCCCCAAGTCCCCCCATCTCCCCAGGTCCCAGGGCCCCCCTCTCCCTGGGTCCCAGCACCATGTCCTCTCCCAGATCCACCCCGTCCACCTAGCCCCCCACCTCCTCCCCAGGTTCCTCCTTCCTCCTCCCCAGGTCCCAGGGCCTGAGCCCGGGCCCGGCCCTTTCCCCAGCCCCCTCCCCGTACCAACGAACACCCAGGCGCTGTCCTTGTACTCCGCGTGCCACGACACCGCCTCCTGCACGCCCAGCTCCGCCTCCCGCGCGTTCAGCTCGTTGATCAGCTTCACTTTCGTGAGGGGGCTGAGGGGGGGAGGAAAGCGCCGTCACTCCGAGCCGAGCCCCCCCCCCACACCCCGCAACGCTCACCCACGCACTCACTTCATGGCGACGCCGGCACTGCGAATGTGCTGCCCGAGCGGGGCCGGAAGGAGCCGAGCCGTGCCGGAAATAGCCGAACGGAGCCGGAAGGAGCCGAACAGAGCCGGAAGGAGCCGAACGGAGCCGGAAGGAGCCGACAGGGAGTCACCGAGCCGGACCCAGCGCCAAGGAGCTGGACCCAGCGTCACTGAGATGAGCCAGAGCCGGTGTCACCGAGCCAGGCTGAGCCGGACCCAGTTTAACCGAGCCAGGCTGAGCGGTGCCGAGTGTCACCGTCACCGAGCTGAGCAGGTCCAACTGGAACTGAACCGAGCCGAGTGTAACTGAGTCACAGAATCACAGAATCACCAGGTCGGAAAAGACCCACCGGATCATCATGTCCAACCATTCCCATCAATCCCTAAACCATGGCCCTCAGCACCTCATCCGCCCGTCCTTTAAACCCCTCCAGGGAAGGGGACTCAACCCCCTCCCTGGGCAGCCTCTGCCAGTGCCCAATGACCCTTTCTGTGAAAAATTTTTCCTGATGTCCAGCCTGAACCTCCCCTGGCAGAGCTTGAGGCCATTCCCTCTCGTCCTGTCCCGTGTCACTTAGGAGAAGAGCCCAGCTCCCTCCTCTCCACAACCTCCTTTCAGGGAGTTGGAGAGAGCAATGAGGTCTCCCCTCAGCCTCCTCTTCTCCAGGCTAAACAACCCCAGCTCCCTCAGACGCTCCTCCTAGGACTTGTTCTCCAGCCCCTTCCCCAGCTTCGTTGCTCTTCTCTGGACTCGCTCCAGAGCCTCAACATCCTTCTTGTGGTGAGGGGCCCAGAACTGAACACAGGATTCGAGGAGCGGTCTCACCAGTCCAGAGGGAGAAGAACCTCCCTGGACCTGCTGGCCACGCCGTGTCTGATCCAAGCCAAGATGCCATTGGCCTTCTTGGCCACGTGGGCCACTGCTGGCTCATGTTCAGTCGCTGTCAACCAACACCCCCAGTTGGACCGGGCTGAGCTGGGCCACGCGGCGCAAAGCAAGACCCAGAGTGGAGCGGAGCCTTCGAGCCTTTATTGGGGTGACTGTGACAGAGGGCGCAGACCCTGCTCAGCATGGGCAGGAGCTCTTGACGGGGGTGTTGTGCGCTGGCTCCAGCCTGCGGGGCTGCCCCGGCCGCCCCTCCAGGTCCCGGCAGAGCAGCGAGCGCTGGGCCTTCAGCCGGCAGGCCAGGCACATGAAAATGGCATCCACGTTCTGGCTCTCCTGAGGGTCCTTGGCCGAGGTCTCAAACAAAAGCATGTTGTGAGCGTCGGCGAACTTGAGGGCCATGCTGGACGGCACTTGGATCAGGTCCTTCAAGTCACACTTGTTCCCCACGAGCACCCTGGGGACAAGGGGGGGCACGGCGTGCCCGTTGCACTCCTCGATCCACATCTTGAGGTTGGTGAAGGAGGTCATCTTGGTGACGTCGTAAACGAAGACGACGGCATGCACGTTGCGGTAGTAATGCTCTACCATGCTCTTCCGAAACCTCTCCTGGCCAGCCGTGTCCCACACTTGCACCTGGGAAGAAAAGCAGACAAGAATGAAAGCTACGGAAGCATGGATTGTCCTCCCCAGGCTTCCTGCTTGTGGAACTCCCTGCAGGGGAGCTCCCTGCGGAGGGTGGGAGCAAGGGAAGGTGGCCGGGGAGGAACACAGAGACATCGTCCAAGCACCCAGGGATCAGGTTAGGAGAGCTGATGCTGTGATAGAATTAAACCCAGCCAAGGACGTCAGAGACAACAAGAAAAGTTTCTATAGGTACATTGGTGATTAAAGGAAGACTACGGAGAATGTGGGCCACCTCCAGAAGGCAAAGGGAGACCCGGTTGCCCAGGATATGGAGAAGGCTGAGGTACTCCAAGACTTTTTTGCCTCAGTCTTCTCTGGCAATGGTTCCAGCCACAGCACCCAAGGTGCGGGAGGCAAAGGCAGGGACTGGGAGATGGAAGGAGCACCCACTGTAGGAGAGGATCACGTGCGAGAGCATCTAAGGAACCTGACAGGGCACAAGGCCATGGGACCTGAAGAGATGCATCCGTGGGTCCTGAGGGAACTGGTGGATGAAGTTGCTAAGCCACTGTCCATCATCTCTGAGAAGTCGTGGCAGTCCGGTGAAGTTCTCACAGACTGAAAAAGGGAAACATAATTCCTGGTTTTAAACAAAGGAAAAAGGAAAACCCAGGCACCTCCAAGCCAGTCAGTGTCGCCTCTGTGCCCGGCAAGATCATGGAGCAGATCCCCCTGGAAACTCTGCCGAGGCACATGGAGAATAAGGAGGTGATTGGTGACAGCCAGCATAGCTTCACGGAGGGCAAATCATGCCTGATTAATTTGGTGGCCTTCTACAATGGAGCTACAGCGTTGGTGGTGAAGAGAGTAACCAACATCATCTACCTGGGCTTGTGCAAAGCATCTCACACTGTCCCACGTGACATCCTTGTCTCTAAACTGGAGAGACACGGATTTGATGAATGGAGCACTCAGTGGATAAGGAATTGGCTGGATGGTCCCACTCAGAGAGTTGTGATCAATAGCTAAATGTTCAAGTGAAGACCGGTGATGAGTGGCATTCTAAAGGGTTGGCATTGGGACTGGTCGTGTTTAACATCTTTGTCTCAGACATGGACAGTGGGGTTGAGGGCACCCTCAGCAAGTTTGCTGATGACACCAAGCTCTGTGTTGCCGTCACCATGCTGGAAGGAAAGGATGGATCCAGAGGGACCTGGGCAGGCTGGAGAGGTGGGGCTGTGAAAACCACATGGGGATCAGCAAGGCCAAGGGCCTGAACCGGGCTCGGGGAAATTCCAAGCACAAATACAGCCTGGGCAGAGAATGGATTGGGAGCAGCCCTGTGGAGAAGGACCTGGAGTGCTGGGGAATGAGAAGCTCAACATTAGTTGGCAATGTGCTCAGAGCCCAGAAACAAACCACATCCTGGGCTGCATCCAGAGCAGTGGGACCAGCAGGGACAGGGAGGGGATTCTGCCCCTCTGCCCTGCTCTGCTGAGACTAAACCTGGAGCCCTGTGTCCAGTTCTGGAGTCCTCAGCACAGGAAGGACATGGAGCTGTTGGAGTGAGTCCAGAGGAGGCCACGGAGATGATCTGAGGGCTGGAGAACATCCTGTACGAGGACAGGCTGAGAGAGTTGGGGTTGTTCAGCCTGGAGAAGAGAAGGCTGCAGGGAGACCTTAGAGCAGCTTCCAGCACTGAAAGGGGCTCCCGGAAAGCTGGGGAGGGGCTCTGGATCAGGGAGAGCAGGGAGAGGATGAGGAGGAAGAGTTTTCAGCTGGCAGAGGGGAGATTAAGATCTCATCTCAAGGAGAAATGTTTTGGTGTGAGGGTGGGGAGGCCCTGGCCCAGGTTGCCCAGAGCAGTGGTGGCAGCAGAGGTGGCGAAGGCTGTCCTGGGCATCACACAAAGCATCACCCGCAGGCCAGACAAGGTGATCTGTCCCCCTTGTGCAGCGCTGGTGAGGCCACATCTGGAATGCTCTGTCCAGTTCTGGGCTCCTCAGTACAGGAGAGGCATGGACTGGAGAGTGTCCAGCGAAGGGCCACAAAGATGGTGCAGAGACTGCAGTGTCTCTCCTGTGAGGAAAGACCAGGAGAGCTGGGACTCTTCAGCCTGGAGAAGGAGAAGGCTTGGAGAGGTGAGGTTTACCTGAAGGGAGGCTACAAAGTAGATGGAGCTCGGCTCCTTCCAGTGGTCGCCAGCACCAAGACCAGAGGCGGTTTGCACATGCTGAGATACAGAAGGTTCCTCCTAGGTGTCAGGAAACACCTTTCACTGCGAGGGGGACAGGCCTGGCAGAAGTTGTCCAGGGAGGCTGTGGAGCCTTCATCCTTGGAGATGTTCCAAAGCCATCTGGCCATGGGCAATCAGCTCTCGGGGGCTGGAGCAGATGACCTCCAGAGGTTCCTTCCAACCTAAGGACCAGGTGACTCTAGGAGTTCTCCTGGCCCTTGTAGGTAACATCTAGAAGCTTGGAACCAGCCAAATCAGTGTCTGGGGTCAATCCAAATCACGTTGTACCCTATAGAGATAGTGCCTGCCCAAGAGTCTTCCAGAGTGGAAAAATGCTGGCAAAGAAGAGCTGCTGCTCCCGTGTTTCCCTGCTGGTCTCTCCTAGACCATTCCATATGGGCAGAGCAGGAGATGGAGGGTAACTCTCCCACCTCTCTCCTCACTTCTTGGACACATGCTCTCGGGAAAAGGCCAGTTTGTGGCTCTGCCTCCCACTCCTGCCTGCTGGAGCGCAAATAACATCCAAAGGTGGGAAACCTGGCAGCGTTTTCCGTCTCGTGGCAGTGTGACTGGCTTCCTGCCAGCCTGCCCATGGCTTACAGCAGCGCAGCGGTGGGGTGGTGGATGGAGCAGGGAGGAGATGAGGGAAGGAGAGAGAGGAAAACCTTCAAGGACAGTTTAAAAGCACAACTGAAGTTCTTCCCCACCAGAGCGGGGACCTGGCTGTCCAGGGAGGAGGCTGAGTCCCCGTCCCTGGAGGGGTTTAAAAGACGAGTAGATGTAGTACTTGGGGACATGGTCCAGTGGGTGGCTTTACAGGGCTGGATCGATGGCTGGACTAGATGATCTTGAAGGTCTTTTCCAACCAAAACCATCCCATGACTCTGTGATATCTTCACTGGGATTAGTCCCTCAACTTTGCATTCCCCACTGGTCAGCACAACAGCACTATTCACTTTTTCCAGCAGCTGGTCTCACCCACAGATGCTGCCAGTGCCGATCCACCCAACCAAGCTCCTGGCTCGCCGTGCTCCCCAGGCCATTCCCTGCCAGCTGCTGTTGGGCTGCAGCTCTGCTCTGGCACAGCAGCTGGAGCTCCTCAGGTCTGGGCCGCTGCATTTCTTACAAGTGTCTTGCTGGCTTTCAAACAGCAAATTCATCATGCTCTCCTGCTGCTGCAATTGCTCCCTCCCGGTGCTTGCCAAGAGCAGCCCTCAGCATCCAGCCCACGGCTGTCAGATCCTGGGAGGTCCAGGCCTCGTAGCGCCACCGCTGCGCGCAGAACCCCAGCTGCTCCCCCAGGCGCTGTGTTTTCTCGTCCTGCCCCTGCTCCAGCTCCAGCTCCCAGCAGCTTCCCCTCGATTTTGGTCCAGCTGGGCAGGCTGGAGCTGGGGCCTCCAAGTCTTCTCCCTTCAGCCTCATCCTTGCAGCCCTGTTCCTCCAGACATGCCCCTCTGTCCTGGTCCCTCCATCTGGGTCCCTCAAGCCTTGAACCCTCCAGCCTTGTCCTTCAAGCTCTTACACTCAAGCCTTGGACCCTCCAGCTTTGCCCCTCCATCCCTGTCTTTCCATACTTCTCTCTCCATCCCTGTTCCTCCATCTCTCTCCCTCCATCCTTCTCTCTCCATCCTTGTTCCTCCATCCCTCTCCCTCCATCCCTCTCCCTCCATCCCTGTCCCTCCATCCTTCTCCCTCTATCCCTGTCCCTCCATCCTTCTCCCTCTATCCCTGTCCCTCCATCCTTCTCCCTCCATCCTTCTCCCTCTATCCCTGTCCCTCCATCCTTCTCCCTCTATCCCTGTCCCTCCATCCTTCTCCTTCCATTCTCCTCCCTCCATCCCTGTCCCTACATCCTACATCCTTCCACCCCTATCCCTCCATCCTTCTCCCTCTATCCCTGTCCCTCCATCCTTCTCCCTCTATCCCTGTCCCTCCATCCTTCTCCCTCCATCCTTCTCCCTCTATCCCTATCCCTCCATCCTTCTCCCTCCATCCTTCTCTCTCCATCCTTGTTCCCCCATCCCTCTCCCTCCATCCTTGTCCCTCCATCCCTGTCCTTCCATCCTTCTCCCTCTATCCCTGTCCCTCCATCCTTCTCCTTCCATTCTTCTCCCTCCATCCCTGTCCCTACATCCTTCTCCTTCCACCCCTATCCCTCCATCCTTCTCCCTCTATCCCTCCATCCCTGTCCCTCCATCCTTCTCCCTCCACCCTTCTCCCCCCATCCCAGTCCCTCCGGTCCCGGTGCCGTGTCCCACCTTGATGCGCTCGCCCTCGATCTCCACCGTCTTCTCGCGGAAGTCCACGCCGATGGTGGCCTCGGTCTTGTCAGGGAAGGTTCCCCCGCAGAAGCGGAAGGTCAGGCAGGTCTTGCCCACGTTGGAGTCCCCGATCACGATGATCTTAAAGATGCGGGTCTGCACGTACGGCTCCGGCGACGGCTCGGGGCCCGGCGGCCGCCCGCCGCCCGCTGCCATCCTCACCGGCGCATCGGGGGCACCGGCACCGGGCACGGCACCGGCTAGGGCTGTGGCACCGGCTATGGCTACGGCGCGGGCTGTAGCGCCGGGTATGGCACCGGGACCGGCTCCGGCACCGGGACCGGCTCCGGCGGCGGCTGCAGCCCCGGCCCCGCCTTCGGGCCCCGGCGAGCCCCGCCTCTCGCCCCGGTGACGGCGCCGCCCGCCCCCCGCCCGGGGCCCCGGTCCGGCTCCTCGCCCTCTGCGGGACAACCGGCAGCTCCTGCCAGGGAAGAGCCCCCGGTGCTTCTCCCTCGGGCAGGGTCCTCTCCTGGCCCGGTGTCCCCATCCTTCGTGCTGCCCTATCACCTGTCCCGTGGGAGAATCATAGAATCACAGAATCACCAGGTTGGAAAAGACCCACTGGGTCATTGAATCCAACCATCCCCATCAATCAGTAAATCATGTCCCTCAGCGCCTCATCCACCCATCCCTTAAACCCCTCCAGGGAAGGTGACTGGTGCCGAGGTGGCCAAGAAGGCCAATGGCATCTTGGCTTGGATCAGACACGGCATGGCCAGCAGGGCCAGGGAGGTTCTTCTCCCTCTGGACTCGGCACTGGTGAGACCGCTCCTCGAATCCTGGGGTCAGTTCTGGCCCCTCACCACAAGAAGGATGTTGAGGCTCTGGAGCGAGTCCAGAGAAGAGCAACGAAGCTGGTGAAGGGGCTGGAGAACAAGAGGGGTGGCTGAGAGAGCTGGGGGTGTTTAGCCTGGAGAAGAGGAGGCTGAGGGGAGACCTCATTGCTCTCTCCAACTCCCTGGAAGGAGGTTGTGGAGAGGAGGGAGCTGGGCTCTTCTCCCAAGTGACAGGGGACAGGACAAGAGGGAATGGCCTCAAGCTCCACCAGGGGAGGTTCAGGCTGGACATTAGGAAAAATTTTTCACGGAAAGGGTCATTGGGCACTGTCAGAGGCTGCCCAGGGAGGTGGTTGAGTCACCTTCCCTGGAGGGGTTTAAGGGATGGGTGGATGAAGTGCTGAGGGACATGGGTTAGTGACTGATGGGAATGGTTGGATTTGATGATCAGTGGGTCATTTCCGACCTGGTGATTCTATGATTCTATTACCCAACCCGCTCCCTGGGCAGCCTCTGCCAGTGCCCAATGACCCTTTCTGTGAAAAATTTTTTCCTGATGTCAAGCCTGAACCTCCCCTGGTGGAGCTTGAGGCCATTCCCTCTCATCCTGTCCCCTGTCACTTGGGAGAAGAGCCCAGCTCCCTCCTCTCCACAACCTCCTTTCAGGTAGTTGTAGAGAGCAATGAGGTCTCCCCTCAGCCTCCTCTTTTCCAGGCTAAACACCCCCAGCTTCCTCAGCCACTCCAACCCCTGTTCTCCAGCCCCTTCTCCCGACACGCTCCAGCCCCTCAAGGTCTTTCCCACACTGAGGGGCCCAAAACTGAACCCAGAATGGGAGGATGGCACAGGGAAGAGGAGAAGGATGCCAGGAGGGGGCTGAGGGCACCAGGCTGTCTTCTCCTGGGGGATCAAAGACAGGCTGGAGAGCACGCTGCGGCACAGGGTGGGCATCGCCCAGAGAGGGGCTGTACTGCTCTGGATAATGCAGCCCAGGCAGCTCCAAAACAGATCACAACTCCCTGAACTCGGCCGGTGATCCGAGAAGACTCCTGCAATGCAGGCAAGAAGAGCCAAAGGCTGGGAAGGGTTTCCAGAGGTCCCCAAGGGTCACATCCACCCCTGGGTAGTCCAGCAGCACCAAAAAGGTGCAGAGAGGGGCAATAAACCCTGCACCAAGTGGAAAAACCTCAGGAAGTTGAGTCTGGGCCTGAAACGCATCCCCCCAGGCCATCTGCAGTGGCCACCTGACCACTGAACCACCCTGCCTCACTGGATTGTCTCCAGGATAAAGGGTGGAGACACATAGGAGGGATCTTTCCCATCGAGGAAACCATTTCTGATCACCTAGAGCTACTGGTCTGGCCAAAATTCACGGGGCATAGTCGAGAGGAGGAACTCACTGCAGAACTGTCGCCCAGCCCTCTCCCTGCACAAGCCGTTCCCAGCAACATCTTTAAATGGCACCTAACATTTCAGTTTGAGGATGTTTTTGGAAGGAGACCATTTATTTTCCAAGCTTTCAGTTGCAATATACCCCTCTCCTACACCACAAGGAATTAAAGCTTGTTTCCTCTTCAAAAAGTGTTACCCGAGCAGCTTTCCTTGGCCTCACTCCCCCAACCTGAGCTTGCCCGCTTCCCACATCACGCAGAGCCCCGGGCAGGACAGCACAGCCCTGCCCAGTCCTTCGTGCCACCACAGAGCGATTGGAGGAACCTGCTTTTAACAGAGACGATGTTGTTCAGGAGCTCCTGGAGGCTTTTATTCCCAGCAGCTGTTTGTCAGGGACAAGAGCTTTTGGTTTCTGCCTGCTGCTGTCGTGACCTCTCTAGCCTTTGGAACAAGACACCGGTGTCAGGCCCAAGCTGCCTCCCTTCAAAGGGACACGGCTTCCCATCGTAGCGTGGCAGAAAGGTCAAACCTGAGAGACCTCTCTCTTCTGGCTCAACTGCCAGCCTGGAGAGCAACTTGTCCGCCGTGTGTGGGATGACGGGCTGCAGGAGAGTCCCATAGACACGCAGGCTCTCCAGCGTGACGTGGATGATGGTGTCAAGCCAGAGCTGCTCGGCAGGGTCTTTTCGGTCCAGTTTCCAAGGTTTGTGCCTCTGGAAGAAACCGTTGGTCTGCCTTACACACAGGGCAATGCATTCTAAAGCCTTGTAGATCTGGAAGCTTTCAAAATAAGTGGCCACCTGCAGAGGTAGAGAAGCCACAGATGCCAGGAACTCATAGTCTTCAGCAGAAGCCCTGCCTGTGCCCTCTGTCTCCCTGTAGTCCAAGACCTTTGGAAAACAGGACTCGGAGAAGCGAGGGTAGGTGTTGCTGGGGTTAATGCTGAGGGCTGTGGAGCGGTTCAGCAGCCCCCCAAGCGCATCTGCCAGCTCTGAGTTCAGAAGCTTAACGACCTTTTCGTCGTAATAGTCACAATCCCGGTCGGGTACGCCCTGCCTCAGCAGGAAGTACCGAAAACCATCCACTGTAAACTGTTCCATGCAAGCCAAGGGTTCAATCACGTTGCCCAGGCTTTTGGACATCTTCTGCCCATGGACAGTCCAGTGGGAGTGCACCAGGATTCGTTCCGGAGGAGCCAGCCCTGCCGCCATCAGCAGAGCCGGCCAGTAGATAGCATGAAACTTGAGGATGTCCTTGCCCACCACGTGGTGTGCGGAGGGCCACCACTCGCCATGCGTGTCGGGGTATCCCACCACACTCAGGTAGTTCACCAAAGCATCCACCCACACGTAAATAGTCTGGGTCGAGTCACTGGGAACCGGGATACCCCACTGCAGCCGGCTTCTCTCGCGGGAGACGGACAAGTCTGGCAAGTCCTCTTCCAGCCAACGGAGCGTGCGCTGGTAGAAAGGCTCAGGGGAAATGGCACGTGGGTTGTCCTGGAGCCACTTCCGCAACGGATCCCTGAATGCTGACAGCCTGAACATGTAATTCTCCTCTTTGGTCCAGTGCACCTGAGGAGACAGGAGAGAAAAGGATGATGGCACAAATGCTCCGCAGTTTTACTACTAGATGACACTAAGCTGGATCGAAGTGTTGATCTGCTTGAGGGTAGGGAGGCTCTACAGAGACATCAGGACAGGCTGGATCCATGGACCGAGGTTCTACAGCGGGATCTGGACAGGCTGGATCCATGGACCGAGGTTCTACAGAGGGATCTGGACAGGCTGGATCCATGGACTGAGGTTCTACAGAGGGATCTGGACGGGCTGGATCCATGGACTGCAATCAATTGTATGAGGTTCAACAAAGTCAAGTGCCAGGTCCCATACTTCAGTGTCAACAACCCCGTACAGCTCCAGGCTTGGGGAAGAGCAGCTCAGAAGCTGCCCGGTGGAAAAGGCCCTGGGGCTGTTGGTCGACAGCAGCTGAACATGAGCCAGCAGTGGCCCAGGTGGCCAAGAAGGCCAACAGCACCTGGCTTGGATCAGCCATGGGGTGGCCAGCAGGAGCAGGGAAGGAATCGTTCCCCTGGACTCGGTGCTGGTGAGGCTGCACCTTGAATCCTGGGTTCAGTTCTGGGTCCCTCAGTGCAGGAAAGACCTTGGGGGGCTGGAGCGCGTCCAGAGAAGGGAATGGAGCTGGGGAAGGGGCTGGAAAACAGGTTGTGGGAGTGGCTGAGGGGAGCTGGGGCTGTTTAGCCTGGAGAAGAGGAGGCTGAGGGGAGACTTCATCGCTCTCTGCAGCTCCCAGAAAGGAGGCTGGAGCGAGGTGGGTGCCGGGCTCTTCTCCCAAGTGACAGGCAACAGGACAAGACGAAACAGCTTCAAGTTGCACGAGGGGAGGTTTAGATTGGATATTAGGAAAAATTCCAACACCAAAAGGGTTCTCGGGCACTGGAACGGCAGCCCAGGGCAGTGCTGGAGTCCCCATTCCTGGAGGGATTTAAAAGACAGGCAGACCAAGTTCTCAGGGGTGGTTTAATAGCGGACAGGGATGGTTGGACTCACTGATTGTAAAGTTCTTTTCCAACCAAACGATTCTATGATTCTAACCCACGTGCGACATTCCCAGCCTGGAGTCGGTCTCAGGCTCCCTCGGTTTGGCTGCACTGCCTGCCATGTGGGCAAGCCCCTGAGATCCTCTCCTTGGACACTGCCCTCCTGTCTTCCCCAGGACACCAGGCAGGGACTCGGTGCCTGCTGCTGCATGTGCCCTGGGGGAGGAACGCCATCCTGCTGCCAGAGGGATGCGCCATCACGCAAGAACACGCTTTCTTGAGAACATAGCTTGGCAATAATGGTAGAAAATCACAAAAAGACAAACTGACATCGTTAGTTCCTGCCCTCCTAACAATGCTGGGGAACACCTTTGCTGTTCTCCCAGGCGCTCTGCTCTTCTTTTCCCCCAGTTTAAGCACTCATGCATCTCAGCCACTGACTGCATTAGCCTGTAACCACGATAAAGCACTTACAGCCTCCTCCAACCCATTTAAATCCAGTAAATGGCACAGTTACCTACATCAACAGAAGCTCTGTGGGTAGGTATGGTATGAGAGTGCAGCATAAAGGCACTCGAGACATCTCCAGATGGAGAGCACTGACTTCTGGGAGCTAAAGAAGGCTCTCAAATAACGGGGCCTAAACGAAAACTGGAGAGGGGCTTTATCAGGGAGTGCAGGGATAGGATGAAGGGGAATGGTTTTCAGCTGAAAAACAGGAGATTGAGATGAGATTTTAGATAGAAATGTTTTGCTGTGAGGGTGGGGAGGCCCTGGCCCAGGTTGCCCAGAGCAGTGGTGGCTGCCCCATCCCTGGAGGGGTTCAAGGCCAGGTTGGATGGGGCTTGGAGCCCCTGATCCAGTGGGAGGTGTCCCTGCCCATGGCTGGGGGTGGAACTGGATGGGCTTTGAGGTCCCTTCCAAACCAAACCATTCTATGATTCCATGATCTGCTCACTCCACAGTAAATCAATCCAGCATCCCACACCAGAAGGAATCTGTACGCTGTGAGGAGCAGAGATGGGACCAGCCCCCTACCTCTCTGGGCCCCACAGCCGGCTCCCAACAGGACTAGCTCCGCCGAGGGTGATGGAACTTTTCTCAGCTGAGGCTGCGACTCCCCCACCTCGCTGGGGAGCCATCCCAGGCCTGCATCGCCTTCCTGGAGCATATCCAGACGCCTGGCCTCACCCTGCAGCACACGTTTGAATCATAGCACCGTTAAGGTTGGAAAAGACCTCTCAGCTCATCCAGTCCAACCATCAGCCCTAACCCACTGTCCCTGCTAAACTCTGTCCCTAAGTGCCATAGCCACGTGTTTTGAACCCCACCAGGGATGGAGACTCCCCCACTGCCCTGGGCAGCCTCTGCCAGGGCTTCACTACTCTGTCAGTAAGGAATTTTTCCCTAATAACCAATTTAACCCTCCCTTGACACAACTTGAGGCCATTCCCTCGGGTCCTGTCACTGGTGGCCAGAGAGAAAAGCTCAGCACCTGCTCCTCCTCCTCCTCTGGTGAGGAAGCTGCAGAGCACGATGACTTCTCCCCTGTTTTCTTTTCTCTGGGCTGAACAGACCCAGTGACTTCAGCTGCTCCTCAGAGGTTTCCCCTCTAAACCGTTCACCAACTTCTTCATGGGGCATATTTGACTTTGAATCCCACTGACTCTATTTTAGATCTAAAGAACAACTTCTTTGCCTGGAAAATTTCCCTCTTGCCCTGCTTTGTTAGATGCTTTATCAAGAGATATTTGTCAACACACCCCTTTCTGTTTGAACCAACAAGTCTTGGTTCTAATAACACAAGAGCTTAACCACTGCTGCGCTCTGAAGCCCAATGATCTAATCCAACTGCTGGATTAAACCAGGTAACTCCTGGCTCCCTACGGAACGTGCAGAGGAAGAGGCTCTTGATCAGGTACCGTGCTCCTCTGGTGGCTCTCTGCAGCCAGCACAGCAGACGATGTCACGGTGTGCCAACACTGGACTGACACCCATGTCACAAGCTGATGAAACACATCCAGAGGCTGGACTGAGCCGCTGGACACAATAGGTCTCGAGCTCTGGCCACCCCAGGCCAACTCAGTTAGAAATCCTGCTGCTGCCAGGCCATTGGGCAACCCAGCAGCAGCTGAAGCCTTCCCGTGCCACACAGGTGGAATGTGCACTTGCTGGCGGGGTTTGGGCAGCTCACCCCTGCGTAGCCACCCACCACAACAGGCTCAGAAAGGGCATTTTACAAAACAGAATCATAGAATCACCAGCTTGGAAAAAAACCACTGGATCATCATGTCCAGCCATTCCCATCAATCACTAAATCATGTCCCTCAGAGCCTCATCCACCCATCCCTTAAACCCCTCCAGGGAAGGTGACTCAACCCTCTCCCTGGGCAGCCTCTGCCAGTGCCCAATGACCCTTTCCATGAAATATTTTTTCCTGATGTCCAGCCTGAACCTCCCCTGGTGGAGCTTGAGGCCGTTCCCTCTCGTCCTGTCCCCTGTCACTTGGGAGAAGAGCCCAGCTCCCTCCTCTCCACAACCTCCTTTCAGGTAGTTGCAGAGAGCAATGAGGTCTCCCCTCAGCCTCCTCTTCTCCAGGCTAAACACCCCCAGCTCTCTCAGCCGTTCCTCATAAGGCCTGTTCTCCAGCCCCTTCACCAGCCTCGTTGCTCTTCTCTGGACTCGCTCCAGAGCCTCAACATCCTTCTTGTGCCGAGGGGCCCAGAACTGAACACAGGATTCGAGGAGCGGTCTCACCAGTGCCGAGTCCAGAGGGAGAAGAACCTCCCTGGCCCTGCTGGCCACGCCGTTTCTGATCCAAGCCAAGATGCCACCGGCCTTCTTGGCCACCTGGGCCACTGCTGGCTCGTGTTCAGTCACTGTCAACCAACACCCCCAGGTCCTTCTCCTCCAGGCAGCTTTCTAGACAGAATTCTCCCAGTCTGGAGCTGGGTTGTTGTGCCCCAAGGGCAGGACACAGCATAATAATACTTTTGTAATAAAAAAATACAGGCAAGTCGCAGCAGACAGGAGTCACAAAAAGCCAGGGGAAGTGCTAGGCACACCTAAACACAGCCAGACCAGAGCCAAGGATGAATGCGCCTGTGTGGTCACTGTTACCTGGTGGCCGCTCTCCAAGGACACCTTGCAGGGGAGTCCCTGGGCATCCCTGCGCTCAGCGAGCTGGCTCTCGGGCAGGAAGCACTCCTCGGGAGTGCAGTACCAGCCCTCATAACACCCCTTGTAGAGAGCCCCGCCGGCCTGCAGGGCCCCCCAGAAATGCTGCACGGCTCGCTGGTGCCGGGGCTCACTGGTGCGGATGAAATCGGTGAAGGAGACGGCGGCCTGGGTGAACGCCTGGCGGAAAAGGCCTGAGATCCGCTGGCAGAGCTCTGGTGGCGATGTCCCCTCCACGGCAGCGGCCTGCTGGATCTTCAGCCCGTGCTCGTCTGTCCCTGTAATGGCAGAGAGGCAGGGGGAGCATGAGGAGGGGTTTGGGGAGTGGGGAGCAGAGAGACGGGGCTCGAGGCTGAGGGGAGGAGTGGGGAGCAGGCATGGGGAGAGGAGAGGGGCTGAGAAGAGGGGAGGGGGTCAGGGAACAGGGATGGGCAGTGGGAAGAGGGGAGTGGAGAGTGGGAATAGGGAGGTGGCCTGAGTATGGGGTTGAGGAGAGGGTGCGTGGGAAGAGGGCGCAGGGAGGGGGCTTAAGGCCTTAGGGAGGAGGTTGGGGAGATGGGAGGGGTACCGGGAGGGAGAGGAGAGGGAAGCAGAGAGAGGGAGCTCGAGGCCAAAGGGAGGAGGCGTGGGAGAGGGCACGTGGAGAGGAGAATGGCTGAGAAGAGAGGAGGGGGTCAGCGAACATGGTCAGGAGGGGGTTGGGGAACAGCGATGGGGAGCGAAGAGAAGGGAGTGGGAAGAGAGGACTGGGCAGAGGGAGGTAGCCTGGGGATCGGGCTGAGGAAAGAGGATGTGAGGAGAGGGGGCTGAGGAGAGTGGAAGGGCTGAGGGAAGCGGGTGTGGGGAGAGGGCAGGGGGCTGAGGGGGGAGGGCAGGGGACTGAGGAGAGAGGGCAGGGGGCTGAGGAGAGGGCAGGGGGCTGAGGAGGGAGGGCAGGGGGCTGAGGACAGGGGCTGAGGGGAGACGGCGGGGTCTCGGCGCGGCCCCCACCCCCGGTGCCCCCCCACCCGTGCAGAGCCGGCCCGGGCCCGCCCCCGCCAGGCCGCGGTGCCGGTGCAGGGCGTCGGCCAGCAGCGCGGAGTAGAGATGCCCGATGTGCGGCGGGCCGTTGGCGTAGAAGATGGGCGTGGAGAGCAGCAGGCGGCGGGCCCGGCCCGCGGCGGTGGCGGCGAAGCGGCGGGGAGGCCGCGCCATGGCGGCGGCACCGGCACCATAGAGAGCGCGGCCCAGAGCGACCGCGGCGGCACCACAGAGAGCGCGGCGCAGAGCGGCTGCCCTGGAGGGGCGGTGGTGTGACCATAGAGACGGCGGGGCAGAGCGGCCGCCGGGAAGGGGCGCCATAGAGGCCCAGAGACTTTAGGTGGGGAGGGGTCAGGGCGCTCCAAGCCCGATCCAGCCTGGCCTGGGACCCCTGCAGGGATGGGGCAGCCACCCCTGCTCTGGGCAGCCTGGGCCAGGGCCTCCCCACCCTCACACCGAAACATTTCTCCCCAAGATCTCATCTCAATCTCCCCTCTTGCAGCTGAAGACTATTCCCCCTCATACAAGTGGTGTCCCCAGGGCTCAGTGCTCGGTCCAGCCCTGTTCAATGTCTTTATCAATGACCTGGATGAAGGCATCGAGTGCACCCTTAGCAAGTTTGGAGATGACACTAAGCTGGGTGGAAGTGTGGATCTGCTGGAGGGTCGGGAGGCTCCAAAGGGATCTGAACAGGCTGGACCGCTGGGCTGAGACCGATGGGATGAGGTTTAACAAGGCCAAACGCCGGGTCCTGCACTTGGGGCACAACAACCCTGAGCAGCTCCAGACTAGGAGAAGTCTGGCTGGAAAGCTGCCTGGAGGAGAAGGACCTGGGGGTGTTGGTTGACAGCAACTGAACATGAGCCAGCAGTGGCCCAGGTGGCCAAGAAGGCCAATGGCACGCGGAGCCCCTCACCCCCAGTCCCTCCTTGGCCGCTCCCGATCCGCTTGTTCCCACCGAGGCGCCTCGATGGGGGTCTCGGCGGTGCTGCCATCGAGTCCGCGGGGCAGAGCGGCCGCGCGTCGGGGGTTGGCGGCGGCTCCCCCTCTAGCGGCCTCGGCCGAGCCACCACCGAGACGGGGCATAGAGCGGCTTCCGGGAGGGCGCAGGCGCGGGGGTGGCGGCGGCGGCGCCGGGACGCGACCGGAGGAGGCGACATGTTCCGCTGCCGCGTGGGGGGCCTGGTGCGCTCCCTGCGCCCGCTCAGCCCCGCGCCGGGGGGCCGCGCCGCCGCAGGTCAGTGCGGGGCGGCGGGGACCGGGCCTGCCTGCCGGCTTCGCGTCTGAGGGGGCTCCGGGCGGCCCGGGCTGCGGCCGGTGGGACGGGGGGAGACGCATCCAGGCCTCTCCCTCTGGCCCTGCATCCCTTATTCCACTTCCCTCGCCTTGCCCTGCATCCCGCTCTCCCCATCTTGCCCTGTATCCCTTATCCCGCCCTCCCTGCCTTGCCCTGTATCCCGCATCCCGCTCTCCCCGCTGTGCCCCGCATCCCTCATCGCCCTCGCCCTTGTGCCCCGCGTCCCACACTTTCCTCTTTCTGCTCCGCGTCTCCCGCTCTCCCCTTCTGCCCCTCATCCTGCTCCCGCCAGGCCAGTGGCCGTGGGCAGTCGCCATCCTGTGCTTTCCCCAGCCGCCGTTGTCCCGGGGCTCCCGTGGGGGTGCTGCAGGGGGCAGAGGCTCCGGGAATGGGAGGGCAGACCCCTGGATCTGGGGAAGCTGTGGGTGAGCTGGTGCTGCTGTGCACGGCTGTGTCAGTTTGGATGGTGCTGGGTTCGCCACGGGCTGGTGTCAGAGGCAGGGGCGCAGTGGCTGGCGCAGTCCCTGCTCAGCCTTGCTGACCCCGCACCCCGGCGGCGCAGGGACTGCACCCGGACAGACACTGACTGAACTGCGGGAACGTAACGCGCCGTCTTGCTGTGCAGTAGGACACGCTCCCTCTGGCTTGCATGATGGTTGATGCCATCCCCTGGACTGGCAAGCCTCGCTGCTCCTTTGGAATGCCCGTTCCACCAGCAGAAGCCCCTTCCTGCTGGTCATTTACCTCGGTGGAACGAGCTGTGCTGCCAAAGGGCCTCTTGGCTGGTGTAGCCGTACCTGCTGCTCATCCTAACAAGGTTCCGTTAGCTTACAGCCAGCGGAGAAAAGTCCAGCACCGGCTTCCTGACAAAGGTGCTGTGCTTGCCCATCACAGTGTGGCTCGAGGGCTCCTGCAGCAGGATTCAGCCCTTCTCACCTCCTTGTAGCTGCTCCGGTTGCCCTTTGATCTTACAGAGGGTTGTGGGATCCACAACCGCCTGGAGCCGTTGGTTGTGGCAAAGGATAATTCACTACAGACGCTTAGATGTGGTCCTGGGCATTCCAAACCAGGAGGTCTTTTACGTGGTTTCAGATTCTAAATTTCAAACCGTAACTTTGTATTTTTTGTGTTTTTCTCTAACGAATTATATTCCTCAGGCAACTTGTGGCAGCGCTGGAATGCTCCCCTAGAACTGCAGCTGAGCAGACAAGTGGCGAGCGCTGGCACGCCTGGGGGCAAAGGCGATAGCTCTGTTTTTGTCCTTATTGTGGGCTTGTCAACATTAGGAGCGGGTGTCTATGTAAGTAGAAAGGGAGTTCCTGAAAGAAGCTGCTGTCTCGCTGTATCTTAGCTCCCTTCACTCAGCTTTTTACCTCTGTAGCTGCTTCCTCTTCCAGAAAACTCCATGGGGAGCTGGCTGGAAACAACTTCTTACCAGAATTTTTGTTTAAACTGTAATTTCAGTTACTTTTTAGCTTTTTTTTCCACTTTAAAGGCACTTTTTTTTTTTTTCGTACAATGCCCAACCACTGCTCTGTCTGTTGTGTTGTAGGTGATAGTAGCACAGAGTACAGGGAGAGGTGGATGGACGGTACTTTTAACACCCAAGTGAATCATTCTTTGCCAAATCTTAGTTCAGAACAGCAGTGTTTAGCTGTGTAAGTACACCAAATCAACCCCAAATTGGTGAGCTACATGGATGTCCTCCTCAAAAGGATAAAGCCCAACTTAGAGACTAAATCATATTCCCAGCCAAAGAGCGGCAGCGTTCCCTAGGAGTCAGTGGGTCCGAAGTTTACATCACACAAACCTTTGCTTCAAAACTCTCTTAGAGGAGCGTGTTCATTAAAAATTTAGAGCCCTGTTTTGCTCTTAATAAAAGTAATGGTGCCCCTGGGCTCGGCGCTGGTGAGGTCACACCTCAAATACTTGGTCCAGTTTTGGGCTCCTCAGTACAAGAAAGATGTTTATGGGCTGGAGCGTGGCCAGAGAAGGGAACAGAGCTTGGGAAGGGGCCGGAGCATAAATCTTATGAGAGGCATTTGAGAGACCTGGGGTTATTTAGCCTGGGGAAGAGGAGGTTGAGGGGAAACCTCATCGCTCTCTGCAGCTCCTGGAAAGGAGGCTGGAACGACGTAGATGCTGGGCTCTTCTCCCACGTAAGAAGTGACAGGATGAGAGGAAATGGTCTTAGGTTGTGCCAGGAGAGGTTTAGATTGGATATTGGGAAAAATTCCTTCACCTAAAGATTTCCCGGGCACTGGAACAGCCGCCCAGGGCAGTGGTGGTGTCACCAGCCCTAGAGTTGTTTAAAAGATGGGCAAATGAGGTTCTTGGAGGAGGTTCAGTAGTGGACAGATACCCTTGGACTTCATGATCTGAAAGGTCTTTTCCAACTAAATGATTCTTTGAAACTTCACATACAGAAAGCTCCTGGCAAATAAACAAAATTCAAACCAGTGCACGGAGGAAAAGTCGTTCTCTGTGCCCTTTTAAGTATTGTTTTCTTTGCCCTGCGGTGCTTCTCTTGACAAACAAGGTAACTGAAATTACAGCTCATTCCACTTTTCCCAAGACCTGTTTAATCAAATCCTTAACGTTCAGCTCATTCCCTCTCTTCTCTTCCATTGCCTGTCTTCACCTGTAGTTTTGCCATGCCTTCATCTGAGATGCCCTTCTAGATCACTGACGTCCTCAGGTGTTCCTGGCAAAGCTGGCAGCAACCTCTTGTTGTACTTAATTGTGGGAGGAACGGTCACTGGGACAGGAGCTTATGTAAGATGTGGTATAACTGGGGATACTGGGATGAGGGGTGGTGGGAGGGAGGGCACCTATCTGTGTCATACCAGCTTAGCCATTCCCTTTAACTACACAGTCTTGGTGCTCCCTGGCCTCGCATGTTTTATTTCAAAGGACACTGTCAAATAATTTAGGTTGACCAATTTGATGTTCTCAAACAGTGTAGTTCTGAGTGGGAAAATTTGCCTTAAGACCAGTTTTTTCGCAGTAATTATAAATCCAAACCGAAAACTGGCCATCTTCAATTTGTAACCATCAGAAAGGCACAAATTAATTAACGCATCTGTTCTGATATCAGCGATGGTGGCATGAAAAAGAGAAATAATCAAGTAAATAAATGAAGTAATAGACTAAATACAAGTACAGTAGGGGAAGGCAAAGAAAATGTGTCTAACATTGTGATCTCTTCAGAGCAGAGCACTGAAATATCACTGCGCTCTCTGGTGTTTCTGACTAGAAATAACTTGGCATTGTCCTTTTGGAAAAACTCATCCCGAAGAGCTGGTTTGATATTTTGTGTTGCATTTAATGGTCACTTTTTTACATCCTCTGTCTGCTGCCCTGTGGACTTGCTTAAACTCGATGTCTCTGCTCGCAAAATCAGCAGTAGTTTTGCTAACCTTGACTTTTATGTGTTTAAGCGAAAGGCTTTAAACTATCTTTATCTTAATTTTCTTTGGCACTGATGAGTTCTTGTTTTCTGGTATTTCTTGACACTGTTTCAGTTCCCTGGATGTGCTTTTGTCTGCCTGTGCATTAAACCCCTCAGTTTTTCTTTGATGCTGTTTGCTGTGTTACTAAACACCTGGTTGCCGAGACGGGTAAAACACAACACGTCTGGGGAGTAAGAGAGATTTCAATTCCCTGAAGGAATTAACTTCTGTTCATACACAATTTGGATGTCATAACACTTGGTTAGCAAACAGTAAGCGGTTTGGCATCAGCTGCAGCGTTACCTGCTGTGCCTTTACTTTGAGGAGGCTTTTATTTCTTGCTGGAAATGTTCCAGTTTTAACATGCTTTCCCAATTCCAAGCACAGTAATTGGAGAGAGGGTTGTGATTCAGACTTGTTTTGAGAGTTTTTTTTTCTCTTCTAAACAATGCAAAATGAAAGTTCACGTTGCACATGTGATATGGAATGTTAGCAAGGCTAGAGTTTGCCTTAAAATGGCTTGCTTCCCTCTAGTTTGGGGGCAGATATCACTCTGTGACCTGCTTCCTGCAGTTCCAATGTCTTTTCCTTGTCTACATTACCACTTTTCCTTGGAAGCTGACATGATGCCCTAAAAAATGGTCCTTTCTGTCTCTGCTGTTGCTGTCTCCCCAGCACAGGCTGCTCCCGTGCTGTAATCCGGAGTTTAACAGCCAGATAAGCGGAAGGTTAGCACTTGGGCACGGGAATGTCTTCCAGCTGAGGGCTGTTACCTGGAGCAGCCACACTCCCATGCCTGAAGAGCACTGCTGATGTCAGGGGCGTTACGCTGCTGGTGTCATACCTGTAACGTCTGGTGTAACGAAGCCAGTAAGGCTCTTGGCTTATTCTCCCATGGCTGCTCCAGGATTTTGAAGCTGGGAGTTGCTTTTTGCCTTGAATTCATCCTCCGTTTCTGCATCTTTGTGTTGTGCCAGGTTTGCCTGACCATGTTTCCTTTGTTGTATCTGGCTCTTCTTGAAACGGGTCTGCAGCCTGAAGGCCAACACCTGCAGAAAGGTTGATTCCTGGCTTGTGGAAGGCAACCAGACACCTGAGATTAATCACATCATAAGCAGAGCATGAGCGCATCCCTCTTGTAGCTCTATATACATACCTTCATAGGGCCTTTTTTCAGTGAGGTGTACTTAGGTCTGTGTGCTTTTATTGAAAGCAGATGGCTTTTCTGAGCAAGCAGGACAGACAAAAGCCTGTCGAGGGGCAGAAGCAGAACGGTGTGTGATGCTGTGAGATATACGTGGTAAATATCTCCTTGTCTGTCTCCAGGTGTACAAAACATTGACAGAAAACAAAGAGCGATTCACCAGCCGTGTCGCAACAATAACTACGAGATCTCAAGAAAAGGAATCGCCTCCTTCAGGTGAGTGCTAACCTGCTAGCTCTAGATTTGGGGCTGTTCTTCGTAACCTGAGGCCTCTAAAACTAACAGGACAGAACCCTTCTGAAAACACAGGTCAGCTGAAGTTGTGCCTTTACAGCATTATCAATGCTTGGTGTGTTCCGATTGCAGATTCCCACGTCTTCCTGGTATAGAGGATAGTGCTTTCCATGACCCGTTTTACAGATAATCGTGAGGATAAAACAGATTGTCCCTCAGGGCTCCTTTCTGCCGTTGATGCCTTCTGTGATAGCAGGAGGAAAGAGTCAGCCCTGCTTTTGGCTTTTACACTTGCACAGTCTGGCAAAGGCGCTGTGATTCTGAAGAGAGGGTATGGGCTGGCAGCACAAAATCCACTGTGCTGTACCACGTCCTTGTCCCGCGTGTAGCGGGCTGGGCGTAGGAGAAGTCTCGTGTGTGGGCAAGGTGTGGAGGGAGGAATCGGGACAGTTGGTGAGGATCTTGGTGATGCAGGCTCTATGTGGACCACAGGTCTCTCTTAATTTGTGATATCTTAGACTGCAGTGTCTGTACTCTTGATCCAAAAGATGATATATTTCATAACTCTTGATCAGGGAGTGCAGGGATAGGGTGAAGGGAACGATTTTCAGCTGCAAGAGGGGAGATTGAGATGAGATCTCAAGGAAGAAATGTTTTGCTGTGAGGGTGGGGAGGCCCTGGCCCAGGTTGCCCAGAGTTGCTTCAGGTGGCTGTCCAGTCCCTGGAGCTGTTCAAGGTCAGGTTGAATGGGGCTTGGAGGAACCTGATCCACTGGTTGGAACTGGGTGGGCTTTGAGGTCCCTCCAACCCAAACCGTGCCATGATTTTATGATGGTAACAGTGGCTTTAGGTCATAGAAGATAGGGTGCGTTATGTCACTTTGCTGGGAAACCAGCAGAAAGAACATACTGCAGACAGGACGGAAGACTGGTGGGTTTGGTTTGAATGAGAGGATAAAACATGTTTGTCAGGGTTGATGCTGGAGGACAGAGAGTGAGAGCCTAAATGCTGAAGAGGTGTAAGTAAGTCTGCATTTTTGGAGACTGTCCCTGTATGGTAGGGAGCCCACTGATCCCATGGTCTCCTTGAGTCAGCCCTGAACTGCAATTCCATAAGGACAGTATCCTTGATAACCCACACTCTGCTGAATTAAGCCAGTGCCTTCTCTTTCAGATACAGATGCTGCTTCTCGGGGCACAGCAGGTGAGTCTCGATGGTAATGTTTAAGGGACAGGTTTATTCCTACATACGGTTTAACTGCATGTTGCTTAGAAACAAGTCCTGCATGTGGGAGGAAATGCTTTCTGGCAGGAACTCAAAAGTTGGTCTCCTTTCAGAATACAAATACAGAACAATACACCTTGGCATTTTAGGGAACTTTACTCGCTTAGGAGCTGTTTGCTGAATGGCTAGTGCAGGTTTTGGTCTGGCTCCCAAGCTGATCTGTGTTCTTAAAGAAGAGAAACAGCAGATAAACACTTCACAGTTTCTGCTTTCCCGTTAATGTTGTAAATTGCTTTCTCATCTGAATGACACCCAGGCCATGACTCTTCTCCTGATGTTGGCAACCATCGCTTGGCTTTGTCCCTCTTGCCAGCTCTGCAAGCTGTCCCTCACTGTAAACTCTGTGTTGCCTCTCTGGTGCGTTGGTTGGTGAGCAGAGGCTGAGCAGGGTTTTGCACTCCTGAATCTACTGAGAAAGTCCTGGTCTTATATGAAGCTTCTGAAATTGTGTATTGCCCTCGACTTTGGAGCCACTTCCCCCAGCTGTGCAGATGTAACCAGTATTCTTAAGTAGATCAATTTATAAAATGAAGCTCTTTGAGAGTCTGCTGGACCGGTAGCGCCTGTTTGGAATATGGCTCGAAACCTGCCAACAGGCTGTCCAAGTAGTGGTGTTTCAGTCTTGATGTGTAGAACATCCTTCTTAACATCTTAAACCAGAGCAAAGTAGACCTGTATCAGAGGAGCTAAAGCCTTGCGATGAAAGCTGTGATACCATCCTGTTCCTAAACTCTGCGATTGCCGTTGAGCAAAGTGGGATGGAGGTAGCTTAGAAAAAGTAACGTGCTGAAAGCCAGCATTAATGATTTATGCAGGCAGCCAGCTTTGAGTGAAGCAACGATGTGGTTCTTGGGAAGTGGAGGGGAGGAAGGGAAGGGGAGGAGAAGGTATTTGAAGAGCAGTTGGTCTGTATGTAAAAGGCTTCTGATGACGTGCTCTGCTCATTTGGGCTGGGCCATTTTCCCTGCTGAATTTGCAGTAAGCTGTCCAATCTGTCACCTGCAGCTCCGGGAGCTCGCCCTGAGGTCCCCTCTCACGTTCCTTTCCTGCTGATCGGTGGAGGAACTGCTGCTTTTGCTGCTGCCAGATCCATTCGGGCTCGTGACCCTGGTGCCCGGGTAAGAGATGCCCTGTTCTAGAGCAGAACCGATGGCTGGACGCTGTGCTTGCTTCTGAGCCCTGCTCTGTGTTTTGCAGTTTGCTTGGCATCAGTACAGCTGACGTGTTTTAGTGCCTCGTTGCAGGTGCTGATAGTGTCTGAAGATCCTGCTCTACCCTATATGCGTCCACCTCTTTCCAAAGAACTATGGTTTTCAGATGATCCCAACGTGACAGAGACTCTGCGGTTCAAGCAGTGGAATGGCAAGGAGAGGAGGTAAGTGTCACAGGTAGCAAGGGTGAAGGAGAGTGGTTAGTGAAACGTTAACAATCATCACAGAATCATAGAACATCCTGAGTTGGAAGGGACCCACAAGGATCATCGAGTCCCACTCCTGTCCCTGCACAGGACACCCCAACATTCACAGAATCATAAGGGGTGGAAAAGACCTCTCAGCTCATCCAGTCCAGCCGTCAGCCCAACTCCACTCCACTGTGCCCACTTAAACCATGTCCCCACGTGCCACTGTACATGATTTTTTAAACCTTCCAGGGATGAAGACTCCACCACTGCCCGGGACAGTCTCTGTCATTGCTTCACCTCTCTGTCAGTAAATAAAATTTTTCCCAATATCCAATTTAACCCTCCCCTGGTACAACTTGAGGCCATTTCCTCTCATCCTGTGACATGGGAGAAGAGCCCAGCGCCCACCTCGCTACAATCTTCTTTCCAGGAGCTGCAGAGAGTGATGAGGCCTCCCCTCAGCCTCCTCTTCTCCAGGCTAAACAGCCCTAAGTCTCTCAGCTGCTCCCAGATTCCTTCCCCAGCTCTGTTTCCTTCTCTGGATGTGCTCCAGCCCCTCAAGGTCTTTCCTGCACTGAGGGACCCAGAACTGAACCCAGGATTCGAGGGGCGGCCACACCGGTGCCAAGTCCAGGGGATGATTCCCTTCTTATTCCTGCTTTAAGATAGTTAAGAATTCTGGAGCTTTTTATGGTTGCACAGAATTGTCTTTGCCTCATTCGTAACTGCTGAATATCCCAGAAGAAGTGGAACTGATTTGATAACGGAGCTTTTTTCAGTATCTATTTCCAGCCACCGTCATTCTATGTGCCTGTTCGTGATCTGCCTTTCGTAGAAAATGGTGGAGTAGCAGTTCTCTGTGGCAAGAAGGTGGGTACAGCCCTGGCTGTTGTTCTGGCATCATATAGTTCTTTCCTAGCAGCACCTGAGGTCTGTGCTGAGGCTGATCAACTGTGCAGGGTGGTTTGGAGGGTTGGCCAAGGGGCAGAATGTGTACGAGCTTGGAAAAAGCCTTTGTGATGAAGCAGGGACTGTGCTAATCTTGAGGATAGAGCATGAGTGAAGCTTGAAAATTGGAGAAGCTGAATAGTAGTGAGCTGAGGGAAGATGAGGAAGAGGGAAGGATCAGCTTAGAGTTGGGGCGTGGGACAAGAATATCTAGAACTGTGACAAGATGGGAACCAGGGAACCAGGTCAGAGGGTGAGCTAAGGAGAGCAGAGTGATCCAAGGAGTGGGGTGGTGTGAGGAAGAGCATTGTGCAGAGGCAGTGGGGAGGTGGGAAAACTTGTGTTGAGGCTTCTGATGCTTTTGCTTCCTCAGCTTTTCCTATGTTGCTAAAATAAGATTTCAGTGACTCCTCTTACTGCTGGACCGCGCTGGGTGTCTGAGCACATCCCTTAGACTCTGATTCTGGGACAGTCAACCTGATCTGTCTCAATTCCTACTTCCAGTCTTCTCCCTTCGCACCTCCCACCCTTCCTAAACTTAAAGGTGGGAGGATGTTATTTCCAAGTTTGCTTCTCTGATTGATAGTCTGCTCCGTTTAACAGGAATGGCCTATAGTGCGTGGAAGGTTGAGCTCTCTGCCTTGTTTACTTTTGCAGGTTGTGCATATGGATGTTAGAGGCAATGTAGTGAAACTCAGTGATGGTACCCAGATATCCTATGACAAGTGTCTGATTGCCACTGGTAAGTTGGTGTTTTTCTCTGTTCTTTGTGCCAGGCTTTTTGTTTCAGTGGCGTTTGTCTGCATGGAAGTTCCAGCAGTGCATATCGAACTCCTGGTAGGCTGGTGATGTGAAGGACAGTTGTACAGAGAGCCATGCTATTGGGTTTTCACCTGCCTCGCATCAGCTAGCTTCTCTGGTCGTTCAAAGTTTTGCTCTGTGAAAATCAGCAGGGGAGGTGGAAAAAGCGGCTTCCCTAGCAGCTCAAGTAAGGGAGCTCCTGTACAGGCCAGCCTCTTCAAATCCTGCCTGGAGCAGTTGCAAGCGGAAGAGCCAGCTCTTGCTTGGGCAGAGCACTGCTCCAGCATCTAACCCCAGCCGTTCTACAGCCCTCTGTGGTTTGAGGGGAGCTGGCTGTCTCCAGTCGTGGAGCAAGGCATACAGCATCAGATCTTGTTCCCCTGGGTGACTGTTGGGTCACCTCCTTCTCACACAGAAGGTATTTTGTGTTAAAAGCCCAGACAGCAACAGGGAGTAGAACATATTGTAACAGTTTGGAAGGCATAGTCCAGGTTAAAGAGGGCTTTGCGTAGTCTGGATATGTCATGGTATCATTAGTCTCTCTCTCCCCTTGTCCTCAGGTGGTACCCCAAGGAACCTTCCTGCCCTTGAAAGAGCCGGGAAGGACGTACAACAAAGGCTGACACTGTTCCGAAAGGTAATCTCTGGCTGCTGCTGGTCCTGGGGTAAGGTTGAAAATGTCAGAGACACGGCCACTATTTTCAGCTTTTAGGAAACCATGGAGTTTTTTCTGTGCAGTAGACAAACAGGAGGAACATTTAGGAGAGAGTTGCTCTTATTTCAACGGGTGAAATTGGAGAAAAATATCTTCTGCTGCTGTTCCTGTTTGAGGATATTTGAAATGGGAATAAATCTGCTTTCAGATTGAGGACTTCAAAAGCCTGGAGAAGATTTCGCGAGAAGTCAAGTCCATCACAATCATTGGTGGCGGTTTTCTCGGCAGCGAGCTGGCCTGCGCTCTGGGAAGAAGAGGTAGGTGTGCTCTGTCTTCAGCTGTCACGTTGACAGAAGCAATAGGTATTGAATGTAAGCAGCCTTACATCACAAACTTCATTTTCATTCCCTGACTACTGAGTTTTTGCACACTGTGGTTTGCCTAAAATAACCTCAATACACATGTTGGCTGCGTGGCCCACCCTGGTTTTCCATTTTCTCTCTCACAAGTCCCAAGCAGCCCCTGACCACAAAGGCTGCTGTAAGTTTGGCTTCCCGGAAGCTCTGCCAATGCATGTTATAAAGTCATTCCACCCTGTAAACAATTCTATTTGCTCTCTCATTGCTAAAAGCCCCCCGCAAACTGTTATTTCGAAGAGGTTGTGAACAACTGGATTCTTGCTATCAGTGCCTGCAGGTTTTTAAGTAATATCTTTATGGCCATTTCTCTAATAAGGGAAGTTTCCTCTGTAATATGAAGCATTTTAATGAATCCGCTGTCTGTCACTCTGGAGTTTGCAGGTGTTTATGTGAAACAGCAGTCAATCACTTTGTGACTCCTATGGAAAATCTGAGAGCCAGAACTCCTACTTTTGGAAACTTCTGTCAAGCTCCTTGCACAAAGTAATGCAGATGCTTGTGTCCTGAAGTCTCTCTACCTGTGGGTTGTTAGAAGCCTGCTTTTTGCTTTCCTTTCAGCCCGAACCAGAGGCCTGGAGGTGATTCAGCTGTTTCCAGAGAATGGCAATATGGGCAAAGTCTTGCCTGAATATCTGAGCAACTGGACGACAGAGAAAGTCAGAAGAGGTGAAGCTGTGCCTTGGTGCTCCTCCTCCGTGTGTGGCAGAGCTGTGGTGGTCAGGCTGTGGCTGTTGCACTGGGCTGTGTTCTTGTTTTGGGTACCACAGGCTAAAAAAGGATCTGAAGGTGCTGGAGAGTATCCAGACGAGGTCACAGAGTTGGGAAAGGGTTTACAGGAGGAGCGGCTGAAGTCTCTTCAGCCTGGAGAAGAGGAGACCGAGGGAAGACCTCACCATGATCTGAAGTTCCTCACCAGGGGAGGAGGAGCAGCAGGCGCTGAGCTCTTCTCTCTGGCCACCAATGGCATGACCCAAGGGAATAGCAGAGGGATGTGCCAGGGGAGGGTTGGGTTGGACATGAGGATGAGGTTCTTCCCCAGAGGGTGGTGGAGCCCTGGAACAGCTCCCAGGGAAGCAGTCACAGCGCCGAGCCTGACAATATAGCAGAATCATTTGGCCGAGGCCCTCAGCCCCACGGTGTGAATGTTGGGGTGTCCTGTGCAGGGACAGGAGTTGGACTTGGTGATCCTTGTGGGTCCCTTCCAACTCTGGACGATTCTGTGATTCTGTGAAATACAGCGCTGTGCTTGTTCTGTCATGGGAACCTCAGAAGACTGGGTCCCTTGCAAGGTGACACAGGCAGAACAGAACAAGTTGTAGTTCCAGCACTTTGCATGGCACAGAGCTGAAGTGAATCTCTGTCTTCTTAGGAGTTCCTCTGGGAAAGCCAAACAAACACATGCTGATGCCAGTGAGATTTTCCCTCTGGCTGTTCCTGCACGGAGTGATCCCTTCTAACCTTCCTGCGAGTTACTTTAGTGGCCTCAGTAATTCGGAACCAACTTTCTCTTAAGACAGCTACCTGCTCTCCTCTGTTGCTCGAACCTCAAGTAATTTTTGCTTCTGACAGCATAATGCAGTCATCCTAGAGTCTGTGTGAGAGAAGGATTGTGTAGCCCCATGCCTTACGCCTGCACCTTTCTAAGGCTGCTGCTGCAGCGTTTGGCTGATAATAGGGCAAGATCTAAGACACCTTTTTCCCATTTTCTCTATTAAGTGCAGAACTTATTCCTGTGCATTGGGAAATGGAGTGAGAATAGAGGGAGGAGGGATGGAGCTGGAAAATCCACAGGTTGGAGTTGCTTTCTTTTGTTTATGGAAGCTGCCTTGTCAGGCCTTTGGGTCTGGCTGTGACAGAGCAGTAGGTATTGAATGGCCCTAGTGCCGGAAAAGCTGTCCTGGGGAGTTCTTGTGGATGTGACCTGGACTTGGATGAGGCTTTGAGCACCTTGATCCAGAGGGGAGTGTCCCTGCCTGTGGCATGGGGGTGGAAGTGGTTGGGCTTTAAGGCCCCTCCCAACCCAAAGCATTCTATGCTATGAAACAGGTATTTATGTTTGTCGTTTGAAATAGCTCCTTCAAACTTTTAGCTGGCTTGGTTTCTTTCTCCTCATGCTGTACTGAAAACTACCGGCACACAGAGCAAAGATGAGGTGGTCTCTCCCTTGGCTCCTAACCTGGCCCTGTGTCCGTTTGCAGCCAGGATGCCTCCTTCACCTGAAATCTCTGCGCCTGAGCAAGCACTTATGTTCCCTCTGTTTGTTTCCAGAGGGTGTTAATGTCATGCCTAACGCTGTGGTCAAGTCTGTCTCTGTCTCCGGCAAGCGGCTGATGATTAAACTGAAAGATGGCCGAAAGGTAGATCTAAACGCAGGGAGAGGGTAAAGTTTGCAGGGCATTGAAAGAATTAAGGTAATAATTATGAATTCTCCAACAGGTGGAGACAGATCATATCGTGGCTGCGGTAGGGCTGGAGCCTAATGTGGAATTAGCAAAGTCAGCTGGGCTGGAGGTGGACTCTGACTTCGGAGGGTTCAGGGTGAATGCGGAGCTGCAGGCACGCTCCAATATCTGGGTGGTGAGTATGTGCCGAGGTGTTTTCTTTCTGCTGGTTATGCCGATTTAATCAGAGCGCAGAGTTATGGGGACTGGGGTGCCTCGTTAGGGGAATGGGGCAAAAAGTAGCCAGTAACGTGACCGGTTGTAGCACAGATCCTGCCGGCAGCCGCGGAGGCTGTTCACGCACCACGGCTCGCTTTGTTGCTGTGGTAACAACTGTGCGAGGGTTTGAATATTTATGCTGTGTAAGAGGAGTTGGGGTAACCTAAAGATAGCACGGATTACTATTGCGTAAGAGTCCCTTTGGTGGGAGCCGAGACTTTGATTCCTTGTGAAAAATGGGCTTGATGCTGTCTTTATTTTTCTAAAGACGGGTGAAAAATACTGGGATGTTGGGATTTGCGTAGGGTGTGGGATAAGGTGGTGGTGGTTGGGTTTTGTCAGGAAAAACTCAGCTCATAGTTCCACTTTGCCCTCCTCACAGTGCCTTTTTTGTGTTTGTGTTAATTTAACCTTTCCATATCAATGTTCAACCCTCACTGAATGATTCTTTTTAAGGCAGGGGATGCCGCCTGCTTCTACGATATCAAACTAGGCAGGAGACGCGTGGAGCACCACGATCACGCTGTTGTGAGTGGAAGACTAGCGGGAGAAAACATGACAGGAGCAGCGAAGCCCTACTGGCATCAGTCCATGTTCTGGTAATGCTGATTTCTTCATGGTATTTATTTGGTCACACTGCAGGGGCTGTGACAAGATACGCCTTGTAAAGGTCTTTGCTTCCTGAGTGTAGTGAAACTACTTCAGTGAATACCTTCTACAGCTTCTTGTTCCTGGAAGCTCAGGCAATGGGAGGGTGTTTGAGCATTCACTGCTCTGCCCTGAACTCTCTGAAATATTTTTTTCCTTCTTGCAGATTCCAGTTTCTCCCTGAATGAGTTGCATTCAGCTGAACAAGTAGCAATAAAGAGCAGCCCCTTTCCTCAATGCAAGCTAATTTATGGGTTGAAGTTAGAATCAAAGCATAGTTTGGGTCAGAAGCGACCTCAAAGGCCGTACAGTTCCACCCCCTGCCATGGGCAGGGACACCTCCCACTGGATCCGGTTGCTCCAAGACCCATCCAGCCTGGCCTTGAACCCCTCCAGGGATGGGGCAGTCACCACTGCTCTTGGAAACCTGGGCCAGGGCCTCCCCACCCTCACAGCAAAACGTTTCTTCCCAAGATCTTGTCTCAATCTCTCCTCTTTCAGCTGAAAAGCATTCCCCCTTGTCCTCTCCCTGCCCTCCCTGATCCAGAGTTCCTCCCCAGCTTTCCTGAAGCCCCTTTCAGCACTGGAAGCTGCTCTAAGGTCTCCCCACAGCCTTCTCTTCTCCAGGCTGAACAACCCCAACTCTCTCAGCCTGTCCTTGTATGGGAGGTGCTCCAGCCCTTGGATGGCCTTGGTTTCTGTAGGAATAAGTGTAAGCAATAGCATTTCTGCATCCCAGTGTCCTCTGTTATCATTTTTGTAGAGAAACAGTGTCTGAAAACATGCAGTTCCCTTTCAGAGAAAGAAGTCTGTCAGACAAGACCGAGCTGAGGTTAGAAACCGATAATGCTTCAGCTCCAACCCAAAGAGTCAGTCAGCCTGCATCCCATGATCTCTCTCGCACGATGCCATCATTAAGGACTTGGGGGTGGATGGAATTGCCGTGTCTCACTAATCCTGCACATGATTTTGTTGCTGCTTCATTCCTAGGAGCGACCTGGGTCCTAATGTTGGGTATGAAGCCATTGGCCTTGTTGACAGTAGTTTGCCAACAGTAGGAGTCTTCGCTAAAGCAACAGCAAAAGACACACCGAAAAGCGCAACAGAGCAGTCAGGTAGGGCAGAGGGATTCTTGGGAGCTGTCTCTGTTTGTGTCTCACTCTGTGTAGTGGCTATAGTTACTCTGGCCTCATGGAGAGCACAGGGACACATCAGTCTGTCTGCAGCTTTTCTAGACCACGCTTTAAAGGTTGGGTTTATAGAACAGTAGAATGGTTTGGGTCAGAAGGGATCTCAAAGCCTATCCGGTTGCACCCGCTGCCATGGGCAGGGACACCTCCCACTGGATCAGGGGCTCCAAGCCCCATCCAGCCTGGCCTTGAACCCCTCCAGGGATGGGGCAGCCACCACTGCTCTGGGCAACCTGGGCCAGGGCCTCCCCACCCTCACGAGAACATTTCTTCCCAAGATCTCATCTCAATCTCTCCTTTTTTGGCTTAAAACCATTCCCCCCTCATGCTGTCCCTGCCCTCCCTGATCAGGAGTCCCTCCCCAGCTTTCCTGGAGCCCCTTTCAGGACTGGAAGCTACTCTAAGGTCTCCCCACAGCCTTCTCTCCTCCCGGCTGAACAACCTCAGCCTGTCCTTGTACGGGAGGTGCACGAGCCCTTGGGTCATCTTTGTGGCCTCCTCTCAACTCACTTTAACATAGTTTGATACTAAAATGTGGTTAAAACGTGGTGTTTCTCCAAGAAGACCTCCTGTAACTACCAAAACTAATTTTTTTTGAAGTGAAGCCCGATTTCCCCCTAGCAATACCACAGTCAGTTGTTGCACAAAAGAAACTGTGTGGATCTAAGTGTATTTATTTGGTGTCAGCTGGTTGGAGGAACCTACTGTTCTGTCTTCTGCACCTGATGATGGAAGTTGGAATTGTCAGTTTTGGGCTTCACATTACGATTGTTCACTCTCATCTTATTGAAACCGTACTTTGCTTGACACAACTCAAAGTAAAACAGCTCGGTCTCTTACAAAACCTCACTCTTCAGTCTGCTTTCACCACCACAGGCAAATAGCTGCTGCTTTTCTCTGTGCTGGATGTTTGAGATCTGTTCTCTTGGCATTAGGGACCGGGATTCGATCAGAGAGTGAAACAGAAGCAGAAGCCTCAGAAGTTCACATTTCTCAAAGTGTTTCACCAACGCCTCAGGTTCCAAAGCAAGGAGAAGATTATGGCAAAGGTGTCATTTTCTACCTCAGGGATAAAGTTGTGGTAGGAATCGTGTTATGGAACATCTTCAACAGGATGCCTATTGCTCGCAAGGTCAGTAGGGGACTAGTCTGCTGATTGGGTCTTTTCTTGTGGAAAAATCAATCTACCAATTTAGAACGAGGATAAGTAAATGCAGAGGCTCTGTCTTAAGCAGCACTGGGCAACAGCCAATGGCAGCCCTGTCCTGGGGGAATTATAGGTGCTTTCCTGCAGATGATGCTAAGTTGGGTGAGAGCATTGATCTGCCTGAGGGTAGGCAGGCTCTGCAGAGGGACCTGGGCAGGTTGGATGCGTGGGCTGAGGCCAATTGCATGAGGTTCAACATGGCCAAGAGCTGGGTCCTGCACTTGGGCCACAACATGGAGCTCCAGCCTTGGGGAAGAGCAGCTGGGAATCTGCCTGGAGAAGGACCCGGGAGTGCTGGTCGACATTGGTTGAACACGAGCCAGCAGTGGCCCAGGTGGCCAGGAAGGCCAATGGCATCCTGGCTAGGATAAGCCATGGGGTGGCCGGCAGGGAAGGGATTGTCCCCCTGGTGCAGCCGCACCTCGAACCCTGGGTTCAGTTTTGGGCCCCTCAGTGCAGGAAAGACTTTGAGGGGCTGGAGTGTGTCTGGAGAAGGGAACGGAGCTGGGGAAGGGGCTGGAATCATAGAATCATAGAATAACCAGGTTGGAAGAAAGCCACTGGATCATCGAGTCCAACCATTCCTATCAATCACTAAACCATGTCCCTCAGCACCTCGTCCACCCATCCCTTAAACCCCTCCAGGGAAGGTGACTCAACCCCCTCCCTGGGCAGCCTCTGCCAGTGCCCAATGACCCTTTGTGAAAAATTGTTTCCTCATGTCCAGCCTGACCCTCCCCTGGTGGAGCTTGAGGCCATTCCCTCTCGTCCTGTCCCCTGTCACTTGGGAGAAGAGCCCAGCTCCCTCCTCTCCACAACCTCCTTTCAGGGAGTTGGAGAGAGCAATGAGGTCTCCCCTCAGCCTCCTCTTCTCCAGGCTAAACACCCCCAGCTCTCTCAGCCGCTCCTCATAAGGCCTGTTCTCCAGCCCCTTCCCCGGCTTTGTTGCTCTTCTCTGGACTCGCTCCAGAGCCTCAACATCCTTCTTGTGGTGAGGGGCCCAGAACTGAACACAGGATTCGAGGAGCGGTCTCACCAGTGCTGAGTCCAGAGGGAGAATAACAGGGGTTGTAGTGGCTGAGGGCCCTGGGGTTGTTTAGCCTGGAGAAGAGGAGGCTGAGGGAATACCTCATCACTGACTACAACTACCTAAAAGAAGGTTGTGGCGAGGTGGGCGCTGGTCTCTTCTGCCTGGTAGCCAGTGACAGGACAAGGGGAAATGGCCTCAAAATGCACCAGGGGAGGTTTAGGTTGGATATTAGGAGGAATTTTTTTACTGAAAGGGTTCTTGGGCACTGGAACAGCTGCCCAGGCAGGGAGTTGGGTCCCCGTCCTGGAGAGATTTAAAAGACGAGTGGGTGTCATACTTGGGGACATGGTCAAGTGCCAGACTTCACAGGGCTGGATTGATGCTTGGACTTGGTGATCTTAAAAGTTTAATCAGGTTTGTGCTTCAAGCCTTGCTCTTGCGTGGCTGCAGTTTCAGATCTGTGTAACAAATAAAGGCAGGAATCGCATGTGACCGAGCATCAGGGTGAAATGGTCTGGGTTTGTGCTACTTTCTCTGTTGTGCTAGCATTGAAGACGTCTAAAGCATCTGTCACCCTGGACACCCAGCCACAAAAAGTCAGGGTTAGAAGCGGCTTTGAGCCTGTCGCCACCTCCGAAGTCGGCTGCTTTTTAGGTCGTTATTTAATATCGTTGGAGAATTCCAGTACCTTAAACTGTGAGAGCGATTCCGCACTATCCCCGGGTGATCTGTCCCAAAATGATTTATGCCTAGGTTGGAAGTTTCCTTTGCTATCTGATCTGAATCATTTAAACCAGTTACTTCTCCTGTCCCCATGGAAGAGATTCTTTCCCTTCCTCTGAATCACGGCTACAAGTATGTGCAGGATCCTTGGCCTCTCACTGCCCAGGAGAGAGGTTTGCAAGTGTGAGCCACTAACACCAGCTCTGCTCAGTCGGTGCAGAGTCTGGCTCATCCCAGAGGTGAGAGAAATCACTTTTTGAAGACACGTGCTCTCCCCAGCTGTAAAGGGAAACCCAGGCAGCAGCAACACATCCTGCCGGGCTGGGGAGGTTGGTTTACACTCCAGCCACTCCTTTAGGCAGACAATAAAGCCTTTGACATAGTTTCTCACAGCATTCTGCTTCAGAAACTGTCACCTCTGGCCGGGACAGGCGCACACTCTCCTGGGTGGAAAACTGGTTGGCTGGAGGGCCCAGAGAGTGGTGGGAAATGGAGTTAACTCCAGCTGGAGGCCAGTGACAAGTGGTGTCCCCAGGGCTCAGTGCTGGGTCCAGCCCTGTTCAATGTCTTTATCAATGACCTGGATGAAGGCATCGAGTGCACCCTTAGCAAGTTTGGAGATGACACTAAGCTGGGTGGAAGCGTGGATCTGCTGGAGGGTCGGGAGGCTCCAAAGGGATCTGAGCAGGCTGGACCGCTGGGCTGAGACCGATGGGATGAGGTTTAACAAGGCCAAACGCCGGGTCCTGCATTTGGGGCACAACAACCCTGAGCAGCTCCAGACTAGGAGAAGTCTGGCTGGAAAGCTGCCTGGAGGAGAAGTACCTGGGGGTGTTGGTTGACAGCGACTGAACATGAGCCAGCAGTGGCCCAGGTGGCCAAGAAGGCCAACGGCATCTTGGCTTGGATCAGAAACAGCGTGACCAGCAGGGCCAGGGAGGTTCTTCTCCCTCTGTACTCGGCACTGGTGAGACCGCTCCTCGAATCCTGTGTTCAGTTCTGGCCCCTCACCACAAGAAGGATGTTGAGGCTCTGGAACGAGTCCAGAGAAGAGCAACGAGGCTGGTGAGGGGGCTGGAGAACAGGCCTTATGAGGAACGGCTGAGAGAGCTGGGGGTGTTTAGCCTGGAGAAGAGGAGGCTGAGGGGAGACCTCATTGCTCTCTGCAACTACCTGAAAGGAGGTTGTGGAGAGGAGGGAGCTGGGCTCTTCTCCCAAGTGACAGGGGACAGGACGAGTGGGAATGGCCTCAAGCTCCACCAGGGACATTAGGAAAAAATTTTTCACGGAAAGTGTCACTGGACACTGGCAGAGGCTGCCCAGGGAGAGGGTTAAGTCCCCTTCCCTGGAGGGGTTTAAGGGACAGGTGGATGAGGTGCTGAGGGACATGGTTTAGTGACTGATAGGAATGGTTGGACACGATGATCCAGTGGGTCCTTTCCAACCTAGTGATTCTGCGTGAATGCTATATTTAAGATCCGCTTAATACATGCTTTGTATAAATTTGGCTGTAGTGAGTGCTGCTGTCACCCTGTTAATCGCCTACGTCCATGAATTGTCATCAGCAGAGCCTCCATGTCTGAGAAGTCACAGAATCATAGAATGGTTTGGGTTAGAAGGGACCTTTAACATCATCCAGTTCCAAACCTCCAGGCCATTGCATTGGCTGGTGACCATGTAGTCTTGCTTGCAGTGCTGATGGTTGGCAGTATGTGCAGATGTTAATGTCTTCTTTCTTCCTTCAGATCATCAAAGACGGTGAGGAGCATGATGATCTCAACGAAGTAGCAAAGCTTTTCAACATCCATGAAGACTAGACTCTGGCACGGGAACACCGCAGTAGGAGTGAGTACAGCAGCGGGGCCGCCGGCTGTGTGCCCCCCGTCACCTCAGAGAGCGTCGTCCGAGTACTTGTGAACATTTCCAGTCACCCAGAGCGTGAATGTTTGCACCAATAAAACCAGATTATCCCAAGTTCAGTGCCTTCTTCCTGCCCTGCTGCGTTGCTGCTGTTGGAATGGGAATGTGCTGCCGCTGTTGTGAGTTTTTCCTGTGTACCAACAACGGAGGAATCCGCAGAGCTGCCTCTTTTCCTGCAGCGCTTCCCAGCGAGCGCTTCCCCTGCTGTGCCGGTTGCGCAGGGCTCTGCTCTTGTCCCCTGAGGGGACAGGAGAGAATGTGGTGGTGGCTCCCCTGTAAGCTTGTGTGTGAAGCCCGGTGTGTGCTCCAGCCTGGCAACCGCTGTAAGAGGGGATCGAAGGAATAAGGAGAGAGACTCAAGAGTCGCTAAGGTAGGAGGTGAGGGGCGACGGTGCACGCAGCGATGCAGGAGTGGAGAGCAGCGGCCGCAGAGCTGGGCACAGGCGCTGCCGGGCCCGGTGTGTGCGATGCTGTCGGAGCGCGTTATCGGCTGCCAGGGGGAATTGGAATGTTCCGTTAATGCAGCTCTCGTCTGAACATGCTGGGGAAAAAGGACGGAGAGAGGCTGCAGCGGGGTGGGAGTTGGAGGGACAAGTAGCATCCTGTGCCCTCAGCGGTTCTTGCCTTTGTGGGATGGGACGGGTGTGCGGTTGGGGTTCTGCTGCTGCCACAGTGAGCGCGCTGGAGTACTGGGAAGCTCGGCCTGCGGCCTGCGCTCGGTCCTGCTTAGGCCGGAGCCATCCCTGAGCCTGAGAAACAGAAAGGGTGGCAGCGACAGCGAGAACCCGAGACCTGCAGCCACCAGGCCCAGGGCCCCATCTCGCATCCCCACAGGGCCTGGACCCTGACAGGGGAGGGGACGCCAGCCTCGCTGTTTCAGGATGTGGGAGGGTCCAGGATTGCTGCTGCAGGGAAGGAGAAATCCTGTACAGCATCAGGGCTTGGACTGCGAAGGCAGGGCTCTCCGGAGCCAGGACCTGCTGCAGCAGCGAGGCTGGGCTGTGCCTGCACTGGCGTCTGGAATGGGGAGGAATGGGAGAGAGGGATTTGCGCTGCCTGTTTATTATGGAGCGTAACACAACCCTTTGACCAGACCTGGTCATGTCCTGCACAGTCTGAGTGAACAGAAAGGTGGTGAAGCCACAGCCTCCCGAGCGGTGCCTGATCCACCCCACAAGGTAAATATTCTTAACCACTGCTCGCGCGGCTCCTCACCCCGATGGGGAGCTCCGGCGAGGGGCTGGCTCCATCCTCCCTGTAGGCAGCTGCGATCCCCGGGCTCTCCGGCCTCCCACCCTCCAGCTCCAGTCGAGGTGGGGGTTCTGCCGGCCTCGGTCTGTGGTGCCCACGGCTGTGCCCACGCGCCACCTCCCTGGTCCCGTGTCAGCACGATCCCCGGGGAAAGGCACCGAGGAGCAGCCGGTGAGGAACATCCCTGGGGAGGGCGAGCAGCCACCAGCCCGGCGTGGGGTCCGAGCGCCTGTTCCCCGCCTGGCACCGGTCCTGGAGCCTCCCCGCTCTGCTCCGTCCCAGGGCCGGGAGCAACCCCTGAACGCCTCGAGCCCTCCCCAGGCCCCGGCTCCTCCAGCACATCCCTGGGAACGACATCCAGCACCTTCCCGGCCGGAGGGAGCGGCACCGGGACGCGGGCGAGGGCTGGACATGTGGCTGCTGCCCTGAGGACACGGCGCTGCCGGCCTCCGCTCGGCCGTGGATGCTTTGTGAGGCTGATAAAAAATAGTAACATACTCCCTGTGGTTGTCGGTGCCTGCTCCATCCCAGGGCAGAGGCCCGTGCTCCCTCGTCTCCAGGCTGAGCAGAGCCCGTGCCCCCCGCCCTCTGCTGGGAAGCAATCTCCATCCTGGGGCCGAGTGGCCGCCGGAGCCCTTCAGGATCCCTTCCCGCCCACTCGGTTCCGATTCAAGTCAAGGACATTGAACATTTCAGGTCTAGCATCAATTCGGCTGTTTAACCCAACGCTTACATCGCATCATCTTGGGCTCCCCAGGAATGTCCCTGGGAGGAACAGCCCCTCCCCGGGCTGCTGGGATTGAGGCAGAAGCAGGTGCAGGATGATGCCACAAGCATTAAAACTGCTTTGTGAACCAGCTCTGCGTGTCTGGGGCTGCGTCAGCCTCCTCGGCTCCCCCAGGAGCAGCTGCCCCAGGACCTGGACCGCCTGCCGCTCACTGGTGGTGGCGCTTGGGCACAGCTGGGCTTGGCCACAGAGCTTCCCTGGGTCCAGCGCTGGTGCCCGTGTGCTGGGAGGAGGGGCAGAGCCTCCCCAGCAGCTTTCCGGGCTCCATGCTGTCCCTCTGCTCCATGGCTACCCCGGGCACGAAGCCCTTGGGACCAACTGAGGCCCCGTGCCCAGCCCTGGCGCTGTGCGGGGCAGCTCCGAGCCAGCAGCCTCGCTCTCCCCATCCCATCCTGCAAGGAATCCTGCCCGCAGCGAGCATCCAAGCCGGGCCAAGCAAGAAGAGGCAGGAGCCAGGGGGCCTGATGCAGGTTTTTTCTGTACATCAGTGTTTTTGACACCACAGCCTGTCGCTGCTTATAATAAAACAGAAATCAGAAAGAGCAACCAGAATACACACCCAAAGGCAAAAAACCCTCGGCTTAAACAAGGTGCTGCCTGGCCCCCGGAGCGGAGGCCGGGAGCCCGCGGGAAAGGGGGAAAACTCCTGCCCTGACTGGGAAGAAACACAACACAAAGGAAAAACGAACCAACAAAAAAACTCCACCCGCCGCTCCCGCTGTGGCGCAGGAGATTGTCCCGTCCTCAGTCCTGTTAGCACCTGTACAATAAAACTGTACCAGCTCCTGGGAGCAGAGCAGCCCTGCGGTGGGCGCCGTGCCCGCTCGCTCTGGCTCCTGGTACGCAGGAGGGACACGGGGAGCGGGGCGAGGCGGGGGCTGCAGCGGCTGGAGCCCCCGGGGTGGGGGGACGAGCGTGGGGTGCGCTGGGGGCACGAAGGAGATGCAGGAGGGAGGCGGGTGGGCGATGGAGCAGCGGGGCTGGAGAAGCCAGCTCTGCAGGGAAGGGACGTGACTGTCCCCAGGGTCTCCGGCGAGGGGCCAGAGCCCAGGGCTGGCTGGGCCAGGGGAGCGTGGGAGAGGGAAGCCCTCATCCCCGCGCCTGGAGCTCACCGTCACAGTGATACAGACTCAGCAAACCCAAAAGGAAACATTACAAATTAAATACTAATTAAATAAATACTATGGAAGACGTTGGGAGGGGAGGGCAAACAGAGAGGCGCAGTTCCAGGGGGGGCAGGCAGGGAGGGGCGGCGGCGCCCGCCACCCCTCACTTCAATGGAGCCAGAGCTACTGCTGCCCCAAGAGCTCTGGCTCCCGCAGCCCCGTGGAAAGGGCGGCTTCCTCACCCGCCGTGGCTGCCCGGGGCTGGTGGCTGCACCCAAGGGGACCCTGGGAAGTCCTTGGAGGGAAGGGTCCTCTCTCCCAGGCTGGAGGAGACCCTGTGGAGAGGAGAACCGGCTGCCCAATGACTCGGGTCCCTGCTGCTGGCGCCGAGAGGGCTGCTTCCCGTTGGTCCTTATTATTGCCTTGTGATGCAGGGAACGATCCGTCCCGGTCAGCTGCTCCAGGCCTCGTACTCCACCGACGAACCCAGCAGCTGCAGCAGCTCGGGCTCATAGTGCACCAGCTCCACTGTCTCTGCAGCACCTGGCGCCGGCTCGGGGCTCTGGGGCACCTCCTCCTGCGCCAGCACCTGGCTGAGAGAGACCTGGCGCTGGAACTCCGCCGTGGGCAGCGTGGCGATCTCAAAGTGCGGGAAGCGGGCCTGGAATATGCGGGAGGACAGCTTCAGCCGCTTGAGCACGTCGGAGAAGAGGAACCAGTTGCAGGGCCTGTGAAGATAAGGATAGCAGGTTAGGGGCTGAGTGTCTGCCCTCCTCACCACACGCTGGCCCTCCCCTCGACGTGGCGCTGCCGCTGATGTCCATCCTTGCCCAGGGTCCGGACAGGCGCAGAGACACAACAGGGTTTGGTCTCTGCCTTGCAGCGGTGCCTCCCCGGCTCTCGCAGAGCCAAAGCGCTGCAGGAACATGGGCAGCGGGACCCTGAGAGCTGCACAGCTCCTGGCGCTGACTGTGCTCTGGCAAGGTCCTGCCTTCCACCCCCATCCCTAATCCCAGCTGGAAGGAGAAAAGCTACTTGAGAGACACCAACTGCTCTCAACCTGAAGGAGCCGAAATGACTGAGGTGCTTCTGCCTGTGAACGGGACGTCAGGGCTGTGACCACCATGTGCAGGAGAGCCGGCACCGGGCAGCTGGCAAAACCATCTCTCCTTCTGGCTGTACCCGCGCTGCTTCTCAGGTTTGATTTAAAACAAGTCCTTTCTTAAACCTGTCCCTTCTGAAACCAGAGGGGTCTGTCCTTGCAGGTCTCCCTCGCCTCTAGTCCCTCAGTCTTTCTCCTTTGTTAACTCCGGGGGACAAGGCCAAGGAAGGAGGGACAGAAGGGCTGCCCAGGCTTTGCACTGCACCAGCCATCACCCAGTGAGTCCCAGGCTGGGACTGGGTGGCCCTGGGGTCACTATCCCCCTCGCAGGTTCCCCCTGCAAGCTCTGGAGAGCTGAGCAGCCGCACCCAGTGATTCATCTCAGCCTGACGTGCACTCCTGCCCGTGTTTAGGTAAGTTCTGCTGTCAAGTCTTTGCTGAAGGCACTAAGAGGCCAAGGTGACCACCTCAGAGGTGGACCTGAGAACCATAGCATGTCCTGAGTTGGAAGGGACCCACAAAGACTATCAAGTCCAACTCCTGTCCCTGCACAGGACACCCCAACATTCACACTGTGGGGCTGAGGGCCTTGGCCAACGGCTTCTGCAATATTGTCAGGCTCGGTGCTGGGACTGCTTCCCTGGGAGCTGTTCCAGGGCTCCACCACCCTCTGGGGAAGAACCTTGTCCTCATGTCCAACCTCACCCTCCTCTGGCATCTTCCTGCCATTCCCCCAGGTCCTGTCATCGGTGGCCAATGAGAGAGAAGAGCTCAGTGCCTGCTGCTCCTCCTCCCCTGGTGAGGAAGCTGCAAAGCACCATCAGGTCTCCCTTCAGCCTCCTCCAGGCTGAGCAGACCAAGTTACTTCAGCTGCTCCTCACACAGCTTCCCCTCTAAACCCTTCATCAACTTCGTGTCCCCATTAGTCAAACAAATTCCATCTAACTCTGTATCTTCCACTGGCTTCTCTTACTTGGGGCTTACAAAAGTATGGTTTCTGTGTTCATATTTTTCCAAGCAAGAGTCTAAGCGATGCTTCATTGTGAGACAGTGCGTGATAGGGAGTGTGCCACGAGAGCATGTTACTGACTCAGCAGCAGCAATTTGCTTCTCCCAGGAAAGCTGCAACAACTATTTCTCTGTCTCTCTGCCTGCAGAACAGGGATAAAGGTATCTCCACCTTTGGGGGAGCACTTTGAGATCTCCAGGACATTGGTGCAACTCTACACAGTTCGTCTCCTTAGCGCATAGCCAGCTTCGGCTCTCGAAGTTTCTCAGGCAGGCAGGACTCTTCCGTATGTGAACATCCTGTATTATCCCTCACCTGGAGGGCAGCCTAAGGCTTTCTTGTACTGCTGCTACCCTCACAAGCCCCAGGGCTCCATTCTGTGAGCTCCCCACCCACCACAGCGTTAATGTCACCAAAAAGCTCTCTGCTCCGGGAAAAGATCATTGAATCATAGAATGGTTTGGGTTGGAAGGGACTTCAAAGCCCATCCAGTTCCACCCCCTGTCATGGGCAGGGACACCTCCCCCTGGATCAGGGGCTCCAAGCCCCATCCAACCTGGCCTTGAACCCCTCCAGGGGTGGGGCAGCCACCTGGGCCAGGGCCTCCCCACCCTCACAGCAAAACATTTCTTCCTGAGATCTCATCGCAATCTCCCCTTTGTCAGCTGAAAAATGTTGCCTCTCATCCTCTCCCTGCACTCCCTGACCAAGAGCCCCTCCCCAGCTTTCCTGGAGCCCCTTTTGAGATACTCACCCCCGGGAGACTGACACTTGGAGGTTATAGCTGGGAAGCAGTGGCTTGTCTGAAAACTCAAACATGAAGTTGTCTGCTTCTTGCTCTTCTTCCTCCTGGTCTGAACTTCCTGGAGGGTTGAGCAGAAGATCGCATCCAATGGTGTCCTTGCCCTCTGCAACAAGCAAAACAGCCGTCTGTGCTGCTGCCAGTTCCACACCAGCCTGTGCTCTTTGCTCCCTGGGGAAGCTCTGCCCAGCTGGACGTCACATGCACCTTCCACAGCGCCACAGCAACTGCAAGAGCCAAGTCCCAGGGCCTTCTGCTCTCCCACCAGCCCCTCGTCTCTGAGAAACTCTGAAACACTGGCTGCTTTGCACAGCGAGACCCCACACGGTGACCTCGTTAGGTAGAAAGAACCCCTCATGTTATAGCAGCAGCCTTTGGGTTTACACTGATCCCACACAAGGACTAGGGGTCTTTTCCTGCATCAACAACACGCCCACCCCCAGGCTTTCCCTGAAATGGCCTCACTCCCTCTCCTTTGCCAGCACAGCTGCCCTCAACTTGGAGGAACGTGCATCCGAGAGGAAGCAGGTGGGTGCACGAGATGCTTTGTCTGCACGGATCCTATAAAGGAAGGCATCGTGCTCTGCTTCTCCACCCAGATCCCACTCTCGGCAGGTTATTGAGAGCTGTGTGCCAGCAACCGTGTCTAAATCGGGACGGCAAGGCTGTGTCACCAAACCGTGCAGCAGATCTAGAGACGAACAGGACTAAACAACAACAAGTGCAACTTCAGAGCATCGGCCCCGCAGATTTCTGCCATAAAGCTTGCTGTTCCAGGACACATCTGAGCTCCAGCAGGATTTGTTTCCATAGGAGACTGAGAATAGCACACTTGATCCATAAACTATTTAAAACCTGTTAAATTTACTATTCACCAATGTGAAAAGCACCCGTTGAAAAACAGCTTGCTGCCTGGATTTTATTATTGAAGAGGTGTGAACAGTCCTGAGTTTGCAGAGTGGTTTTGTCCTGCTGACGTAACACAGGGTAACTCCAGAAAGTTCCAGAATATAGAGTCAAAATTCTACAGAGAGAAGTCAGACCAAATGTGCTGGTGAGCAAATAAACCAATCACGCAAAAGTTCACCACCACGCACGAGAGAAAAAGCTGCAAAAAGAAATCTGATGGTGTGCTGCATGAAAGCTCCACGCACCATACTGCTCTGCGAATAGAGGCAGCTTCCAGCAAACATGTTATTTTAATAGAGGAACAACAGCAGATGACGGAGACATAGGCTCAAACAGGGTCTCAGGATAAATGGAGCTAGTTCTTAGTCTTGCCAAGGAAAAAATGCCTAAGAAATAGAAAAAAACCCAGGGTGCTTAAATCTTCAAAACTCATTGTTTTGAAGACAAGGACACCAGTCTGTGACATGAATATTGGTCCAATATCGCAGCTCAGATGCCGTCACTGAAAGAAATCAGATTTCTTGAGCAACCCAGGAAGAAAGAATTAAAATGCATTTAATGTGGCAATATTCTGGTCCAATGTCTACCTTGAAAACTCTTCTCACTCAGCCCGGCCCGTCAGCCCAAGCGAAGGCTGCGGCCAGAACAGGAACATCCTGTCCCACCACAGAGTAATGGGGAGACAATCGGGCACAACAATGCTAGTCCCAGGCGTAGAACAAAACCCTGGAGCGGGACTTCGTGTCTGGAACTACAGCAGCACGAAGTGGAAGATGCTGATGACTTTACCATGTTCAGACCTCAGAGATCCCACACCCTTGGCTTCTCATTATCTTTTTAGCCTCTAGAGATTTGCAGACCTAAAGGAAAGTGTGGACAACATTCCTGCCTCAAAATATAGAAACAGATCGAGCAGGGACCTGGGATTTCTTCTCCACCCTGAGGGAAATGCAGTGTTTTGTGCTTCAGCTGGTGGGTCTGATGGAAAGGGAGTCTCTAAAGCATTGAAGGATGAGAACCTCTCTCTGCTGAGCTGGTTCAGTGCCTGTGACAGCCAAGAGAACCTCGGCTACTCTGGAGCAGAACCAGGTACCTTGCTGTGCTGCAGTGTCTGCTCCAGGTGACCTGAGGTGGCTGCTGAAGGTAACTGAGCCAAAAGGGCCCACTTCAAAACACTCAGTAAACACCATCGTAAAGAAACCAGGCCCTTGTCTCAGGTTTGGGCATCTTGCTCTTCTGAGCCAACTCATGCAGTGTCATAGAATCATGGGATAGTTTGGGTTGGAAGGGACTTCAAAGCCCATCCCATTCCACCCCCTGCCATGGGCAGGGACACCTCCCACTGGATCAGGGGTTCTAAGCCCCATCCAACCTGGCCTTGAACCCCTCCAGGGATGGGGCAGCCATGGCTTCTCTGGGCAACTTGGACCAGGGTCTCCCCACCCTCACAGCAAAACATTTCTCCCCAAGATCTCATCTCAATCTCCCCTCTTGCAGCTGAAAACTGTTCCCCCTCAAACCTGACAGACGGCACCATGTGAATGACAAAGCCAGTAGAGATGCATCCACAGTGACCAGGATTTAGTGTGAAGTCCCACTGGAAGAGGCAGGACGTGCTTAACAGAGAAGGTGGTCTTTTTCCACCCACAAATGAAGAAATACTTTGAAGAGCTCGACTAAGGTCCAGGAGCAGGAAAAGCAGCGCAGTCCCCATTAGCCAAGTGTCTGGCCCAGCCCCTGTGAGCGGAGACCTCCCACGACTGAGGGCATCCCAACACCCCCCAGCTCTCCAAGAAACACCAGAAGAGTTGGTGATGGTTTCCTTGCTGAAAAAGATAATCCCTTTCCTTTTGCCGAGAAAGGTGGAGGACAGAACTGTGGGAAGACATGATGTTGAAGAATGGAAATAAGAAACAAGCAGCTAATTAATCAAACTCAATCCTCTTACTTTCCCAAGATACGCCCCCCCCCCCGCCGCCATTTCTCTTCAGGCATTAGGGCACATGAAAAACCATATGGTATATTTCTAAATAACTTGTATGTTGGCAGTGGGTCTCCTAGAGGGCAGCAGGTTCCACACTCTACAAATCCCATACGAGAATCTCCAAGAGGAAAGGATGAGCAGGACATGAGGAGGTACTAGAAGCCAAGTATGAGTACTTGGGTAACCAAGAACTCAGCGTGCTCTAATAACCAAAGAGAGCCAAACTCTCCTACCCACAAAACCACACACAGTTTTCCTTCCTTGTTTATCAGAGAGATCCAAATGGGAACTGGTGATAAATCAAAAGGAGTAATAGCTTCACTTTCCAACACTACAGGCTTGGGGAAGAACAGCTGGGAAACTGCCTGGCAGAGAAGGACCAGGGGGCACTGGTTGACAGTGGCTGAACACGAGCCAGCAGTGGCCCAGGTGGCCAAGAAGGCCAACAGCCTCCTGGCTGGGATCAGCCATGGGGTGGCCAGCAGGAGCAGGGAAGGAGTTGACCCCCTGGACTCAGCGCTGGTGAGGCCGCACCTCGAATCCTGGGTTCAGTTTTGGGCCCCTCAGTGCAGGAAAGACCTTGAGGGGCTAAAGCATGTCCAGAGAAGGGAACAGAGCTGAGGAAGGGGCTGGAGAACAGGGATTGTGGGAACAGCTGAGGGCCCTGGGGCTGTTTAGCCTGGAGAAGAGGAGGCTGATGGGAGACCTCATCGCTGACTACAGCTGCCTAAAAGAAGGTTGTAGCAAGGTGGGCATTGGTCTCTTCTCCCTGGTAGCCAATGACAGGACAAGTGGAAATGGTCTCAAGATGCACCAGAGGTTTAAGTTGGATACCAGGAAAACTTTCTTCCCTGAAAAGGTTCTCAGGCATTGGAATGGCTGCCCAGGCAGTGGTGGAGTCCCCATTCCTGGAGGGATTTAAAAGATGGGCAGACAAGGTGCTTGGAGATGTTTCAGTGGTGGACAGGGATGGTTGGACTCAATGATCTCAAAGGTCTTTTCCAACTAAAGGATTCTCTGATTCTATTAAAAATACTACAGACAAAGAATAGCTGCCTTTCTTGTGGCAAAGAGGCAGCTTCTTAAAGGACTGTGATAGCTTCAAGAGTGAGAAATCCAGAGGAAGAGGCTGTGCTTTAAATACTTTCCTTGGCATGCCTAAAGCACAAAAGCCTACAAACAAAGCATTCTTAGGACAGAATTTCTTTTCTTCTGAAATGAAGAGACATCTGGGTCTTCCAAGGATAAGTTCCCTACTAAGAGCACCCTTCCACATATATCTGATCATTTTCATTTCTAGATGTCGGAAATGGCAGAGGTGAATAACTAAAATCAACAGCCTTTTAGCTTGGCATCGTAAACAATCCAAGTCTTTATGGAGCATTTGAGAGTATAGATCTGTCTCAAAAGTGGTTGGGTGGGACTCTGCAGTCTGCTACAGGCCCACGTCTTCATTCATGGACCCTGGGGGAACTGGAGCAACACATTGAACAATTCATGGACCTTGTGACTGCACAGTTTTAAGAAAACTTCTAAGCTGGTAACCACACTTTTCAGGAATTGACAGAAAAAAGGTGCAAGTCATGCTTTCTCTAGGAAATGCCTGGCACTGTTAGAAGAGGACCTCCCCTGGAGAAATGCCTCCCCTCCAAAGGAGAGGAAAGGGAAGGGCAGCCCTGGGAACATGGATGTTCAGGACTTCTACCAAGGAAAAGATCTTGAAGAAGTAAGCATTTCCTTTGCCTTCCTTGGTTTTATCTTGTGGACTGGTTAGCAGGGGCCAAGAACTGTTACAGAATAACAATATTCTGCAATCCATATCCAAAGGCCCTCAGGAATCACCAGCAGCACTTGGAGACTGCAGTACATAGAACCATGAACTGGTTTGTGTTGGAAGGGACCTCAAAGCCCATCCAGTCCCACCCCCCTGCCATGGGCAGGGACACCTCCCACTGGATCAGGGGGCTCCAAACCTCATCCAGCCTGGCCTTGAACCCCTCCAGGGATGGGGCAGCCACCCCTGCTCTGGGCAACCTGGGCCAGGGCCTCCCCACCCTCACACCAAAACATTTCTCCCTAAGATCTCATCTCATCTCATCTCCCCCTTTTCAGCTGAAAAGCATTCCCCTCATCCTCTCCCTGCGCTCCCTGATCAAGAGCCTCTCCCCAGCTTTCCTGGAGCCCCCTTCAGGTACTGGAAGGTTGCTCTAAGGTCTCCCCAGAGCCTGCTCTTCTCCAGGCTGAACACCCCCAACTCTCCCAGCCTGTCCTCATATGGCAGGTGCTCCAGCCCTCGGATCATCTCTGTGGCCTCCTCTGGACACGCTCCAACAGCTCCATGTCCTTCCTGTGCTGAGGACTCTAGAACTGGATGCAGGGTGCCAGCTGAGGTCCTATCCCTGCACTCTGCGTACACACTGTGTTCAGCCTGTTTAGAGGGATCCACACACACGGTTTCCCAAAGAAAAAGTCCCTTTCAGGAACAACTCCCAGCATGTAACCTTACGGCAAGATGTGCAGCTATGATGTGAATCAGGAGGGAGACAAAGAGACTCAAGTGAGTGGTGTGTTGTTACCCAGCATTACTTCTCTCTGCTCTGCTGCTGTAAGTGAAAGGGAACAGGCTGAGCTCACCTAGCACGGAGCTGCTGTAGAAGTCCCACGCTGTTCGAGGATCTCCATCAGTGCGCCCTTGGAGATCCAGAAGGTAATCTAAAGAGATGAAATTGAGAGGGTTAATGCTTGTCTGCTGGTCAGAGCATGATCCTGGCAAGAACATCTATCGACCCTGGGGAGCCACTTCACCTCGGCTGCCTTTCCCCACTTTGCAGGTAGTAGTGAACCATAACTTGCAACAAGGGCACCCTCACGCAGGAGAGCACAACATGACCCTGGGCCTGAGAATGTGAAGTAGATGCTGGGAAGGGAAAACAATATTAAGTGGGTTGGAAAGAAATGTTCTTAGGTTGTCTTGAGTTCAAAATTACATCTTCGACACCTGCATGCACAGATGAGCCTGGAGGAGCATGGACAGACAGCCGGCAAACAAGTTTTTTTCAAAGTTGGAGATTTTCTGCCTTGTATCTCTTTGGGAACCACTGCTACCTTAGCTGTTTCTTCCTTGCTGCTACGTCCAAGCCACAACACTCATCTGGATCCTACAGAAACAGCGCCGAAAGTGGGCGGGCACTCTTCACTCTCAGCCACAGGGAACCAAAGTGGCCCTTTCTAACGCCAGGGAGGGAGCATTCAGGCAGAGTTGGTTTAGGGTAGAAGGCATCATTACTTGGCAGCAAAAATATGTTCACTTAGGTTATGAAGTAGAACCAGAAACTGTGGACTTGTGCTTCCAACCCTCGTGCACAGCACAGTCTTTAGTTGCACAACCACAGCTTTGCTGTTTCCTTGTACCCCAAGACTGAAAAGTGACTTTTGTCTTATAGAATTATATACTATTTTCCAAATTAATTAAAGATGGGGTGGTAAAAACACACACACATGACAGGAGAGAGCTGAAGTTAATCAGTCACCTGCTGCTCAAGCACTTCTAAACCCTGTGACATCAATATTTAGTCCCTTATGCTGCCAGACGGGAAGGATGGAAGCACTGCCAGCCCCAGGCTTGGCACTTACCGCACAGGAAGCGCTTCATCACTTCACTGGTGGCAAGCTTCACAGCTGTCTGCCCAGAGTAAGTGGCCAGAGTGGGATCAGCACCATAGGAGAGTAGAATCCACATGGTTTCCAGGTTATCGTTTGCTACTGCATCGTGAACAGGCCTGCAAGGACAGAAACATTGGCAGAAAGAAACAGGAAGAGTTTGCAAAACAAATGTTCTCTCTTGGGTTAAGACAAATCTGGAGATGACCAACAGCTCATCCTGAAAAACATGCCCTACTCCCAACACTTCTCGGTGCTTCCCTAGTTGTGCCCCGCTCCCTTGGCTTGCCTCGTGCCGTCCTGCGCACTGCAGTTCACGTTGGCGCCGTGCTCCAGCAGAATGTGGAGGATGTCGATCCAGCCTCGCGCGCAGGCTTCGTGCAGAGCTGTGTAGCCAGCGTTGTCACGGTGGTTCACGTCACTGCTCTTTTTCTGCAGGCAGTAGAGCACTACGTCCTACAGGAACGAGATCATCACAGGCCTGGTTACACACAAATCCAGACAAAGCAGCACACGACATGAAGCAGAAAAGGGAACCACACCTCACCTTGTAGCCCAGGCGAGCTGCTCGCTGCAGAAGGGTCTCCCCTGCATTTTTGTTCACAATCAGCCGCCGAGCTCCAGGAGGGACATTCTGGGCCACAGGCAATTCGGGGGAACTCCCTGGGCTAACCCGACGGGACTTACAAAGCGTCCACAAATCCTGGGACTTCTTCAGAGGGTGCGTTTTGGGCTGATTACAGCAGCCTTTCCCCTGGAAAAGAAAGGAATACAACTCCTTGGCACATGTGGCCATGGCTTACTAACAGGAATTCCCTTCTATCTCTTCTCCCCAGGCACGTTCCCCTCATCAGCCCAAGACATACCTTCCTTTCATCACAGATCCCTGCCAGGTGTTTGGTTTTACATTTGCGTTTTCCTGATGGTTTCTCTAGCTCTTCTTGGACGGGAGAGCTGTCTGAGTGCTCCAGGAAGAAGCCATTCCGAAAGTCTGGTCGTCCTTGAGATTTTCGGGGGGATGGAGAAAGCTTGCTCCTCAACCGTAGCTCTGTGCCTTTGTCCTGGGTGGACTCCTTCTGCTTCCGGTACCTAAAATCTAAAGGAGAAATGGGAATGAGGAGCTTCTGGAGGTTCAGCACTGAAGGGGAGCAACCCAGATCTCTCTCACATCCAGGAGCCCAGACCCACAGTGGAAGCACTGCAGAAAGCAGAACAAAGTGACCCTGCAGGTTCTCCCTGTCAGGGTCAGACCCAGCATGGACACAAGACGCCCAAGGACAGACAAGCATCCTGGTCAGAAATGGCCAAGCCTGAGAGCTGGGGCTTGCGCTCAATTCACTAAAGGCTTTTCCTTAGGTCATAGAATCACCAAATGGTTTGGGTCGGGAGGGACCTCAAAGCCCATCCAGTTCCACCCCCTGACACGGGCAGGGACACCTCCCACTGGATCAGGGGCTACAAGCCCCATCCAATCTGGCCTCGAACACTGCCAGGGATGGGGCAGCCACCACTGCTCTGGGCAACCTGGGCCAGGGCCTCCCCACCCTCACACCAAAACATTTCTTCCTGAGATCTCATCTCAATCTCTCCTCTTGCAGCTCAAAACCACTCCCCCTCATCCTCTCCCTGCACTCCCTGATCCAGAGCCCCTCCACAGCTTTTCTGGAGCCCCTTTCAGCACTGGGAGCTGCTCTAAAGTCTCCCCACAGCCTTCTCTTCTCCAGGCTGAACACCCCCAACTCTCTCAGCCTGTCCTCGTATGGGAGGAGCTCCAGCCCTCACATCATCTTCGTGGCCACCTCTGGACTCACTGCAACAGCTCCATGTCCTTCCTGTGCTGACAGGGAACCCAGTGCAAAACAATCCAGGTTGTCAACGCGCTTCCCAGTAGTTCCTACCTGCAAGGCTGAGCAGGAATCACGTGGGATGCCCCTCCGAGAGAGAGACAGAAAATGCAGGTGGTCTCTCCCCATTAAGCTGCTCGTGAACAGTCACTCTTTTGCTGTCTACAAAACCAGACCCTGCCTTGCCCTCACATGTTCCCCTTAACTTACATAGCACATTAACGTTTCAATTAAAATGCACGCAGGTAGGAAGCACCAGGATGCCTCAAGGGAAATCCAGTCTTTTCTTCCTTGCATTATACTAAACTGCAGGGTTGCTCATTACAGAGCCCTGTACCATGGCAAGGACAGGAGCTCTGCTTCCCTGAAATAGCAACATCCCGTAGCAAGGGCACAACAGCAATGGGAAAACAGAGTCTGGAAGGAGAAAGTAAAGCCCTGTGAACAAATAATCACCTGGACTTGTACAATGCTATACCCCTCCTGCTGCAGGTGATCAGTGCTGGAATGAAATAGATTACAAAGAAAGAGGCCTGTGCAAACCAAAGGTCACATACACGGCTCTGCAGAGTCTGAGTCTCTCAAGCCTGGCTCCCTCCACAGCTCTGGACACTTTGGGAACAGAGACTTCTGTTTCATTTCTAGGTGGAGAGCTAGGAGATGCCCCAGTGAGTCAGTCCAAGGGCTCACAAGAATAAACTCCAGGAATAAAACTTTCTGTCTGTTAGGGATTGTTTGGGATGAGGCTCTGAGCACCCTGATCCAGCGGAAGGTGTCCCTGACTATCTCAGGGGGTTGGAACTGGATGGGCTTTAAAGTCCCTTCCAACTCAAAACATTCTATGATTCTACGATTTGTTTATCCCAGAGAAGAGGAGGCTGAGGGGAGACCTTATCAGTGCCTACAACTGCCTGAAATGATGTTGTGGAGAGCTGGGTGTTGCTCTCTTCGCCCAAGTGATAGGTGATGGGATGAGAGGGAATGGCCTTAAGTTGCACCAGGGGAGGTTTAGATTGGACATCAGACAAAACTTCTTCACAGAAAGGGTTCTCAGGCATTGGAGCAGCTGCCCAGGGAGGTGATTGAGTCCCCATCCCTGGAGGTGTTTAAAAGATGGGCAGATGAAGTGCTTGGGGATATGATTTAGTAATGGACAGGTACAGTTGGACCTGATAATCTCGGAGGTCTTTGCCAATCTAGAGATTCTATGACTCTATGATTCTATGACACTGCTGCCTCCAGTGCTAAGTCAGATTTTGTAGATCTCCAGAAGCAGCATCTTTAGCACTCGCATTATGCCAAGACTACATTCACCACCTCAAGCACCACAAAAAACTTTCAATCGTGTCTTGCTATTGCTAGGAAGCAGGGGCCACAGATCTTGCATAGAACAAAAGGTTTGGCCAAGATACCACAGCAGAACCACAAATAAAATCTCAAACCAAATATGTCTCATTTACTGCAGTGCTGCTCTGGTGTCCACATCTCAGGAAGAACGTAGTGGAAGTGGAGAAAGGCAACTAAACCAACTGAGGATGAAGAAGCCACCGTACAAAAGAGGCTGAGACTCCTCAGTCCACAAGGGAGAAGACAAAGGAGACGTGACCAAAAGATCACAAAAGGGTGGATCAACTGAGTACAGGAAGCTTCTTCAACCAGTTCTGCAGCACAAGACTTAGGGGCACTTGATGAAAGAGTAAGAGTTCAGTTAAGAAAACAACAGAAAGGACTTTGCACAGCACAGAGGGAACTTCAGGCCTTCACTGCCTCCAGAGGAGGTGGGGGTAGATGTTATGAGCAGGACACAGGGCTCCAGGTTTGGTCTCACCAGAAAGAAGCAGAGAAGCAGAATCCCCTCCTTCACCCTGATGTCCCACAGCTTGGGATGCAGCCCAGGACACAGTTGGTTTCTGGGCTGTAAGCACATGTTGCTGGCTCATGTTGAGTTTCTCATTCTCCAGCACCCCAAGTCCTTCTCAGGGCTGCGCTCAATCCATTCTCCACCCAGTCTGTCTTTCCTGGGATTGCCCCAAGCCAGGTTCAGGACCTCGCACGTGGCCGTGTTGAACTCCATGAGGTTTGCACATATGGAGGACAAATTCACAAACGAGCTGTAGAAGACCCGGGCAGGGACAGCCCTAGTTCAGCTGTTCTAGATGCTGTGGAAGCCCAGGTGGCTGAAGTCTGAGAAATAGCTGTGCTTGAGTGCTGTCCCTGCACAGCCTCTGCATTTGCCACGGTCAGGAGAAAACCGCAGGCAAGACAGACCCTGACACAACCCAGCACGCTGGATGTACTTGGGCAAGAAACAGGAGACCTCTCCTTGCTCTGAACAAAGCAAAGCGCACTCACGAGACGTGCTCTGGTGTGGCAGTTCTGACTTCCCACCACACAGAGCACAGTATTTGTTTCTAAGCTCACACACAACTCTCAGGCTGTAATTAAACCTTCAGCTTGGAGAAGGCTCCGAGTAGACCTTATAGTACCTGAAGGGGCTACAAGAAAGCTGGGGAGGGACTTTTTACAAAGGCTTGTGGTGATAGGATGAGGGGAAATGACTTTAAATTGGAGAGAGGAAGATTTAGGAGGACATTAGGAGGAAAGTATTCCCAATGAGGGTGGGGAAGCACTGGAACAGGTTGCCCAGGGAAGTTGTGGCTGCCCCATCCCTCAAGGTGTTGAAGGCCAGGTTGGATGGAGCTTTGAGCAACCTGTTCCAATGGGAGGTGTCCCTGCCCATGGCAGGGGGGGTGGAATTAGATGACCTTTAAGGTCCCTTCCAACTCAAATCATTCTATGATCCTATAATTAAGCACAGTTCTAGCAATGACACCTGTCAAGAAGGCAGCACACGGCGATCACTGGCCTACTTGCTGCTTTGGGAGCAATTGCCAGACAGATTTCTGCTGGGCTGTCTGTAACACCATCCTTGTCTCTTTTACAGCATTGCGACACTTTCACAACTAACCCAGGGCAGGATGCAAGGACTTGAGATGCTCCTTCCCCGACACCTGATACCTTCCGCCAATAGGCAGGGGCTCTGTGTTCTAGAGCAAAGCTTTTAAAGCAGCCCAGCCCTGCAGCGTTAAACACACCTCGCTTGGCAAGAACGCACGTCCATATCAGGGAATACCTTCCCAGGGATGAAAAGCATCCTTGGGCTGTGGAAGAGACAGACAGGGAACAGCAGGAGCCTGAGAAGAGTTGGGAACAGAGTGAGCAAGGGGTAAAATGCTGACAACATCAGACAATATGCAGTGAGCAGGATGGTCTGTGCTGGCAAGTGGCACAAGCCGGCAGTCCCGGCGCACCTAGCAGGAGGAAACACAGCGGCTCCATCACTCCTGTGAGCACAGAGGGAAAGAGGACAGTAGGTTCCTCTAGCCCAGAGGTCCGACACGTGGCTCTGGCAGGGATCTGCATCTATTTTTACTCTCTTCAGCATTCGAAGGAGAGGGAAGAACACCACCGGCTTAGTGCTCTCACAGAAGCATGCGCCTCAGCCGTAGCTGAGCAGCAGGGAAACTCCTTGTAGGTGAAGAACAGCCAGTCCAACTGATCAGAGTGGTCTGCCTGAATGCACGGTGGGTCAGAGAGAAGACACAGCACCAGTGGATCCCAGCACTGCCTTCCCCACCTAAGGGCTATAGCCTCCTTCACCCAAGCACCCACTCCGAAGCCTTGGGGTCCTGGTTGTTTCTTCAGAGTGCTTGATGAGGTGGCACCAGCAAGCAGAGATTGCTTGTGTTAAGCCCTCTCCTGGAGGGGACTGGCCCCAGCAAGCCAGGCATTGGGCAGCGGATCACTGCAGCTCGTAGCTGAAGAGGAGGCAGATTCTTTAGCAAGGATGGGACACAGTGGTCTGCTTTCTCCAAACACGTGGACTGGCCCCTGCCCCTGCTCTGGCTGCCAGCCAGTTTGCAGTGCCACGGTGACGCCCAGATCCTCATCTTCAAAGCCAGCAACAGCTCTAGGCCACAACTCCTGAATCCAAAACACAGAAGCTCATGCCTCTGAGGGCCAGCAAGCAGTCCCTGAGGGATGCGTGATAAAGCTCCTGGAGAAAACCCTCCTGAGTGCTGCTGCATTCAACCCACCTTCTCAGGCTGTTTCAAACAGTGGGAGACAGTCTGAGAGTGCCCTTGAACTGCAAAAATGCCAGGAAACCCATCAGAAACTTCATGTCTCACAGAGGCACCCAGACACTGCACCAGAGCAGGAATGTAGCTTGGGAGATCAGCTGGTGGGAGGAGAGTGGCCATCCCTACTTCTCACAGTGCCTCAGCAGCATCTCAGCCTTTCCTGTTCATCTCCACACCGATGTGGCAGCAGGTCCATATCCACTGTGTCACCTCCAAGAGAAAGGTTCAAGCAAACAGAGTGCTGCCCCCAGCACTGTGTCTCAGACACGCTCTTCTGCAACCCTGACAGAAGTCACCTGCGGGACACTCGGACCCAGCTAGGAGCCACCACGGCACACACACCGAGACATCGCTGCTGGATGAATCCCAGCCTGACTTCCGACAGCCTCAAATTGCCCCTGCACAAACAGAGAGGAAGGACCACAGAGACTGCAGAACCTCAGGAAAACACAAATCTAGTTTAGATCACAGGGCCTGGGGCAGTTAGGGGAGGAAGCACGAGAGCAGAGGGAGAGCAGTGAGACGGACACAAGCAGGTAGCAGAGCGTCCTCCTCTGAGCAAAGCTGCAAACACAAGCCACAGAGAAGGATTTCTCCCCTGCTTGCAGACATAGCTTTGTTAATCTTCTCTCCCTTGTGCTTCCTGGTACAAGCTTGCAAGTTGCCTTAATAAAGCAAGACAAAGCATGAAGAAGCCCAGTTGAACTGTGATGGCTCTCATCTCCTGGCTTTAGCCAGGAATGCTGAACACTACTCCCAGGGGTCCATGCTTGTCCAGAAATATTTCACTGTGCTACCTCGTCTGATTCTTGTTTTCCCACGCCCTCTGTCTTAATCTGAGGGTGAGATCAGTATCTAATTAGCCACATCAGCTGCTGTTTCCTACTCCCAAATTTGTTGCAAGTATTTTTGAAAGAAGGGCTGATCAATTGAAGCTGCCCACGCTGTGGACATCAAACTATTAATAACGATGGAGTTTCATCATTACAAAAAAACCCAAAACCCCAAGCTCCCTCTCTGAAAAAATCCACCCCCCCAAAAAAAACCCCAAACAAACCAACAAAGCAATTCCCCCATCCTAGTCTCCAGCCTGGTACCAGAAAGCCCTTCCCAGGTTGTACCTGCTTTGGATTTTCTCCTCCTGTGTGGGTAGCCTACTCGCTCCTCCTCTCGCTCAGTCAAATATTCCCCTGTCTGGTATTTCCGACTTTTCTGTCGTCTCCTTTTCTTCCTTTTGATGTGACTGTCATCATCATCCTCCTCGTTGGGCTCCCACAGCTGCCTGGGTGATTCCACTCTCCAGGGCAGCTCCCGGGTCCTCCTCGTGTAACAGCTGCTCCTCTCAGACACAGACTTGTCCCTGGCCCTGCGACTGTGATAGCGTGATGTCCTGTGGGATTTTCGCAGCTTGCGACGTTTCAACGATGTCTCTTCTTCCTCTTCCTCCTCCTCTTCATCCTGATCCTCCTCCAACAACGGTAATATCTCCTGACCAGTCACATCACACTCTCCTGTCACACCAGCAGAAGAGCCAGCGATGCTTCCTGCAAGAAAGCGGGATTTCTAGCACACAAAAACCATTTTATCTACAAGAAAAACCCTGCAAGGCAGGACAGAAGACAGGGACAAGTCCACATCAAAAAAGAAACAGTCACAGTCCACCTAGGACTCCCACTTGGGTCCCTGGGCACCAACTCACCTGACTGACTGCGTGTCCGGCTGCTCAGCACCACCGGAATGAAATCCCGAAAGTTGTTCTTGGGCTTCTTCTCAAGGTAACCTGTGGGGAAAACGGAGCCTGGAGAAAACACGCCACAGATCTGTGCACACACGTCTGCTGGCCTGGGAAGGGCAGTCCAGCATCACTGCAGCTCTGTTTTGGAAGCCACCAGCTCCACAGGCCCTTCAGCCTCAGGAGAGCAGCGGTCTGGCCCCACCAGGGTGATAGGAATGGTTGCAGCCCAAGCCTACGAGAACACATCACTGTTCATGAATACCTTCCTCATGGCTGTCCCCACGATGTGCTGGAGATGGGAACTCTGTCTTTGCTGGCCTCCTGCGCTTCCGCTTTACCCTGAGGCTGTTGTGATCCTTCACTGAGCCCAGGTTGGTTCGGCCTTCTCGCTTACCGAGTTCATGTGGATTGTCGTGGTGTTTTCGCCACTGTGAAGGGAAGACAGACTGAAGTTTGAGCTGCTGACTGACTGAGCCGGAGTAGCAAAGGAGAAGGGACAAACCAAAACACTGTCCCCACTCATCAAGCTGGTGTCTTACAGTGTTTTCGATGCCCCAGATCCATTTTTTTGCTCTAGGTAACCTGCAGACACAGGTACATTAATCAATTGCCAAGTAATCATAGAATCACTAGGTTGGAAAACACCTTTGAGATCATCAAGTCCAACCATACCTGTCTACTACTAAATCATATCCCTAAGCATTTCATCTCCCCGTCTTTTAAACACCTCCAGGGATGGTGACTCAGTCACCTCTCTGGGCGGTTGTTCCAGTGCCTGAGAACCCTTTCAGTGAAGAATTTTTTCCTAATGTCCAATCTAAACCTCCCCTGGTGCAGCTTGAGGCCATTTCCTCTTGTCCTATCACCTATCACTTGGGCGAAGAAACCCACACCCAGCTCTCCAAAACCTCCTTTCAGGCAGCTGTAGACACTGATAAGGTCTCCTCTCAACTTTCTCTTCTCCAGGCTGAACAGCCCCAGGGCCCTCAGCGCTCCTCATAAGACTTGTTCTCCAGCCCATTCCCCAGCTCTGTTTCCTTCTTCGGAATAGCTCCAGTCCCTCAAGGTCTTTCCTGCACTGAAGTGGCCTAAACTGAACACAGGATTTGAGGTGCGGCCACACCAGTGTCGAGTGCAGGGGGAGAATCCCATCCCTGCTCCTGCTGGCCACCCCGTGGCTGATCCAAGCCGAGATGCTGTTGGCCTTCTTGGCTACTTGGGCCACTGCTGGCTTGTGTTGAGCTGGCTGTCAACAAGCACCCCCAAAATGCCAAAGAGTATGGGCAGAAAGCCCTGCGCACTCCCCTGCCCTCCCCTGTGAGGGCTCCCTGCTCACCCCCAATCTCACCCCTGCCATAACCCAGCAGTCACAGCCCATCCCACCCACCTTCCGGCCATGCACATTCTGGCTCCCCGATTTGCTTGGGGACTCCTCGCCATCCTGGGCTTGGCACTTGAGTCTCTTGGGGGCCTGCCTGGCCTCCCCATCATGCTGCCGCTTGGACTTGCAGCGCACGCTGCCCTCTTGCTTGATTTGCCCTGCTCCTTTGAGTTTGGCCTCGGCATATTCCTGCGGAGCAGTGCCAGCTCGCAGGCAAGTCACGGACGTAAAGGACATGTCACACTCCACTCGCTCCTTCTTGACCCTGCACAGGTCCACCTGATGCACGCACTGGAGGGGCTCTGTCCCTGGTGGTTCCTGGGAGCCTTCGCAGCCTGGCTCCTTGCGTTGGCTCTCGGCGGGCACAGTGGGCACCTCTGAAACCACGCGCAGGCTCTGCTGCCCGGCCGCGGGCAGCTCATGTGACAAGTATGCCGCTAACACTTGGCTTTTAGGCTTCGCATCCAACTGCTTGAGGCTACAGCTCCCCTGGGGAGCCTCAGTCTGTACGTTGCCCTCCTTACTGGAGTCAGCCTCTGGTTGATCACACTCTTGACTCTTCTGAGGGTTGTCCAGCTTCCCCTTCACCCCTTTCCCATCCAAAGCGCTGGTCTGAAGAGTTGGACCTCCATCCAATGAGACCGGATTGGCTGGCTCCTCATAGAGCTTGGGCAAGGCCCGGCAGCTCTTGCTCTTGGCTGCCGCTTCCCGTTCCTGAGGTGGGAGCCTGGGCAGCCCCTCTGGCAGGCTCTGGGCAGCTGTGCTGGACTCGGTGGGCTGCACGCTCAGGAACGTCGGGAGCTCATCTGCACCAGCTGGCTTGCAGGAGCTGTTCTGGTTTGGGGGCAGCTGCCCTGTCGTGGAGATGCCAATCGAAAGCAGAGGGGTTTGATGATAAGGAGACCAGCCGAGGGGCAGAAGCTGAGGATTGGAAGGTTTTCCATTCACAGGGCATCGCGGGTACACGCTTCCCTGGCCAGGATTCCAGGTAGAGATGTCCTTGGACTGACACAAAGGAGCTCCTGTAGCAGCTCTGCCATGGAGAAGTTTCCTGGCAGGATCCTGCTGTCCTTCTGTGCTGACCTGGTTGGCTTTCTTCCCACAGGGAACCTCAGCACTGCGAGGCTCTCCCTGATCGATGATGGAAATAGGCTCCTGCTTGGGAAGGTGGCGCGGGTCCCTGCTGAAGCTCACGCCAGGGTCCTTGCTGAGCAGCAGTGAGGCAGGCACCGGGTTGGCAACGCCGACGTAGGTGCCTGGAATGGTGCTGATGAGAGTGGTGTTCTTCACCCAGGAACCCTGCTCGCCATTGCGCAGGAATTCGGGGAAGATGACCAAGGGAGGGGTGGTGCCAAGACACGAGGTGACGCTACTGCCCGTGGTCTGGGCTGCACGCTGGGACTTGGACAGCACCGTGGTGAGAAGGGCTTTGCCGCTGGTGTGCACGGGCGTGAGGATGGGCATAGGAGGTGTTTTGCGTTGGCTGGGTGGAGGCAGTTTCTGACGATTCGACTTGGAGGAGAGATCGAGAGGCATCTCGCTGCACTCTGGAGAGGAGATCATCTCACGCTCTAGCTGTGGAGGGGACTTCAGGGGAGAGAGCGAAGTGGCGGCCCCCGGTGTGTGCAGCTCAGGACCTGCTGGGGCTCTGGCGTGTGTGCCGGAGGAGGGAGCAGCGTTCCCAGCTGGCGCTGCCAAGGGAGCCTGGCTGGAGGACAGGGAAGGGCCCGCGGTGGATGGAGGAGCGCCCTCGGTGGCAGCCTGGGCACTGCTTGCACCCGAAGGCGAAGGGCAGCTGAGCTGATTCACCTCCACAGACACCACCTTGGCATCTGAAGCCAAGGGTCTGGTGACGGAGAAGGTGTAGGGGTAGGAGCGCAACTCTGGGGAAGCGATAATACCTGGCAAGCAACGCTCATGTAGGTAGGAAGGCAGGACGGGGAGGGTGAGCGTGGAGGAGACCCCTAAGGTGGCTGGAAGCGTAGCCACGCTGAGTGGCTGCCCGCAGCTGGGGGGTGGGATGTACACCAGCGACTGGCTCGGGCTCAGAACCGCCCCAGGTTGAAAGGACAGGGGCATTTTTTGCATAGCAGGGGCCTGAGATGAGGGAAAGCACACTCTGTTCAAAGTAAAAGTAGCAGGAGTGGAGGCAGAAGTGTTGCAGCTGGAGACCACCACAGACAACGTCCCTTCTGCCAGCATGCCTGGCCCCTGTGCTGCAGCACTTGGGGCAGTTTTCTCCTTCCCAGCAGGTTCGCTCTCTGGAGCCACAGAGCAGGCTGGAGGAGGATCAGCCTCCTTGTTGCTGTGAGGATCTGCAGGTGTCCAGGCAGCATCAGCACTGCTGCTCTCCTGCTCGGCAGCTCTGGGGACTGCAGGCTCCTGCCCTCTGTTATCTGCCTGGCTTGCCAGAGCACCCAGGGCATCATCTTTCACAGTCTTTCCTGCACACTCTGGGTTTGGGTTGGGATCAGGTGGCTGCTCTTCCAGTCTGGGCCCAAGTTTTTCCTCCACCTTGCCATCAGTTTCCACCCCCTGGGCGCTGCCGCCACCACCGCTGACTGCTGTGAGCTCCACCTGCAACAAGAACGGAGAAGGTGTTCCTGAAAGCAGTGCAAGTGGACCTAGCGAAGCAGACAGAGCCTTCTCTCCACCTCCCTCAGGACACAGAGTTGGCAAACAGCTCTTATGGAACTAGAGCGTTGCTTTGCCATTACCGTTCCATCAGGGAAAGGCCTTCACGGACCCAGAAATGCAAGGAAGCTCACCTTGGAAAGGCTGCTGCTGACGCAAAACTCTTGAGACCCCAAGTGCTGGGAGCTGCTTGTTTTAGACTCCTCATCAGAAAGGGGGGCTCTCCTAGCCGAGGAACAAGACACAGCATTATGACACCCCAAGATACCCTCCCAGCATCGCATCCATCCCCGTCTCCACATGGGACAGCAGAGCAGTGTGCCTGCTCCAGGTACCATCCCACACATCCCTGTCCCCATGTGGGGTGGCAGGGCAGTGTGCCTGCTCCAGGTAGCCAGCTCCTCATCACTACACGTTACACAGAGGGTACCAGTAGACTGAAGGGCTGAGGAGCACTGCTGCCCACTGCAGTCCTTCCTGTCCTGGAGCTCTGCCTGCCCAACAGCACCTCCTCACACATAAGTGCTTACCCTATGGGCCTGACAAGACCTTCTCCATGGCCCAGCAGCTCTGTGTGCCGTCCTTACCCCTGGGAACTTTGACACCCCACCCCCAGGTCTCACTACGGGCCAGCCCATGAGTCACAGCCCAGCTCCACACATTCACTCCTGTCCCTTTCACTGCCCTTACCACACATTTCCCTTCCTATCCCCCTTGTCTCTTCTTTCACAAGCACCTCCTCTTTCCCATTTCTCCCTCTCCCAGTGGCACTCCTTGCCCTGGGACTTCCAGCCCAGCCCTGCTCTCCTCCAGCACCAACGGTCCCCAGGGCCGAGCTGTCTGTGACAGGAGCAGTGGGCATCTGCAGCTCCCCCAGTGTGCCGTGTCCTGCACGTTTGGCCCATTCTCTTTGGAAGACAGGATAAGGAAGACAGGAATTCAGGATAAGGACTGCGACCTCCACAGAAACTGGGTGCACAGAGGAGACAGCTCTGCTTATAATCTGTGAGAACCCTGGACAGGAGACAGCACTCGTGCGTTCTATGCCCGGCTGTGGGAAAACTTGTGCCTCAGCAGTGTTTATCTAGTGATGATTCTCAGATCTTTAAGGGGCACTTAGATAAGGTGCTGATGCCAGGATAAGAAAGGCTGAGAGAGATGGAGATGGCTGTGAGGAGACCTTAGAGCAGCTTCCAGTGCTGAAAGGGGCTCCAGGAAAGCTGGGGAGGGGCTCTGGATCAGGGAGGGCAGGGAGAGGAAGAGAAGCAACATTTCTCAACTGGAAGAGGGGAGACTGAGATCTCTCCGGGAGGGTGGGGAGGCCCTGGCCCAGGCTGCCCAGAGCAGTGGTGGCTGCCGCATCCCTGGAGCCCCTGCTCCCGCGGGAGGGGTCCCTGCACGGGTGGAGCTGGATGGGCTTTGAGGTCTGCTCCACCCCAAACCATTCTAGGATCCTGTGGTGTGTCCCTAATCCCCAGGGATAAGACCCTGGCCCTCCCCTTCACCCCCAGCGCCGCGGCCCCCGCCGAGGGGCCACACGGGCCGAGGCGGGCGGGGCCGGGCGAGCGGCGGCCGCCAGGGGGCGAGCGAGGCGGCGGCGAGCGGGGAGCGGCGGCCCCGCCACCCGCGGGCCTCGCACCGGGCACGGGCCTCGGGGGGCAGGCTCTGCCCCGGCCCACCGCCCGCCACAGTCGTCCTCAGGGGAACAGGCCCTGCCCCGTCCCTCCACTCCTGCCACACATCCGCAGGGGACCAGCGGGACCCTGTCCCAGCGCTCTTCCTACTCATCCTGAGGACCAGGCTCTGCCATGTCCCACCACTCTTCCCAAGTGTCCTCAGAGGACCAGACTCCGTCCTGTCCCACCACTCTTGCCACTCATCCTCAGAGGACCAGGCTCTGCCCCATCCCACCGCTTTTCCCTCTCACCCTCAAAGGACCAGGCTCTGCCCTGTCCCACCGCTCTTCCCAATTGTCCTCAGAGGACCAGTCTCTGCCCCATCCCACCGCTCTTCCAACTGGCCCTTGGAGGACTCACCACCAAAAGCCTCAACACCCACAGCAAGGGGTGACAAGCACACGATGCCTTTGAGCCCATAAAAACTTTCGTGGCTACAGCAAATGTGCTGAGCAGATGTAGTTGCCTCAGAGAAGCCACAAACTGATCGGTTTTGAGAACAAGACCCCAGAGCTGAGGGAATAAAAAGGCAATGCAAAGCCAAGGGGAGGCCAGGAACTCGTCTTGATCAATTCTGCCTCCCAGCCACTAATCCCATCCTCCCTAATCTCCTGTTTGGTGGCATGTCACAACTCTCCCATCTAATCATTTGGTCTGCACTAACTCCCCTGGTCACCAAAAGCTCTTCTTAGCAGCTTGAATTGCCGTGGGTCAAGTTCTTTCCCTCCCCTGGCAGTTAAGAGCACAGGTCTGGTGAAGACAGGAGCACATGCAGACGACTCAGCCTCATCACCCACCAACACCACGGAGGCGGTGCAGCCACACACAACCAACAGTTCCCCTGCAGAGACCTCCAACGCACTCCTGCTGGAGCACGGGATGTGGGGACCATCACGGCATGCCACTGTTTGACCACACGGCCAGGCCCTCCCTGCGGCTCTTTCGCATCTCGGGCTATTTTACACTCTAGCAAGAAGGAGTTGAGCCAGCACCAGCTCCCTTCCTGTAACCCCTCCAGACCCCTAAGTCACTTTCTCTGCTCTCTTCCTCCTTCCCCTACCATGCCGCCCACGCACCTCACCTCTCCTCGTTGAGGCCACACATGCGAATCCGCTCTGTGCTGGTCCAGTTGTGCACCCCGCTGTAGAGAGGTGCTGTAGAGATCATGACAGCTGCTCGTCACTGACGGGGACCTGCTGGGGCTCGAGGGGCCACTCTGCCTACAAAAGAAAAACAGAGGATCGGTAACTCTCCCCAAGATGCTCATATTTAATCACACTTCAGACAGAGCCATTGCCAGCTTTGACGCCAGGCAGACAGGGTAACGCACACGAGATGCTACACAACCACCTGGAAGAGTGCTAGAAGAAACCAGCAGCACCTTGGAACAGAAGTCACAGTCCACTTGTCCTCATATTCAACACCTTTATTGCTGAAAAGCCTCTTGCTACCCTTGGAGCTTCACACAGTCTTCACACACACACACATCCCTCAAAGGACTCTCTCTCCAGAGGAACCTCGAGCACCTCTGCAAGATAGAGCTTTACCCAAGATACCGGCATTTTAACAGACCATCATCTTCAAGGCTCCACAGGACTTTCATAAACCAACCCATGGCAGGTTCAAAGCGAGCAGCCTTAAACAAGGAGGCAGCTGGGGGACCCTGGAGGGGAGCAGAGCTTTGCCAACAGTACTGTCAGAGGTTCCCTCAGGTGCTTATCCCCTCCCTCTGTCAGGAAGGTGCTGGTATTCAGCAGAGTTACGGGTGGAAAACATGAGGAAATCGAGCAATTCCTGAGCATCCAAGACGCACCATCGGCTGGGTGGAGCTTTCGAGGGAGAACGCTGCAGCCAATCGTGCAGCGCTGGGTGTTCAAGCATTAAGGCAGCTTTGCTGCTCAAGTAGTATCAGGGAAAAAGCCATGAAGGAAAAAGGCTCTGCTGTGCTAACAAGTGGACTAGGTGGAACCGAGCAGGACTGACTGCAAAAGGTAGAGAGATGCTGTCAAAGAGGTTCTGGGTTCAGAGAAATACTAAACACCCGAAGGTGAGGCAGGCACAAAGCCACTGCAACGCTCTCAGCGCAGTAGGTGAGCGTGGGAAGAAGCTGAAAGCCACACGTGATCCCAAATCTCCATCGGTTGTCTTTTCCCTGGCAAACTCCTGGTGACACAGGCTCTGAACGGGACAAGAAACAGCTCGCACCATCCATTTACGCTGAGCCACATGAGGATATATAGCGGCCAGCAGCTCAAGGGATCGAGCCATGGAATTGAATGACTCCTCTGAACGCAGCTGCTGCCAAGTATCCTCACCTCAGCTGAAATGTGCCAGTGGGGATCCTCCAGATGGAAAAGAAGGGCCAGGCACATAGAAGAAATAGGGGCAAGGCAGCTTGTTTGCAAAAAAAGAAATGACAGACCCATCTGCATGTATGAGGGCACAAGTGAGCAAACAGACTACGGAAATTAGCGGTCAGGAGAAGAGGGTGAAACCGGCTAAAAGACACACGGTGTGAGATGGAACAGATCCTATAGGATGAAGGGGAAGCCAGGCAGACGCTAAACCAGAGAGCAGGGTCATACCCAAAGAGAATGAGAGGTGGCTTGGAGCAGGAAGGGGAGGAGTCTTTCGATGCTTGGAGAGAAATGCAACATAAAGGAAATAGGGGAACAAACAATCTGCGGGGATTTCACCATCTTAGGCTAAACTGAAAGAAGGGGAGGAGAAAGGTTCTGCCCCGGAGCACAGCGGCAGGAGAGATGCTTTGGGAGAATTCAAAAGGGACCTTCTGTGCCATGGGGAAGGGGATGCGTGTGGCCACGTGACATGGAAGAGGAGTTGGAGATGAGCTGAACTCTCAAACAAGCAAAGATCAGGCGCGACTCAAAAACAGGTCTGGCAAGGGAGAAGTGCTAACAGGGTGATGTGAAGAGCTGGGAGAAACAGCACATTTGGAGTAGTCGAATAAGAGCCGGTCAACAAAGGAGGCACGAGGGCCACAAGAAGAGAGCCAGGAGGACATAGCAACAGAGACTGACACCGTTTCATGAATTCTTGGCCTCTGTCCTCTATGGATGATGTGGGACACATGCCAAAGACAGGCGTTTCACAGGGGACAGAGAATAGAAGAGAAAAAGAATCAAGATTTCAACTAAGAGAAGGAGTGAAACGGGGAAAACAACAGATGTGGTCTCAAGCACAAACCGGCATGAACAGCAAAAGAACAGCATCCTTAAGGAGGCGGACCAGGAAGTTCAGCGAGAAAGGCAGGGATGAGAAGCCTCCCATGCAATGCTGAACCGGAGAGAGCAGCTGCAGCCTCCGTGGGTCAAAACACTCGACTTTTGGTTGAGTCAACACGTGCAAATCTCTCTTCTACACCGGTGCAGCTTGAAGCAACTTTAAAGGGATGTAATTAAACTAGTAGGAACCCCTTGGAGAACACAACTAGGGCATGGTTTCACATTCCTGCCTTTGAGCGGAAGAGGCTGTTGAAGCCCTTCTCTCTCCTTGCCCCTTCAATCACATCACTGAAACAGCGCAGTGTCCAGGTAAACTTGACCAGGGAGTTGATCTCTGTTTAAAATCCCTTTTTTCCCCTCCTGGCTGGCCTGGTTTTAACCTATACTAGCTCCTAGATCAGGTTCACCAAGAGGGAGAGAGGGCACAGGCTGGCACAGAATCCGCTTAATCCGCTACGTCTGCCAAAAGGAGGTGTATATGAAAGCACAGCCTTATTTTGATTTAGCTAAATAGGTGCCCAGCCAATTCTAATTAACTCCAAAGAAAACTAGTTTAGAACAAAACAAGAACATCAACGCAGTGTTTTGTGTGGAGAAGCTCATTGTGTGATATTAAAGCTCCTTCACCTCTTGAAACAAAGCATGCTCAAAGAATCGCGAACAAGAAAGGTGCCGAAAGCATCCGCCTCCAACAACAAGCCCTCGGAGAGGTTTTCAACACGGTGAATTAAAAACAAGGGTGGGTATTTTTTGTTCATTAGGACAAAACCTCTCATCCTTTTGCAACAAGAAAGGATGCTACCCTGCAAACCAGTCCCTTCCAGGCTCCAGAAAAAGTAAAGCAGATGATGTTTGCCTTCTGGTAACAGCATGCTTTGACTCGGGTTAGCGGGGACTTCGCTACACGTGGAAGTTCCTTTGGATTAAGTCAAGAAATCAGTCTCTCTTCTGAAATACTGCTATACAGCCAATGGAAATAAGTTTCCTGAGATGAAATCCTTCGGGAATGGATATTTTCTAATAATTATCTCTAGACAAATCCTCCTTGTACTGAATTCCCAACAGCACCAAGACCAACCGGAGTTTCAACGCAAGCAGAGCCAAGGATGGCAGGACAGGCTGCTGTCGCCTTCTCCTACCAGCTCCCACACGGCTGAAGAGAATTAAGTCCATGTAATCTCTGTGCTGACCCCTGTTAAAATCCTGCCTTCTCCCGAGCTCTCAGGGATCCTAACTTGAGTTGCCGGAGCTGTGGCTTCCTAATTAAGTTTTCTGCTGTGATGCTGCCTCTCCCACCCCAGCGTTAATGCGGCACAGGGACAGGAGTCCCATAGTAAATTTGCAATGTTTTCTCCTCCCTGCGCCAAATAACAGCCCCTCCTCAGCCAGATCAGTTCCCTGATCCAGCTCAGCACCCAGCTCCTAAGTGCTTGTTTCAGTGAGTGCATCAAGCAGCACCTCTGGCTGCCGCCTCCCTTCTAGCCACAAGTAGCAAAGGGTTTCTCTTGTCCCAGAGCGTTTGCCCTAACAAATGTCAGGTCTGCGTTGCCAATTTTACCGCTGTGACCAGCTCAACTGGAGCCACGATCTCCTCCAGCCACCTACCTCCACGGCAGCTGGGATGAACCCAGGCCAACGGGTACAGAATGGGGTTTTCTCACAGAGACAACCCGTGCCAGCCACTTCTTCACAGTACAAACGCGTTCAGTTTTAGGATCTTGACTCCCACCCCCCGCCCCCCAAGAAGCTTGTCATGTGTTTTCCTGCTCTGTACACCTTCAAGTACTAAAACAACTTGAATTTTGAGATGCTTGCCTTTCCTCTCCCCCATCCCCAGCATGTGAGCTATGAGATCGCCACGGGCTGAGCTGCACCTTGCCTGGGCAGGCACGTGGTGCCGGGTGCCGGAACGCCAACAGCCAGGCTCCTAAAATCCCGCAGCGCAAGGCTCCCCTCCGCCTGGGCTCCAGCCAGGCACATCCCCCCCAACGCAGGGAGGAGAGGGCTGCGCGATGGTGTCAAACAGGCAAAGGCCCGATGAGCACCAGCGGGCACCGTTGCTGGCAGCCAGCGTTCAGACAACAGCACAAGCTCCCTCGGGGCAAACAGTAGCTTTGCCTTTTCCTGCTGCACAAACGGCAGCCACGGCACGAGTCTCGTGAAGCTGAGGGCCAGCTCTGGAGATCCCGCTGCGGGTCGTGTCGGTAGGAACGTAGTGCAGCTTGGCAGACAAAGCGATGCACTCGGCTGGGCTCCAGGGCCTTTACGGACACGGTAACGCACTGCTCGTCAGAGGTGCCTCCTTCCACACCAGCAACACAGAGGAAGGAAAGGGAGACTTCCCAACCTTAGGGTATGGAAAAGGAGAAAGCCCAACACATCCGTCGGCAGCAAGAGATGAGGAGGACGCGGTCGCTCGCCTTTCCAAGGTGCTGTTCGGCTCCTTTGGCCAGGGGGCACTGCGGGAGGCCGGGAGGGACGCACTTTGACCCTGGAAACACACCCGCTGGAGATACCTCTCTAACATTCATTCCCAGAGAGCAGCAAAACCTTGAAGGCAGGTTTTTACCCTAGACGACTCCGAAATACAAAACTATGTTGGTAGCTGGAAACCGAAGCAGGACTTGCTGCTCAGAGCATGTCATCTGCATTCCAGCTACTTCGATGGAAGCGAAAGCAGTGGAATGGGGTGGAAACTGTGGCTGCCCCATCCCTGGAGGGGCTCAAGGGCAGGTTGGATGGGGCTTGGAGCCCCTGATCCGGTTGGAGGTGTCCCTGCCCATGGCAGGGGGTGGGACTGGGTGGGCTTTGAGGTCCCTTCCAACCCAAGCTGTTCCATGATTCTATGAATAAAGCAGCACATGCCCCCGTGGCTTGTCAAGCGGGGCTCGGATGGACCAAAAGGAAATGGTCTGCGTTGACAGGAATGGGCTCCTTCACTTAGTTTGTTCACTTTGGCAATCTTCGTTGCCATTAGTAACACAGGCAAGAAATATATTTGTTTTTATATGCAATTGTGAGGCACCCGTTTGAGGAGCAGAGCGGGTGCCCATCCCGAGAGGTGCCTGGGATGCCTTAGTGGGGATTCAGCTCTGAGCAGCGCTGCTGAAAACAACCCTTAAAGCAAACTGCTTGCAAAAAAAAACAATAACTAAATTAAAAATTAAATTAAAACCCCCACGATGGTCCTCTCACAGGACTCGCGAGGGGCAGGGTACTGAGCGAGGAGGAAAATTGAGCAAGAAAACTTAAATAAAAAAGGAAACAGTTTATCTTTCCTTATGTTGCCACCCCGGCAGGGTCAGAAACTGTAGCAGAACTGAGAAGGGACAGCCAGAGCAGGACGAGACCCGTGTGAGGGCCAGGCCGGGTCCCCTGTGCTGGGCCGAGGGTCCCTGCGCGGGGCTGGGGTCTCGCAGCACCTCGCAGCAGCCCGGCCGCTGAGCCAGGCTTTGCCTACACGCATTTGCTTAAGCTGATTTAAAGACACAGTAACGGCACCAGTAATTATAGACACAGGGTGAATTGGGAATAAAACCGAGAAAATCCGTCCCTCTTTGAAAAAAACAAAAGTTTGCCGCACATTCGGTAGCCCTTCCGTAATAATTCCAGCTGCTGGACGACGGTGGCTCGGGACCCACGCTCGCTGGAGACACCCGGGCTGCCGCACAGCGCTGAGGAGCGAGAGAAAGAGCAACCAAGGGTGGATCGCGTTAAAAAATCCCGGCTCGGGGAAGGCGAGCATCACCGGAGGGAGCGCAGCATCCCGACCCCGGAGCCGAGCGCACGGGTCCGAGGGGCAGCTTCCCCCTGAAGGCCCCGCCAGAGCTCGGTCTCCGCAATCCCACCGGGAACGCGTCTCCGGAGGCGGGGGACGAAGCGCCGGGGCCGGTGTCCCCGCCCGGCAGCGGGGCGGCGGCGGGAGGACGCGGCCGAGGGTCGGGATGCTCCGGCCCTTCCCTGCGCGGATCCCCCCCGCTCTCCCGCAGCGACCGGCGAGGACGGGGGTGCCGGGGGGAGCGGATGCTCCGCGAGGAGGAGACTCGGCTTCCTCTCTCTCTCTCTCTCGGCCGGGAAAGCCCTTTCTCCCGGTGCTTTGCTCCGACCCGGCCGCCTCCGCCGCGCGGGGCTGGAGGCTCCGGAGCCGCCCGGCCGCCCCTCCGCGTCCCGGCACCCGCGGAGCCGCCGCTTCCTCCGCGCGGCGGGGGCAGGAAGCGCCTCCCGCCCGGTCCCGGCGCTGCCAGCGGGCACCGGCGGGGGGGGCCGGCACCGGGGGCGGAACGGAGCGGCCCGAGCCCGGCGCAGAGCCTCGGGGCTCCCGTGCGCGACCCCCGAGCCCCACTGGAGCCCCACGAGCGGGCAACCCCCCGCCCCGGCCGAGCCCTGCGCGGAGCCCCGGGGCTGCGGCTGCCGCGGGTCCCGTGCCCGAGCTCCGAGGTCCCACCGGGGCCCCACGGGCAGGCACCGCTCCTCCCCCCACGAGCCCATCGCGGAGCCCGAGGGCTGGCGGCTGCCAGGGGTTCCGTGTCCACACCCCCCCCCCCGCCCCACGGGCAGGCAAAACGCCCCCCCCCCCCGGGACCCGCCGCCCGCCTCCCCCCGAGCCCCACGGCGCGGCCGGAGCCCCCTGGGTGGGCAACCCCCCTCCCCCCCAGCCCCGGGGATACCGGGGATTTCCCTGCCCGAACTCCCGCCCCACCGGAGCCCCGCGGGGGCGCAGCACGGCCCCAGGGCACAACCGGAGCCCCGCGGAGGGGCGGACACCCCCCCGGCCCCGAGCCTCTAGCCCCGTGCCCCGGGATACGGCGGGGAACGGCCCTGCCCGAGCCCCCTCCCCGAGCCCCACGGGCGGGTAGAGCCCCCGCCCCGGCCCGGACCCCCCCGGCCTCCCGGGTCAGGGGACACCGGGACGTTCCCGTGCCCGAGCCCCCTCCCCGAGCCCCACACCGCCACGGGAGCCCCACGGGGGGGCAGACCCTCTCCTCCACCCCCGGGACCCACTGCTCCTCGACGCTCCCAGAGCCCCACGGGCAGGCCAATTGCCCCCGGGGCTGGGGACACCGGAGGATCCCGTGCCCGAGCCCAGGACCCCCAGCCCCTCAGCCCCATGGCGTGACTGGAACCCCCCGAGCGGGCAGATCCCCCCTCCGCCCCGGGACCCTCCATCCCCCGAGCCATCCCCCCCGTCGTGACCGGAGCCCCACGGGTGGGCAGCACCCCCCGTCCACTCCAGGACCCGCCGCCCCCCGAGGGGCAGCCCCCCCCACCCCGCCGTCCCGGGACCCGCCTATCCCCGAGGGGACAGAACCCCCCGCCGCCTCCCGAGCCCCACGTCGTGACCGGACCCCCGCGGGGCGGGTGCCCCCCCCCCGCCGCCCCGCACGGTGTGACCGGAGCCCCCCGGGCGGGCAGCCGCGTCCCCGGCCCGGGAGCCGCAGCCCCCGCCGCCCGCCCCGGCTCAACAGTTGCCCCCGGGGCCGCTCCCGGGGGAACGCGGCGCTGTCCGCGCACCGGGGCAGCCCCGAACATGGAGGTGGCGCCGGCCGCGCTGCCCCGGGGAGGGCTCTTCCGCCCCCGCCCGGCACCGGGAGCCGCCGAACTCCGCGAGCGCCCGGTGCCGCCGCCGTCCCGGCAGCGCAGCGCCCGGTGCCGCCGCCGCCGAGGGACCCCGCGCCGCGGCGGGAGCGGCAGGTGCCGCCGGTGCCCCGGGAGGGCGCGGAGCGCTGTCAGCGCCGCCGTCCCCGCCGCCGTCCCGCCGCGGCGGGGGTGTCCCGGGAAGGTTTCCATGGAGACCCCCGACCGGACGGGCGCGGGGGGGGGCGCGGCGGGGCGGCCCCTTCCCTTCCCGTCTCCTCCTTTCCCCCCACCTTCCCCCCCCCCCCCCCCCCCAAGCCCGGTGGGTGCGGGGCGGCGCGGGCCCGGGGTGCCCGGTGCGTCCGGTGCGGGGCGGCGTCGCGGAGCGGGGCGGGCACGCACCTGCTCGCCGAGGCGGGCTGTCGGGGGCGGCGGGGCCGGGGCGGGCCCCCCCTGCCCGGGGCGGCGGCGGCGGGTCGGACCGTGCGCGCTGCCGAGCGGCGGTTCGGCGGCGGCGGAGACACTGGCAGCGGCAGCCGGAGTGTGAGGGCGAGAGCGAGCCGCCGCCGCGGGGGCTGACGGGAGTTGTAGTCCGGCGGCCGCCGCCCGTCCGCCCGCCGCTCCCCGGCGGGACTACAACTCCCGGCGTGCCTCGCGGCCAGCCCTGCCCGCGCGGGGGGGCTGCGCGGAGCCAGCCGAGTCCGGAGAGGGAACGAACGGGCGGGCGGGGAGGGAGGGAGGGGGCTCCGCGCCCGGCACGGCCCGCGGGAGGGGGGCCGGGGGGGCCGCTCCGCCCCGGGAGGGGCCGCGATCCGCGGGAGCCCCGCACACGCACACATGTACACGCACACACACACACACACACAGAGCCCCGACCCCGCGCCGGGGCACCGGCGCCCGCACCGGGGAGCGGCGCTCGGTTCCGCACCGGGGGGAGGAGAAGGAGGATGGAGGAGGAGGGAGGCGGGCGCTCGCTCGCTCGCTCGCTCCACGCCCGGGCAGCGCTTGGACGGGCGGCGAACGCGGCGCCCGCAGCCACCGTGCCCGCCGCGGGGACCCCCGGGCGCAGCCGCCCGAGCCGGGACCGGGGGCGGCGGCGGCGATGGCCGCGGGTGCCTCCCTCCCTCCCTCCCCGATCCCGGTGGCTGCGATGGCGATGGGTGCCCCCCCCGCCGGTCCCGGTGGCGGCGATGGCCGGGGGTTCCCCCCGGTCCCGGTGACAGCCATGGGTGCCTCCCTCCCCGCCCCGCCCGGTGGCGGCGGTGACCATCGGTGTGTCCCGTCCACCCCGCCTCCACACCCCGTCCCGACGATGACGATGGGTGACCCCGGTCCCGGTGGCGGCCATGGGTGTCCCCCCTCCTCGCCCCGGCGGCGGCGATGGCGACGGGTGCCCTCCCCCCGGTCCCGGTGGCGATGATGGCGATGGGTTTCCCCCCCTCCTCGCCCCGGTGGCTGCGATGGCGATAGGTGCCCCCCCCCCGCCACATCCCGGTGGCGGCGACGGCCGTGGGTGCCCCCCGGTCCCGGTGACAGCCACGGGTGCCCCCCCTCTCGGTCCCTCCCGGGGGCAGCGATGGTGACGATGGGTTCCCCCCCCGCCCCGGTCCCGGTGGCAGCGATGGCGACGGGCGCCCCCCGGTGCCGGTGCCCGGCGGGAGGACGGGGCTGCGGGCGGGGGGCGAGTCGATGGAAGTTTTTCCCCGCCCTCCCCAGCCCGAAGCGGCCCGCAGGCCGCTGCCCCGCGGTGCCCGGTGCGGGGCCGGTTCCCCCCCCACCCCCCGCAGCCTCCACCGGCGCTGGCAGCCCGGGCCGGCCCCGTGCGGGCCCCGGGAGCGGCGGCCCCTCGCCCGGCCCTGCCCCGCGGCCCCGGGCACCAGGCACCGCCCCGCCCGTCCTCACCGGGGCCCCGCAGCCCCGCTCGGGGCCGCCCCCGGGGGGACCCCGGCTGGGTCACGGCCTCGGGGAGCCCGTGGGGGATGGAACCGAGCCCCCTCGGCTCGGCCGGCCCGACAGCCCTGTCCCCAAGGGCCACATCCACACGGCTTTGGACCCCCCGGGGACGGAGACCCCGCCGGCCCGGGCAGCCTCTGCCGGGGCTTCACCGCTCTGTCAGTGCAGAAATTGTTCCTACGAGTCAATCTGAACCTCCTCTGGCGCAACTTGAGGCCATTTCCTCTCGTCCTACTCCTTTTTCCTTGGGAGAAGAGCCCAGCACCCACCTCACCACAACCTCCTTTCCAGGAGCTGCAGAGAGCGATGAGGTCTCCCCTCAGCCTCCTCTTCTCCAGGCTGAGCAGCCCCAGCTCCCTCAGCCACTCCTCGGCTTGCTCTCCAGATCCTGATCCCCCCGCTCGCTGCAGGGAGGTGGATCTGGATGGACTTTCAAAGTCCCTTCCAACCCAAACCCTTCTGTGATTCTACGATCTCCCTCAGTCGTGCTTCAAACAATCAGGTCTTGTGACATGTGGCAACCTCTCCTGACAAACCCAACGCTGAGCTGTTCTCCAGCCCCTTCCCGGCTCCGTTCCCTTCTCCAGACACGCTCCAGCCCCTCAATATCTTCCCTGCACTGCGGGGCCCAAAGCTGAACCAGGATTCGAGGTGCAGCGTCACCAGCGCTGAGTCCAGGGGGATGATCCCTCCCCTGCTCCTGCTGGCCACCCCATGGCTGATCCCAGCCAGGATGCTCTTGGCCTTCTTGGCCACCTGGGCCACTGCTGGCTCGTGTTCAGAATCACACCAGGGCGGACGATGTGCAGTGCGGGCTTGTCCTGCTGGGAAGAAGCGAGTGGTGAGGGCCCAGGGGAGGCAGCGGGTGGCACCGCTCCCCGCCAGCCCACGGTGCCGCAGGGGGTGTGTCTGGAAGCCCGTGCCCGTTTTCTCCCCTGGGTTTGGCCCATCCAATGGCAAAGTCTCTTCTTGGCTCAGCGCGTGTGATGTTCAGGGCCCTGGGTTTATCCCAAAGGACGCAGGCAACCGTTGTGGTGTCCCCCCAGGTGGTATCTGCACCTTTGTGTCACCTGCTGCCGCAGGCTCAGCATCGAACCCCTCCTGGGGAGGGGAAAAATATCTTACAAAGCCGTGGATCTCTTCTTCTTATCGGAAAGGCTGCCGTATCCTCGGGGTGTGTTGTGCCTTTGGGGATGCAGGCGCGCTCCGGGAGTGCTTCGAGGAAGGATGGTGCTGAGCGTGCAGGGCGTGCGGGTTTGGGGTGAGGCCTGGCAGCATTGAGAAGGGGAGCAGGGCAAATGGCAGCACCCCGCGGGGAAGCCGGGGAGCAAGGGCTGAGCCAAGGAAGGGCCAGGAGGGAGGAAACTCTTCCTGCAGAGTTTCTTCCTGCTCAGTTTCTCCTCCGATGTATTCACACTTTCTCCTACCTGTTGCCACCAGCCAGGCTGTGGGCAGAAAAGATGCTCCAAGAGGCAATTCAGAGGCTGGGTGGACGGCACAGCCTGCAACAGGCACACGCCTGGCCCTGGGTTAGTAAGGATCTTCCTTATTTGCATCCTGGTGCAATTAAAACCTGGCGGTTTGAGTAATGGCTTCATCCTGCAGGAACTGAGCTCAAGGATTCACGGTGCCAGCCGGTAGGGCTCTGCATCCCACCATCCCATCCCCTAACACCACCCTGCACCTTCCTGGTTTTAATGTGATAGAATCATGGAATGGTTTGGGCTGGAAGGGTCCTCAAAGCCCATCCAGTTCCACCCCCTGACATGGGCAGGGACACCTCCCACTGGATCAGGGGCTCCAAGCCCCATCCAACCTGGCCTTGAACACCTCCAGGGATGGGGCAGCCACCCCTGCTCTGGGCAACCTGGGCCACAGCCTCCCCACCCTCACACCAAAACATTTCTCCCCAAGTTCTCATCTCACTCTCTCCTCCTGCAGCTCAAAACCGTTCCCCCTCATCCTCTCCCTGCCCTCCCTGATCCAGAGCCCCTCCACAGCTTTCCTGGAGTCCCTTTCAGTACTGGAAGCTGCTCTAAAGTCTCCCCACAGCCTTCTCTTCTCCAGGCTGAACACCCCCAACTCTCTCAGCCTGTCCTCGTACAGGAGGTTCTCCAGCCCTCACATCATCTCCATGTCCTCCTCTGGACTCACTCCAACAGCTCCATGTCCTTCCTGAGCTGAGGACTCAGGCACAGGGCTCCAGATTTGGTCTCACCAGAGCCGAGCAGAGGGGCAGAATCCCCTCCCTCCCTGCTGGTCCTGCTGCTCAGGATGCAGCCCAGGACATGGGTGGTTTCTGGGCTGCGAGTGTACTTGGGTGGCTCACGTTGAGCTTCTCATCTACAATTGATTAGAACCTGCTAAAACTTCATCATCTTCAGGATGGGACAATTGGCATACTGGGTCTTTAGAAAGGGGTGCTGAAGAGTTCCGTGTTTCTACTGTCAGCGTCCTGGGGAAATGGGAAAACCTGGGGACCAAGGAGCGTCCTCCATCAGAGCGTGTGGTTAATCAGACACTACCCATTGACTGACTTGCAGAAAGGCTAATGTCAGTTACCTACCAGTATGCAAAAATATGATTGGGAATGGTCACCTGTAAGTTCTGAGCAGAGGAGACCCAGGCTGCCTACTAGGGGAGAGGAGCTGGAGGCTCACACATGGGGACACATTTCCTGGGAGCCCACCACAGGCCCCATGGCTCCCAAGTGCTCTCTGAGTGCTCAAGGTGGTCCCCGGACCTGAGGGTCTGCGTGTCCTCTGCCCACTGTGGTCGTCAGGGCTCAAGCACTTGGCTCTGACCTGGCCTGCAGCCGATGTGGCTGCTGCTTTTGTCCTTACTGCCACGTTTTGTTCCTTTTTAATTCATGTCATCCCTTCCCTCTGTTTTTTTGGGCAGGATCCCTTCCCTGCTCCCCAAACCAGAAGCAGAACCGTGTTGGCTGGTGCACCCAGGCAGCGGGCAGCACGGTCCACTGGTCACGGGTGGGGAGATGTCAAACCCTTCTCAGGACTGAGGTCTCTGCCCATCTCCAAGCAGCTCTCTACCTCTCCAGCTGGGCTGGTGGGCCAGGAGACGCAAATGGATGTCTGCAGTTCAGCAGGGCATCTCAGAGCCTCCTGCGCGGGTGGGTGGTGGCGACTGGTGGCAGTGAGGACAGCTTGCAGCTGCTGGCACCAGGACAAGCTTGATCAGGGTGATACCTTGTGGTGACTGTCATGCCATGTCCAGCTGTACACCCCACGAGCGTTTGTCACCAGGCAGGTCCTGCATTGGCCATGCCAGCTACAGAGCCTGGGTATGGCTGGGAAGATGGAGTTGTGGAGAGGAACCATCCCTTTCGGACAGACAGGGTGCGTTGCTGCAGGGTCTAGTGGCCCCTCTCTGGGTTTCTTGGGGCTTTTCCTTCTGCTCCAAATCCTAGCATGGTTTAGGTTGGAAGGGTCCTCAAAGCTCATCCAGTTCCAACCTCCTACCATGGGCAGGGACTGGATTTGGTTGCTCAAAGCCCCATCCAACATGGTCGTGAAGGAAGAGGAGCCTTGACACTGCTCTATCCGGACACAAAGCTCACCTGGATTTTACTGGTATAGTAACATGGGTAAGAGGTGTCAGCTCCATCTACAGACCTTGTCTTCCCGCCTTCCACTGGCCATCCCCACGCTCATGACGAGCACTTCTGCAGTGTGTTTGAAGGTGCAGCTAGAAGATGTTGTAGCAGCTGCTGTCTCCTCCTGCCTGCTCACACCTCAGGGACAGGGAGCAATGGGCTGGGAGGTCACGAGCCCTGCTGGGGATGTGGTGGGCCAGGCTGCTGCCCACCTTTGTGCTCTGTGGCTGCTTTTGGCCCCCCAACCCAAAAAACTGAGGAGGGATTTGTGGTGGAGTCCCACCTCCTGCGTGAAAAGCTGGATCTCTTCATTACGAGCTCAGAGGTTAACGTTTTGAACCTACCCACTGGGGCCAAAGTAATGCTGCTCCTGCGTCAGGAAGGGGCTTTCACGGGTTGAGGCTTTGGGTTGCTTCACTCTGGACCTTCTGGGGGTTCCATGGGGGGCTCAGGGCTGGCCTTGTCCTCCCCACATGCCCCAGGGGCTTTTTGACGCGATGGCCTCCCTGCTGGCTGGAGAAGCGGAGAAACGAGGCACGGCCAGTGAGAGTCAGCAGCCAACACGCCACCTCTGCTGCATCCCAGGACGGACCCCACTGCTGAGGGAGGAGTTGGGATCACAGGGATAAGGAGGGGCAGAGCTGCACTGTGCTTGGGAGCCGAGAGAAGAGCTGACAGCTTGGGCAAGAGCAGATGGGCCAAAGGGTTGGTGGAGTCCCCATCCCTGGCGGTGTTTAGAAGGATGAATTGCTCGGGAATCTGGTTTAGTAGAGGACAGGTATGGTTGGACTTGATAATCTCAAAGGGCTTTTCCAGTCTAGAGATTCTATGATTCTATGATGGAGGGGAGAGGGATGCGGTGGGTGAGCAGAGCTTGGGGTGCCTGGGGAGCCCCAGAAAACAGGTGAGGAGCCCAAGGAACAGCGCTGAGAGAGGTGCCTGCAGGGGCAGGAGGCTGCACAGAACAGCTCGCTGTATCCCTGCCTCCTTTTTCCTCCGTCCTCCACCCCTGAGCCTCCCTGGGGTTCGGGAGGGCTCCGGATTGTAACAGGAGACAAAGGGAGCCGATGTGTGACTGCGGCGCTGCCAGCCCGTGCCCAGAGAGGCTGAAGGCGCTGCCCGCAGCCCGGGGATGCTGGCCTTCCCGCAGCACCCATCGCCCACCGCAGGCATCGCGCCCAGCTCCGGGCTGCAGGATCGGGAGCTGGGAAGAGCCATGGAGGCTCGGCCTTGGCTCCAGGCAGGCGGCCAGAGGTTCAGGGAGTGCAGGGGGGTGAGGAGGGGACGCGGGGGTCTCGGCCTGAGCCAGCTCCGTGGCTCCTGCAGGCGTGGAGCGGGCGCAAGTGGTTCGCTCCTCGCTCTGCAGCGGGGCTCGCCGGGAAGCAGCAATTCGCTGTGTGCGGAAGGAATGACTGCGACCTCTGCGGTAGCTGCGTTTCGACGAGGGCGGCTTTTGTAGCGCGGCCAGGGTACACGCGCCACGCAGCCGCCTGCCGTGAGGACATCTGTCCCACCAGCCGCCACTCACCAGGCTTCATCTCAGACCTGCCCCTTTGGGGACCCCCTTTTTTCCTCCCTGAGGGGCTTGGTGCTGCAGCTCTTCCTGGGTTCCTCCAGGCATCCCCTGGCCCCCGGATGGTGCTGTTTTGGGGCTTGGCCACCTGGTTTCTGAGGTGTGTGGGGCCAGTGCGGTGCCCTGCTCCCTGCCTGGTGATCCCGATGCCCCTCCCTGGCCTCAGTGTCCCCAGGACGTTGCTGTGGGAGTCACGGGGTGGCAGCTGGGACAAAGTCATTGGGAGGATACAGGGAGTTTCCCCCTCCCCTCCCCAGCCAGCTGGGGACAGGTGGGGACCCATCACCTCTGGGAAACCCAGTAGGTGACATTGCAGCACAAGCCAAGTGGCCGGATCCCTTTCCCAGCTGGATGACTCGGCTGGCGGCTGCTCCAGCCCCAGTGACTGTTCAAAGAATCATAGAATCACTAGATTGGAAAGGATCCACTGGATCATCAAGTCCAACCATTCCCATCAATCACTAAACCATGTCCCTCAGCACCTCGTCCACCCGTCCTTTAAACACCTCCAGGGAAGGTGACTCAACCCCCTCCCTGTTCCAGTGCCAAATGACCCTTTCTGTGAAATATTTTTTCCTGTCGTCCAGCCTGACCCTCCCCTGGTGGAGCTTGAGGCCATTCCCTCTCATCCTGTCTCCTGTCCCTTGGGAGAAGAGCCCAGCTCCCTCCTCTCCACAACCTCATTTCAAGTAGCTGTAGAGAGCAATAATCCCAGGAGCTGCTGGCATCCCAACACCAAACTCGGGGTGAGGAGCCGTTGGGGGCCACCACAGCCCACCACAGGTCCTGGGCCCCAATCTCTGCAGGAATGGCCCCGCTGTGGGTGCGAGGGTCCCGGCTACAGCATCTTGGCGGCAAGCTCTTGCTCAGGTTGTGCCGTGCTGGATACGGCATCTCCATGGAAACCCTCCCGCTCAGGCTGTGCGGGCTCGGGAGATGCCATCTCCACGGAAACGCAGATGCGGCAGCTGTGCAGGCCGGGATGCGCTGGCCGGGCACCGGGCGCCCATGGTGGGAGGGTTGGGGGTGCCCCGTAAGCCCCTGGCAGCGGGTGATGGAGCAGAGCCAGACCCACCTCCGAGGCCAACGCGGTTCTTGGTGGAGCAGGGGTCGGAGCACAGGGCACCCCCGTCCCCGGCAAAGATGCGAGAGTGATGGGGAAACTGGGGGGAGTGCTCTTGTGCCACAAAATCTGCCTCCCCTGCCCTGTCCTCTCCGCACGGGGCCAAGCAGAGCCTCTGCCTCTGGCAGGTTCTCCACCTCTCTCAGCCCGACCCAGCCCAGGGAGGGCTTCTTCTTGCACCACAGAGCCTGGAGGTGTTTAGGGACACAGAAATCCCCTGATCCTGGTGAGCGAGGGAGCAGGATCCCCCATGGTGGCCCCGGTGCTTGCACTCACATCCCAAAGAGCCGAGATTTCATCCTCAGAAACGGCAGAGAAAACTATCGTACAGGTTATTTATAGCCTGCATCAATTAAACAAAACAACCACCAAAAGTGCTTTATTTGTTGCTTTTAAAATTGCATTTTCCTTCTACCCAGTTCCTGCTGCTCCCCGGGGCCGGCGGCTGCAGGAGCTGGAGCAGCGCTTGGGCTCGGGCATCGTCTCTGCCGTGCCAGGTCCCTGCGCCGGGGTGGCTCCGTGTTTCCCTGGCACAGCCCCCATCCCAGGAGAGGCACAGCCCGGCACCCGCTGCTGCCCGAGCACCCATGGGTGCTGGCGGGGCTGCGCTGTCCACGCTGGCCGGGATCGGCTCCCGCTGGCACCGCAGGCAGCGCGGCCGCCCTCGCCGAGGCTCCTGGCTCTGTAAGCCTGGCTTTGACGTAGCCCGGAAAGTAGGCCAGTAAGAGCAAACTGCAGCCGCTCGCGGCTCTCTCGAGAGACACCGTGCTCGTGCGGCCGGGGGAAGGCGTGTGTTGCTCCCATCCCAGCTCCCGGGGGTGACCGCGGAGGTGGCCGCTAAGAGCAGGGGTTCTCCTGGCACCGCAGCTCCTGGTCCCCACTGATGGGCACCTTCGGCCAGCTTTCCTTGGAGAGCAGCCAGGTTCACGCCAGCCATTGGAAGGGCAAGGACCAAGCTGGGAATGTCCCCAGCCCACAGCAGCACCTGCTCCACCTTGGGGCCCTTTGGGGCACCCCTGGCCCCGCCAGCCAGCACCGACCCCTCTGCCCGGGGCTGCCCCCAGACACGGCTCCTCTCCTGTCCTAGGCTGGACATTAGGAAAAAATCTTTCATGGAAAGGGTCATTGGGCACTGGAACAGGCTGCCCAGGGAGGTGGGGGAGTCACCTTCCCTGGAGGGGTTTAAGGGACGGGTGGACGAGGCGCTGAGGGACATGGTTTAGTGTTTGATAGGAATGGTTGGACTCGATGATCCGGTGGGTCTTCTCCAACTTGGCGATTCCATGATTCTATGATTCTCCGCTGCCCTGGCAGCTGCCAGCAGGCACCACCCACAGCCCCCTTTCCTGCACTGCTTTGCACACCTGGAACTGTTTTTTTACCTAAAGAAAAAAACCCAAGCGCTGATATCCCTGTGCCCAGCAATTTCGTTCCTGCAGGGAAGTCAGGGGGATGATCCTTGATGCGGCAGTTCCAGAGGAGCGTGTGCTGGAGCAGGGAGCTGGTCCAGCAGCCGCAAATGTCCAACACGGCAGCACCAGTGGCCCCACTGCACCTGGATCTCTCCTGTTGCTCAGCCCCTGTTGCTCCAGCTGGTGCTTTCTGCATGTATTTTTGAAGCCTCTCCGGCTCCTGGAAGCCCCAGTTCCAACCGATCCAGCCCAGCGCTGCCCTTCCTTGCAGGGTGAGGCACATCCAGCTCTGTGGGTTTAAGTTGTCTCCTCTCAGTGCTGTCTGAGAGCTCACACTGCAGGACCCACCAGTCAAAATTTGGTGGGGGGCAGCCTCCAGACTGAGAGGCTGCGTGGCAGCTGCTTCAGGTGGTCCCAGCCGCAAACCTACCTGCTCCACCGAGGCCTGGGCTGGGTTCAGCCCCAGTGCCTTCTGCAGGAGCAGCACCCCAGGGAGGATCTTGCTCTGGTGCTGTCATTATCTCAGCGGGAAGCGTTGCTCCCGCTCTGGGGCAGCCAAGGAGGTCCCAGTCTGGCTTGGGGCAGGGCCAGACTCCTCAAGGGTGGAAAGGGACAACTCTCCACAGACAGTTCTCCACAGCAGAAAGTTCAACACGGCTAAGTGCAAAGTCCTTGGTCATCACAACCCCCAGTAAAAACACAGCGTGGGTGGGGAGTGGAGTGGGAGCAGCCCCGAGGAGAAGAACTTGGGGTGCTGAAGGATGAGAAGCTCAACATGAGCCACCCAAGTACACTCGCAGCCCAGAAACCACCCGTGTCCTGGGCTGCACCGGAGCAGTGGGACCAGCAGGGAGGGAGGGGATTCTGCCCCTCTGCTCTGCTCTGGTGAGACCAAACCTGGAGCCCTGTGTCCAGTTCTGGAGTCCTCAGCTCAGGAAGGACATGGAGCTGTTGGAGTGAGTCCAGAGGAGGACATGGAGATGATGTGAGGGCTGGAGAACCTCCTGTACGAGGACAGGCTGAGAGAGTTGGGGTTGTTCAGCCTGGAGAAGAGAAGGCTGTGGGGAGACTTTAGAGCAGCTTCCAGTGCTGAAAGGGGCTCCAGGAAAGCTGTGGAGGGGCTCTGGATCAGGGAGGGCAGGGAGAGGAAGAAGGGGGAACGGTTTTGAGCTGCAAGAGGGGAGGTTGAGATGAGAACTTGGGGAGAAATGTTTTGGTGTGAGGGTGGGGAGGCCCTGGCCCAGGTTGCCCAGAGCAGGGGTGGCTGCCCCATCCCTGGAGGTGTTCAAGGCCAGGTTGGATGGGGCTTGGAGCCCCTGATCCAGTGGGAGGTGTCCCTGCCCATGGCGGGGGGCTTTGAGATCCCTTCCAACCCAAAGTATTCTATGATTCTATCAACTTTACATGAGGAGAGTTAGGGTTAAATTTAGGGTTTGAGGCTCCCTGCAGAGAGCTGTCCCCACATGGAGAGTGGTCCCAGACCTCTTGAGGGTGCAGGGGGCACCACGCGTGACACCCGGCTCTGCGTACAGCAGGACACAGCCCTTTGTTATGGGGCAGGTTGAATGTGGGGCCAGGGAGGCGTGTGGGGCTCCCCACCCTTGCAGGCAGCCAGGCAGCAGGACACTGCTCTGCAGACCCTGCTGAGCCCCAAGCTGGCTCTTCTCTGACCGTGTCTCAAGGCCTCCCAAGACCCTCCCCACGCCAGCTGCCCTTTGAGCATCCCAGGGCTGGGAGAGGTGGGCTGGGTCCCAGGGCAGCCCAGTGTGTCCTGGGGCTGGGAAGGAAGCAGGCAGAGCCCCAGGGCAGGGCAGATGAAGGGAACCCCACGGAGAGGGGCAGGGACCTGGGGAGCCCAGTGCTGGCTGCGGGCAGGTGGGCTGTGCTCACCCAGGCCGGGCACTGCCTTCCCCTGGCAGTCGGCTTTCACCAAGCCAAACAAGCCCCCTCGACATCCCCAGGGGCTGGGGGCGAGGGTTTCCCACGGCTTTTGGGACAGGCGGGGCGGAGGGAAGCTGGGCTCCGGGCTGGGGCCACCGGCCCAGTGAGGGGCTCTGCAGCATCGCAGCACGGAAATGCTCTCTGCTTCCTCTCTTTTTTCTTTTTTTTTTTTTTTTTCAACCTGGGGTAAATTCATGTAACATAACCGTGGCCCCGTCTGCACATGAGCGCAATCCTGCCTTCCCAGGGTGCCGTGCGGGGCCAGCGCCTCTGGTCCCTGGCAAGGGCACCCTGAGACTTCCCACTGCCCAGGCAGCCCCCAGAGCCGAGGAGCCCTGCCTGGTTTTGGGCTGGGAATTATGGAAGTGAAGGGCATTTGCTCGCAAGCCCCTGCATACCGGCACCCCAGCTCCATGGGATAACGCCCCCCTTTCCCAGTGTGACCTGGCTGCAGGGGAGAAAGGCAATGGGAGCAGCCCTGGCTTCAGTGCCAGCGTGGGAGGAGGCATCCCCGGCACGAGGGATGTTTCCTGGGAAGAGTGGCACCTCCAGTTCCTTTGCTTGGGCTGGGGAGTGTCCTCCAACTGGTGGCGGTATGGGAGGAGGACTGGAGGGCTCCCTGCCCACGCCTGTTTCAATGTGAGGCTCTGGCCCAGCCCTTTGCTCGTGCTGGGGGCACCGAACACCCTGCTGTCACCTTCCGAGGAAAGGAGCCTGGGCTTGGCGGCAGGAAGAGGCAGAGCTGGCTCCCGGCACATGCGGAACAAGAGCAGACCTTACAGACCTGTTTCCCAGCTCAGCGGGTGGAGGAGAGCAGGGCACAAGTTACCGTGGAGCCGCAGAGGTGCCCTGGGCCCAGGCTCAGCACAGCCGCAGCGCGAGAGCCTTGCTAAGCCAAGGTTAAAAATATATAGACGTTATAATATTAAAAAATGGGGGTATGAAAGACAAAAGCAAAGGGGCAGAAGCCACCCGGCGCTGCTGGTGGCTGTTCCACCCCCGAGCAGCACCTCCCAGGCCCAAGCTGTCCCGGTCACAGCCGGCCAGCCCCGCGCGGGGCCCCAAGGACACGCAGGAGGCGCCAGCTGTCCTGTCCCTCGGGCAGCCCCGCTGAGCACACGCACGGCAGCCCAGGAGTTTTATTGCAGGGGAAGGTACTGGACAGAACCAGGAGCCTCTCTTGGTTCCTCCACCGCTCAAGCCCCACACGGGCCCAGCGCTATCGCGCTTTCTTGCGTGGACGGCGAAAGGGCTGCGCTTGCTGCTTGGGCACCGTTTCCAGCGCTGGCCTGGCTCCCGTGCCAGCTGCCGTAGCCACCGCGGGGACATCCTCGGCAGAGATGGGCTGGATGATGTGGCCCGCTCGGGTAATGACACGGGGAGAGGTCAGCTTCTGGAAGGCTCGCTGCGTGTTCCACGTGGTGCCCAGTGGCATTCGGATGCTCTGCTCAAACTGCTGGTGCTTCTCGAAGGGGAAGGGCAGCTCGTTGACCTGTGGGGAACAGCACAGCCGGGTGACTCCCTGGTGACCAAGCCCAGCACCTTGCGGGGCTGCCTTCATCCCACACTGCCGCCCGCCGCTTCCCTCTTGCCCAGGACGAACTCACACTCTGCTTCCAGTTCCCTGCCTGGCTGACCGCCTCACTCCACACTCTAGCAAAGTCCAGGAGGGCTGGAACAGCAGCAGCTGTCGCGGGAGCAGCCTGGGAACTTCCTCCTCCCTCCCTCACCATGCTGGCCTCACGGTTGTCAAAGTTCGAGGCTCTGCTGCCAGGCAGGGATTCAGAACTTGGTGCTGAGCGCTGCCAGAGGCTGAGCGACACCCACCTGATGTGCTGCCGCGTGGATGTTGCGCCGCTCGCTCATGATGACATGAGGCAAGTGCTGGTCCTTCCTCGGTGGTGCTGGGGCCGGCTTGAGCAGGAACCTGGCAGCAAAGAGAGAGGTGAGGGTGCGGTGCCGGGCTGAGGCGCTCTGCTGCAGCTCTTCCACACTCACCGTTTGACTTTCTTGGTGCTGGGCTTGATGCCGGTGCCTCCCCACTCGCCCCAGCCTGGCAGCACCAGGTTCACTGGCTGCGGCTTCGCAGCCTGCTCTGCCTTGCGCTTCTCCCGGCGAAAGTCAGCGACCACGTCGTCCCCGGCAAAGGCCTCGGTGATGACCCCTCTTTGGTCAACGCCTCCGTCCTACAGAGGGAGGAGTGAGTCCCCCCGCAGTTAGCCCAGGCCCAGGATGGTGGCACAGGCCCACCCTGCTCACCTCCTCCTCCACAACCAAAGGGAGGCTGGAGCACGGAACCTCTTGGGGTTTCCCGGCCAGCACGGCCTGCAGGCTGATGATCTTCTTCTTGGCTGGGGGTTTCTTGGCACGCTTATTCCCAGCTCTGCCTTCCTCCTGCTGCTGCTGCGCTCGTTTCTTTGCTCTTGCAGCTGCTGGCTTCTCCTGCTCTTCCACACGCTCCTCTGACGCCAGAGCCTCGACATCCTCCATCGTCCGCACGCGGTTCAGCTGCTCTGACAGCAGAGTCTCCTCCTGAGCCAGGGGAGACTGTTCCATGCCCAGGCTCGCCCGCTCCTCGGCACCGATTGAGGGGACAGGGCTGTCTACCAGCAGCTCTGGAACTGCCTCTGCCTCATCAGCACCTGTGTGTTGAGACAAGAGGCTAGGAGCAGTCACCCTCGAACAGGGCAGGATGGCTGTGTCACTCTGGGCAGCAAACAGCCTTCACCCTTCCCCTTTCCTCCACCCAGACCCACAAGCTCCTCACCTTGTCCCTCAGGCTTCTCTGCCCGTTGCTGCCGTGTCTGCCGTTTCTGTGCAAAGTCTTGTAGCAGCGCTTCCTCCTCTGACAGCACCTCCTCCTCCTCCTCCATCTCCTCCTTGCTCTCCACAGCATCAGGCCCCACTCCTCCAAGACCCTCCTCCACCTCAGGTTCTTTCGCTGGGCTGCTGGGCTTGCCGAGCATCCAGGGATTAGCTCCGCTAGCACCCGCAGGGATGGGCACCGACACCAGGTCCTCGTCAGGCACATCACCTGCCTCCTCCTCCTCCGGCAGCTCCACCCGAACCTTCTGCATGAGCTCCTTATTCCTGGCCAGCTGTTCCTGCATTGCCTTGCGGGCCTGAGAGGGGACAGAGATTTTTCTAACACGGCCAGAAACACTGCGCCCATCTTGCTTTACCCACCTCCGCTGCCTGCCCCTTCCCCAACCAGCGCTTGGGACCTTACTGCGGCCTTTCCACAGAGAAAAGAAAGATGGAAAGACTTTACCAGGGCCTGTAGCGACATGACAAAGGGCAACACCTTTAAAGCGAATGAGAGTAGGTTTAAGTTGGACATAAGGAAGAAATTATTTACGATGAAGGTGGGGAGGCCCTGGCCCAGGTTGCCCAGACGAGTTGTGGCTGCCCCATCCCTGGAGGTGTTCAAGGCCAGGTTGGACGGGGCTCAGAGCAATGGTGTTGGACTGGAGGATCACAAAGGTCCCTCCCAACCCAAATCCTTAAGTGATTCTGTAAGCTCACCTCCAGGTCATACTTAGCCATAATGGCCCTAGAACGGGCCCATTTTCCCTTGTTCTGGTGCTTAAGACTCATCCGCTCCTGGAAGGAAGAAGAGAAGCATTGGAATGAGCACCCTCATGAGCAGCGACTTCCCACAAGGGCTGGGGAGAAGTTCCAAAGCAGCACCTGCATCCTGAGCTGCTCCAGCTCCTCCAGCTTTGCCAAGGCAGCCTCAGGGTCCGACTTGTGCAGTTGCTCGAACTCCTTTAAGGCCTTGCGCCTCTTGCTTTTTTTCAGCACGCGATGGTACCTGCAGTGCAAGGGCAGAGAGCCAGGGAGTGAGTCCTTGCAGTGCTGTTTTGGGCAGGAGGCTCCCAAATCCGGTACAGATCCCAGGGAAGAAGTGGCCACTCTGCCATCCTCCACGTCTTGGCCATACCCACACACCTGGCAGGGTCAGCTCCGCTGCCAAAGCTGAGACCCAAACACTTCCTACCATGCCGAGCCCAGCAGCAGCAGAGCCGTACTTACTTCTTGCTCTTGATCCTCTTCTCTCGCCGAGCCTTGGCTTCGTAGTAGGACTGCAAGGCCCGAGCCTTCTGCAGCTCTGCCCGCCGCTGCCGGGCCTGCCAGGTTGCGCAGAGTGAGGGAAGCACCAAGGAAGAGGCCTCTGGAGCCAGGGCACAGCAAGGGGGGAAGCACTCACCTCCTCCAAGCTCATCGCCTGCAGGGAGGCTGTCTCCTCCGGCGTCAGGAGCGGGTCAACAGTGGGCTGCTGTGTCTTGTGGAGCAGTCCAAAGATCTCCTGCTCCAGGGGAGTTCGGGGCTGTTGAGACAGAACACATGCAGCAAGAGCACAATGAGAAGAACTGCAGGAGCCAACGCTGCCCAAGACGTCCTCATCCCAAAACCAAAAGCATTCTTGTTGTCATAGAACGTTCCAAGTTGGAAGGGACCCACAAGGACCATCGAGTCTAACTCCTGACTCTACAGGACAACACCAACATTCACACCGTGGGGCTGAGGGCCTCGGCCAAATGCTTCTGGAATATTGTCAGAATCAGCTCCATGACTGCTTCCCTGGGAGCTGTTCCAGGGCTCCACCACCCTCTGGGGAAGAGCCTCGTCCTCATCTCCAACCTAACCCTCCCCTGGCACATGTTCCTGCCATTCCCTTGGGTCCTGTCATTGGTCACAGAGAGAAGAGCTCAGCACCTGCTCCTCCTCCTACCCTGGTGAGGAAGCTGCAGAGAGCAATGAGGTCTCCTCTCCTCTGGGCTGACAGACCAAGTGACTTCAGCTGCTCCTCACACAGCTTCCTCTCTAAACCGTTACCCAACTCTGTGCTCTCCTTTGGATGCTCTCCAGTAGCTTTAGATTCTTTTTATCCCATGGCACCCAGAACTGCACAAAGGACTCAAGTATTTCTTTTGTAACAAAGCCTTATGAATGTGCAGGCTTTTGGCAACCCAAACCCTGCCTCTGCTCAGCACACAGGGCTGAGGGACCAGGAAACAGCACTCAGCCCATGCATTAGAGCCAAAAGGCTAAAAAGAAGAGAGGGGGACAGAGCAGGCTCCAAACTCCTCTGCTCATGCCTCACCGAGGCTCTCCCAGAGAGTATTCACACATCTACTGTGCGTGAGGAAGCCTGAAAACTTCCTTTTTAACCTTCTTGAACTCCACATGCACCTGTGCAGAATCTCAGCTGCAGGCTGGGCCTTCCTCACTCCTCCCAGCGCAGCCAGAACTGTCTTGGCCAATTCCGGCTGCTGCCTAACACCCGAGAGCCCCCACCTTCCACGTCGAAGCCATTTGCTCCAAAGGGACGACCGTAGCGATCTCCTGCTTCAGGGGGAACACAAGCTGCTCTGCGCGCCGGTTCTGCAAGACGACCTGCTGCCACTTGCCCACGTCCTTGGAGGTCCCGACATAGGCGGCTTCCCTCACGACCTGGAGGCAGGGGTGGGAAGGGAAAGAATGAGCAAGAAAAGCCTATGGGCATCAAAGGGCACAGAAGGCATACAGGGGCTCAGCCCCAACGTCTCATAAAGGCCAGAACTTCCCTCTGCTGCCTCCACAGCCCCACTCACCCGCTGGGCCTCCTCCTTGCTGAGCGGCAGCTCCACTGCTTTTTTCTGCTTCACTTTGCTCAGCTCCTTCTTCACGCTGCTGAGGGCAGATTTGGGACGGATGGGCTGCAGGAGCTCAGACAGATCCAGTTTCTCCCCAGCGCCTACACAAAGTCCCGCATGTCAGCGCGGACGCAACATTACATTCAGCCCCACGATGCGGGGCAGGCACCGCAAACCCCACGCAGTGAGCGGGCAGCGGCAGGGCCGCGTGGCCTCCCTGGGACCTCACCTTTGCAGCTGACATTGAACTCGGACACCTGCACGCTCGCCTCTGTGCGCTCTGCCAGCTTCCGCCTGCGATGAGAGAGAAGAAGATGATCCAAGAGACTCCTTGCGTGCTCCTGACGGGCATCTCCGATCTGCTGCTACGGCAAAGGCAGAACCAGCGGGAAAGGGAACCGAGCGCCCTCCTCCCACCCTTCTCCGGAGCCCTGCCACGCGGGCTCCCAGGGAACGGAGCGCGGCCGAGTCCCGGGAGCCCCCCCCGCCACTCACCTCCGCCGGCCGGAGAGGGAGCTGACCGCCTCCAGGAGCTGCTGGTGCCGCCGCTCGTCATCCTCCTGCCCCTGACACACGGCAGAAACTGTTACCGAGCCCTGCCCGGCCCGGGCGGCGCCCAGGCGCGGGACAGCCCCGGCCGGTGCTACCGGCAGCAGCGCTGCTTCCCCGTTCCCTGCCGCCGTCCGGCCTCGCCGCGGTGCCGGTGCTCCCGGGGCCTCCGCTGAGGCCTCCCCGAGCCGCGGGAGCGCTCGGATCGCCGCTCACCTCCTCCTCGCCGTCGCTGGCGCTCGGGGCCGCCTCCACGCCCAACCAGTCCTCCGCCATGGTACCCACGCCGCCGCCGCGCGACACTGCCGCAAAGCGCGCCGCTTCCGCCCGCACGGACGCCGCCCGCAGCGTTTCCGCCCGCACTACCTGCTTGACGTCACGGTTGTCATGGCAGCGGGGCCTGGCGGGGCGCTCCACGAGGCCCGCGCGCCCCCGGCCTGTTCTCGCCACGGGGAGTCCCGGGGGTCGCGCCCCGGACCCCACCGCCCCGGCTCGGCCCCGAGCCCCGGCAAGGCCCCGCCTCCCCTTGTCCGACCCGGAGCGGCGTGCGCGGAGGCTTCGCGGAGTGGCGTCACGCTCGGCCAATGGGAGCGGCGGGAGGGCGGGGCCTGCGCGGAGCGGCGCACGCTGAGCCAATGGGAGCGCGGGGCGGGGCCAGAGGGGGTGGGGCCCGGTGCGGAGCGGCGCCCGCTGGTCCAATGCGAGAGCGAGGCGGGACCTGAGGGGGCGGCGCCTGAGCAGAGCTATGCTGGCTGGACCAATGGGATCGCGGGGAGCGGCCGGTGGGGGCGGGGTCCGCGCTGAGTGACGTCCCGACGGACCAATGGAGGCTCGGGGCCGGGCGGGGCGCGGCCAATGGGCGGCGCGGGGCGGGGCGGCCGCTCCCGGAGCCGCGGGGGCAGCGAGCGGCCCGGCGCCACCGGCCCCGGGTGAGCGGCCTGCGGGGCCCCCCGGCCCCGAGCCGGTCCGCGCCCTCCCCGGTGCCCCCATCCCGTTCCCCACCACCCCCCCCGGTGCTCCCGCCTTTCCCCGTTTCTCCCCCCTCACCCTTTCCCATTGCTTCCCCCTCCTTCCTCCCGCTCCCCCTTCCTTCCCAGCTCCCCTCCTCGATCCCCCCCCCCATTTCCCGATCGTTCCCCTTCCTGATCCACCTCCCCGGTTTCCCCTTTTTCCTGGTTCCCCCCCACTCCCTTCCCGGTGCTCCCCCCGCGCTGTGTCGTATCCCCCCCGCCTCGGTGCTGCCCCTCCTTCCCGTTATCCTTCCCGGTGCCGCCTCCCTCCTCTTCGAGGTGCCTTCCACCCCTTTTTCCCGTCCCCCCTCCTCATTCCCTTCCCCCTCTCCTCATTCCCGTTCCCCCCTCCTCATTCCCGTTGTCCCCCCCATGCTGCCGGTGCTGCCACTCCTTCTCATCACCTCCCTCTTCCAACTGCCCCCCTCTCCACCTCCTTCTTCCCGATCCCCCCTTTCCCATTCCCTCTCCCTCCTTTGCCCGGTGGGTTTCCATGCCGCCTCCCCCCGCGGTTCTCCCCGGTTGGTGCCCAGCCCCGGTGCTGAAGCTGCTCTCGCTCTCCCCGCAGCCTCCAGCCCAGCGGCGGCCGATGATGCGGCGGGTGGCGGAGGATCAGCCGCCGCCGCCCCAGTGAGCGAAGGCCCCACCATGTCGGTGATGGTGGCGAGGAAGAAGGTGGTTCGGAAATGGGAGAAGCTGCCGGGCAGGAACACCTTCTGCTGCGACGGGCGCATCATGATGGCCCGCCAGAAGGGCATCTTCTACCTGACGCTCTTCCTCATCCTCGGCACCTGTGCCCTCTTCTTCGCTTTCGAGTGAGTTCCGTGTCGTGACAGGGCTTGGCCTTGGGAGAGGGAGGGAAGCCTGGTGTGGTGCGGCTCTCTCTGGAGGGATCTGCCTCTCCATCCTCAGCAGATCTACCCTGGAGGCTTTGGGAAGGATGGGTCCTGTAGGAGCTTTCCCTCTGCCCTGCCTGCGGCGAGATGCCGTCTCTCTGGCGCTGCTGGTTGTGTGTCCACCTGCTTGGGAATCGTGTTCCCTTGTCCTGAGCTTGGCTGCTTGGGTTGGGGCTTGGGGTGCAGTCTCCTTGCTCCTGGCTCCTTGCAGCCAAGGCTGCCTGCGGGGTGGATGTGCCTCCAGCCCGGCTGCAGCCCCAGCAGAGAAGCAGGAGGCAGGGTGGGAGCGAGGTGCGGCGCTGAGGTTGCCTGGCCTGCCCCATGGAGCACTGTGCTACAGCGAGCCCTCCCTGTGCCGGAGGTCGGGGTTCAGAGAGGATCCCACCACCCTTTTAGACCATCTGGGCAGCTGAAAGAGCTGCAGCTGAAGTCTTGAATACTGCCAAGGAGCAAGACCTGTCCTATCCCCGTAGCTCTCCCTGGCAATCCAGCCTTAGATTCACCCTAGAGGAGAAAAAACAAATAAAATAGGAAAAAAATCCCCTGTTTTTGCCCTAGCAGGGGTGTCGTGGGAGGGGTAGGCCTGCACCTTTTGCCCAGTTTGAAGATAAGCTTGGATCAGCTGAATAACCCTGAAACTTCCCTTCCTCTGTCTGCATCAGCACGTTTGTGTTGTTCTGGGGGAGATGAAGGTCCTAAACGGTGTTGGGTAACACAAAAGCTCTTTAAGGCAGGGAAGCGAGCGGAAGAAACTGCTCGCTGCTTAATCCCTGGCTGTTCCTCTAGGTAGATTTGGCACCTCCAGGTGCCAAAGCACTTGGCCCAGGTGCTGGCCTCCAAGGCATCGTCCCCAGGCCAGGGAACGTGTGTCACCTTCCCTGCTTGTTGCTCTCCTTTACTCCTCTTGTTAGTGGCTATTGCTGGCAGCCTCAGAAGGGATTTTCTGGAACAGTCTGGTGAGGCTCGCCACGTCCCAGTGGGAGCCATGGAGTGGCTGATGTTGGGTCTTGGGCAGGTGTGAGACTGGTTTTTTTCTGCTTCGTCGTCGTGTGGCTTTGGAGGCAGGCGCCGTACAGCTGCGCTGTGAGGTGTTGGGGTTCCCAAGTGTGGAAATCCCAAATCATCCCTGACTCAGTCTGGATTCCAAGGTATGAAGTGACACCATACTTTGTTTTGATTGCCTTTTGTCCCACCTGAAAAACGGGGCTTAGGCTTCCTGCCTTGCAGGAAGGACTAGTAAGTGTTACTGCTCCAGAAACACTCATTCCTGCTCCAGAAACACTTCCCATGAGGGGTAATTGCTCTCACTCCCTGCGGAGCCTGTTCTTAGCAGCAGAGTGAAGCCACATCCTGCTCTGCCCTCTGTGCCCTCGGTGGGGCCATGGTTGGTTTCTCCATTTCTCACCAGGAGGTGACTGGGAATTCCTCGGGAAGCCCCTTCCCATGCTCCAGGAGGCAGAGACTGGTGGAGGGCTCGCTTATGTCCTTGGTCATGCCAAGGCATCCAGGACCTGCCTTCTGCATGGACCTGGAGGGTCATCTCCACGGGGGAAGGTTTGCTGGGAGAAGAATCGTGTCTGGATTTTAGCTGAACTGGCTGAGTGGTTTTGAGTGGGAAGATCAGAAGTTTAGGAACATCCAAGATATCCATTGGATTCGGTTAAGGCGTGACACGTAGACGTTATCTCTTTGAGAAAGATGGGTTTGCCTTGAAGCTGTTTAAAGATTTTTGAATTTGGGATAGGGATGAAATGTTGCTTTCCCAACTACAAACACTCCACAGCATTTCTGCTTCACCAACCAAGTTGAGAAGATGAGCAGCTCAGCTGCTCGAGAGCCCTCCTTTACCCTGTCAGCCTTCTGTGGGTGTTAGGGTGGTTTTGCTCAGGGGCTTGGCCTTGATATTTTTACTGTGTTACCCATTGGTTTCAGCTTTTGGCAGATTCATGGAATTTGCATGGAAATTTGTGGTTTCCCCCTAAATGTTGGTGCTGCAGAGGGACAAATGGTGTTGTCAGGATCTGGTTTTGGAGAGGAGCAGCCTGTGGTGGGTGGAGGAGTCCTTTTAATTCTTGTACGCACGCTGCAGGGGTGCCGGTGTTGTGAATGCTTGTTTCATTCAGCTGAATCACTTGCGCAGTCACACCTTGTCTAAACAAGGCTTGGGGAAGCCTGGAGCCAGAAAATGTCTCGCTAGGTGATCCGAGCCAGCGCAGGTTTGATCCTCGCCCTCCAGGCTGCTCTGGCTCTGCTCTGATTACAAACGCTGGCGCTGGAGAGCTGGTGGTGACTGGCATCGCGCGTCAGAGATAAGCCGCTGCGTTCCTTACCGAGAGAGTCCTCCCCGGCCGTGAAATGACAGCCGCTCTCTTTGGGCTGCTGCTTCTGGTATGTTTTTTTTCCTCTGAGTAGGTCTTGTCTGCTGTCGAAGGGGTGAAGCCATCTCAGCCTCACGTGCGGGGATTCTGATGTGTTCACTCCCTACATTGCAATGGTCTCTTCCTCCGGGAGCGAAGAGGGCTGGCAGAGCTGTCAGCGCTGTACCTGGAGACCCGGCTCCTCCCTCCCAGATAAAGCAGAGGCCATGGAGCTGGACGGGCTCTTGGGGAAGTGCTCTGCAGCGACCGGAGTCCTCTGTCCAAGGGCACCTCTCTCGCCAGCACCTTGGCAGAAAGCAGCTGCTGCAGGGCTGGGCCCGGTCCCTGCAGGGTCTGAGGGCTGTATTTCAATCATAGAGTCATGCAATTGTTTGGGTTTGATGGGACCTCAAAGCCCATCTAGTTCCACCCCTGCCATGGGCAGGGACACCTCCCACTGGATCAGGGGCTCCAAGCCCCATCCAGCCTGGCCTTGAACCCCTCCAGGGATGGGGCAGCCACCACTGCTCTGGGCAACCTGGGCCAGGGCCTCCCCACCCTCACAGCAAAACATTTCTTCCTAAGATCTCATCTCCATCTCCCTTCTTTCAGCTGAAAAATGTCCCCCTCATCCTCTCCCTGCCTTCCCTGATCCAGAGCCCCTCTCCAGCTTTCCTGGAGCCCCTTTCAGCACTGGAAGCTGCTCTAAAGTCTCCCCACAGCCTTCTCTTCTCCAGGCTGAACAACCCCAACTCTCTCAGCCTGTCAATGTACAGGAGGTGCTCCAGCCCTTGGATCATCTCCATGGCTTCCTCTGCACCTGTTCCAACAGTTTCACATCCTTCTTATGCTGGAGATTCCAGAACTGGGTGCAGGATTCCAGGTGGGGTCTGACAAGAGATGGGTAGAGGGGCAGAATCCCTTCTCTCTCCCTGCTGGCCATACATCTTTTGCAATGTCTCACATCGCGTTCTGTTTAAAATCCTCTTGAGACACTGACTGGGAATGTCAGCTCTTGTAAGAGGGCACTCGGTTGTCAAACCATACTTGTGTTATTCGAGAATAGGGGGAAGCCCAGGTAAAGCACTTAGTGAAATACGTTTGGGAATTCAGCTGACGGGATGTAGCATCCTCACTCTGGATGCTGGGAGGTTCCTCTTTGCAGTTTGCCTGCAGTGCCCCCCCCGAAGTGAGACGTCTCCATCCAGCTCTCCCGAGCAGTGCCAGAGAGCTGCGTTTCTTTTGCCCTCAGCTTTTTAGCACGCACGCTTGATGTTTGTAAATGTTACAGGCAAGATAAGGCCAACAATGCCAGGCTCCCGTGTGTGGAAGGGGCTGCTGTTTGCTTTTCCACAAACCAAGCATGTTTATCACTTTATTTTTTTTTCCTACTCTATGGAGATTATAGAGATGTCTTTGTTTTCTCATGGGTTGAAAAACCTGGGCTGACCATTCACGTGACTTAAATTTTTTTGTCCTCAGGCCCCAGAGATCTGGGATTTTGTGTGGCTAAAGAGGTGCTTCTAAGACAGTGTTTACCTGTGCTCAGGTCCATGTCAATTGTTGTTAAAGCTTACGAGTTGATCAGTGCTTTTTAGTAGTTACAGTTTCTCTCAATAGAGGTGAACTTGTTGGTACCCAGCATCCAGATCATGTGGCTCCTAAGATGCCTTTCTGCGTCATGTGGCCTCTCCTGGTTGTTGGGATTGCCTTCCCTTTTTCTTGAGGGCTCCTTTTCAGAAGAAAGCTTCTCCCTGCAGCATGTGCATCCTCTGTAGCAGCACCATTCCCACGTGGATCTCGGAGGGCTCTTCTGCCTGTCCAGGGATTTGTGTGTCGCTGGGAAAAGAGCAGTAATGCCAGCATAACCTTTCCATCTCTTGCCTGAAGCCGGTTGCTGCGTTGGCCTGAAAGTGTTCAAGGACAGGTTGGATGGGACTTTGAGCAAGCTGATCCAGTGGGAGGTGTCCCTGCAAGTGGTAGGGGGTTAAAACTGGATGGGCTTTGAGGTTCCTCCCGACCCAAACCATTTGGTGATTCTATGACCTAAGGAAAAGCCTTTAGTGAATTGAGCGCAAGCCCCAGCTCTCAGGCTTGACCATTTCTGACCAGGATGCTTGTCTGTCCGTGGGCGTCTTGTGTCCATGCTGGGTCTGACCCTGACAGGGAGAACCTGCAGGGTCACTTTGTTCTGCTTTCTGCAGTGCTTCCACTGTGGGTCTGGGCTCCTGGATGTGCAGCCGTCTAAGATGGGCAGTTTGTTTTGCCTGGTGACAGAGATCTGGGTTGCTCCTCTTCAGTACTGAACCTCCAGGAGCTCCTCATTCCCATTTCTCCTTTAGATTTTTGGTACCAGAAGCAGAAGGAGTCCACCCAGGACAAAGGCACAGAGCTATGGTTGAGGGGCAAGCTTTTTCTATCCCCCTGAAAATCTCAAGGATGGCCAAATTTTCAGAGTAAACCAGATCCAGTGGAAGGTGTCCCTTCCCATGGCAAGGGGTTGGAACTGGATGGGCTTTAAGGTCTCTTCCAAACCAAGCCATTCCATAATTCTGTGATTGATTGGGTTGGAAGCACGTGGCATGTGCTTGTGGTGGAACTGCACTTGAAATGGGTCTCCAAGCGAGCGTTTCAGTGTCACTGCTGACAGATGGGGAGAGTTTCCATAGGCAGCTCTGGTTCTGTTGGGAAAGGGCCCTGTGCTCGCAGCATTGCACCAGTTACCCAGGGTTTCAGAGCAACCGTTGCCACGCTTACCACAAGTCCATCAGCATCTGGAAAGTATCCCAGGTCCAGGTCTGGGAGATACAGATGACTGGAAGTGCTTTGGTCTAACATAGAATCATAGAATGGTTTGGGTGGGAAGGGAGCTTGAAGCCCATCCAGTTCCAATTCCCTGCCATGGGCAGGGACACCTCCCACTGGATCAGGGGCTCCAAGCCCCATCCAACCTGGCCTTGAACCCCTCCAGGGATGGGGCAGCCACAGCTTCCCTGGGCGACCTGGGCCAGGGCCTCCCCACCCTCACAGCAAAACATTTCTCCCTAAGATCTCATCTCCATCTCCCCTCTTTCAGCTGAAAACTGTTCCCCCTCATCCTCTCCCTGCCCTCCCTGATCCAGAGCCCCTCCCCAGCTTTCCTGAAGCCCCTTTCACCCTTTCAGGACTGGGGCTACTACTTGGGCTACTACTGGGTGACTGCTTTGCTTTGCTAGCGTTCAGAACAAGTCTGCACTGTGGTTATGCCATAGTTTTGGAAAGTGAAACAGGCAATTTGCAAGTGAGATATGAATGAATTTTACAACAGAGCTCACGCTGAACCCTGGAGGGACCTGGCTGTGAGATGCGCTGCCTGATGACCATGGCTGAAGTCTGCTGCCACATCACTGGTGGTTTTGTTTCCCCTTCTTCCAGCGCTTTGCTTAGCGTGCTGGTCACAACAGGCCTTTCAAAGTGGTTGCAAAATAGTCAGTCAAGCAGCCCTTGCACCGTAAACTCATGGCATCTCCCAGCTGCTGCTTCTTGCTGCCTCCCCCCCATTCCAATGACCTCTTTGTTTAAGCCTTTCTCCCTCTTTGTGCCCCGCCTCCCATGATGATGAGTTGTGATAGTGCTGTTATTGTCTATAGGAGATGACAAATGCTGAAGAACCCAGATATTGTGCTGGGAGTGGAGGAGGAGTAGCAACATCCTTACATGCCAACAGTACGTCTCTGTTGACACTCAGCTTTCCCAAACAAAAGATCTTTAAGACGTCTGTGACTTCGCAGGGTCTAGGGGCGTCATTGGGCGTCATTGCGCTGTCGGTGACGACTGCCCAGCGCGAGGGAGCACCCAGTTGTTAACTCACACCTGGTCTTACCTGTTGCTTCCCTGTTCCGGGTGGTGCTTGGCTTTCCCTGCCATAGCAGATGTGTGAGACGTGTTCCCTGAGAGACATCTCCTTAAAAGCCGGCGCAGGGATCGGCTAGAGAGCTCAGTGTTGGCTCTCAACATGCATTTTCAGTGTCCTGGTGGGTTGTCTCGCTTCCACACCTCTGACCTCACCTCCGGAGCGTTCATGCTGAGGGGACCCAGCAGCGCTGCCAGCTGTGCTACCTGGGGAGCACGAGCACCCTGCTCGGCCCATCTGTGTCAGGGCATGTCGGAGGGACAGGGAGGGATGGGAGGGCTCAGCCTTGGTTCTCGGGATGCATTTTCAGTGCAGCTGGGGTTTGTCTTGCACGCACACCTCCGACCTCCCCTCCAAGCTGTGTTTGTGGGAGGGGACCCAGCAATGCTGTCAGCTGTGCTGCCTGGGGAGTGGGAGGACATCAGGGCACATCTGAGAAGTCTGAGGGATGGGGCTGAGCATCCTGCACAGCTCCTGCATGTTTGCATTGTGCCAGAGGGACAATGACAACAGGACAATGGCTTCACTGAGCTGACATCTCAGTGAATGGCAGCTGTAGGAGCTGGTGTTAGTACTTCCTTGTGTGAGTTTCTGGGTATCTTTTCCCCATCAGAGAGGAGAGCGGGCATGTGGTGTTTTCTGGGGCTTTGTCCCTTTACTCTCCTATGCCCAGTTCTGGGCAGACAGGGAGTCTGGGATTGCTTCTCTTCCCCCAGCCCCGAACTGGGGAATTAACCTGTCCTGTGCCGCTGGGAGGTGGATGAACGGGTAGGGAGGGCAGTCGTGGGCTCATCTTTCACATCCTAATACTGCAGGCGCTTTGCAGTCTAATGCCACGCTCTGCCACGTGGTCACGCCAATCCTGAGGCCACTCTCGCTGTGCCTCGGGAACAGCAGGACTCACTGCATCCCCAAAGGGCAGGTTTCCTTACAAAGACGTACAGGGAACGGTCAGCAGGGAGCGAGTCACGTCCCGCACTCCTGCTCGTACGTGAACTGAACATGGACCACACGGATTGCTGCAGGGGCTGATCCCATTTATTCTCAAGTGCTGCCGTGTAAAGCTTTCAACTCCGTGCCTGGGCGAGCACACCCGGCATGGATCATGTGCTTGCAAGTAATCAATCTCTTTGCTGACAGTACACTGAGGAAACTTCTATGGTGTTAGTGTGTATCTGAGGCTGGATGCTCTGACGCAGTTTCTGCTCAGCATTAACACAGTTCATGGATCCTGGAGAAGAGGAGACCAAGGGGGGACCTCATTGTGCTCTGCAGCTTCCTCACCAGGGGAGGAGGAAGAGCAGGTGCTGAGCTTCTCTCTCTGGCCACCAGTGACAGGACCCAAGGGAATGGCAGGAAGATGGGCCAGAGGAGAGTTGGGTTGGACATGAGGACAAAGTTCTTCCCCTAGAGGATGGTGGAGCTCTGTTACAGCTCCCAGGGAAGCAGTCACGGCGCCGAGCCTGGCAATATTCCAGAAGCATTTGGCCAAGTCCCTCAGCCCCACGGTGTGAATGTTGGGGTGTCCTGTGCAGGGACAGGAGAGACTTGATGGTCCTTGTGGGTCCCTTCCAACTCAGGACAGTCTGTGATACTTTAAGCCTGGACTATGTTCATGTTGTTCCAGCAGTTAGAAAAGCTGTCCTGTCAGCTGGACAAGGGTCAAGCTGCATCCCTTTGAGGCAGACCTTGTCCCTCTTTTAGAGGAATAAACCCATATTCCTTCCCGAAATGGGATCCAAGGTTTCTGTTTAATCGCTGGCTGACTTGCAGCTCTCTTTCTAGACTTTGCCCTTGCTAGGAGAAAGCAGAGTTATCTTCCTAAAGATGGTGAGCTTGGCCCTCCAGCCGCTCCGCCTGGCTCTTCAAACACAGACAGGACTCTGCACGTGGGCGACTCTAAGGGTTGCGTTGTTTCACATAGCTGCAGAGTTTGTAGCGGTTAAAATTAACAGTGCTGGTTTGGGGGACAGACCCTGTGCGTCACTGTGGACACTTTGTCTTGTGCTGGTGGCCAGAGCACACTGTGACTTCAGCCTACAGCGCTTTCTGTACCTGGCAATGGCAGAAGGAAGCCCGGTGAGCCTTTGTGCCCTGGTTGGGGGGCTTGTGAAATTCTGTGCTGCAAGGGAACAGCTGGAGCTGGAAACTATTGCGTTTGCAGAAGCTGTGGGTGGGAAAGCTGCCCAGAATTAAATAGTTAATACTACGGGTGCTGTCGAAATCGCCTTGCTTAGGATGACAGATCCACCGAGGAAGATAATCCTGTGCCTTTCCCCGCAGCAGCCTTATGCTTTCTTGGAGAGCAGCTGTGGATGAGAGCAGGGGGCTGGGTTAGCTCTAGCTTTGGGGAGTCGGGGCTTGCTGGGTGCCCAGCTTTGTTGGGAGGAGCCTGGGGACACCTGGCGTGCAAGGAGAAGGGAGGTTCTGCACAGGTTTGGGTGGGGTTTCCCTTAGATCGTAGGAAAGCTCTATAAGACCCTCATCCCAGCACGAATAGGGCTTTCTGAAGGAATTGGGATGAAGCTATGTTTAGTTTCAGCCTGCTACGTCTCTGAACTGTGACTTCTGTGCAGGTCTTCTTCATGGCCTGTGTTGCGGTGCCCATGGTGATGTGTTTGCAGGTGTCCAGAAGTGATAGGGGCCACAGAGATTAATCTCCCTGCTCCTTTTTCCTCAATCAGCAGGATTAGCAACATAAATTCCTCATTAGACCTGTCCGTATTTATAAAGCAAACAAACCTTATGCTGCGTTTCCTCTCTTGAGCTGGTTGTCTTGGGGCAGGAGCCTTTCTACTTCATTTGGGTTTTTTAGTTCCTTCCCTTAGAGAAGTCAAAGGCAGCCAGTCAAAGGAATCCATTCCTGAGAAGCACAGGACACAGTTATTCCCTGGAAAGTGATTTCTCTGGTACTGGAGGCTGCTGCCTATTTAGGCAACAGCCAGAGATTCCCACTGTTTCCATGCTATTCCACGCCTTCGGGCTCTCAGACCAGGCTTTGGTGCATCCTTCTGACTGGCGGGTTGTGTTTCCAGCGTCGCCTGTGACTGAGCAAAATGGGAGCTGGAAACATAACAGAGTGCTGGGAAGGATGCTGTGCCTGGCGAGGCAAAGGCATGGTGCTGCTTTGATCGTGGCTGGTCATTAGAGCTGCCCGGCAAGGTTTCCCTGTGGTGGTGGGATCAGAAGGAAGTACTGAACAGCCTCCCTTCTCCAGATGTAGCCTGTGTTCCAAACAGCTTGGCCTCTGATGCCCTGCCAGGCTGTCAGGCCCTGGCTCGGGCAGGCCTTGTGGAGCTCTCATTCATCGCCTCCCGACGTCTTCCTGCAGGTGCCGGTACCTGGCAGTCCAGCTCTCCCCAGCTATCCCCGTGTTTGCCGCGGTTCTCTTCCTGTTCGCCATGGCCACGCTTCTGCGGACGAGCTTCAGCGATCCGGGGGTGATTCCAAGAGCCCTGCCCGACGAGGCGGCCTTCATCGAGATGGAGATTGGTGAGCCAGCTGAGCTGGAAAAGCCTCTGTGTTCCTGGTGTATCTATAGGCTCCATTCTCTGCAGAGCCTTTCTTCCCAGCTGGCCTTCCAGACCCTGAATGGGGCATCTGCTGGCTGATTCTGCTTGGCTGAATCTCAGAAAGACAGTGAAATGTCCCTGCTTCCCTTTCTGGGAACCTTTTTGCATGCTCTTTTCTCTCCTGTAGCTGTGTATGCGCAGACTCAGTTTACTTTTGGGAAGGGTGCAGACAGATTGGTGTGGGCCTCTTGATCCTTCAGGTAGAGAGGAAGTTCGGTGGATGTGGGCGACAACCCCTCCCAGCCCCTCTCAATGTGCCCATGAAAGCTCTGGCGTCCCTTTTCCTGCCTCCAGGCTGCCAGGTTGGCTCTGGACCACGTGAGCGGAGCTGCAGCCGATGGCTCCAGATCCAGCGGGCTCTGAGCCCACTGGTAGAAAACCAAGGAGGCACGTTGTCCTTCTCGGCCTGTTGTGTTGTAGCAGCAGGTCTGATCTTGGCTTGGTTCTCCCTCTCAGAGGCCACCAACGGGACCGTGCCGCAAGGTCAGCGCCCACCCCCGCGGATTAAAAACTTCCAGATCAACAACCAGATAGTGAAGCTGAAGTATTGCTACACGTGCAAGATCTTCCGTCCGCCCCGTGCCTCTCACTGCAGCATCTGCGACAACTGTGTGGGTGAGTAGCAGAGGCTCCCGCGCCTGCCTGTTAGGTGGGAGCCTCCGGAGGAGAATGGGTGAAGATCAGCACCTGTCTTCACTCTGTATCACTTACACTGCAAATACAGGATGGTGGCGTGTGAACCAACGAGGACAGTCTGCCTCATATCCAGCTCAAGGAGCTTGAGGTTTGCTCAGAACGTGAAGCCAGATGGGTCATCTCTGCCAGTACTTTGGCAACAACTAGTCTAACATAAGTCTGACTTGCCCATGTAAATGCGCATTTGAGTTTCACTGCACCGCAGGCCTTGCTGGGCTAGAGGTTTCCAGTGGAGAGCTGTTTCTTGTGTGAAAGCGCTTCCTTGCATCAGATTCTGCTGTTACGCCGAGTGCCCCTGGTTTTTGTTCCGCTTGCTGCAGATGCTGTCCTAGCCTGTTTTGCATATCAGAATTGGTTCATGTTCAGCATCCCTTTTCAAGGAAGAAATTCCATTCTTTCTGATCCCTTTCCTCCTCTGCAGGTTCCCAGCAGCTTTGAGTTTTTATGCAGTTCCTCGAGCCCTCTTCTAGTTATTCTAGTGGGAGTAAAGTAGCACATGGGCGAGATGAGACCTCCTGAACCCCCAGACCTTCATCTGACCTGTGTGCTGCTTTAGTGAGAGCTATTATACCTCAAGGCTCTGGGAGAGATGATGTACATGGGGCCAAGCTCTTAAACTCTGTCTTAGTGTGCAAAATGACTCCTTAGTGAATTGGTTTTCCACTTTCTTACCTGGCCTCCACTTCTGGGAGTCCCGAGTAGGAGAGGGTTGGATTGGTGGTGCAGGGAGTCCTTTTCAGCCTTGGAAATCTTTGAGTTCAGGTTACAGGAAGAAGTGTCTAGAGGCAGGCAGAACCATGCTCGAGCAGCACTGATCTCCATCTTCGCTTTCACAGAGCGCTTCGACCATCACTGTCCCTGGGTGGGCAACTGCGTGGGGAAGAGGAACTACCGCTATTTCTACCTCTTCATCCTCTCGCTCTCACTCCTCACCATCTACATCTTCACCTTCAACATAGTCTACGTAGCACTGAGTGAGTCTGTCTGCAGAGAGGTGGATGGCTGGGCTGGCTACGAGGGAGGGGGGCACGCAGGTGGTATTGGGAGCCCAGAAATGATGGAGTGGAAAGGGAATTAGAATTGTTGTGATTTTACGGTGAAAAAAATCTCTCTCCCTCACTCTCTGTATTGCCAGAATCTCTGAAGATTGGGTTCCTGAACACATTGAAGGAAACCCCAGGGACATATCCTTCCACAGCACGGAGTGGTTGGCTTCTCCAAAGCTGGGATTTAGGATCAGCTGTGCTATGGAGGGGATGAAGTCTTGATGCCCAGGCTTCTCTAAGGAGTCTTTCAAAGTGTTTTCCCCCATGATTACAAAGTGAGGAGCGGTTTTGTGGCTTTGGGGAAGAGAATAAACTAGAAAAACATGTAGGAGAAGCGGAGAAGTTAGGGTAGTGTGCCTGGGGGACAGTGACACAGCTGGGCTGGGACTGTTCTCAGGCTGTTCCCGGTCCTTAACTGTTCTCACTGTACTGGAGGTGCTCATCTGTTTCTTCACCCTGTGGTCAGTGGTGGGGTTAACTGGCTTCCACACCTTCCTGGTGGCACTGAATCAGACAACCAATGAAGATGTAAGTATAGTCTCTGTTCCTCTGAGCTATCTCCATTTCTCATCACTTCCTTGGTGTCTCGGCTGTGTCCACCTTGCCCTTGATGTGCCCTGCAGGCTGGAGGTGGCACCGTGGGCTGGGGGCAGGTGTTGGTGGAGTAGGCCTGAACTTCTGCCCTCACTGTTGCAGATTAAGGGGTCCTGGACTGGGAAGAACCGTGTACAGAATCCCTACAGCCATGGCAACATAGTGAAGAACTGCTGTGAGGTGCTCTGTGGGCCTCTGCCCCCCAGGTAAGCTCTCGTGGGGCAGCCCTGCTGTTCTTGCCCCCAGCATGGGACGTGGAGGAGCTCTCCTTGCCTGGGGTACAGGACCTGGCTGCTTTTCTGCCAGTGCTGTGTTTGTTGAGGGCTTCTGGAGATCACTTGTGACATGATGGGATGCTCTGGGAAGAAGGTTTTGTGTTGCCTTGCTCACCTATCTTCAGTGATTCGAGCTTGCGATGTGTTTCCTGTCGCTATGTGATCGGGAAGCTGCTAGAGGCAGCATATGGAGTAGGGGCTCTTTCCCACCCTCTGAACTGGGCTGCTCTCCAAGGGGCTTGGTTTACACAGGGGGAACATAGACACTGTAGACTGGGTTTGGGCTGTGCACAGCCTGAATTGGAGAGCAACCCTTTCTCCTAATGTTTGTCTGCCACCAGTGCTTTTCCCACCAGGAAAAGAAGTTGGCCTCAGGGCAGGTGTGGGTCTCTGACAGTGTGATTTTGTCCTTGCAGCGTCTTGGACAGACGGGGCATCTTGCAGCAAGAAGAGAGCACATCTCAGGAGGAGTCGTGCCCACGGGCATCCAGTGCTCAAGAGCCCACGGTCGCTCAGGGCCCTGGTGGGCAGTCAGAGGAGAGCAGCGCTCAGCAGAAGGACGGCAGCCTTCCTCACCGGAGCGCTGTGAGTGATTCCCTCTGGGCTGTGCCTTGCTCGGAGTCACTGGTGCTTTGGGCCAGCAGAGGAAGCAAGCTGATAGTGTGACGTAGCAGGAGAGAGCAACACCCGGGGCTTTGCTGAGAGGCTGCCAATGCCTGTTGCGCTCTGGCCCTGGAAACCATCTCTCTGGAGCTGGCTGGGAAGGTGCTGGGCTCCTCTGACTCCTGGGTAAACCTCAAAGGAAATCACAGCTGGCTGTGGTTTTGGACATGTCAGTCCTGCTGCGAAAGCAGCTGGGAGCTGGCACCTATGGAGGCTGAGAGGGGTGGGAGACTGCAGGCATCTTGTTTTGGCACTGAGTGCAACCTGAAGGGCTGTTCCTGGGAGGGGCAGGTGTGGGGTCTCAGTTCTTGGAGAAAACTGTGGCCTTGCTGGATATGGCCCCAGGCAGCCTACTCTGTGTTTGAAATTGGCCCTGGTTTGAGGATGTGGTTGGAAAGGGAGACTTCCAGAGTGCCCTTCCCACTTAAATTACTCAGTAAACACAGTGGGAAATGGGTGAGCCTGCTCCTGCTTGGGCATGAGCTGCCTGTTTCTCAGGTGAAAACAGTCCACACCACTTCTGCTGGAGCAGTCCAGTGCTCCAGATCTTCATGAAGCTGCTGTTCTGCCTGTTTGGTGGCCCTCAGTTTATCCGTATGGTGCCAAACCTGACAGTATTCTAGAAGCATTTGGCCAAGGCCCTCAGCTCCATGGTGTGAATGTTGAGGTGTCCTGTGCAGGGACAGGAGTTGGACTTGATGGTCGTTGTGGGTCTCTTCCAACTCTAGACATTCCATGGTGGAGCTGGAGGCAGGAGCAGGGCAGCGGCATCAGGAGTGTGTGTGCTCAAACAGATGCTCTGTATTGGGGTGTATTCATGCAAGTCACTGCCGTCTCCTCTCTCCAGGTCCCTGCACAATCCCTGAGCAGCGCTGAGATGCCAGAAGAGAAGCAACTGACGTCTGGGGAGCTCCCGGTCCCAACCCAGGACTCTGGGCAAGCAGAGCACTAGCCTCTGCTTGAAAGGGAGAACTTTCTTGTTTTGTCTAATCAAAGCTGGAAGTGATTGAGGAGAGGAGGGCTGGATGGCAGGCAAACGATTCCTCATGGCCATTTTGCTTTAGTCATTGTTCGCCTTGATACGCAGGTGGTGCGGGCTGGCACTGGCCCTGCATGGTGTCAAAGGATAACAAGCGTGAGTGGCCTGCCTCGGTCACTGAGGGGCACTCACGCCGCTGGGGCTGGTCTCCCTGCAGGCCGAGGCAGGACCTCTTGCTTTGCAGGTTGTCCTGGATGCTAAATGCTGGCTCGGTGGCCGGGGCTGTCCCTCCGTCTGGCCCCGATTCTCTGATGACATGGCTTGTGGTCAGGCAGCTCCGAAGCGGCATTAGGGTTGGCCTGTTCCCTACTGCGGAGGAATCCTGATGTGAAGGGGAAAGCAATGTATGGCAGTAGTGTCCTCTCTCCCCTCCTCCTTCCTTCCTCTAATCTGTGGCATTGTTTTATTGGTTAATGTGGCAGGGGTTGTCAGGAGACATTTTGGTGCCAAAAGGGCCAAAACAAGTGGGAAGATGTTCTGCTGGCAGTGGTTTTTTAAGTGGCTTCCTTCCCGTGCTCCTTTTCACGTGACTCAGCCGACGCAAGATCGGTTGTGCGGGGGCCCTCCTTCCCGTTCTTCTCACCCTTAACTGGGGACTGGAGGGAAGGAGCGGGACAGTCTGTCCTCCTGCCGCTTGCCTCTGCCCGGTGCTGGCTGCAGAGTGGTTGTGCAAGGGTTGTATCGAGCTGCAGGGGTGGGCTCTGTCCGTGCCCCTGGCTCTTGAGCGAGAGCTGGGGCTGTGTTTGTGCCCGGCAGCCTGTGCCGAGCGCAGGCGTGACCTCCCCTCATGCGCCAGGCTGTGGCACGCCGCTCCGCTGCTGCTCTGCAGAACCTCAGCCCCGATTCTGTGTCGTGTCGTTGTGTCCCCGTGGTCCCTCTGCCTTGCCCTGCATTTCTTGGCCATCCTCAGCTGGCTTTCAGAGCCTTGAATTTTCCCTGGGCTCTGCTGGCTGTCCCGGGACTGGCTGTGCAGTGTCAGCTGCCTGCACCTCCTCGGCAGAGGAGAGACGAGAGGCCGGGGCCAGGCGGCGATGGGAGACCCCTGTGTCCTCTTTCTGCTGCCCACGCTCCCTGTCCCGTGCCTGGTGCCTGGGCTGGGAAGAGCCTCGTGTCTGTGGGCTCCCTGCGAAGGCTGCCGATGGAGCGAAGGCTGCGTTCTGCCCTGGCGGCTCCATCGTGTACCACGAGTGCTAAGTACTCCTGTGCCTCCCCACAGAGACGTGGAGAGTGGGACGTAGGTGGAGGATGTCCTGCCAGAGCAGTCCTGCTTCCTTCTCTGTGATTCTCCCGCCTGGCAGCGTGTGAAGTTGCTGCTCCTCCTTCCCTGGCCTCGTATGCCGTCCTCCTTTCAAGAGTGGTGTGGAGCAGGGAGCCCTGTCCCTCTGGAGCCTGACGTGTGCCTCCCAGCCCACTCCTCTTCCCTGGCCCCTCACAGTGTTGACCTGGGCTGTGCCTGGCAGTGGGTGAAGTGGTGTGAAGGTGGTGATGGGCGCTGCCCCCTCTCCTGTAGCACCGGGGTCTCCGGAGGTGCCCGGCTCACAGCCGCTGCTGCCCTGCCCTGTCCCGCAGGACAAGGGGTCCCAGGAACAGCCCCGGCCGCGGTGCCTGGCCGCACGCACACCCCGCCAGCAGTGGGAGCTGCCCCAACACGCTACTGACTAAACCTCGTTGTGAAAAGGTGTATTTTTTGTTTTACTAATCTATTTTCTAACGTGGTGGGTCGAGTGCTGCCTGCTGGGGCCATCACGGCTGCTGCCTGCGCCCCTGGTTCCTGTCTGCTCTGTTCAGGTTCTCTGTGAAGGAAGTGGGGGTAGGGCGAGGGCTGGGGTTTCTTTATTTTTGTTTTTCATCTTTTTTTTTTTTAATTTTAAAACAATGAAGGAAACTGAATTGGTTTGAAAAATGGCTGAGCTGTAGCCTCTGCCTCTGTGTGTGCCTCCCTGAGCCAGCTGCCTCTTTCCCCTTCCCTGTGGCTTTCCAGCCTCTACATCTCACACTTCCAGGTTGTCCTGTCTGTGTTGTTTTATTTGGTCCTGCTGTCCCCCCTGGCTGGCAGAGGGGGGATCTCAGTGCATGGACGCTGAGCTGTGGGCACTGGCCCAGGTTGCCCAGAGCAGTGGTGGCTGCCCCATCCCTGGAAATGCTCAAGGCCAGGCTGGATGGGTCTTAGAGCCCCAGATCCAGTGGGAGGTGTCCCTGCCCATGGCAGGGGGTGGAACTGGATGGGCTTTGAGGTCCCTTCCAACCCAAACCATTCCATAATTCTATGACTGGTTGGGTTGGAAGCACGTGGCATGTGTTCGTGGTGGAACTGCACTTGAAGTGGGTCTCCAGCGAGTGTTTCGGTGTCACTGCTGACAGATGGGGAGAGTTTCCATAGGCAGCTCCAGTTTTGCTGGGAAAGGGCCCTGTGCTCGCAGCATTGCACTGTTTCAGAGCTGAAACCATTATAAGATTCTATGAAATTCTGGCAGGTGCAGCCAGGGAGCACCCTGGGAAGCTTTCAGTTCCCTGCAGACCCTGCTCCCTTGCCCAGCTGCCTCCCCGAGCCTCTCCAGCAAGCAGGAAGCAGCGTGAAAGCTGGAGCGAAATGGATTTGCACACTTTTATTGGGATGGAGCGCAAAGGAACAAACTGCATGCTCAGAGACCCCCTGCTGCCGCGCTGGAGGTGGTTGTGTGCAGCAGTGGGAGTGGGGCTGAAGTGGGCTGGGGTGGGTACCACCTCCTGGGGCCAGCCTGGTGTTCCCGTGCTCCGTATGGAGCCTGCCCTGGCTCTGTGGACCCTGGCTGCTGCTCCCCTGTCCCTTCCAGAGAGGTGACTAGGTGGGATCCGATGGGGGCTGTCGTGTCCCTCTTGGTGACAGCCTCGCCCTGCTCGCTCCAGCTCCTCTTGTAGCCCCCCTGGACCAGGCTTGGTGGCAACCTGCCTGCTTTTGGGGCTCCCCTTGTGCTGCAGGAGGCACCTGCAGTGCCCTTGCTGGGCTGCTCTTGGCTCAGCTCACCCCAAACTTCCCAGCACACTTTTCCTTGCCTGCCCTGACCATGTGAGGGAGGTGCTGGAGGGGATGCTCTCCTTCCTGCTGGCATAGAACTGGGCTCAGGGGGACCTCTGTGCACCCCCCTGCGCTGGCTTTGCTCCATCCTGCCTGCTGTGGACATCCCTGTCCTTGCAGGCTCCTCTGTGTGCAGCCCAGCAAGCAATGGGAGCCCTTAAAGCTGTGGACACAGCAGGGGAAGCCCAGGGGAGGCAATCCAGGCATGTGGACATGCTGGAGAAGGTCCAGAGAAGATGATTAAAGGACTAGGATATGAGGAAAGATTGAGAATGAGGTTTTTTCACTCTTGAGAAAAGAAGGCTCAGGGCAGACCTTACCACCATGTTCCAGCATTTAAAGGGTGGTTACAAAGAAGATGGAGATTCCCTGTTTACAAGAAGTCCCATGGAAAAGGCAGGTGGGTGAATTCGGTGGCATGTGAGGAATCGGCCATTGGAATAAGGTCCCCAGGGGAGCAGTGAATTCCCCAACGCCGGGTGCTTGAGATTCCGCAGGACGGGATGCTGGGCGGTCTTGTATGGACTGTGCTTTTGCCAAGAGAAGTTGGCTGAGATGATCCCCAGGGTCCCTCCTGAGTTGGGATTCTATGATTAGATTCATCTCGGCAGGGAGTGCGGTGCCCCGGGGCGCTGGGATCACCTGTGTGGGGTGGCGATTCGAGGTGCACCGTGTCCTGGGGGCAGCAGTCGGGGCAGCCTTGGGGGACTGAGCTGCCCGCAGCCACGCAGCGCCCAGCTGCAGTGCCCTGGGGTCCCGCGGCTGGGCCCGCCTGCATCCCCCGCCGACAGCCACCCCTCCGGTGCGGGGCAGGCAGCGGTTGCGCCCGTTGGTGGGGCAGAGCCAGTGGAGCGGGCTCAGGGCGACTCTGCCAGGAAGAGAGCTTGTAGCTGCCCCTCAGGAGCACCCAGCTCAGCCTCATCCCGGCTGTTGTCTAGGGTCTCCGATCCCTCGAAGCAGCCTGAGTCCCGGGGAATGTCTTCCTTGGGCTCCAAGGGTGACAGCTGCGCTTCAGAGTTCTCACCTTCCTCTGGCTCGCTTGCTGCTGAGAGAGGAAACAGAATCATGGGATGGTTTGGGTTGGAAAGGACCTCAAAGCCCATCCTGTTCCACCCGCTGCCATGGGCAGGGACACCTCCCACTGGATCAGGGGCTCCAAGCCCCATCCAACCTGGCCTTGAACCCCTCCAGGGATGGGGCAGCCACCCCTGCTCTGGGCAGCCTGTTCCGGGGCCTCCCCACCCTCATAGGAAGAATTTCTTCCTAATGTCTAAATCTTCCCCTTTCCAATTTAAAGCTACCCCTTGCCCTTGCAGAAAGTCCCTCCCCAGGTTTCTTGTAGGCTCCTTCGTGGGACATGGTGTCAGTGAGCAGCAAGGCTGCTATCAAGGGCTGCGTGGTATGGGTTGTCTCCCCATCCCCTTGGCTCTTACTGTCATAATCCAGGAGGAGCTCGGCAGCTGTGAGCAGCTTGGCGCGGTGCTGGGGGTCCGTGATGTTCAGCTCATTGAGGTGGGTCTCACGCAGCTCCTTGAAGTCCTCCAGGGTCTGGTAGCCGTTCAGCAGCAGGGTGGAGGTGTGCTCCTGGGACGGGAGGGCGCTGGGCAGTGCGGCAGACGGGCTGCCTTGGCTCGCTCTGCCTGGCCCTCGGTGCTAGCCATGTCGCTCCCACCTCAGCGCGGGACACTCGCCCGAACATCATTCAGAAAAGCTCCGTGTGTCCCCTCTGTCTCCAGGGCCCTGCTCAGGTGTGTGCTGGAGGGACCCATGGGGACAGGAGAGAGGGAAAGGCTGCTGGGGAGCAGAGGTGAAATGAGGAGCAGAGGGGAGATCATGAACTCATAGAATGGTTTGGGTTGGAAGGGACCTCAAAGCCCATTCAGTTCCACCCCTGCCATGGGCAGGGACACCTCCCACTGGATCAGGGGCTACAAGCCCCATCCAACCTGGCCTTGGACAACTCCAGGGATGGGGCAGCCACCACTGCTCTGGGCAACCTGTTCCAGGGCCTCCTCACCCTTGCTGTGAAGAATTTCTTCCTAAAATCTCATCTAAATCTTCCCCCTTCCAATTTAAAGCCACCCCCTCTCATCCTCTCACTAATGTGGTGATAGAGATCATCCCTTACCTGCAGGTTGATGCGCTCCAGCAGCTCGTGGAGGGTCTTGGGTTTGAGCCGCTTGCTCCGGCTGGAGCCCCGGCTCTTGCGGGCAGGGGCCGTCTCCTCGGGGATGATGTCCACGTAGATGAACTTGAAGGAGCCCACCCTGTTGTTGAGCAGCCCGGTCCAGGTGCCCACCGGCGGCTTCTCGATGATGCCGATGATGTCCCCTTTCTGAGCCGAGGGAGATACGGGGTTGGAGGTGGGTGCAGGTTGGGTATGGCAAGGGAAGCCCCCTCCCTCCCTCCCAGGGCTCACACCCCAGCCCTGCCCTTGGCCCGGCTCTGCTCAGGCGTGGCTCACCCGCAGCTTCAGCGAGTCCTTGTCATAGGGACTGGGGGTGAAGTCGGTGTGGACGCGGGCTCGGCCGCAGAAGGGGCCGGTGTAGGCTGGGCCGCTCTCCTCCGGCTGGAGGCTGTCCCGCTGCGCGCCGGGGCTGGACGCTTCGCTGCCTGGGGAGGGGAGGGGGTCAGGATGGGGGCCAGGATGCACGTGGATGGGGACAGGGGTCGGTGCTCACCGCAGGACAGCTGGCGGCTGATGGATGGGTGCCCATCTTCTTCCATCTCTAGGTAAGACAGGGGCACCTTTTCGTGGCTCGGCTCCTCCGTGCTGCCGGCTGGGGACAGGGGGCCTGGGGACTCTTCCTCCTCCACGTCTCCCTGCTGGGGGGAGCAGGATCAGGCCAAGGGAAGGGGAGATGCTCTCTGCCTGCCCAGGGCCCCCACTCGCCTTGATAGAATTGTTAGGGCTGGAAAAGCCCTCTCAGCTCATCCAGTCCAACCCTCAGCCCAACCCCACCGTGCCTGCTAAACCATGTCCCAAAGTGCCACCTCCACGTGGTTTTTGAACCCTCCAAGGTCGGAGACTCCCCCACTGCCCTGGGCAGCTTCTGCCAGTGCTTCACCGCTCTTGGTAAACAAATTATTCCTGATATCCAATCTAAACCCTGGTGCAACGTGAGGCTGTTTCCTTTCATCCTGCCACTTGTTACCTTCCCCTCAGCCAGGGCTTTCACGGCCATCCTGCCCATCTTGCGGTTCATGGTGCGGGAGATGACCGCTCGCCACTTCTTGCTCAGCTTCATCCCGCCGCTCCGTGTGGCATCATCGGGGCTGGCGCTGCTTGACTCATCCTCAGGGATCTGGCAGAGGTACAGAAGGTGAAGGCAGAGGTCCCCTGCCCCGGGGAAATCTCCACTGGGACACACAGGGCTACAATGACTCCTTGGGGAGCAAGACCCCCAAATCCTACTGGTGCTGGAACTGCTGGGGCAGCTCCACAGCATGTGGGTCACCAGGGATTAGTGAAACAGGCTCTGAAAAGGTGGTCCCAGGGCAGCAGGGTATGGCAGGGGTTCCTGCGGCTCTGCTGGGGGCTGGGCACTCACATTCTCCTCTAGGTTGAACTCCTTCTCGCTTGGCGCCGGGGAGCTGACTTTGCACTTGGCGAAGTCCTTGAAGCTGCTGGAGCGCTGGAGGGAGAGCTGGGAGAGACAGAAAGATGTGAGGGCTTCTCCCTGCACCCCCTGCCTCCGCTCCCATCCTCCCCTCTAACCCTCCAGAGAGCTGGAGCACCTCCTGTATGAGGACAGGCTGAGAGAGATGGTGTTGTGCAGCCTGGAGAAGAGCAGGCTGTGGGGAGACCTTAGAGCAGATTCCAGCACTGAAAAGGGGCTTCAGGAAAGCTTCAGAGGGGCTCTGGATCAGGGTGGGGTTTTTCTCCTACTGGATCAGGGGCTCCAAGCCCCATCCAGCCTGGCCTTGAACCCCTCCAGGGATGGGGCAGCCACCCCTGCTCTGGGCAACCTGGGCCAGGGCCTCCCCACCCTCACAGCAAAACATTTCTCCCCAAGATCTCACCTCAGTCACCCCTCTTTCAGCTGAAAACCATTCCCCCTCGCCCTCTGTCTGCCCTACCTGATCCAGAGCCCCTCCCCAGCTTTCCTGGAATCCCTTTTAATACCAGGAGGCTGCTCTAAGGTCTCCTCAGAGGCTTCTCCTCTCCAGGCTCAGTCCTGGTGCAACCTTCCATTGCCTCCTCTTCCTTTTCCCCCTGTGACTCCCTCCCTGGCTCTCTTTCCCTCCTCTCCATGTCCTCGGGTGCCTGTCCCACATGGAAGGGTTCCCTGTGCCGGGAGCACCTTTGGTGCCCACCAGCCGCGTGGTCCTGGGTCTCCCTTGTCCCTGGATGCCCAGTGCCAGTGCTCCCGTGGGAGCGGGCAGGCCTGCCAGGGCTGGCCAAGCTCGGCTGCCGGCACGCTCGGAGCACACACCGTGACGTTCCGCTTGCCTCAACCACAAACGCAGCAATTTCCTCCCTCGAGTTGCTCTGCCTTGCGCTGGAGGCAGCTGAGGCCCTGCCCAGCCTGCTGAGGCATGGCCCCACGCTTTCCCCTCCTCCTTCTCCTTTTCATCAACTTGACAGAGCATCCTTTATTCCTTATTTTTTTGCCCTTTTCTTATAGAAGGCTGGCTTGGATGAGGGAGACCCTCCTGCATCCCCGCTGTGGGATGCAGCAGCACCAGCCCAGGGGGTGCATCCATGTGGAGGAGATGCTGGTGGTTTGTCCTGCTCTGGCCTCATCGCCCCTAAACCCAGCTGGCCCGGGTGACTCGAACCCCTTGGGTACCCCCCCTGCATCCTGAAGCTTTGCACCCTGTGCCCTGGCTGCAGGAGCTGGGGAATGGGAGCAGCACTGGGAAGCCTGGCAGCAGGGTCTGTGGAGCTCGGAGGACTGTGAGTAAGACAGTGAGAAGGAAGTGAGAGCAGCAGCTGGGCAGGGGCAGGGGATGCCCGCTGGGCTCACTGGGCCACCCCTAGTGCAGGGATGGGTGGCTTCACCCGGATTTCCCCCAGGAGCATCCCAGCACGGAGAAGCCACCATGGTGTGTGGCTCTGCTGCCCCTGCTCCCTTGCTGTGGCTGAAGCACACATGCCAATGGCATCTTGGCTTGGATCAGAAATGGTGTGACCAGCAGGTCCAGGGAGGTTATTCTCCCTCTGGACTCGGCACTGGTGAGACCGCTCCTTGAATCTTGTGTTCAGTTGTGGGCCCCTCACCGCAAGAAGGATGTTGAGACTCTGGAGCGAGTCCAGAGAAGAGCAACAAAGCTGGTGAAGGGGCTGGAGAACAAGAGGAGCGTCTGAGAGAGCTGGGGGTGTTTAGCCTGGAGAAGAGGAGGCTGAGGGGAGACCTCATTGCTCTCTCCAACTACCTGGAAGGAGGTTGTGGAGAGGAGGGAGCTGGGCTCTGCTCCCAAGGGACAGGGGACAGGACAAGAGGGAATGGCCTCAAGCTCCACCAGGGGAGGTTCAGGCTGGACATTAGGAAAAAGTTTTTCACAGGAAGGGTCATTGGGCACTGGCAGAGGCTGCCCAGGGAGGGGGTTGAGTCCCCTTGCCTGGAGGGGTTTAAGGGATGGGTGGATGAGGTGCTGAGGGACATGGTCTAGTGATTGATGGAGATGGTTGGACTCGGTGATCCATTGGGTCCTTTCCAACCTGGTGATTCTATGATTCTATGGTTTCAGCTGTTGAAAAGAGGGGGCTTGGAGCGGCTGTGGTGCTCGTAGCTGGTGCTGCCGGTGGCTCCTGGTGCTCGAGGAAGCGGCTGACACACAACAGAGGTGCAGCCTCGCATTGCCTCGACCGCAGACACCTTGGTGCATGGGCCAGGCTGGGAGCTGCAGCCGGCAGCCGCGCTGCATCGCAGCATCGCAGCATCCCCTCCCCAGGCAGGAAACGGCAGGCGGCCGCCCATATTGCGGGGAACCTGCAAGAAGGGGGAGATGCTGCTCCCCCAGCAGAGCCCCACGGCTCCCATCGGCACCCCAGCTTCCAACCTTGCTGACCATGCGGGTCTGCGCAGCACACGGGGCTGCAGGCTGGGTGGAAGCGGGGTGTGCGACAACGCCAGGACCGTGCACCAGCAAGGCTGCCGTGGCAGGTGGCTGCAGGGACTGACCGTGCTGCCCTCGGCTCCGCAGGGCTCTGCCCCACAGCCCCCCAGCACCGCTGCTCTCTGCCCTGCGCCCCACGGGCAGCTCAAGCTTGGCGGGTGCTGGGTACGCAGGGACATCTGTGGGTGCCGAGGGCAGCTCAGCACGGCTGGCACTCACCTTCCTGTGTCCTGGCTCCTTGTCACCGGCATTGGAGGGCTTGCGGCGCAGCATGGTGCTGGGTGCCGGTGGAGAGGGTGCAGGTGACACAGCGCCTGGCACGGCACGTACCGAGGCACCGGCACCGAGGCCGGGAAGCGCACAGGAAGCCGGCGGTCACATGAGAGGTGCTTGCAGTGGCGCTTGGGGTGGCTGGCGGGTTGGGGCAGGAGGAAGGAAACCCTTCACGAAGCTGCTGCCCTGCCCGGGGCCCCTGGGGCCAGCGTTCTGTCTGCACCGTGTACCCCCTGGGCAGAGGATGAACCCCTCCACTGGGCACACTCCCCATCCCTGCTCATTCTCCCTGCCACGATCGCCAAGTCCTCCATGTGAGAATCGGAGTTACCGAATCATGAAGGTTGGAAAAGACCTCTCAGCTCATCCAGTCCAACCGTCAGCTCAATCCCACTGTGCCCACGAAACGATGTCCCGAAGTGCCACATCTACTCGGCTCTTGAACCCCACTGGGGATGGAGACTCCACCACTGCCCTGGGCAGCCTCTGCCAGGGCTTCACCACTCTTTCAGCAAGGAAATTTTCCCTGATATCCAACCTAAACCTGCCCCGCTACAATTTTTGAGGCCATTTCATAGAATCATAGAATCATAGAATCATAGAATAACCAGGTTGGAAGAGACCCACTGGATCATCGAGTCCAACCATTCCTATCAAACACTAAACCATCCCCCTTAGCACCTCGTCCACCCGTGATTTCCTCTCATCATATCTCTTGTTACTTGACAGAAGAGCCCAGCACCCACCTTGCTCCAACCTCCTTTCCGGGAGCTGCAGAGAGCGATGAGGTTTCCCCTCAGCCTTCTCTTCTCCAGGCTAAACAGCCCCAGGTTCCTCAGCTGCTCCCACAACCCCTGTTCTTCAGACCCTTCCCCATCTCCTTTCCCTTCTCCAGACGCGCTCCAGCCCCTCAAGGTCTTTCTTGGAGTGAGGGGCCCAAAACTGAACCCAGGATACAAGGTGCAGCCTCATCAGCACCGAATCCAGAGGGACAATCCCTGTCCTGCTCCTGCCGGCCACCCCATGGCTGATCCAAGCCAACACGAGTCCTGGGTATCCCCGGCACCCGCCGCTACTCCTGGCTGGGTGGGACGGCTGCACTGGCACCAGCGGCTGGCGCAGGGAGGGCAGTGGGGATGGTCCCACTCAGACTGGCTGCCTTGCACCCTCTTGCTCCACTCCCTCCATCTCTTGTCTCAAGAATTAAAACCTGCCCTGAATCTGCCTCTTTGCCACCTTTGGCCACCCCAGGGGAGGGCAGGCAGCATCCCACGTGTGGGGCGGGGGCCGCGTGGGGCTGTCCCTGCAGCAGCAGGCAGGCTGGCAGCACGCAGGGCAGCTGCTGCCGGGCACGGAGCGCAAGGACCCGTCGCGGTTGGTCATGTTTAATCCTGAACGAGCAAATAGAAAACATCAAAAAAGGAAGTGAGTGTCAGGGAGAAGAAATGGCCGCGGTGGGGAGGGGGCTGACGCAAGGCCGGCTGGCGCAGGATCACGCCTGCAGCCTGGTGAGCGGCGCAGAGAGGAGGGTGGCCAGGGCCAGCGTGCCCAGGCTGGCGGTGGCGCTGGCGGCGCCCGTGTTGCCCAGCAGGAAGGGCTCCGTGCTCTGCTGCAGCCAGCGATATTCCTCCTCCAGCTGCTGCCTCTGCAGCTCTGGCCCCACGCGAGCCCGGATGGTCTCGTAGTAGGCATTCAGGTACTGGATCTGTGGGCAGACGTCGCAAAGGGGCTGCGGGCAGACAGCCCGGCCACCTCCTCCCCATCACCCACATCCCCTTTGCCCCCCATCGGGTCACCCCACGCAGCTCCCCCCCCATTCCCATCACTGGCCCCACGCGCAGGTGCTGTTGCCCCTTTCCATCCACACATCCTGGCCCCGCTTCCCTGCCCTTCCCTCCTGCCGCAGTCCTGGTTTCCCACCACATCCACCCTGGGCCCCTTTCACTCTCCTCATGCTCCAGCCCCACATCCCAGCTCTGCACCCTGTACCTGTTCTGGTGACAGGAGGCTGAGGTCGATGAGGTTGCGGTCATAGGGCACCAGGGACACCACCTCGAAGGTCAGGAAGGGCTTCTCCTCGCTCTGGTGCTGCCACAGAGAGGTGGCATTGGGCCCAGGGCTGGACGCAGCCCCCCCTGTGCTGCGCCCACCCTGCCAGCCCAGCCCCGCTGCTCTACCTTGGTCTGCGCCTCCACCACGAGGGCGACGTCCTCAATGCGGATCCCGAACTCGCCATCCCGGTAATACCCGGGCTCTGGGGGCCAGGAAGGCACCCAGTGAGTCCTGAGCCCCAGAAACTCCCCCAGCCCAGCCCAGAGTGGGGCCAAGAGCCAAACATCTGGGCTCTGCACCTCAGGGGCATCCAGAGAGCCCGAGGCGCCGGCCGGAGCAGCAGGCACGCGTACCGATAGAGGTGAACATGCCGGCCGTCAGGGGCACGTTGTTGGACTGGAAGCCCACGGGCCCTGCGGGGGACATGGGGTGGGTTACAGCTCCGTGGGTTGGTGTGTGCCACAGGGACATCCCGACGAAGACCATGGTGTCACACCAGCGTATGGCCACCGCAGCAAGGACGTGGGGGCCAACCCGGCAAGGACTGAGGTTTTTTCCAGCAAGAACCATGGTGCCACCCCAGCAAGGAGAGTGGGGACACCCCAGCAAGCACCACAAGGCCACCCTGTCGAGGAGCATGGGACCAGCCCAGCAAGGACTGCAAGACCACACAGGCAAGGACCACAGTGCCCTGCAGGTAGGGACGTCCATCTGCAGCAAGAGGATCATCCGGGCTAAGAGAAGCCTCAGATGAGCCCCTGTCCTTGTCCCTATCCCTCCCCCCCCAGCTCAGCCCATGTCCTCAGCACTGGTGCGGCAGCACCTACACTCATGGACCGATAGGAAGTTGCCGACGCCGTGGCCGGTCCCGTGGCCGTAGTTGAGTCCCACGTCCCACAGTGCTCGGCGGGCGAAGGACTCCACCGTTCTCCCTGGGGAACGATGAGGTTAGATGGAGGCCAGCGACTCGGTGAGGTTTCCCCTTGTCCTCCTCCTTCTCATGCCCGGGAAGCCTGGGATGCCCGAGGCGAAGCTCAGCACCCACCTGCCGTGTTGGCTGGGAAGACGAGGCGGGACAGGTCGATGTTGCCCATCAGCACACGGGTGTAGGCTTCCTACGAGGGGTACGGTAGGGGTGCAAGATGTATCCCTAGCTGAGATCTTGGTGCTGGGCACCTCAGGAGGGTGCCAGCTGGCATGGAAGGGGCTGGTACCTTCTGGAGCGGGGTTGGCTCACCCCAGTGCACCGTCCGCGTGATGTCTGTTGTCCCGTCCCTGTGAAAGGAGGACGGGAACAGGGGTGATGCAACCCCCACTGCGCCCCTGTACGTGGAGGCATCGGGAGGGGACGGGGGGACTGCGTGGCACTGGGGGGATCCCAGTGAAGGGTTACACACAGATATTGTCCTCCGGTGTCCGAAAGGTACATCTCATCCACAGACAGCTTCCGACTGCTCCCGTTGGAGGGGCTGCAAAGGGAGGGGGCTCAGAGCCTGCTCCAGTCCAGCCGCCCACTCCCACCGCTGCTGGTGGGTACCTGTAGTGGGCCAGTGCCGCGTTGAGCCCGCTGGCTGAGATGGACTGGAAGCTGGGCCCGCGGCTGTGCTCCTGCGCCCTGGAAGGCAGCGGGGAGGGAGATGTTGGGGATCCCCGTCTGTCCTCTGCTGGGCAGGGGTTCCCGCGGTGGCAGCACTGACAGGCGGAGCGCGTCGATGTGCTGTGCCCCCGTAAACTCGTCCACCTGTCCCTGAGGGACTGTCTTCTCCAGCCACAGCAGGTACTGGATGACAGCCACTGCATCCCGGACCTGGGGGTGGCCCAGGGCAGCATCAGGAGAGGGGGGCAGCAGCACCCCAATTCCCTGCCCTCCTGCTCGAGGATGGGGACAACCCTTACATGCGCGGCTCGCAGCAGCTCCTGCTCCCTGGTGTTTTTCACTGCCTTGGCCGTCATGACGGGGGAGTAGCTGTCCTCCAGCAGCTTCTCCTGCAAGGGTGGGTGTTGGGTGGCACGACTGAGCACGGCCACCATCCCCTTTGTGCCCCAGGGGTGGCCACAGCCCATGGCCACAGCCAGCCCCGAGCCCAGCCGCACCCACACTGCCCACGCTGTGTGACGTGGGCGTCAATGCCAGCACGTGGTGGTGCCCGACCTGGGGGATGAGGCGGTAGAGGCCGAAGGTGGTGTATTCGGTGCCCAGCCAGACGGTGACATTGTCCTGGACGTAGCGGTGGAGGTGGGCACGGACCTGCCCGTACTCCAGCAGCTCCACACACAGCGGCCCAGGGCAACCAGCCTGCAGCGACACCTGCGCCGCCGCCGCCAGCCGTGCCGTGTCCACGAAGAGGCTGCGAAGGACAAAGGACGTGGGGTGGCACAGGTACACTCGGAGTGTTGGCCTGATGCCTTTGGCCCCTTGAGCCTGACACGGGGCGTGCAGGCATGGGGGAAGGGGCTGGGGGCTGCCTGGGGGACCCAGGGCTCAGTGCTGGGTCCAGCCCTGTTCAATATCTTTATCAATGACCTGGATGAAGGCATCGAGTGCACCCTGAGCAAATTTGGAGATGACACTAAGCTGGGTGGAAGCGTGGATCTGCTGGAGGGTAGGGAGGCTCCAAAGGGATCTGAACAGGCTGGACCACTGGGCTGAGACCAACGGGATGATGTTTAACAAGGCCAAATGCTGGGTCCTGCACTTGGGGCACAACAACCCTGAGCAGCTACAGACTGGGAGAAGTCTGGCTGGAAAGCTGCCTGGAGGAGAAGGACCTGGGGGTGTTGGTTGACAGCGACGGAACATGAGCCAGCAGTGGCCCAGGTGGCCAAGAAGGCCAATGGCATCTTGGCTTGGATCAGACCCGGCGTGGCCAGCAGGTCCAGGGAGGTTCTTCTCCCTCTGTACTCGGCACTGGTGAGACCGCTCCTCGAATCCTGTGTTCAGTTCTGGGCCCCTCACCATAAGAAGGATGCTGAGGCTCTGGAGCGAGTCCAGAGAAGAGCAACGAAGCTGGTGAGGGGGCTGGAGAACAGGCCTTATGAGGAGCAGCTGAGAGAGCTGGGGGTGTTTAGCTTGGAGAAGAGGAGGCTGAGGGGAGACCTCATTGCTCTCTCCAGCTCCCTGAAAGGAGGTTGTGGAGAGGAGGGAGCTGGGCTCTTCTCCCAAGGGACAGGGGACAGGACGAGAGGGAATGGCCTCAAGCTCCACCAGGGGAGGTTCAGGCTGGACATCAGGAAAAAGTTTTTCATGGAAAGGGTCATTGGGCACTGGCAGAGGCTGCCCAGGGAGGGGGTTGAGTCACCTTCCCTGGAGGGGTTTAAGGGATGGGTGGATGAGGTGCTGAGGGATATGGTTTAGTGATTGATGGAGATGGTTGGACTTGATGATCCTTTGGGTCCTTTCCAACCTAGTGATTCTGTGATTCTGTGAAATGAGGATGGACCTCAGGGTGTGCGAGTGTGGTTGGGCTGCACCTCAGGGTGGGCTGGGTGGGAAGGGATTGGACCTCAGGTTGAGGTGGGCTTTGAGTTGGGGCTCAGGTGTGCTGGGCTGGGGGGCTAGACCTGGAAATGCTGTTGGGCTTGGAGGGGATGGTCCATGATGTGGGCACTGCAGGACACGCTGGGCTCAGTGGGAAGGGGCGGCCAGGCTGAGGGAGTCACCCATAGGTTCTGGCCCTGGAGGGGAAGGGCAGGGGCGCTGAGTCCCGTCCATGTCACCCACCTAATGTTGGTGTTGGTCAGCAGGGTGTAGGAGTAGAAGACAGGGTTGTAGGGAATGTCATCTCCACGGAGGTTGAAGAGCCCTGCCAGGAATGAGAGCTCCAAGCCTGCATCAGCCAATGCCCTCCCACACACCAAAGCACCAACCATGGCACCCAGCACTTACCCACCATGTCACCCACCACAACACCCACCACATCACCCCTCACGATGCCCCCCGGCCCTGCAGGCTCTCACAGGCTGTCTCCTCCAGCCCGGACAGCAGCACAGCTGTGGGGCGTCGGACGTGCTGCTCCATCTGCTGCCGGATCCCGACCACCTTCTCCTGCCAGCTGCTCCCTGGTCAAAGGATGGGAGACCAGTTCAGTTCAGGGACCACCAAGGCCCCTGGGCTGGGGCTGCTCTGGGTGGGCATCTTCCTAGGGTGGCAGCCGTACCCACAAAAGCTTCTGTGAGGCTGTAGATCTCCCCAGATGCTGGCGGGGGTCTCTGGTCACCCCACGCTTGATCCACCAGGTTGGTGTCGATGGGGAGCAGGGTCCTGCCCGAGCCGTGCAGAGCCCGGCTGTAGCTGTCCCACGTGTCTGGGGAGGGGGAAGCAGCCAGGGATTGGGGACACTGGGTAAATCCACACCCAGGGGCTGCCCCTGTGTTGGGAACGGCCACCCCATGCCATGGACAGTCCTACCGATGGAGAAGAGGAAGGGATCCATGCTGATGTTTCCCCCTGCAGGAACCGCCTCCAGGATCCACAGCCCGATGGACTCGATCCAAGCTGCAGGAGACAGTTGGGTGGCACCAAGAGGATGGGGGCTGTGTCCTGGCCCACGCTGAGGCCAGAGGCGGATGTGACTGGAAGGGTCCTGGGGACACCTGTGCCCCACTGACTTGTCCTCTGCAGCTCCCAGTTGCAGTCCAGTTGCCGCTCAGCCTGGGTCCAGTAGCGGCTGTCGGTCCACAGGGCAGCCCTGTCCTGTGTCACCACGCCCGTGCCTGGGACAGGAGTTGGGACTCAGGTATCACCTCTCCAAGTGGGGACCCCCAGCCCCACCTCCTGTGTGCAGTGGGACCAACTTTGGACCCCTAGGTGTGGAGGTCAGCAGGCCACCAGCCCTGCCCCCCCCAGCAAACCCCCTGTGGTGGTGCAGCTGCTCTCACCTGCCGAGCCAGTGAAGCCAGTGAGCCAGCCCAGGCGGGCGTCCCGCTCGGCGATGTACTCGCTCTGGAGGCAGGGATGGAGGTGTGAGGAGCAGCCGGGGACCCAAGCTGGTCTCTGTTCCGTGGGCGCTGTCACCTTACCATGTGGGCATCCGTGGCAGGAACGATGTAGGCTTGGATGCCGTGGGCTTGCATGGCACCGCGCAGAGCAGCCAGACGTGCCGAGGTGTCGATGGCCGTGGGTGGCAGGTACTGCTGGCACAAGGGTAGAGGTGCTGGGAGGGGACGCCGGCTTTGGGGCATCCTGGGGATGGGGACGGTTGGGGACAGTGGGGCTCACCGGTGGCTCCGTGGAGCAGTTGCGGATGTCAGTCCTGGCGGAGGCAGCCTGTGGTGGCTGGGCCATGGCACAGCCTGGGGGACAGGGGCACCTGAGCCTCAGGCTGCAGCTCGGGGTCCTGCTGGCTCCGTGTTCCAGCCCAGAGCCAGTGCTGGAGTGACTGGGACCCTCATCCCCAGCCCTGAGCACCAAACCAGCCCAGCTTCAGGGCTTTTTGCAAAAAAACAGTTTCCTGCCCCAGCAATGGTGGGTGAAAACTAGTGCCCAGCTCAGAAGGAAGGAAACCCTTCTGGGCACCTTCAGAGCCCATGATGGGGTCACCAGGAGGCTCAGCCAGCGGCCACTGTGCCCAGGAGCTGGGGGGGAGTTGGCAGTGGGAGTGAACCCTGTGGGTCCCCGGTACTGGAGCTGCTGGAGGAGCTGAGTGGCAGCCAGGGATGTGCCACCATCTCTCTCTGCAGCCAGTGCCACCATCAGCACCGCTTTCCCACCACCACTGAAGGCAAGGACCTGTTTCTTCATCTCAGGCCAAGGGCACCAGGCTGGGGATCATGGGGAAATGGGTCACAGTCCCCTCTGCAGAGCTTGTCCCTGGGCACCAGTGGGCAGGATCAGCCCCTCTTGGTGACCGGACCCAGCACCCTGGCTCCCTACAGACAAACCCACCCTTGCTTCACCCAAAGTTATGGGTGGAGCTGCTGTCCATGCCTTGACTGGCCTGGGGGCTGCGGGAGGTGGTGTCCCTTGCTGAGCCCACCCCACCTCCCGCCCCAGCCCCTCCAACGTACCCTGGAGCAGGAGCACCCAGGCTGCGGTGCAGAGTGCGGGGTGCATGGTTGCGCTGGGGGTGCCTGGCAGGACGGGCAGCAGAGGCGACACTTGCCAGTGCCTTGGGTGACAGGTCCCTCCTCCCGTGCCTTTGTCCCTGTGGATGGGAGAGTCAAGGCGGGGAGCACATACAGGGCGGGGGTTGTTGTTCTGTGCACTGAAAGTAAATCTGGCAGTGAAATCAAAGCAAATAGCAAAATCAGCACTAGGTCCAAAGATCCTCCTGGAGCAGAGGTGGGGCTTGGCTCCCCAGGGAGACCTCTGTCCCCTGGAGCCACCAAGGGCATCCCAAGGATGAGGGCATCACGGGGGGTTCAGGGACTCTCCAAGCCTTCCTCCTCCTCTGCCAGGATGGGGAATGGGGCAGAGCATGCTCCAGGGCACAGTGCTCCTCACCCCAGGCTGGCGGCACCCCCAGAACTGGTGCTGGTGTAGACTGGGAGTGGGGGTGCCCTGTGGCAACCGCTAAACATTACGGCTGTCGCAGGATGGCAAAAATGCCCTTCCTTCCCGTAAGGCCTGTGCTGCGTGAGCAGGGCTGGGAGATGGTTGTTGGCAGGGGCAGCCAGAGCAGCAGTGAAACCCCAGCCCTGGTCTTTGGCACCTGCAGGAGGCTGCAGGACCGTGACACCCGATGTCACTGATGGCTCGTGCTGGGAACACAAGGTTTCACAGCCTCGGCTGCAGCGAGACCTCTCAGGGTTTATTTTACACAGCTCCTCATGGAATCACAGAACAGTTGGGTGGGAAGGGACCTCAAAGCCCATCCAGTATCATCCCCTGCCGTGGGCAGGGACACCTCCCACTGGATCAGGGGCTCCAAGCCCCATCCAACCTGCCCTTGAACCTCTCCAGGGATGGGGCAGCCACCACTGCTCTGGGCAACCTGGGCCAGGGCCTCCCCACCCTCACAGCAAAACATTTCTTCCTAAGATCTCCTCTCAATCTCCCCTCTTGCAGCTCAAAATCATTCCCCCTCATCCTGTCCCTGCCCTCCCTGATCCAGAGCCCCTCCCCAGCTTCTCTGGAGCCCTTTTCAGTCCTGGAAGCTGCTCTAAGGTCTCCCCACAGCCTTCTCTTCTCCAAGCTGAACAACCCAAACTCTCTCAGCCTGTTCTTATATGGGAGGTGCTCCAGCCCTCGTATCATCTCCGTGGCCTCCTCCAGACTTGCTCCAACAGCTCCATGTCCTTCCTGTGCTGAGGACTCCAGAACTGGATGCCGGGCTCCAGTGGGGTCTCACCAGACCTCTTTTTCCAGTGTGGGTCACAGCATTGTCATGCTGGCGGGCTTTAACCCCATGGGGAAGCAGGTTGGTCCCAAGGACCACATCAGCACCTGTTACTCTCACCTCCAAGTCTTTTTGTGGACTGCTGGCCTGGCTGCTCCATGCCAAAAGCTCTGCCCTCCTCCAGACAAGTGGTGGGCAGGGGGTGGAGGTGGGAGGGAGCTGGGGTCTGGCAGGCAGGATGAGTCCCTCTTGTAAGCCAGACTCCCAGCCTTAGGGCAGTGGGGTTGGAGCAGCAGCACAGCCCTGGCTTCCTCAGGGCAAACGCATCCTTGCTTCACCCAAAGTTACGGCTTGAACTGCTGCAAAACAGCTTCCTTGATGCTGGGACCAACCTGGCAGTGGGCAGGACGGGCAAACCCTGAGTGTTTTGGGGAGGTGACAGGATTCGCTGAGTCTTTGTAGCCTGAGCAAGGCTGGAGGGCACCCAAAACCCTGCCATGGGCTGCAGAAGGAGCAGAGGTGGACGCTGTTGCTGCTCCTGACTGCCCCTTGGCCATGGGTATGCCACCTCTCCGTGGGCCACTCTCCACAGGGGCAATTCTATCCAGGGACACCTCTAACCTTAAGACTGACCCTAAACCTAAGTGTAACCCTAACTCTAATCGCTCCCTCCCTAGAGTTGTCCCTGTGGAGAGTTGTCCCTTCTCGCTGATCTCTCAGAGCTGGAGAGGGGTCACAGGGGAACACACGGACCCACCAGCAAGAGGAGATGGCATCCTAAAGGAGTGTGGAGGGATGGGGCCACAACACGCATGGTGCTGGCATTCCAGCTTTTAGCCAGTGTGGTTAGATGGAAAAGGGACTGGGCTCTGGAGAGATGGAGCTGAACTTCTAATGCCACCTTTTATGTGAGGGTATCGGTTTCTGGGGAGCAGAAACACGTGGAAGGCCTCGAAAGTGAGCACGGGATAACTTCAGTGCTAGTGAGAGCACAGGGATGGAGTAATGAGAAGAACAAACTGCAAGTGCATTGGTTGGTCAGGTTGGACGTGCTGGAAAAGGAGAAAGAGGCAATGTTTTTGTGTTGAGCAGCCTTGTGAGATCAGAGACAGGTTTGGTGGCAGCATTGGAGCTATGGTGGCAGCTACGCTGGGCAGGTAGGGCACCAGCCTGTGCCCACGCCACAGATGGGACTTACTCTCCATGGGAGGAGACCATCTGGGATGTGCCCTTTGTCCCACCCAGCCCATGAGCTCCTGACCGCTGCAGCATCTGCCTTGTTTTATGTTCATTATGTGAGTCACAACGAGCCTTGACCCCAGTGCCTGTCACTTTTATTGCACATCTATTTCCTCTGCCTGGTTTAATGAATTCGCGGTTGCTGGAGAGAAAGGCTGGCTGGAGGACAAAGCTCTTGGTAGGAGAGGCAACAGAGACGTCCATGGAGCAGACATGGACCTTCAGGGGTGGATGCACATCCCCACCTAGGACAGACACACATCCCCACCCAGGACAGGGGTACCTGGGGTCTCCCTGCTGGAGAGCTGCTCATTGCAAACCATGAAGTTCCTTTTCACCGCCTGGGAGGACTCATGGACCTCCTGCACCACAGGGTGGGCACAGCAGCACTGGCACAGCCAGGAGCCCTGGACCTCCATCTGAGGGTACAAGCCACATTTGGAGCAGGATAAAACAAAGATGGGACTGGGTGAGGAGTGGGTCACAGACGGGAGATGTGCCAGGACAGCAAGGGTGGGGGCAACCTGCCAGGCTGCAGGTGGGAGCAGCTGCTGCAGCGCCTGCTGGCACCAGGGCACACACTGCAGCCCCATGGCCACCTTCATGTCCTAACCTCGTCCCCCCACCCTCTGATGCTGCTTTGTGCTGGCTCGGGGGGGCTGCAGAGCATGGTTGCCGCTGCCACAGGCAGGGCTGCAGGCACAGTGCAGGGGCGGATGGTGGTGGGGCTGCAGGCAGCGCTGCGGCACTCGGGATGCTTGCCTCCTGGTGCCCCTCGCAGGGCTGATGCCCCAGCTGCCCCGGGACAGGGGGGCTGTGCCACCGAGCCACTGCATGCCGGCAGTCCCACAGGCATCTGTCCCCCTGTGCCACCACGGGAGTTGGCAGCCCGTGCAGGGCCTGTTCAGCTGTGTCACCACAGCGAGTGTCCAGCTGTGTCGCCACAGCCAGTGTCCAGTTGTGTCACTGTCCAGCTGTGTCACTGCAGCGAGTACCCAGCTCTGTCACATCAGAAAGCGACTAGTTGTGCCACTGCAGTGACTGTCCAGCTCTGCCACCACAGCAAGTGTCCATTTCTGTCACTGCAGTGTGTCTGACTGTGTCATTGTCAACCACCTGGGGCACAACACCCCTGAGCAGCTCCAGACGAGGAGAAGTCTGGCTGGAAAGCTGCCTGGAGGAGGGGGACCTGGGGGTGTTGGTTGACAGCAACTGAACATGAGCCAGCAGTGGCCCAGGTGGCCAAGAAGGCCAATGGCATCTTGGCTTGGATCAGACACGGCGTGGCCAGCAGGGCCAGGGAGGTTCTTCTCCCTCTGTACTCGGCCCTGGGGAGACCGCTCCTCGAATCCTGTGTTCAGTTCTGGGCCCCTCACCACAAGAAGGATGTTGAGGCTCTGGAGCGAGTCCAGAGAAGAGCAACAAAGCTGGGGAGGGGGCTGGAGAACAGGCCTTATGAGGAACGGCTGAGAGAGCTGGGGGTGTTTAGCCTGGAGAAGAGGAGGCTGAGGGGAGACCTCATTGCTCTCTCCAACTACCTGGAAGGAGGTTGTGGAGAGGAGGGAGCTGGGCTCTTCTCCCAAGTGACAGGGGACAGAGGGAACGGCCTCAGGCTCCGCCAGGGGAGGTTCAGGCTGGACATCAGGAAAAAATATTTCACAAAAGGGTCATTGGGCAGTGGCAGAGGCTGCCCAGGGAGGGGGTTGAGTCACCTTCCCTGGAGGGGTTTAAGGGATGGGTGGACGAGGTGCTGAGGGACATGGTTTAGTGATTGATGGGAGTGGTTGGACGTGATGATCCAGTGGGTCTCTTCCAACCTGGTGATTCTGTGATTCTGTGATTGTCTGTGAGTGTCACCACACAGCTTGTCCATCTGTGTCACCACAGCGAATGTCCAGTTGCATCACTGCAGCGAGAGTCTGGCAGTGTCACCACAGCATCTGTCCTGCTGTGACATTGCAGTGAGCGTCTGTGTCACTACAACGACTGTCCAGCTGTGTCACTGCTGCAAGTGGCCGCCTGTGTCCCTGTCTGGCTGTGTCACCACAGCGTCTGGCTGTGTCCCTGGGACCCTTCTCACCACGAGGTGGCACCAGGACTGCACTGTGGAGCTGCACAGCCCCCTGTCCCCTGTCCCCTGCCCACCCCCCAGCTCCGGGGCCGCTGCAGCAAACCTGCTGCTTCTGCCCCCCTGTCCCCGCCCCAGGCCGGGCTGAGGCCGGACACACTCATGTCACCAGTGTGACAGTTCTCAGGCTGCCTGTGGCCCGTGTCCCCTGCTCCGGGGACCCAGGAGGGGGGCAGTCGGGGACCCCCCCGCCGCGGCAGCCCCAGGAGAGGGGGTGGCTGGGGCTGGCCAGCAGGGAGGGGGGCAGGGGTGACCCCAAAGCTGCTGCAGTTGTTAGGGCAATAAAGATTCTCAAGGCTGTGTAAGGTGGTTGCCACAGCGATGGGCACGCAGAGCTTTGCTGCCATCCTGCTAATTAGGGAAAATGCACTAATGATGCTGCTCCGGTCCTGTCCCCACATCCCAGAGATGGGGCTGGAGTCTGTCCTGTCCCCATGTCCCAGAGATAGGACTGGAGCTTGTCCTGTCCCCATGTCTCCAGGATGGGACTGGAGCTTGTCCTGTCCCCATGTCTCCAGGATGGGACTGGAGCTTGTCCTGTCCCCACATCCCAGAGATGGGGCTGGAGCCTGTCCTGTCCCCTTGTCCCCAAGATGAGGCTGGAGCTTGTCCTGTCCCCACATCCCAGAGATGGGGCTGGAGTCTGTCCTGTCCCCATGTCCCAGAGATAGGACTGGAGTCTGTCCTATCCCCATGTCTCCAGGATGGGGCTGGAGCTTGTCCTGTCCCCACATTCCAGAGATGAGACTGGAGCTTTTCCTGTCCCCCTGTTCCCAAGATGAGGCTGGAGCTTGTCCTGTCCCCATGTCCCAGAGATGGGACTGGAGCTTCTCCTGTCCCCATGTCCCAGAGATGGGACTGGAGCTTGTCCTGTCCCCATGTCTCCAGGATGGGGCTGGAGCTTGTCCTGTCCCCACAACCCAGAGATGAGGTTGGAATCTGTCTTATGCCCACATCCCAGGGCTGGAGCCTGTCCCATCTCCATGGGATGGAATCCCCATCTTCACGCCCCGTGGCTCCCAGGGCCGTGGTCCCTTCACGCGGCGGTGGCCGTGGCCGTCCCTGGGGACACCATCGCCGCGTGCTGCTCCAGCGTCAACCGGACGAAGCTCCTCGTCCGGTGGGGCCTTCCCTCCCGCGGGAGGTTTCCTCGAAGACGTTGGGAGGAAGCGTTCGGGGGGGACATCCTCCCTTTGTGGCTATTGTTGGCCTTCCGTCACCTGCGGGCCGTGGGGTGACTCAGGCCGGGGTGACGCGGCCGGACGCGGGCTGGGGGCGATGGCGCTGGGCGCAGGAATGCGGAAGGCACCGGTGGCCGTGCCGTGCCAAGGCCCTGACAGCAGCAGTGGGGGCCGGGGCGAGGGTCCCCGATGCCCCCCAGAGCCCCTGGGGATGGGGTCTGGCTCCAGGACCCCAAAGCTGGGGGGGGGACAGGGCAGATAGTGGCCTTGTCCTGCAGCATCTGTGGGCACACGTGGGGCTGCGACCCCCGTGGCCCCTCCTGACCTCCCACAGCCCCCCATAGTCCCCCCATAGCCCCCAGAGCCCCTCCTGAACCCCACTACCCCCTTGAGCCCCCACAGCCTCCCCCATAGACCCCTATAGCCCCCTCACCTTCCACTGCCCCTCCTGACCTCTCATAACCCCCCCCCAGCCGCCACTGCCCCTCCATAACCCCATCATCCCCCCTCCCCTCCTGACCTCCCCTAGCCCCCCACAGCCCCCACTGTCTCCTCACAGCCCCCCACAGCCCCCACCGTCTCCTCACAGCCCCCCAGCCCCCCTCACCCCCCACTGCACCCCAGTACAGCCCCTCCTCACCCCCTCCACACCCCCTTCACCCCCATACTCCCCCCCACCAGCACAGCCCCCTGCGTCCCCACTGTTGGGGTGCTGGCCAGGTAGGGCCCACATGACCCCCTGGCGGGTGCTGTCCCAGGGTGCGGTGGCCCTTGTCACCTCGCAGGGGTGACACCGTATACCTTGCGGTGGACTGACCTTGGCCGGACCCCGGGTGCCCACGCAGCGGCTCCAGCCCTGCCCTCTGCAGCGGGATGGGGCTCGTGGGTTGAGATAAGGACAGGGAGATGGCTCAGCCACCACCATCATGGGTAAAGCAGAATCGACTTGGGGAAAATTAATTTAATTTATTATCAATCAAATCAGCGCAGAATAATGAGAAATAAATCCTAAACCTTAACCCACCTTCTCCTCACCCCTCCATTCTTTCCAGGCCCAGCTTCTCCACAACCTCCCCATCAGTGGCGCACAGGGACGGGGAATGAGGTTGTGGTCACTTCACCACGTGTTATCTCTGTCATTTTTCCTCCTCAGAGGAAGAACTCCTCACCTTCTTCTCTTCCCCTGCTCTACTGGGGGGTCCATCCCATGGATGACAGTTCTCCATGAACTTCTCCAACCTGAGTCCTTCCCGTGGGCTGAAGTTCTTTGTGAGCTGGTCCAGCATGGGTCCCTTCCCGAGGGTGCCATCCCTCAGGAACAGACTGCTCCAGCTCTGGTTCCCACAGGGTGCTGCCAGCAAACCTGATCCAGTGGGGGCTCCTCTCCCCATAGGTCCATCCAGATGTCTGTGTTTTCCATGGGGTCACAGCCTCCTTTGGGCATCCACCTGCTCCACAATGGACCTCTCTGGGGTAGAGGTGGTTTCTCTGCTCCACCATGGACCCCACTGTGCTGCAGGTGGATCTCTGTTCTACTATGGACCTCCGTGGGCTGCAGGGAGATCTCTGCTCCAGCACCTGGAGCACCTCCTCCCCCTCCTTCTCCACTGACCTTGGTGTCTGCTGAGCTGTTCATCCCACACATTCCCACTGCTGTCCTCCCTCTCCTCCAGCTGTCGTTTCACAGTTCTTTTCCTCCTTCTAAACAATGTTGTCCCAGAGCTGCTGCCACTGTCGCTGGGCTCAGCCTTGGCGAGTGTGGGTCCTTCTCCGAGCCGGCTGTCCTTGGCTCTGTTGGACACAAGGGAAGCTTCTGGTAGCTCCTCACAGAAGCCACCCATGTGGTCCCTGTTACCACAACCTGGCCACACAAACCCCATCCACACCTGCACCTCAAATCATAGAATCGTCAAGGTTGGAAAAGATCTCTCAGCTCATCCAGTCCAACCATCAGTCCAACCTCACTGTGCCTGCTAAACACTGTCCCCAGGTGTCATGGTCACATGAGTTTTGAGCCCCTCCAAGGATAGAGAATCCCCCACTGCCCGGGGCAGCCTCTGCCAGGGCTTCACCACTCTCTCAGGAAAGAAATTTTCCCCACTATCCAATCTCGACCTGCTCTGGCACAGCTTGAGGCCATTCGCTTTGGTCCCACCACTTGTTGCTTGGGAAAACCACCTCCACGCTGCCCTCAGCCACCGGCACCAGGAGGGAGGTCTGGAGCCCTGGAGCAGAGTTGGGGGATGTGGGGGGACCCCCAGGAGGGGGGGATTGCTGGGGTGTTGGGCTGGGGGTGGTGGCAGAGCCCTGGAGATGGGTCGGGCTGGGTGGGGGGGCGTGAGTGGGATTCCCAGGAAGGGGGGGGGGGTCCTGAGGCTCTGGGGCTGGGGTGGGGCTAGGTGGAGAGATCATACAATCATAGAATCATCAGGTTGGAAAAGACCCAATGGATCATCAAGTCCAACCATTCAATCATCAATCCCTAAACCATGTCCCTCAGCACCTCATCCACCCGTCCCTTAAACCCCTCCAGGGAAGGTGACTCAACCCCCTCCCTGGGCAGCCTCTGCCAGTGCCCATTGACCCTTTCTGTGAAAATTTTTTTTCCTGATGTTCAGCCTAAACCTCCCCTGGTGGAGCTTGAGGCCATTCCATCTCGTCCTGTCCCCTGTCACCTGGGAGAAGAGACTAGCACCCTCCTCTCCACAACCTCCTTTCAGGTAGTTGCAGAGAGCAATGAGGTCTCCCCTCAGCCTCCTCTTCTCCAGGCTAAACACCCCCAGCTCTCTCAGTTGCCCCTCTTGTTCTCCAGCCCCCTCACCAGCTTCGTTGCTCTTCTCTGGACTCGCTCCAGAGCCTCAACATCCTTCTTGTGGTGAGGGCCCAGAACTGAACACAGGATTCGAGGAGCGGTCTCACCAGTGCCGAGTCCAGAGGGAGAAGAACCTCCCTGGCCCTGCTGGCCACGCCGTGTCTGATCCAAGCCAAGATGCCATTGGCCTTCTTGGCCACCTGGGCCACTGCTGGCTCATGTTCAGTCGCTATCAACCAACACCCCCAGGTCCTTCTCCTCCAGGCAGCTTTCCAGCCAGACTTCTCCTAGTCTGGAGCTGCTCAGGGTTGTTGTGCCCCGAGTGCAGGACCCGGCGTTTGGCCTCGATACACCTCATGCCGTCGGTCTCAGCGATGCGGGGGCTGGTCTGGGCTGGGGGTGCAGGGAGGGACCCCGGGCGGTGGGGAAGGTGTGTTGGGGTGTCCCCGGTCGGGGTGCGGGGCCGGGGGGCGGCTCCTCGGGGCGGGGCGGGCGGCTCGGGGCTGTCCCCGCCTCTACAAAAGTGGCGGCTCCGCTCGGGGCCGCTGCCCCCGCCGCCCCCCGCCCGCATGGCCGCGCCGCGCTGGCTCCTGGCGCTGCTGCTGCTGCTGCTCCTCTGCCTCGCCCTGAGCAGCGCGGGTGAGTGAGGGACCCCCACGGCATCGCCCCCTGCCCGCTCGCACCCAGGAGGGAGGGTACCGGCACCCCCCGCCCCGCTCCGGCAGCGCTCGGGGTCCGGGCGGGGAGGATGGAGGGGACCGAGACGGCTTTCGCCTGCTCTGGCATCGTCCCCTGCCCGCGCTAGCAGCGAGGATGGAGGGGACCGAGCCCCCCTGCCCCGCTCCGGCATCACTTGGTACCCGGGCTGGGAGGATGGAAGGGACAGAGACTCCCTGCCCCGCTCGGGCATCACGTGGTGCCTGGTCTTGGAGGATGGAGGGGACCGAGCCCGCTTGACCCGTTCGGGCATTGCTCAGTTCCCCGGGCTGGCAGCGCGGATGGAGGGGACTGAGTCCTCTTGACCCGCTCCGGCATCACTTGGTACCCGGGCTTTGAGGATGGAGGGGACCGAGCCCCCTTGACCCACTCCAGCATTGCTCAGTGTCCAGGCTGAGAGGATGGAGGGGCCCGAGTCCCCCTGCCCCGCTCCAGCGGTGCTTGGTGCCTGCGCTGGCAGCAAGGCTGGAGGGGATAGAGACCTCTTGCTCCGCTCTGGCATCACCCGGTGCCTGGCCTTGGAGCACGGAGGGGACCGAGACCCCTGCCCAGCTCCGGCATTGCTCAGTGCCCGACGCTGGCCACGGGCGGGATGGATGGGACGGTGTGTGGGTGACGTGGGCACAGGGCGGACTGAGAGGGGCTTGGGGGCAACGGCAGCCCCTGCCCATGCCGGCCGGGAGCTGCTGCCGCGGATGCTGAGAAGGACAAAATGCTTTTCCTGGTGCCAAAACCCCCGTCCTGTCCATCAGGCAGCAGAACAGCCAGCCGAGGGCCAGAGAAGCCATCATCGGGCTGCTGGGGCACAACCCACCCAATGCCACGGGTGACAGCCTGGGACATCGCCAGCAGTGGGAACACAGCCCACGGGGGGCACAGACCTCTGCCTGGGTGGGCTCCTGCTCCTGGCTCCACCACGGGCACCCTGGCTGTGGGACTGGGGGATGCCAGGATAGGTGCTGGCACTGGAACCCCCTGCCAGCTTTCCTGGGGGGTCGCCGGATGCAGGGAGAGGGCACCCTGGGAGAGGGGCAAGGGTCTCGGCAGGCGCTGCCATCGCTGGCCCAGGAAGGTGGCTTTGGGGAGGGCTGGGCTGCCCCATGCCCCTCGTTGAGGCGGGTGGCAGTGGCCACACGAGGTGGCCATGCTCGGTGCAGGTGGCCTGGCCAGCTCGGCGCAGGAAGCACTCGGGTGGCGAATGGCTCCTGCTGCGGGTAATTCAGGAAACCAGCAGCGCTGCCCATTCCTGGCTGCCTTGGGCTGGGCAGAGGGAGGTGCAGGCAGCCCCATCCCCATCCCAGGCTGGGTGAGGGTCTCGGCTAACGCTCTCCCTGCCATCCCCAGGGCCGCTGTGCCAGGCGCTGGACGGGAAGGATGCGGAGGACAGCCTCATCCGGACGCTGGTGCGGCCGCGGGGTGCACGGCGTGGCGCTGGGCAGCGGCCGGGTGGCTGGCGGAGGGTCCGACGGCCCCGGCCCCGGCTCTCCCACAAGGGCCCCATGCCCTTCTGAGGCAGGTGAGGAGCAGTGGGATGTGAGGGACACCCGGGGACACATGTGACACTGCCAGGAGGGAACTCTCGCCTACTCGGGTTTGCCTTCGTTGCAGGGTCACCGCCAGCCTTCCAGGGATGAGGTTCCCATCACCTGCTCTGTGTCCTAGCCTGCTCTGCTCATCTCATGGCTCCGAGCACCAAGTCCCACCTGTGAGCCCATCACCTTCTCCCTGCGGTTCTCCGGGTGGCCCCAGCCCCGTCCGTGCTGCGGGTGCCGCCGGGGGCTGCCTGCCAGCAGGGCATCCATGCAGCTCTTGGCGTGGCCGGGTGCTGCCGCGATGCCCCCGTCCTGGTGGGCGCGGGGCTGCCTGAGCTCTTAAGCTTTTGCGCAAAGCACTTTGTCAGGCGGAGGAGCTTCTGCACAGGGGTCTGTGAGCTCCTCTGGGGCTCCTGCCCCATCACCCACACGCTGGGGTGAGCGCGCGGCTTGTCCTGCTCGGGGAGGGGTGTCTATTTATTCCCGTGGTGCTGATCCCACGCCCTGGGTGCGCTGCCCTCCCCGGGGAGCGCGGGGCCCTTCTCGCTGGCAGCGACCCCTGAGATGTGGGGCGCCTGCCCAGACCCCAGCGTGGGGCTCTGAGCCCCCCTGCCAGCTCCATGCCATGGGGCGGCTGGAGAATGGGGGTCACGGGGGGTCTCTGTCAAACACTGACCTTTGCCAAAGAGGGGTCCTTGCTCTGAGTGGTCCTGTTGGTGACCGTGCCTTTTGTATCTGTAAAGATTTATTCCATGTAAATATATCTTTATAATAAAGAGTTATGATGTCACTAAAGCTTTATTTTTGCAGGTATGGGTGTGGGTTGCTCACCCGTCGGTGGGGAGGGCTCCTCTGCTCCCTCCTGGCAGTGCCCAGGGGCAGCTGGGGGCTAAGGCAGCCCCTTCCCCAGCCTGGTGCTGGCAGAGAAGATGCTCAGCAACGAGAAATGGCCTCTAAAACTGGGGAGAAGGGTGGAAGAACACAGGTCAGCATCCCCCAGGCTTGCAGAGGGGCTGGGGGCTGGAGGAGGGGATGCTGGAGGGGCACAGGGGTGCTGGTGCCTCCCAGGGCAGTGCAGGGTGAGGCTCAGGGGACCCTGGGGCTGCAGAACAAAGGCCCTGGCTGCAAATGCTGCCCTGAGCCCCCCGACTTTATGCGCTTCTGGGACTTCTTCTCACCTGACTTTCCCTCTGTGGTGGGCATCAGCTGTGTGGTGAAGGACAGCAGCAAGGACAGCTTCAGGAGCGGGCAGGCTTTGCTGTGGAGGAGCCGTGCAGGGATGCTTCGTGCCCAGGGAAGGGGGCACATCCCATCCCATCCTGCTCACTGTCTCCCAGGCACTGGCAGCACCCGCCTCTCGGGGCTCAAGCAGCTCCTTGGCCAAAGCCTCCACTAGAACAGCTTCTGTAAGGCAGCTCCTAGCTGGGGGGCCAGTGCTCCTGCAACGCTGCAGTCGCCTTGGTCATTGTGCCCATGGGTGCTGGGTAAAGCTGAGGGCGCAGCACCCACGTCTGGCAGCGCCGGGCCAGGGAAGAGGGTTTGAACCTTGCCTGGCCCTGGCAGGGGACGATGAGGCCAGCGGGGCAGGCAGGGACTGTCGAGCGCCTCACTGGGGTGCTCCAGCCCCAGGGGAAGGGCAGCCAGCCGCCCCACTGCTGCCTTCAGGAACTCCCAGGGTTACCAAATTCGACCCCCAGCCCGCTCTGCCCAGCCTTGCTCCACTAGCCCCCCACCCATGAGCAGCAGCAGGTGTCCGGTACCTGGCACCTCCATCCCTGGAATCCCTGCTCCTGGTGGCCTTGGTATCCCCCCTCGCTGGTGTCCCCACCCTTGGTGTTCCAGTCCGTGGTGTTCCCATCCTGGTATCCCTCTCCCAATGTCCCTGGTGTCCCCATTCCCATTATGCTCTGTGCGAGACCCACGCAGGGGGCAGTGGGCTCAGTGCACCGAGGGTCCCTGTAGGACCTTGCGAGTGGGTGGGAGCTGAATCCAGCAAAAGTGTGGGACCCCCTGGAGACAAGGACCTCTCTCAGCCCCAGTTGGGACCCCCGGAGCAAGGCAGGGCCCACAACCCCCACTCTGCGTACAGGAGACATGTCACAAGCGAGGCCGGGGGGCGGAGGGCAGGTCTGGCTCTGCGCAGGGCTAATGGGGGGGTTAATGGGGCCGTGCAGGAGCGGAAAGGCTGCAGCTGCGGGGCTGGGAGCAGAGCCTGGGGGAAGCAGGGCTGGGCCCAGCTGGCCTCCATTAGCTCATCCTCTGGGATAGGGAAGGGATGTGCTCCCCGGCCACGCGCCAGCGCGCTCCCGCCATGCTGCCTCTCTTCACCACTGCCGCCCCTTTTCGCCGCTGCCCGTGTCCCCGCAGCGGGCTGGGTGGGCGAGGGCTGCCAGCTCACTTCGCAGCCCCATCAGCCCCCAGGGCTGGCGGTGGCATTGCCACCCGTGCTGGAGCCGGGACGACACGGTGCCCTGGCCGCAGCCCCCCTGGCTGACCCCAATGCCCACTCTGGTTGGCCTGGGGTGGTGGGGTTTGCACCTTTCCTCTCTTGCTGCCGCTACTAGTTTGAGCAGGGACAGCTGCCCCCCTCCACCCCAAATCACCCCGAGAACCCCACATGGCGCAGAGAGGACAGGCAGTGGGGGCCGGCGCCACAGCCTGAAACCCAGAGCAGATCGCGGAGGCCCCTGCCAGATGAGGCAGCGATGCCCACAGCCCCGGGCACGGCCCAGCCCTGAGCGCAGGGGCTTGGGCTGCGGCCAGGGGATGCACAGCTGAGCCCTGACCCACAGCCCTCCCATTCCAGCCTGGAAGGAGGAGGCCAGGGAGGACCCCCCGGTTGGGCTGTGGCCAGCCGGTGCTGGAGGAAAAGGCTCCTGGGCCAGGAGACCTAAGGAATCTCTGGCTTTTCCTGGCCTGGCCGGCTGCCCATGGGCAGGTGGGAGGCTGCTGGGCTCCACCACGTTCTCGGTGCATGGTGCACCAGGGCAGCTTCCTCGCACGCGGCCTGCAGCCCCGGCACCGCGGAGGGACCCAGTGCAGTGCGGGCACCCAGGCACAAGTACAGGGGCACAGGCAGCGTGGGCACCACTGGAGCAGCATCGTCAGCACGGTGGCAGTGGCTGCTGCAAACGCTGCCAAGGGGGTTGAAGCCAAAGAGATGCAAGGTCTCTGGAGCCAGGGGCAGATGGCAGCTCTCCCCACAGGCCCCACACGGTGAGGACGGGGTGCTCTGCTGGGTCCCAGCTTACCGAGTGCGAAGCAAGGGTGTTGGGTGGGCTGTGATAAAGGATGGGAATGGGTTGAGCAACTGCTGAAGACTTCCAGTGCTTGAGGACCTCTAGCTGAATCGAGGGGGGACAGGCAGGGTTCACCTCAAGACATCAGGGTAGGCACGGGACAGCGGTCGTGCCAAAAACCAGCTGCTGGTCGGGGGATGCGTGCTGCCAGGATGCTACCAGCTGCACTGCTCCTGCCATCCAGGCAGTGTCTGTACCCACCTCTGTCCCCGATGTCCACGTGCGAGCCCCCCACCTCCATACAGGGTGCGGAGCAGCGCGCCAACAGATTCCAAGGATCTTCATGCCCTTGGCTGAGCCGGCCTCATCCCTGGGGAGCAGCAGAGCTTCCCCGTTGCTCTGGCATTTCCGCCGGCAGTGGCAGGAATGCGATGGCTGCGGGAACAATGCCGACACCTTGCGCCGGTCCCCTCCGTGACAGCGCTGGGAGCAGCTGCCTGGGCACAGCCCTGCTCTCAAGGAGCCGGCAGGATGCAGATGGAGATGACACCGGCAGCCGTTTCCTGCGGCAGGACACACTTGGCTTTCTCGACTGCTGCTCCTGCTGCTGAGCAAGTGGAGCACCGGCTTGCAAATGCCCCGAGCCACATGCTGGCACCTTGCGGTGCCCACTCCCCCCGTGCCTGGCTGCACCATTCCCGGTGTGGCACGTGCCCAGCGGGCACAGGAGCTTGCAAGCTGCCGCCCAGCCACAGGATCTAACCTGACAGGAACTAGGGGAATGGGAACCTCTGCTGCCGCCCCCAGCTCTGCCCAGGAAGCTGCCAGGGTGGTGGCGGCAGGAGAGGGCAAGGAAGAACCCGGCTGCCTTTGGAAAGCTCCAGCCACACAGAACGAGCCCCGAGCAGGGAAGACAGAGAAGCCGAGCTGCGGCTCTTCTGCATCACAGGGCGCGGCAGCCACCCCGAGGCCCGGCAGCACCGGGCTATATGAGGGACAGCAGGCTCAGCGTGAGCAGCCCCGTGAAACCTTGCACAACGGAGGTTTATTTGGAACAGTTTCCCAATAAATTATGTAATTTAAAAATTTTTAACAAAAAGAACAAGAGCCACAAGGTAGGGGAGCTCCCAGCAGCTCCACCAGCACATGAGGACTACGGAGCCACGGGGACAGCCATGGGGTGAGGACAGGCATGAGTAGGGGCTCCAGGATTGCAGGCTTGCCCCCTCCCCATGTCTGGCAGCAGCCTCCCTCAGCCCCACGCAGCTCCTGGCCCGAGCAGGCAGGACTCTGCTTAGTGTTCCAGGGAGCCTGGCCTCCCTCCAGCACCCAGGGGTGCCCCCTCCTGAGTTCTGTGTGAGCCTGGGACTACAGTTCCCCCCAGCACAACACCCCCACCCCCAGCTGCCCCTCTGGGCCTTGTGAGGGATTTCTGGCTCTCTCCCCCTCCTGTCACTGTCTCCCTGCAGGCTGCACCCTCCGGCAGGACCTCAGGGAGGAGGGGAAGGACAGCAGCCAACACCACCTTGGTCCTAGCCCTACAGCCCTGCAAACAGGACTGGGAGGCACAGGAGCCGGATCCTGCTCTGTGCCACGCCAGGGACAGCCCTGGGGAAGCAGGGAGCAGCTTGCTGCCCCTCTGAGTCACCCACCATCCCATGTCCCAGCAGGACATGGGGGCGCAGGGGAAGGGGAGAGAAAGGAGGCCAAGGTGACGGTGGCAGAAGGCTGGGAGTGCGGAGACTTGCGTGCTGGAGCCTTACAGCCCAGGAGCGAGGGGAGAGGACAGTGCCCTGCGGAAGGGAAGGGACCAAATGTCCTGGTGACTGTCCTGGGAAAGCCACGGTCCAGCATTTACAGCACAGTGATGGGGCATGGGGTTTGGCCAGGTTTGCTGGGCGGCAGAGGGCGACATGTGCTCCCCACGAGCCTGGGGCAAAGCCCGGGGCTCTCACAGTCAGTACACACTCTCGCCTCGTGCCATAGTGTACAGGCTGGACACCAGGCAGCCGTGCCACAGCCCTCAGAGCACCGGCAGTCTCCACCCTTCCCCACAACGGCTCCAGGGAGATGAGGGTGATGAAGAGAGAGAAGCGTGACTCGGGGAACTGGTGACACTGCCACGGGACAATCGGGCTGCTGGCACAGTGCTTGGGTATCAAGAGATCCACCTGGCTCCCAGGGAGAAAGCAGGAGGCTCCTGTTGTGGATGGCAGTGCAATAAGCGCGCAGGTCCTCTGCAGTGTAGGGTACAGAGGCGGGAAGGAGAGGGGAACACATCCCTGCCTACTGTGAACACGGCACTTGGAGCAGTTTAGAGCTCATTACCCTTCTGGAGCTGTCAGAGGCCCAGCCTCAGCACAAAGCTGTCAGCACAGGCCTCGGCTTTGGCACACAGGCAGGAGTCACTCATCGTCCCCAGCAAGCAGGAAGCTGTAGATGAAGTTGATGGCACGCTGGCGGTCCTGCTGGGTCTGCTTTGCCATCAGATTGGGTGGGGGGCGCAAGATGAGGCTGGAGAACAAGGCGGCTACAAAAGGAGGCAAAATTATTGGTCAGCAATGGAGACCTCGAAAGGTGTCAGGCAGGGGATACGTTTCAGTGAAGGCAGGAGAGGAGCAGAGAAACGACACCCTTACCGATCATGGCAACAGTGACGTTGTTGTCTTCTGAGTATTTGAGCAGCTCTCGGAGGAACGACATTAGGTACCGAAACACGCTGCGATGGCAGCGAGGCAGCTGAAAAATCACCTGCAAAGAAAAGAGAGGCTGGAAGATCTTCCAGCTGACATTGCAGCACCCTGGGCACATGGTGGCCCAGAAAGCGAATAACAAGTCACCAGGTGTAGAATCATAGAATCCCTAGGTCAGAAAAGATCTTTGAGACAGAGTCCAACCATACCCGTCTCTCTTACCAAGCACTTCATCTAAGCACTTCATCTGCCCGCCTTTTAAACCCCTCCATGGATGGGAACTCCCATCACCTCCCTGGGCAGCTGTTCCAGTGTCTGAGAACACTTTCAGTGAAGAATTTTTTCCTAATGTCCAATCTGAACCTCCCTTGGTGCAGCTTGAAGCCATTCCCTCTCATCCCATCACCTATCACTTGGGGGAAGGGAGCAACACTAAGCTCTCCACAACGTACTTCCAGGCAGTTGTAGACACTGATAAGCTCTCCCATCAGCCTCCTCTTCTCCAGGCTAAAAGTAGCCTAGTGCTGATGGCACTCATGGGCTTTGGCTCCTGGTAACACCGCCTCTAGGCTAACAGCATTTCCAGGCAAAACCTAGCACTGCCCTGGGGCTGCTTCCTGCTTGTTCCCAGTCAGATCCCAGCTCTTTTCCCCAACCACACAGCAGCTGTATGAATACCAGGACAAGAAGCTTCTTGATGCCAGGTCTGAAAGCGTGCTCTACTGTTCCTCTGCTCAAGAACATGCTTGGCCTTGCACAGTGCCCCACCAGCTATTTTTAAGAGCCCCTCAGTCCTAGTCCTTACGGAAAGCGCAAGAACTGCAGGTGCTTAAGAACTTGAGAGCCATGGAGGCTTTCACTGCCCAGGACTGCTCTTCCCCGTGCACTCAGGGTCGCACAGAGCACACACGGGGTCCCATTGGAAGCCACCATGGAGACACAGCAGCACCGATCTCGGGGCAGAGAAGCACTGCCAGAGCACCCAGGACCTGCCCATGGCAAAGAACCTCTGAGTGCCTGCTCTCAAACACCCTTGCCAGCTCACAGGAAAGAAGCGTGACTCAGCAAGCTCCAGGACCAAGGCAGGGATCAGAGACATGGGGAGAGATGCCCTGAGCCTGCAGTGAGGAGACGGAGACAGAGGAAGCACCAAACCTGTCGGCACAGCCGGCTGCTGTGCGACCAGTCCAGGCACCGCTGATACAGCTCATAGCAGATCACCGGCTCTGGCAGAGCTTCCAGGAAGATGAGGAGTGCTTCAGCCACAGAGTGGTTGCTGCCCGCTGGACCAGTGGGAATCAAGGGGCAAGCTGAGCAGATGGACCACCTTCCTCCCTCTGCTCCCTGCCTCTCCTCCTTCCCAGTGGCTCAAGTCTCTGCTTACTCACAGAATCATGAAGGTTGGAAAAGACCTCTCAGCTCATCCAGTCCATCCGTCAGACCAACCCCACTGTGCCTGCTAAACCATGACCCGATGTGCCACATCTATGCACTTTCTGAATCCCTTCAGGGATGGAGACTCCACCACTGCCAGGGGCAGCCTCTGCCAGGGCTTCACCACTCTTTCAGGAAAGAAACTGTTACCAATATCTGACCTAGACTTCACCTGGTACAATTTTTGAGGCCATTTCCTCTCATCCTACAGCTGTCACTTGGGAGAAGACACCAGCACCCATCTCACCACAACCTCCTTTCTGGGAGCTGCAAAGAGTGATGAGGTCCCCCCTCAGCCTCCTCTTCTCCAGGCTAAACAGCCCCAGCTCCATCAGCTGCTCCTAGAACCCCTGGGCTCCCATCCCTTCCCCAGCTCCGCTCCCTTCTCTGGATGCACTTCAGGCCCTCAATGTCTTTCCTGCACTAAGGAGCCCCAAATTGAATTCAGGATTCGAGGTGCACCCTCACCAGTGCCAAGTCTAGGGGGATGATCCCTTCCCTGCTCCTGCTGGCCACCCCATGGCTGATCCAAGCCAGGATGCTGTTGGCCTTCTTGCCTTCCTTGCAGCTCTTGCAAGTTCTCTGCCTGCCTAACTACCCCCTGACACCAAAGCCCTCCTCCTCTGCTGTCGCCCATCCGTTGAAAATGCTAGTCCATCCATCCTGCACTGTGTCTGCCCACCCTCTAGCCCCACAGAAGTCCTCTGCTCCATTAGCCCCCTCCCCAGATCATGCTACTCAGTAGGGACCCTGCCAGCTAAAGGTCACAGACAATCTCTCCTGAGAGAGAGAAGTTCCAGCAGAGCTGAGATTTAGCAGGCTCCTGGAAAAGTCAGGCACAGCAAGGATACGGATTGTCTCAGGGATACTGGTATCCAGGCATTCAATGATCTGCTCCAACTCTTCTTGCATGCCTGGAGTCTGGAACAGGTCCTCCTGCCAAAGACAGCACAGTGATGGACACAGTCACCTTCCTCACACGGGAACAGCGGGGTGGAAGCCGGTACCCCGAGCCAGCATCTTGAGCACAGGGGAAAAGCCCTGTCCTATAAATACCAAACTGGAGCTGATCTCCAGGTGCTAGCGATGAATCAGGTCACCATGCTCTCCAGAGCTTCCTGGCACCACAGAGGCCCTCTCCCTCACCTGGTGGCAGGCGTGCTTGAACAAGTGGTCCACCAAGAGCCAGATCTCCTTCGGCACCTGCAGTGGCATCCCGCTCCCCTCCTCGCTATCCAGTGAGCACATCTGCAGAACGGATTTTTCCTGGTGGCAAAGAGCACACAAGGTTTGAGGGAAGCGTCAGTATCTCTGGAATAGCCTTGGTAAAGAAAGCCTGAAGAGGAGAAGCAGCAGCATCCAGGACTCATCTTGGCCCTCACTTGCTTTTACAGCCCGGAGCCATCGCTCCACTCCCTCTCGCTCCCCCATGGAATGCCCAGGCCAGTCTGTTCCCAGCCACACCAGCTCCTGCAGGATGGGGCTCCTGTTGGCCAAGTGGCCCGTCCAGACCACAGCTCCCACCGCACCTGCAGCCGATGCTCCGGAGGACAGGAGCACAATGTGTCCTTCTGCATCAGCTTCCCCATGGAGGAAACCCCAGCACTGAGCCCTGTTCCGCCTCTCTGGGTGCAGAGGCAAGGCTGTGCCGTTCTCAGCTCTTGTGTGCTCCAACCACATCTGCCTTCTGGGCTTTAAAACACTCCAGTTTTCCATGGTTTCCTTCCCTATTTTCCTAAGAAGAGGTCTCTGCTGAACAAAGACCCCCTGACACCACTGTCACGCTTTCCCACTTACTCATGCAATGCAGCCGATGAGCTCAACTGCTCAGAAATCTCCATCATGTTGGTCTTTAAGGGAATCAATGTATTTTCATTTGATTTTACTCTCATTTCATGATTGCTCACATTCCTGTGTGCCCCCAAGGAGGAAGCCCTGCACAGCTCCCCTGAAACACATTCAGCACCCGCACCCAGATGAGACCAGCACAAGCAAAAGCACAACCCAAGGACACCAGCTTTGCTTCGTCCCGCACACCACAAGATTTCAGCCAGATAGCAGATGCTGGATCACAGCTGCACATCAGCCTCGCTCAACCAAGCACCCAGCGAAGGTTCAGAAGCAGCAACCTGTTACAACTTTCCTCTGTGAGGGAAAATGTGAGAGCTGTGGACCCTCTAGGGCTCTTCAACAGAAAATCCCCACGCCAGGGCATCGCTGTGCTGGAGCCCTGTGCCAGGACTCAGCCAGGCTGCCCTCGGCACGACTGAAGAGCTGTGGAGATCCCCAGGCAAGGAGACCCCAGCTGGTTAGAGCAGAGCAGGAGGAGATGGCAGCTCGGAGGTACTCGGGGCAGAGGAGGAGGAGGAGTTTTCCTTGTGCCTTGGGCAGGCACCAAGCGCCCTCTCCTGCCGTGTGCGAGGAAAGGAAGGCACCGCTGTGTCCTCTGCGAGAACAAGACGCTCTGCATAAGGAGGTTCCTAGGAGGCAGGCACAAAATTCCACCCTTCCCCGCTGCTATGAAGGAGTCTGGGAGCTTTACTCGTTCAACACCCGAGTTCAGACCCTTCTTGGAGGGAGGGGGCACCCATCCCCTCTCCTGGTTTACCCTGACACTGCCCTGACAAAGACAAGTCACCCAGAGCAGGAAGCCTGGGCAGAGCCAGCTCAAACAAGTTCCCAAGCATCTCTCTTTGGGCTGGAAAGGACCTTTACAGTTCATTCAACGCAACCCCAATGCAGGAGCAGGGACATCTTTAATCAGATCATGTTGCTCAGAGCCCCATCCAACCTGACCCTGAACACCACCAGGGATGGAGCATCTACCACCTCCTCGGGAAACCTGGGCCAGGGCCTCCCCACCCTCATTGTAAATAATTTCTTCCCTACACCCAGTCTAAATATCCCCTCCCTTAGCTTAAAACCATTGCTCTTTGTCCTGTCACAACAGACATTGATAAAAAATCTGCCCCCAACCTTCCTATGGACTCCTTTGAACTTCGTCTCCTGTGCCAGGCCCTTCCTCAGCCTCCTTAAGGACACAGCAAGACTGAAAGAGCACAAGGCTTCTGTTTACTGACCAAGCCCTCTCTCCATGTTCAGAGGGTGCTAGAGTGAACCTCACCTTATGTGCATGGTTAAAGCTCATTCAAGCTAACAATCTTTTGTGGAAATGCCTATCATTGCTGCCAGGATCAGGAGAGAATTTCCTCCCTCCCCACTCCCAAACAAATTTGGTGAGCTTTAAGCAGCTCAGCTGGGTTGGCCCTATCTTGGCTATGGGGTCACTTTGTGCTCCTACATGCTTTCCTCTAGATCACAGCTGTGCTAAGAGGCTTTGCTGGGACAAGGGCTCCCTCTACACCCACCTCCCCTGCCCTCTTCAGCAGCAAACGAGAAAACACTCATTCTTTACAAACAAGTCATTGAGAAGCAGACTTCCCCAGCAATTGCTTGAGTTACCTTTTCTAGGAAGCTGTCTTCTCCCTGAGTGCAGTGGGAAAGAGAGAAGAGGAAAAAATATCATTAAGAAAGAGAATGCACTCAGATTAAGCAGAAACTTAGTTTGCATTACAAGAACGCACTGAATGCCAGGTCCTTCACACATTTTGCTGAGGTGGCCAAGTTAAAACCTTCAGGGAGAGATTTGCCTGCCAGTTAGCAAAAATCCTGCTCACATGATGCACAGCCTTGTCAGGATTTCTACAAACTTCTCAGAGGGGCCTTGCAGCAGCATCGTTCATAGAATCACTGATGGAACCTTGGAAGGAACCTTAAAGCCCATCCAGTTCCAACACCAGCCATGGGCAGGGCCACCTCCCATGGCATCAGGGGCTCCAAGCCCCATCCAACCTGGCCTTGAACCCCTCCAGGGATGGGGCAACCACCACCGCTCTGGGCAGCCTGGTCCAGGGCCTCCTCATCCTCACAGCAAAACATTTCTTCCTAATGTCTAATCTAACTCTTCCCCGTTTCAATTTAAAGCCATTCCCTCTTCATCCTATCACTACACACCTTTTTACAAAGTCCCTCCCCAGCTTTCTTGTGCTGGCACTGAAAGGCCACTATAAAGTCTCCTTGGAGCCCTGTCTTCTCCAGGCTGAACAACCCCAACTCCCCAGATGCTCCAGCCCTCAGATCACCTCCGTGACCTCCTCTGGACTCACTCCAACAGATCTATGTCCGTCTTATGTTGGGGATTCCAGAACTGGACACCGGACTCCTGCTGGGGTCTCACAAAAGCGAAGCAGAGGGGGAGAATCACCACTCTCAACTTGCTGGCCACAGACAGAAGAGAGGTGTCCACCAGAAAGAAGTTCTTCTTGAATCTTCCCAGTCAGGAATAAATATCCCTGTGTTATTTCAGCCATTTTCCCTTGTGAGCAGGCCAGAGATAAAGCATTCACTAGGCTAAATCTGTATTTCTGAATGTGTGGCAGCTGTGGAGCTAACAGGCCCCCTAAGCAGCTTTGTGTATAGTCAGGGAAATGAATGTTTGTGCTCAAAAGCCCAGGCTGCTCTGCTTTCTCGACCTAATAGCATTAACACACTGCAAGGAGGAGCATGCCAAAGCTGCCCTCAGGCTGCATGTCGGATCCCTCAGGTGATCCTGAAACGCAGCATCCTTCTACCAGTACAGGTTGGCAGCGTAAGACACTGTTTAGCAGAGTCCACAGGAGGAAAGAGAAGCAGGCTGCTGAAGCTCAGTTTTGGCAGATCGACCTTTTAGGGTGGGAGGAACTGAAAGGCATTGAAGGGCTGAGCTGGAAACACAGCTGCAGCCACCACGGCACAGGGCATGCTGGGCAGAAGCAGCATCTCAGGCTCCCCTGTGACTTTTGCAGTGCCTGCTTCCTTTACAGGCTCACTGAATTTTAACACAGGCACAACAGACTGGCCTCTTGCAGAGAGCAGCTTGCTCCAAACAGGAGCTGATGCAGGTTCTTCTTCCAAGGCGCAGGGGGAGGGCCTGCAGTCACAGGTTTGGGAGGCCAGATAGCCAAGCTGCACAGGAGAGGGGCTCGTTTTGCAGCGGGGTGAGTCATCTCCACTGTCTCTACTGCCTACCTGCCTGCCTGCCCTGCTGTTAAACTCTCTTCCTGTAGTGTTCAGCACAATTAGCTTCATGAGACAAACCTGCTCCTGACACAGATTCTTCAAGAGGATTTTAAAGCCCGCAACAGGATCCCAAGAAAAAACAGGATGAGACACTATTACTGAAATCCCAATGGTGAGATGCTAAAGTGTCTGCAGCTTCTCCCAGGAGCGCAATTTCCAAACAACGAATAAAGTCCCACCTACACTGTGCTACCCCACACCAAACTGCCTCTCGGATCTCTACAGATCCACGTGCTCCAGATCTCCTGCTGAAGACAACAGATATGGTCTAGCCAGGCTGAGGAAAATGCTCAATGACAAAGACTTAACACTGCGTAAGTGCAGAGGGAAAATGGTTCTTAATACACAGGCACACTGCCTTCCTTGCACACATAACCATCAGCTAAACACACATAACTGGACCAAAACGCTTCTGGGCTGCAGAGTGGTCACCACGTGCACTGCTCTCCCTTGTAGAAGGTGCTCAGCTTGACCGTTTCCAAGAATTTCTCAATTCACAGGTAGGATTAAAACCTAAAATAGCTCTAACGTGATGGCAGCTTTATAATCTAAGCAACTCAGTTTTTGCTTTGGGCCATCACACATCATATTCCTTGAGTGTGCTTAATGTGTTCCAATTGAAGTACCACAGTCATGCTGACATTGCTGACACTAAAGACTGTTTCTTTGCTGCAGATACCAGGACAAGGTGCTCTTCTCCGATTGTTTTGCTTCCTCTGCATCTGTGTGTTTCACTGGATAACAGAAGAAGGAAATCACAGAATCACTTGGTTGGAAAAGACCTTTGAGATCATTGAGCCTAACTGTACCTGTCCACTACTGAACCATCCCTGAGCACGTTGTCTGCCTGGCCTTTAAGCACCTCTAGGGATGGGGACTCCACCACCTCCCAGGGCAGCCGTTCTAGTGCCTGAGAACCCCCTTCAGTGAAGAAATGTTTCCTGATGCCCAATCTAAACTTCCCCTGGCACAACTTGAGACCATTTCCTTTCATCTTATCACTTCTTACTTGGGAGAAGAGCCCAGCATCCACCTTGCTCAAACCTTCTTTCTGGGAGCTGCAGAGAGCAATGAGGTCTCTCCTCAGCCTCCTCTTCTCCAGGTTAAAGAGCTCCAGGGCGCCTTCAGATGCCTCTCATAAGACATGCTCTCCAGCCCCTTCACCATCTTCACCACCCTTCTCTGGACATGCTCCAGCCCCTCAAGTTCTTTCCTGAACTGAGGAGCCCAAAACTGAACCCAGGATTTGAGGTGTGGCCTCAGCAGCACCAAGTCCAGGAGAACGATCCCTTCCCTACTCCTGCTGGCCACAGTTTCTGATACAAGCCAAGACACCACTGGCTTTCTTGGCTACTTGGGCCACTGCTGGCTCGTGTTCAGCTGGCTGTCAAATCTGTAAGTAGTGGAAGTGGAGAAGCCTCAAAGCACTCTTGACTGTGAGGGTAGAAGCTAACAGTCGAGGCCCAAGTTCCTGTTTATCAAGCCAAGAAGTCAGCGCTGAGCCCTAGGCAGGAAAAAGCAGGCAGAAATGCCACCAAGACTGATGAAATACTCCAGACCAAGCTCAACACACTTGTTCTACAAGACTAACTTTCAGTCAAAGCCTGAAGAGTCTGTGCAGCCTAAGGCCCAGATTAGCAGCTTGAATTGAAGAGGCACACACTATACGTTGCCACCTCAATTCCACTTAGCCTGATATTGTGATTACAAAAATCAAAATTCAGGTATAAAAACACTTTCTAGATGTTGGGCCTGTGGGAAAAGCAGATGCCTACAACAAAAGGTGGAAACTGGAAGAGGAAGCAAGAGGCACAGTGCAACTGCTAAAGGGAAGAGAAAGAAGTGGAAGGAGATGGGAACGGAAGCTGCCATATCTACAGAGGTGAAAAAGGAATAGCTCACTGGACAAAAAAATAACTGTAAGGATGCAACTGCAAGATGTGAGATGAGAGGAAAGGCATCGCTTATCAGAGAGACTAAAAGAACTGGGCTAAACTTTCAAGTGAACAAAAAAGAAATGGCTTCCTGGATAAACAGACTAAAACTCAGGAACCGCTGAACCTTGCTGAAGCAAGGCCAGGAAAGGCCATTGGAAGAAAGGAATGAATGCAGCCTGAAAATAAGAATGAACACCTCTCAAAATAGGGTTTAATCTCAGAAACAGCTATGAGATACCAAAAAGACAGAAGGTGACCAGGAAACAACCGCATCCCCCCACGCACACTTAGGTGGCTTCAGAAGGTTCAGTATCGGTGCCAGGGGCTGGTGAAGCTGAGGGAGAAGAACAGTTCTCTCTGCACCGTAGAAGAGCCTGCTCACTGCAGACGTTTGTAAGAAGCACTGGCCAGAGAGGCTGTGAGCACTGGACTCATCCGTACACCTAAAGGCAAAGTCTGTTCTTTGGTCCTTCTGCTTCGGCTCGTTCCTTCCCCTAAGCAGTGCAAATGCCACAAGTGCCCAGAAGGATCCTGGAGCCCTTGTCACTGCAAAAGCAGCCTCGGCACCTCAGAGGACAGCATTTCAGCCACACCTCTATGACACACCAGGACCACTCAGCTGAGCCCGCCAGCACCAACATGACAGTAACACAACACATGGTGCTGCAATCACTTTTTTGTCTCACCAAACAATAATTAGAATCCGCTCAGACCCAGGGGAGAAAGTACAGGCTGTCAAAAGCCATTGCTTGTGGTGGAGGGAAATAATAGAAGAGCACCTCAAGCTCTGGAAAAAGTAAACCCACTCAAAGCCAGCACAACTGACCCAAGCTGAAGACATAAACTCCTGTTTTTAGGAGTAAACAGAAGGGAATATGCTTTCTCCCTGTTAAGAGAGCTGCTCCAGGACGCTGCTACTCACCAGGTCAATGAGTTTGGTGACTGGAACTTCTCGGATTGGTCGTCTCATTCGGCATAAAGCCTCCAGGGAGGTGCCAAAGCAGCTGGGCAGGTAGGTCCCACTGATGGTAAGGAAATAATCCTTCCCTCGGTCCAAGTGAAGGACAAGAATGTCCTCAATTTTATCCTCGCCAGAGTTCAGAAGGGTTACTGAGTCCTTACTGACGTACACGTCCAGGGAGATGTCCGCACTCTCATCTGAACAGACAAGAGCTCTTAGGAACTCACAGACACTCCCCAAAAGGCATGACAAAGACAAACACAGAGTAGCAGGGACAAAGACCAAAAAAGATGAGAAGATAAACAGACAAGAATGATGGCAAGAAAGGTGAGACACAGGAGAGACAGGAAGGATTGAACAGAGATGAGGTGGCAGTCTACATCAGTACACACTGTAGAAATCATGATAAAACTCACCTGGCTCCAAGTAGCCTTCACAAGGCTCGGCCCGAAGCCATGGCTTACAGTAGTGGCTATCGTTAAGCTTTGGGATGAAGGAGAAGTGACAGGTGACCTGCCCGTTATTGGTGATCTGGAACTTCTGCTTCTGCAGCTGACGGAACTTCACATTCTCAAACTCAAACTGCAGAGCAAAGAGAAAACACAAATCATGGTAGTGGCCACGATGGGGCACACAGCTAGGCACCCTGACTCTGCAGTAGCAACCCGTGACTGAGAAGTACCCACAACATGCAGAACCCCTAACAGAAGATTTGCCAAGAAGCCAAGACAACGGTGCCCCTTCTCATCCAATTCCTGATCATAAGACAAAGTTCAATTTGCTATAATCCAGTTTTCTGAATCAAAGAACAGTAGTTCTACCACTTCTAAGGCTGCTGCATTTGAGAATTGGAGAGAGATTCAGCTTTCATCCTCACTTCTCTCCTGCTTAGCTCCAGCGAAGGAAGAAAGTCATTCTCCATTCTGTCCATTAAACGAACAATGTCTTCGAACAACTTCCGATACTTCTGCTCATCCACAACCTTTACCTGTAGAAGATGAGAAACCACTCAGCAAAGTTTCTGACCGGCTTCACAGGAACTATTTAGATCATGAGAAAACTGCAGAAGTGAGATATTTCTCTAAGCACTTGGTGTGTGCAACTGAAAGGCTAAGAGAATTTGTGCTCATGGGTGCACCTCCAAGCTACATATTCAACTGTGCGCATATTTTACCCCTACTGATAGTAGTGAGGTCCTTCTGGCCTCTGTTCACACTATGGGAGATGACAGGGGTGACCTCTGTGGGACAGCTTTGGCATCCCAGTGTTACTCATGATTCTCCAGAAGAGGAAGAGGAGGAAAGCTCTCCTTTAAGGAGACCTGAGGTACCTAGAGAGCACAAGGCAGTAAAAATGGACATGGACTGCCTCTACTCAGGTTGCGAGAGCCAGGATTCTTCAGACTGGAGAAGGCTCCAGAGAGACCTTAGAGCAGCTTCCAGTACCTGAAGGGAGCCTACAAGAAAGCTGGGGAGGGAATTTTTACAAAGGCCTGGAGAGATAGGACAAGGGGGAATGGCTTTAAATTGGAAGAGGTAAGATTTAGATAAGACATTGAGAAGAAATTCTTCACGATGAGAGTGGGGAGGCCCTGGCCCAGGTTGCCCAGAGAAGTTGTGGCTGCCCCATCCCCGGAGGTGTTCAAGGCCAGGCTGGATGGGGCTTGGAGCCCCTGATGCCATGGGAGGTGGCCCTGCCCATGGCAGTGGGGTGGAACTGGATGGGCTTGATTCTACTCAGTAAACAAGGAAACCCAATTCTGCTGCCAGCCATTCGTCACAAAAGAAATTCAGATGTGAACCAGTGACACACTCTGTTAACACATCAGAGGCAACACTGCAACTGCAGGCACAACTATTCATAGGTTTCTATTGTGTCTCCTTGGGGACGAGGGAAAAACAGTGGCTCCCCCATTCTAGTACTAGATAGGATGGGTTATACCCCAGAAGGTAAACAGCTTCATTAAAGCACTCAGTAGGAATGCCTTTCTCTTTACTACATGACCCCATCTGCTCAGGTAAACTCCAGTGATCACTCATGCTACTGTGGCCTCATGCTGTCCTGGTGCTTAGCTGCGTCGCACATGAAGACCACAATTGTGGAGCCACAATCGTGGCTCGGCCAGCTCAGCTGCCAGGCAGCAGCACACCTGCACAGCGGACACACCTTAACGTCTATTTACTCTGTCCTCTTGCAACAATATTTGCAGAAGTGTCCTGACTTCCACGGGAAGGCATGACAATATTGTCAAATAAAAAGTTACCCCAATGCGGAAAAGGGCGCTGACTGGCTTGTGGTCACTAGTCTTCAGGTCCATATGACTGCAGTACCGTAGCTGATTTACATTCCCTCCTCTCCAAAGGATTCGATCACACCATGCTGGCACACGACACTTTCCACTAGAACAAGAAACAGGTTACCAGGGAAAGCCAACAATCCTAACAAACCATATAAGGTGTGCCCCCTTCCCAGCCAGGCAGCTCCCTCCACACCCACCCTCAACGACTGGATCAGCAGGATGGGATGAACTCCTATCACTTCCCTCAGCTTGAATACAATGTTCTTTCTTCTGCTTTCTTCCCCTTTCCCTATACAGTAGCTAAATTTCCCTGTCCTTTCCAGTTTCAGGAAACAAAATAACCTCAAACAAGACTGTTTCCACACCTGAAACCATGTGTACTGTGACCCAAGCTGCACTAGTTTTCTTTTGCTGCCAGATCTTCCTGCCCACTACAATCTGATCCATTATTTATTGCTTCCACTACGGAGAGCTACTCAGATATTACTATTATGTTATGAAGCCTATATCCTGGGTTATCCTTCTCCAGATTAACTACTGTGCCGATTCATAAACACAGGCAAAGTAAAATCCTATTGCTATGTGGTTTGCAGCTCCTTCTTGGGAGTTTCTCCACTTAGAGCAAGCTTCTGCAGCAGATGCAGAAATATCTGTGGGAGGCACCAAGCAGAGTGCAGCAAGCAGGAACCGCTGCTGCTATTGCAGCGTAGCCACCCCTGTGGGTGTGCAAGTCAGGAGACAGGATGACTCAAGAGAGAGTGTTTCCTTATCTCTTCAACTCCTTTTATTCCATTTGTCTGTCCCTGATAGCAGAAAAAAGCCCCTCCAAGGCAGACACCCGTGTGAATTCATGCTTTACCTGGCCTCATCTACTGGAATCAGCAGCAACTGAGGTTTAAAGCATGTGCCTGGCCAATGTGTTCAGGGTCTGTTTCCCCTACTTTCCAAAATAAGCAAAGTAGTACAAAGTTGTCTGTGCAGTCCAGCCCTCAGCATAACACTGAGAGGTATTTAAAGCTCTAGGAAGCAGGAAGCATATTTTATGAGAAAACATTCTTTATGTCATAGGTAAACAAGTTCATTGGCAGCGGATTTACCTGGAGTCCCAGCGATCTGTTTTAGAGTCATATTTATATGTGGGGATGAATTTAATCTCTCCCTCGGTGAAATCTGCAAATGCTTTCTTCTGAGTGCGCTGAATATTCAGCTAAAGCAGAAAAAGAACACTTTTTTTTTAAAAAAAACCCAAAACAAACCAACAAACCACCCCCCCACACACAGCAGAGCATCAGAGCACAGATCTATCAGGAGAGCAATTGCAACCTGTGGCTGTGGAATTCACCAGACATCCACCAAGCTGCCTCTTAGATCTTTAACAAAGGTAAAAATTCAGCACATCAGTGGAATGTTTTCTATACAGAAATAGAAACTGGCACAGCACTGCCTACCTGACTGTGCAGAGAGCAGAAAAAAATAGTTAAGGGAAACACTGTATTCTTCCACTTGTGCTAAATACCTTCATTAGTTTTCAGGCTCAAGCACTGGCATCATTAATATTTCACTGCCAATCATTTCAGTAAAAGGCTCCAGAAGCGTGCGTGGCTGACAACCTGACTCTGACTCTGCTTTCCTTTTCTCACTTACTCTTCTGAAAAATCTCCTGGTTCTTTTCCTCACAGAAATCCAAGCTAGTTGTGTTCTGCAAGCAGCTCTGCAGTACAGCAGAACTGAGCTACAGAACAGAATCAATCAGACTTACTGTTCAATTGTGTGTCAGAGATGATATTGCACTACTACTGTTCATGTTTCCCAGGTACAATCCTTCAACTTAAAGGCATACCTGGTGCTGTCTCGGTTTTCACTGTGCAAAGAAATGCTGAGCAGGTAAGACTACAAACAAGTACTACAAAAAGACTACAGGTCAAACTGGCTGGGCACAGAGCCTTGGCTACAAGGAATGGTCTACAAAATCAATACCTCTTCCAGAACACAGATTGCAGCAGCTTTTGTTGCTGTTACAAATCCCTATGTCCTAGCTCACAGTTCAAATACACAGAACACTTCCAATGAGGTGTGTTCAAAGCCAGGTTGGATGGGGCTTTGAGCAACCTGAGCCAGTGGGAGGTGACCCTGCCCATGGCAGGGTGGAACTGGATGGGCTTTGAGGTCCCTTCCAACCCAAACCATTCCATGACTCTATGGCAATTGCTCGAGTCATCCAGTTAACCTATCTATTTTTGTTTAGGGGTTGACATCACCAGGACATCCAGAGCTCTGTTGAGGGTCTAGTGTCTATGCCTACAGACACTGCTCACAAAGCATCTGCCATCTCCTCCCAAGCACAGGTACCTCTTAAACCAAAATGACCTTACAAGTATGGAGCAAATGTAAGTGGAGTTCACTGACCTGGTCATATGTCAGCAGCTTCTGAAGCTCATTCTTACTGATAAGACTTTTCACTTCACTGGCATCTGGGAGACAAAGCCTGTAGTTCAAGTCTCCTAGCCAGATGACAACACTGAAAAGGAAGACCAGCATGGAAAAGAAAAGCCGGTAGTTAGTACTGCAGACCATGCAGGGAAGAAGGGGCGTAGGGTGGCTGGTTGCTGGTGATTAAGTTTGAGACACATGGGAGACAAAAGGAGACATGAAAGGTCGAGTCTGACAACAGAAATCTCTAGTGGCAGCCAATATTACAGTATTAAGTCCACCACCTTTGGAATCCCACGTGGGATTGAAGCCCTAGTCTAGTGAGAGATACCCGAGTTTGCCTCAGCCTGAAAAAGCCTGTGAAAACCACCAGCTCTCTAACAGTGAAAACAGTGCATCTCATCAAGCTTCACAACCTCTCAAGCTACACAAAATCCATCTGGTATTCAGGTTCTTCTCATGTACAGAAGAGGGCAATGACAGAGCTCGTTAACTGCTTGTCAACCAGTTAAGCAGACTGATGTCCATGTATCTGCACGCTCATACCTCGTGTGATATCATGATTTTACCAGTCCATTTTCCACCACCTCTCCTTCAGTGAGATCAGGGCGCTATTGTATCACTGGCCGAGCAAAGACTGACCGATGCAGAACCAGCAAAAGCAGAGTTAGGCTCCTGTTGAGTTTATGACTTCCAGAATATTATTGTCCTACCTCACCCATCAGCCATATCTCATCAGCACCTGCTCTTACCCTGCTGAGCTTTCAAACTGACCTATAGCTTTCTCATTACCAGTGGCTAGAGAAACACTTGTGGTATTCACTCTTTACTCCATAAAGGATTAAAATCTAAACCGCTCTCTAGTATCAAAGCTCTTCCTTTTTACAGTCAAATCTCAAAATTTCCAGTACTGGATTATCAAAGACAATATAATATTTTAAGTTTTTTTCTGTACTAATCCAATCTGCATTTTATTTTCAGCTAAATATTAACTACAGAAGTATTAATAATTCGTGCCAGGTCTAAGGGAACTTTTAAATGCTTTGTTGTATGCATGCTCAAGTTCGATTTGGCTTATTCAGCACCGCTGACACCTCTTTAAAAATAATAATTAAACCTCAAATCAAATATTTCCTGTGCATCATCCAATTTATTTAAAAAGAAACAAAAATACCAATTTTAAGCACTCGTTACTCAAAAAAGCCTCTGCTGACCCTGCTGTCCCTTTGCTTCCCCTGCTCATACTCCCACTTCCCACCCAATAAACGCCCCTCAGTTTCTTCAAACCCTGCAGCATTGAGGAATGGAGCCTGCTGAAATGAAAGTGTTATATATTATACATGCAAGGAAAAGGTCATTTCAGACAGGTTACACAAGCCACCGCAATGAGGTGACCACACAGTTTGCCTGCAGGAGCTCTGGCACATGAGAAGCCTCAATGTTTTCAGTTCTGTGAAGCCAGAAAACTTCTCTGCACATAACCTCTCATTGCTGTGATCCTGACTTGATCTGGATTATTCAACATCAGTTCAAAAGTGAACACAACAACGTCAACTTACTCGTGTTTCATGATGTTGAGCTGAGGTAGACTGTCATCGGGGGTTACAAAACTCATCCGAGCACAGATATCCTTATAATCCTGATTTCGCCGCTCAAAGTCCTCCACGTGAGCAGCGAGGTGCGAATTGACAATGCAGAAGGTTGTGTTGTGGAACACAAACCTCACTGCTACACCGCCCTTGTTGCCCTGGGGAAAGCAGATACCCGTGGTTATCAGAGAAGGTGGCAGGTGAGGCACCAGGGAGGAGACGGCATGGCACAGACAGGTGAACAAAAGCAGACTGCACCGTTTCTTGCACGAATACAGGGAAGCAACAAATGGGCCTCAGTGACTCACCATCTTTCCCATAATTCCTGTGCCCACACACTCCATCATGATGTCTCTGATATTGCTCAGCTGATCCTTCTTAGCAAATATAAGCAACATCATTCCAACTAGACGGACCATTTGCACCTGCAAAAAATAAAAGTGATCTGAGGCAGTGGGAAAAAAAAAGGCAGTGGAAAAGCAGCTCTGATTTGCCACTACCTGCTACACCTGATGTTTTGCTTCTCTTGGCTCTCCCTGTTCCTCATTATGTTTTGTACTTAATCCCTTTGTGTGACACCACCCAAAGGACCTCTTTTTCCAAAGCAAGATTCTGGAGGACAATCTGTCACTCTCCAGCAGCCATCAGCAGCACTGAGTTCACTACATTCCCTGTTCTGGTGCTTCCCTAAAAACGGAGCTGTCTTGCAAGGTAACAGAAACATAATAATCATGTAGCAGATATGTTTATGAAGTCTCAGCCTTTTACTCTAATCAGCAAAGCAACCAGAGGAAGATACCAAGTTAGGCAGAGAGCTGCTGCTGCTGAGGGCTGTTGGTCCACCTGAGAGTTGGTGCTCACCTTTGCTTACTCAGAACCACAGCAGAGCCCGTGACATATGCTGAGGGGGAACAGACAGAAAAGTTC